>NC_051850.1:97706278-98916428 GCF_905115235.1 Hermetia illucens
GGAGGAATCTGGGGAAAACTTTAAACGCTTATATCTCCGTTAATATTGAGAATTTCGCAAAAAGGAGCTTAATTTGTGATCACTACTACTGGTAGAGGGTCTGAGCTTCAAAATGGTATATAGGTTGTGGGGTCTAGGTGCCAGGAAAATTTCAGATTTTTGGAGGAATCTGGGGAAAACTTTAAACGGTTATATCTCCGTTAATATTGAGAATTTCGCAAAAAGGAGCTTAATTTGTGATCACTACTATTGGTAGAGGGTCTGAGCTTCAAAATGGTATATAGGTTGTGGGGTCTAGGTGCCAGGAAAATTTCAGATTTTTGGAGGAATCTGGGGAAAAACTTTAAACGCTTATATCTCCGTTAATATTGAGAATTTCGCAAAAAGGAGCTTAATTTGTGATCACTACTACTGGTAGAGGGTCTGAGCTTCAAAATGGTATATAGGTTGTGGGGTCTAGGTGCCAGGAAAATTTCAGATTTTTGGAGGAATCTGGGGAAAAACTTTAAACGCTTATATCTCCGTCAATATTGAGAATTTCGCAAAAAGGAGCTTAATTTGTGACCACTACCATTGGTAGAGGGTCTGAGGTTCAAAATAGTATATAGGTTGTGGGGTCTAGGTGCCAGGAAAATTTCAGATTTTTGGAGGAATCTGGGGAAAAACTTTAAACGCTTATATCTCCGTTAATATTGAGAATTTCGCAAAAAGGAGCTTAATTTGTGACCACTACCATTGGTAGAGGGTCTGAGCTTCAAAATAGTATATAGGTTGTGGGGTCTAGGTGCCAGGAAAATTTCAGATTTTTGGAGGAATCTGGGGAAAAACTTTAAACGCTTATATCTCCGTTAATATTGAGAATTTCGCAAAAAGGAGCTTAATTTGTGATCACTACTATTGATAGAGGGTCTGAGCTTCAAAATGGTATATAGGTTGTGGGGTCTAGGTGCCAGGAAAATTTCAGATTTTTGGAGGAATCTGGGGAAAAACTTTAAACGCTTATATCTCCGTTAATATTGAGAATTTCGCAAAAAGGAGCTTAATTTGTGATCACTACTACTGGTAGAGGGTCTGAGCTTCAAAATGGTATATAGGTTGTGGGGTCTAGGTGCCAGGAAAATTTCAGATTTTTGGAGGAATCTGGGGAAAAACTTTAAACGCTTATATCTCCGTCAATATTGAGAATTTCGCAAAAAGGAGCTTAATTTGTGACCACTACCATTGGTAGAGGGTCTGAGCTTCAAAATAGTATATAGGTTTTGGGGTCTAAGTGCCAGGAAAATTTCAGATTTTTGGAGGAATCTGGGGAAAAACTTTAAACGCTTATATCTCCGTTAATATTGAGAATTTCGCAAAAAGGAGCTTAATTTGTGATCACTACTACTGGTAGAGGGTCTGAGCTTCAAAATGGTATATAGGTTGTGGGGTCTAGGTGCCAGGAAAATTTCAGATTTTTGGAGGAATCTGGGGAAAAACTTTAAACGCTTATATCTCCGTTAAAATTGAGAATTTCGCAAAAAGGAGCTTAATTTGTGATCACTACTATTGGTAGAGGGTCTGAGCTTCAAAATGGTATATAGGTTGTGGGGTCTAGGTGCCAGGAAAATTTCAGATTTTTGGAGGAATCTGGGGAAAAACTTTAAACGCTTATATCTCCGTTAATATTGAGAATTTCGCAAAAAGGAGCTTAATTTGTGATCACTTCCATTGGTAGAGGGTCTGAGCTTCAAAATAGCATATAGGTTGTGGGGTCTGGGTGCCAGGTAGTATATAGGTATGGTTGCCAGCAAAATTTCAGATTTTTGGAGGAATCTGGGGAAAAACTTTAAACGCTTATATCTCCGTTAATATTGAGAATTTCGCAAAAAGGTGCTTAATTTGTGATCACTACCACTGGTAGAGGGTCTGAGCTTCAAAATAGTATATAGGTTGTGGGGTCTAGGTGCCAGGAAAATTTCAGATTTTTGGAGGAATCTGGGGAAAAACTTTAAACGCTTATATCTCCGTTAATATTGTGAATTTCGCAAAAAGGAGCTTAATTTGTGATCGCTACTACTGGTAGAGGGTCTGAGCTTCAAAATGGTATATAAGTTGTGGGGTCTAGGTGCCAGGAAAATTTCAGATTTTTGGAGGAATCTGGGGAAAAACTTTAAACGCTTATATCTCCGTTAAAATTGAGAATTTCGCAAAAAGGAGCTTAATTTGTGATCACTACTATTGGTAGAGGGTCTGAGCTTCAAACTGGTATATAGGTTGTGGGGTCTAGGTGCCAGGAAAATTTCAGATTTTTGGAGGAATCTGGGGAAAAACTTTAAACGCTTATATCTCCGTTAATATTGAGAATTTCGCAAAAAGGAGCTTAATTTGTGATCACTACTACTGGTAGAGGGTCTGAGCTTCAAAATGGTATATAGGTTGTGGGGTCTAGGTGCCAGGAAAATTTCAGATTTTTGGAGGAATCTGGGGAAAAACTTTAAACGCTTATATCTCCGTTAAAATTGAGAATTTCGCAAAAACGAGCTTAATTTGTGATCACTACTATTTTTAGAGGGTCTGGGCTTCAAAATAGTATATAGGTTGTGGGGTCTAGGTGCCAGGAAAATTTCAGATTTTTGGAGGAATCTGGGGAAAAACTTTAAACGCTTATATCTCCGTTAATATTGAGAATTTCGCAAAAAGGAGCTTAATTTGTGATCACTACCATTGGGAGAGGGCCTGAGCTTCAAAATAGTATATAGGTTGTGGGGTGTAGGTGCCAGGAAAATTTCAGATTTTTGGAGGAATCTGGGGAAAAACTTTAAACGCTTATATCTCCGTTAATATTGAGAATTTTGCAAAAAGGAGTTTAATTTGTGATCACTACTACTGGTAGAGGGTCTGAGCTTCAAAATGTTATATAGGTTGTGGGGTCTAAGTGTCAGGAAAATTTCAGATTTTTGGAGGAATCTGGGGAAAAACTTTAAACGCTTATATCTCCGTTAATATTGAGAATTTCGCAAAAAGGAGCTTAATTTGTGATCAGTACTACTGGTAGATCGTCTGAGCTTCAAAATGGTATATAGGTTGTGGGGTCTAGGTGCCAGGAAAATTTCAGATTTTTGGAGGAATCTGGGGAAAAACTTTAAACGCTTATATCTCCGTTAATATTGAGAATTTCGCAAAAAGGAGCTTAATTTGTGATCACTACTACTGGTAGAGGGTCTGAGCTTCAAAATGTTATATAGGTTGTGGGGTCTAAGTGCCAGCAAAATTTCAGATTTTTGGGGGAATCTGGGGAAAAACTTTAAACGCTTATATCTCCGTTAATATTGAGAATTTCGCAAAAAGGAGCTTAATCTGTGATCAGTACTACTGGTAGATCGTCTGAGCTTCAAAATGGTATATAGGTTGTGGGTTCTAGGTGCCAGGAAAATTTCAGATTTTTGGAGGAATCTGGGGAAAAACTTTAAACACTTATATCTCCGTTAATATTGAGAATTTCGCAAAAAGGAGCTTAATTTGTGATCACTGCTACTGGTAGAGGGTCTGAGCTTCAAAATGGTATATAGGTTGTGGGGTCTAGGTGCCAGGAAAATTTCAGATTTTTGGAGGAATCTGGGGAAAAACTTTAAACGCTTATATCTCCGTTAATATTGAGAATTTTGCAAAAAGGAGCTTAATGTGTGATCACTACTACTGGTAGAGGGTCTGAGCTTCAAAATGGTATATAGGTTGTGGGGTCTAGGTGCCAGGAAAATTTCAGATTTTTGGAGGAATCTGGGGAAAACTTTAAACGCTTATATCTCCGTTAATATTGAGAATTTCGCAAAAAGGAGCTTAACTTGTGGTCACTACTGCTGGTAGAGGGTCTGAGCTTCAAAATGGTATATAGGTTGTGGGGTCTAGGTGCCAGGAAAATTTCAGATTTTTGGAGGAATCTGGGGAAAACTTTAAACGCTTATATCTCCGTTAATATTGAGAATTTCGCAAAAAGGAGCTTAACTTGTGATCACTACTACTGGTAGAGGGTCTGAGCTTCAAAATGGTATATAGGTTGTGGGGTCTAGGTGCCAGGAAAATTTCAGATTTTTGGAGGAATCTGGGGAAAAACTTTAAACGCTTATATCTCCGTTAATATTGAGAATTTCGCAAAAAGGAGCTACTGATCACTACTTCTGGTAGAGGGTCTGAGCTTCAAAATGGTATATAGGTTGTGCGGTCTAAGTGCCAGGAAAATTTCTGATTTTTGGAGGAATCTGGGAAAAACTTTAAACGCTTATATCTCCGTTAATATTGAGAATTTTGCAAAAAGGAGCTTAATTTGTGATCACTACTATTGGTAGAGGGTCTGAGCTTCAAAATAGTATATAGGTTGTGGGGTCTAGGTGCCAGGAAAATTTCAGACTTTTGGAGGAATTTGGGGAAAAACTTTAAACTCTTATATCTCCGTTAATATTGAGAATTTCGCAAAAAGGAGCTTAAATTGTGATCACTACTATTGGTAGAGGGCCTGAGCTTCAAAATGGTATATAGGTTGTGGGGTCTAGGTGCCAGGAAAATTTCAGATTTTTGGAGGAATCTGGGGAAAAACTTGAAACGCTTATATCTCCGTTAATATTGAGAATTTCGCAAAAAGGAGCTTAATTTGTGATCACTACTATTGGTAGAGGGTCTGAGCTTCAAAATGGTATATAAGTTGTGGGGTCTAGGTGCCACGAAAATTTCAGATTTTTGGAGGAATCTGGGGAAAAACTTTAAGCGCTTATATCTCCGTCAATATTGAGAATTTTGCAAAAAGGAGCTTAATTTGTGATCACTACTATAGGTAGAGGGTCTGAGCTTCAAAATGGTATATAGGTTGTGGGGTCTAGGTGCCAGGAAAATTTCAGATTTTTGGAGGAATCTGGGGAAAAACTTTAAACGCTTATATCTCCGTTAATATTGAAAATTTTGCAAAAAGGAGCTTAATTTGTGATCACTACTGCTGGTAGAGGGTCTGAGCTTCAAAATGGTATATAGGTTGTGGGGTCTAGGTGCCAGGAAAATTTCAGATTTTTGGAGGAATCTGGGGAAAAACTTTAAACGCTTATATCTCCGTTAATATTGAGAATTTCGCAAAAAGGAGCTTAATTTATGATCACTACTATTGCTAGAGGGTCTGAGCTTCAAAATGGTATATAGGTTGTGGGGTCTAGGTGCCAGGAAAATTTCAGATTTTTGGAGGAATCTGGGGAAAACTTTAAACGGTTATATCTCCGTTAATATTGAGAATTTCGCAAAAAGGAGCTTAATTTGTGATCACTACTATTGGTAGAGGGTCTGAGCTTCAAAATGGTATATAGGTTGTGGGGTCTAGGTGCCAGGAAAATTTCAGATTTTTGGAAGAATCTGGGGAAAACTTTAAACGCTTATATCTCCGTTAATATTGAGAATTTCGCAAAAAGGAGCTTAATTTGTGATCACTACTACTGGTAGAGGGTCTGAGCTTCAAAATAGTATATAGGTTGTGGGGTCTAGGTGCCAGGAAAATTTCAGATTTTTGGAGGAATCTGGGGAAAAACTTTAAACGCTTATATCTCCGTTAATATTGAGAATTTCGCAAAAAGGAGCTTAATTTGTGATCACTACTACTGGTAGAGGGACTGAGCTTCAAAATGTTATATAGGTTGTGGGGTCTAAGTGCCAGGAAAATTTCAGATTTTTGGAGGAATCTGGGGAAAAACTTTAAACGCTTATATCTCCGTTAATATTGAGAATTTCGCAAAAGGGAGCTTAATTTGTGATCAGTACTACTGGTAGATCGTCTGAGCTTCAAAATGGTATATAGGTTGTGGGGTCTAGGTGCCAGGAAAATTTCAGATTTTTGGAGGAATCTGGCGAAAAACTTTAAACGCTTATATCTCCGTTAATATTGAGAATTTTGCAAAAAGGAGCTTAATGTGTGATCACTACTACTGGTAGAGGGTCTGAGCTTCAAAATGGTATATAAGTTGTGGGGTCTAGGTGCCAGGAAAATTTCAGATTTTTGGAGGAATCTGGGGAAAACTTTAAACGCTTATATCTCCGTTAATATTGAGAATTTCGCAAAAAGGAGCTTAATTTGTGATCACTACTACTGGTAGAGGGTCTGAGCTTCAAAATGGTATATAGGTTGTGGGGTCTAGGTGCCAGGAAAATTTCAGATTTTTGGAGGAATCTGGGGAAAACTTTAAACGCTTATATCTCCGTTAATATTGAGAATTTCGCAAAAAGGAGCTTAATTTGTGATCACTACTATTGGTAGAGGGTCTGAGCTTCAAAATGGTATATAGGTTGTGGGGTCTAGGTGCCAGGAAAATTTCAGATTTTTGGAGGAATCTGGGGAAAACTTTAAACGCTTATATCTCCGTTAATATTGAGAATTTCGCAAAAAGGAGCTTAATTTGTGATCACTACTATTGGTAGAGGGTCTGAGCTTCAAAATAGTATATAGGTTGTGGGGTCTAGGTGCCAGGAAAATTTCTGATTTTTGGAGGAATCTGGGGAAAAACTTTAAACGCTTATATCTCCGTTAATATTGAGAATTTTTGCAAAAAGGAGCTTAATTTGTGATCACTACTACTGGTAGAGGGACTGAGCTTCAAAATGTTATATAGGTTGTGGGGTCTAAGTGCCAGGAAAATTTCAGATTTTTGGAGGAATCTGGGGAAAAACTTTAAACGCTTATATCTCCGTTAATATTGAGAATTTCGCAAAAAGGAGCTTAATTTGTGATCAGTACTACTGGTAGATCGTCTGAGCTTCAAAATGGTATATAGGTTGTGGGGTCTAGGTGCCAGGAAAATTTCAGATTTTTGGAGGAATCTGGGGAAAAACTTTAAACGCTTATATCTCCGTTAATATTGAGAATTTTGCAAAAAGGAGCTTAATTTGTGATCACTACTACTGGTAGAGGGTCTGAGCTTCAAAATGTTATATAGGTTGTGGGGTCTAAGTGCCAGCAAAATTTCAGATTTTTGGAGGAATCTGGGGAAAAACTTTAAACGCTTATATCTCCGTTAATATTGAGAATTTCGCAAAAAGGAGCTTAATTTGTGATCAGTACTATTGGTAGATCGTCTGAGCTTCAAAATGGTATATAGGTTGTGGGGTCTAGGTGCCAGGAAAATTTCAGATTTTTGGAGGAATCTGGCGAAAAACTTTAAACGCTTATATCTCCGTTAATATTGAGAATTTCGCAAAAAGGAGCTTAATTTGTGATCACTGCTACTGGTAGAGGGTCTGAGCTTCAAAATGGTATATAGGTTGTGGGGTCTAGGTGCCAGGAAAATTTCAGATTTTTGGAGGAATCTGGGGAAAAACTTTAAACGCTTATATCTCCGTTAATATTGAGAATTTTGCAAAAAGGAGCTTAATGTGTGATCACTACTACTGGTAGAGGGTCTGAGCTTCAAAATGGTATATAGGTTGTGGGTTCTAGGTGCCAGGAAAATTTCAGATTTTTGGAGGAATCTGGGGAAAACTTTAAACGCTTATATCTCCGTTAATATTGAGAATTTCGCAAAAAGGAGCTTAATTTGTGATCAATACTACTGGTAGAGGGTCTGAGCTTCAAAATGGTATATAGGTTGTGGGGTCTAGGTGCCAGGAAAATTTCAGATTTTTGGAGGAATCTGGGGAAAACTTTAAACGCTTATATCTCCGTTAATATTGAGAATTTCGCAAAAAGGAGCTTAATTTGTGATCACTACTATTGGTAGAGGGTCTGAGCTTCAAAATAGTGTATAGGTTGTGGGGTCTAGGTGCCAGGAAAATTTCAGATTTTTGGAGGAATCTGGGGAAAAACTTTAAACGCTTATATCTCCGTTAATATTGAGAATTTCGCAAAAAGGAGCTACTGATCACTACTTCTGGTAGAGGGTCTGAGCTTCAAAATGGTATATAGGTTGTGCGGTCTAGGTGCCAGGAAAATTTCTGATTTTTGGAGGAATCTGGGAAAAACTTTAAACGCTTATATCTCCGTTAATATTGAGAATTTTGCAAAAAGGAGCTTAATTTGTGATCACTACTGCTGGTAGAGGGTCTGAGCTTCAAAATGGTATATAGGTTGTGGGGTCTAGGTGCCAGGAAAATTTCAGATTTTTGGAGGAATCTGGGGAAAAACTTTAAACGCTTATATCTCCGTTAATATTGAGAATTTCGTTTTTTCACTCTGCACCGCCTCCTCCTGGCCCTCGGCCTTCCGTTTTTCTTGTTCCCTCGTGAAAATCTTTTTCCTCTTCCTTTTTCAAACAAAACGACTTTTACTTTTTTTTCCAACTGTCACCTCCTCCACTCCTCAGCAAAAAAAAACCCAAAAAACCAAGCACTTCACTTTTTCTCCATTCCGTTTTTTCACTCTTCACCGCTTCGTCTCGTCTATGTTCCTCTGCCCCGCTTCATTTCCCGCTACATAGCCTTCAACTCTCTCTAGGCAATGGTGCGGCAACATGCGCATGCGCCTGCGGATGCGGCAAATCATTTGCCTCTTGTCAAGATCAATTCGCCCGAATGCATTCAATAATGTGCAATATGCGGCGAACATAAGGGCAATTGCACATTATTAAATGCATTGTTTAAACAAATTAATTAAGAAAGAGCCGAATGAGATTCCGCTCCCGTCGCGCAGCCGCAGTCACTACAAATTGTACTAATAATTGATTCTTTCTTGCCCCACACGATTATATTCTGTGAAAAAAACATTTTACACTGCCCTTTCCCGTGGGTTTGGAGATACCTTTAAACTAAACATTAAATGGTGCACTTGTTAAGTGTAAAGAGATTCACAGGCCGCACGTTCTCACCAAATTTCGAGAAAATAGGTTCAGCAGTTTCCGAAATCGGGTGTGACAAACAGACCAGATGGACATTCAATTGATTTATTCAATTCAAACAAAACATTATTCAAATTACTAATGCAAAAAATGTAATTATGTGTTTATGGGAAACTTCAATAGAACTTGCTATAAGTATCTACAATACTCCCGCCGAGATACAAAAGTGCGTATGCGTATAGCGACGCGATCATGGAAGCACGACGGAACAGCTTTAGGAATTTTGTGAAGTGATCAAACAAACCACAGAAAGAATCAAGATATACAAAACTATAGTCGAAGACAGGGCAGTATCTTCTGTCTGTCTGAAGAAGGAAGATGGGACATTTACCGAGAGTGAGGAGGATAGAGTACATCTGCTTTTGAAAACTCATTTTCCGGGGTTCTCCTCCACGGCGGAAAGCAACAGCATTCTGCCTGACCGGGAAGCGGTATGTTCGGAAACTAGGGAAAGGCGGACAGTGGGAATCTTTGAAACATTGAAGCCATCCGGAGTAGCGGGTGTCTTCCCAGCACTACTCCAGAGATAGCTCGAAATCATCTTAAAGTGTTTTTTAAGGGTGATGGGGACAGCATAGCCTTGGGAGATATAAGAAGCGCATTCAGTCAGGCAAAGTAGTCTTTGTTCCGAAAGTGAGTAAAAGGTATCCTTTTCACCCTAAATCTTTCAGACCAATTTGCCTAAAATCGTACTCAAAACGGTGGAGAAGGTCATAGGCAACTATATGAGAAACAACATCCTAATACGTAATCCCCCACATCACGTCAATCTTGTCGAAACGTTTACCGGGCAGGCGTTCAAGAAACACGATTATAGTTGATGAACTTCTAGGGCTGACGACGTTGTTTTAATCTGTAGGAGCAATGAGGAGGTGCAGGAAGTCATAACCACCATAGTACCACTCACTAGAAAGCATAAGCTGGATCACCTGAGAGCCATTAGGTTACATGGCATGGAAGTAAAACGAGGAAAACATACACTTGTCACACTCTACTCTGGATACCTTGCCTAGCAGGCAAGCAGGGCGATCTTCAGGATGGCCGGGAGTATCAATGAGGCGGGAAGCTGCCTAAATCGAGAGAAGAGAAGATATTATATCTAGGCGATACTCTGAATAAGGAAAATATGATAAGAAGTTTGAAACACGTTGGAGTAACAAGGCAAACTGGACGAACTTGCTATGACAGACGGCTTAAACTAACAACTGATCGTCTGGTGCACTGACGGATCCATCACACCGGAGGGAGCGAGCACCTGGGTCATTGATCCAAGGAAAGTGTACTTTGCACCAAGAAATAAGCACACTAGTGTATTTCAGGCGGAAATACATATAGGTCATTGAGAGATGTGCCTCCTTCAACATCAAAAGGAACTATAGAGGGCAGAACGTTGCTATTGTGGCCGACAGCCAAGCGGCGATCAAGGCGCTTAGGTCTCACTAGGTGAACTCCAAATTGGTATGGGAATGTCTTAAGAGACGACTCGCACAATGTTTAGATACTCTGGATTCCAAGATATGTTGGGTTGAAAGTTAATGAGGCAGGGGACGAACTGGCCAAGAAGGGAGCAAGGACGCCTCTACACAAATCAGAAATGGGTTCATAGCTATGACATTACAGAATGAAGAGAAATGACTGAGGAAACTATACAGTTCAGGTCACTTATAGAGTGATACCGGCCCAAGCGCGAAAGACTACTTCAATATCACTAAGAAGAACTTTCGGATTATAGTGGGAATACTTACTGCCAACTAAATTATCACCTGGGTAAGCTCAGGCTATCCACGGGCACCGCTTGGAGGTTCTGTGCGGGCAGTGATGAAACTTTCATACGCACTCTGGGACGCCTGGAAGAATACTTAATATCAGATGCCAAGTTAAACTACTTGGAATATATTAAAATTCCTAGCGGTTATAGGCTTGTTTGAAACATTAGTTACGCTGCAAGCAGTAAAAAGTGTTGATAAATTCGTCGAAGGAAATTTTGATGGCCTCTTCATTCCTAAATTGTTTTTCCGCCAAAAAATTATCCAAATGTTTAAGAAAGTGTTAGGCGGTTGGCGAAAGGTCTGATAAATATGGTGGTTGAGGCAAAGTCTCATAATGGCATTCGTTTAACTTTTGAACCGTTGTTCTGGATGCATGAGGTCGCGCATTGCCGTGAATTAGTATCACACCATCTCTGTTGGCTAATCTCGGCCGTTGAATACTCAATTTTTGGTACAATTCCTGGAGTTGAGCACAGTATTTGTGTACATTTATCGTTTCTTCAGGTGCCAACAGAATAGTGGATAACTCCAACTGCAGACCACCAAACAGTCACCATTACCTTCTTCGGATGGAAGCTCGGTTTCGGCATATGCTTCGGTGGCTCATCAGCATCTAGCCATTGTGCTGATCGGCGACGATTGTCGTATAATATCCACTTTTCATCATACGTTACCATTCTGTGCAAAACGGGATCGCGTCTGTTGCGGGAGAGTAAAGAACTGCAAATTTTCATTCGAAGTGTCATGTTTTGATCCGTAAGGGCATGCGAAACCCATTTGTACAGCTTTTTCACCTTTCCAAGTTGTTGCAAGTACCGGAAAATTGACGAATAGGGTACGCCGAGTTTCTGTCCAATGTCTCTCTCGCAAACTGACGTGTGTCGGATTCGACTAGCAATCGCAGTTCGTCGTTGTCAATCGATGGTCCTGGATGTCCACGTAGCTCACTTTGAAGGCTTACGTGGCCTAACCGGAATTTTTCGAACCACCACCGTGTGGTTCGTTTGCTTACCGTATCAGCTCCAAATACACTGGTAATGTTCCTGGTCGCCTCCACAGCTTTATGACCGAGTTTGAACTCATACAGAAAAAGTATACGTTCTTGGCTCTTTTCCATCCTTTTTCCTTTTGATTCACTGTTATCACAGCGTGGGTCAAAACTAAAATGACTCCTTGATTAAATGTAGGAGTAGTTATACTTCATTATCCGACACCAACAACTCCAACCAGTGCTGGTTTGATACAGCAAAATCGCAACTAACTTCACTTGATTGCCAAATCAGCCATTTCATGAACAACAACCTAATATAATTACATATCCCCCGCCCTGCTGGGGTGCTTACTCTTTCCGTCCCAGAGGAGATTACGATTTTCGGCTTTGCTGATGGCCTAAGTGTGGTTGTTACAGTAAAACTCCCAGGAGATGTGGAGGTCTACGCGACAGAAACAATGAGAGCGGTAGAGTCCCGGCTAGAAAAGGGCGGGTTGACTTAGGTGGACGCCAAAATGGAACCGATGTTAATAACGAACCGCAGGAAAAATAGCACTGTGAAAGTGGAGGTCGATGAATATACGATCGTATCACAGTCGGCTATCAAATAGCTGTGGGTGATAATTGAGACCAAATTGAGCTTTAGGGAACATCTAGAATTGGCATGGCAAAAGGCAGTCAGTGGAACCACGACACTTGCAAAAATTTTGCCGAATATTGGTGGGCTGAAACACTGCCGCAAGCTGGTGCTAGCCGGAGTGATGCGTTCCATCCTGCTCTACTCGTCACCTGTTTGGGCAGAGGCGCTTGCAAACTATCAGAGACGGAAGCAGGTGGACTCGGTTTACTGGTTGATGGCTTTGAGCGGGGTTTGCAGCGCTTTTAGAACCACATCAGATGAAGTATTGGTGGTGGCAGGCATGATCCCTGTCGACATTCTGGTTAAAGAAATGAGAGTGCTGTACCATGCAAGACGTATGGAGGGCCACACAGAGTGTAAAAATGTGGCAAGCTCATGGTTGATGGCTTTGAGCGGGGTTTGCAGCGCTTTTAGAACCACATCAGATGAAGTATTGGTGGTGGCAGGCATGATCCCTGTCGACATTCTGGTTAAAGAAATGAGAGTGCTGTACCATGCAAGACGTATGGAGGGCCACACAGAGTGTAAAAATGTGGCAAGCTCATAGTCGCATGATCTCCTGTAACGCAGATGGGACGAGTCTACGAAGGGTCGGTGGATGCACAGGCTGATTCTCAACATTATGGTGCGGCTTGAGCGGAAACATGGGGCACCCAATAACTACATTACCCAGTTCCTCACAGGACACGGTGGTTGCTACAGACAGTATCTAGATCGCTTTGGATTGGATGATTCTCCGAATTGTCCTAGATACGGTGGCATACTGGAGGATCCAGAGCATGTGATTTTTCACTACCCAAGATTTGGAATTGGGAGGAGGAAACTAAACCAAGTGTTGGGTAGGAGCGTGATCCCGGAGAACTTAATTGCGGAGATGCTGAGATCCGAGGAGAACTGGCTTACGGTTTTCTCCGCAGTCATGCAAATACAGGAGGATTTGCAGGAGGAGCAATGAAAAAGAAAAGCCGCAAGTAGGAGAAGGAGGAGCGCCTAAGGGCGAACCTACCTAAATAGTGGACCCGCGGGCTTGGTTGGGGCTGGAGAGACCGGGGGCGGTCTTTGGTGGTTGCGAATCTCACACGCACCCGCTGTAGCTCCGACGTTTGTGCGGCGGAGCTGGGGCGGACGTGTCTTTCTAAGTTTCTCCACATCCGTGTACGAACAAGAAAAAAAAAATATCCTCCCCTTCAACATGATATGCAGGCTGTTAGATCGTTATCAGGACGGTGTCCTCCTTGTTGTGGCTGCGGGATGACTGCATTAGATATATTGGCTTACTTGTTAATCGCCATATGATATAGCCGATGGTGATTAGGATTAGTGCCAATGCAGAATACCCAGGCGCGAAATGATGTCCGTTTGTATATTGGAGTTTGATGGGTGGTTCGGAAAGTGTGAACTTCTTCCATTGGGTGGTATAAGGTTTGCTGCGACGCTTTCCAGTAGTGGTTGCAATCATGATAGTTCATTAATTACAGATCGCATGATGAAACCGAAATAGGGTAAATGGCGCTCGCTGTGATGTCGTGGCCTTCCATAGTTCGATGGCTGTGATTCACAGTGTAGTATGAGGTAGTTCACGACCCTGGATGATTATTTGTAGAGTTTGCGTTCCATTTTTAGCTCCTCAGACTTACAGTTTATGTTTGATTCGTTGGATAGTATATAGACCTACTTGCCAGGATTGTAATACGAAACCTTTGTTGTAAATGGTGTGGATGCGAGAGCACAACATCTTCTTGTCCCCGATCTGTGTGTGTGTGTTCCGTATTCCAATTATTATTATTAGTAGTAGTAGTATTCTAACCCAAATTGTTGTTGTGTGTTGTATTTCAAATGTTCCATTAGTGAAAGCTGCGAGTTTCATTCGTAAAGGATTTATATCCGGGTATGCGATCAGCTTACATTCTATCGCAACTAATTTAACCGGAGTAACTAAGCTGTGAATGAGTACCTGAATCAAATCAGGGTAATAATCTCGGGCGAACATAATGCTGACCACATTGCGGTTTTGAATGAAGTGCTTTGACACACTTGAATGCCCTGATCCAATATGAATTGTTGCGCCAACGATGATTATTATTTGTCACAATCTATTTTTTGCCTAATGCTAGCACTAAATGACAACGATTTAGGCTCGGACTATCCTACCTACTTGAAAACTAGAGGGGCGCTGGTGGTGGTGGCTTGCTTGCGGCTCATATCGGTAAATCGAACATGTTCCCGTGATCAGCGCATGCTTATATGCAAGATTATGATGAATAACCTTACATATAGTATTATGCCTGGTAATGTATTGCACCGGTGGCATAACCGTGCAGCCAGAAATGAGATGGTCCAACGTCTCTAACGCCGAACCACACATTCTGCACTGGTCGTTCTCCACCCATTCTTTCATGATGAGCTTTTTATAAGTTCGGGTCACAGTTAGATACTAGACAGCTACCACACTCCCCTTGGTCCTCAAGGGATAAATCAGTGCGAGTACGCACTATTTCAAATTGTTTTGCCCTTGAGCAACGAACGAGTAACGAAAATCCGATCAGCCGTGTTTGACATAGCACCCGGACTTGCCAATGTATTGGTGAGATCGGCAAGTCTTTGCTTATGTGTAAGTGAATACTGAAACAACTTTTTGCTATATGGGTGAGCACGCCGTAGTACCAGAATAGCATAAGCCGATCTCTCTCTTACCAATACGATTTGACAAAGATTATGCTTTTTCCTTGTTTAGCGTCTCTGATGCGTACAGATAAGCTTCTGCAGCACATTCGCAAGTCGGGTAATTTTAGTGTCGGTACTGCCTATAATAGATCTACTGTGGTTCGGGTGGCGACCGGCGTGGTCCTGAATGGCACACATGAACCGCTCCGTCTCGGCAAAGAGCTCTTCAGTACACAACCATATGTTCGACAAATGGCTGCCAAAGGTTTGTATTTACCGTGCATTGCTTCCGACTTCCATTCATCGATCCGTTCTTGATCCGAGTTCACCCCACTTAGAGGATTGAAAGATCGACCCTTCAAGTTAAGTGGACTCAGTCCACAGTCTGCCTTGCAGACAGCCGCATGCAAAGGACTCGCCTGCTCTTTCCTGTAAAAATAAGCACGCAGCGAGTCGACTTGGCGATGAGTTGTACTGCCACGTCAGGCAGGTTCATCCGTTCCACGGCAGAATTTGGATGATGACGCTTTCCAGATCGGTCTTCGTCCACGTTAATATTCCGAATTGATAACCCAATAAAGGTAGAGCGTATACATTCAATGCGCTTAACTGCGAATAGCGGATATGATGGAGGGAACAAGTTATTCCCGAAACACCGGTATTTGCAAGACCAATAAACAACACTAGCGAATATAAACAGGTCGGGAAACCGGAAGCTTCACGCGCATAAAAGGGTTTTATATAATAATAATAACCGTTGGCGCAACAATCCATATTGAATCAGGGCCTTGAAGTGTGTTAGAGCACTTCATTCAAGACCGTAACGGTACACTACAGAACACTGTAGGAGGCAATGTGGTCAGCATTGCGCTCGCCCGAGATTATTACCCTGATTTGACTCAGGTACTCATTCACAGCTGAGTCGACTGGTATCCGACGTCAAATCACGATGCAAATTGCACTGCCACCAGTGAGATTTGAACCGCGACCTTCCGTATGACAGCCTAGTGCTCTAACCACTGAGCTATCCGGACACAAAAGGGTTTTGTGTTTCCCTAAATGAGGAACATAACGTAGTTCTCAATTGGCTGATAGCATTGACCCGAGATAAGTAAATCAGTTCTGGGCTTCTGCCATTGCCAGAACCCAGTGATGCATATATCTCGAGTCAATTCTATCAGCGAATGGAGAACTGCGTAATGAAATTGCTTTACGCATTAACGCAACCTGGATGAAGTGGCATTCCACAACTGGTGTTCTTTGTGATCGACGTATCAGCGCACGTCCCAAATCGAAAATTTACTTCAATGTCGTCCGTCTACGGCTCTCTACAGTTCTGAGTGTTGGCCGACTATAAAAGGCAATGAACGGTGTCTTGCGGTAATGGGGACGAAGATGTTGCATTGCACTGGTGGCGTGACACGTTTTGATCATGTCTCAAATGAGAATATACGGTTTGCACCGATCGTGGAAAAACTGCAAGAGATGCGTTTTCGATGGTGTGGTCACGTAATTCACGCTAACGAGAATGCACTTATCAATATCAATATCAGTCGAAGTCAATGGTAAGCAACGAAAAAGCCGGCCGAAACAATGGTGACTTGATACGCTGGATGGGGATTTGAAGGCCTCGCGATTACATCCTAATCAGGCATTTGATAAAATAAAATGACGAAACCGATCACGGCGAGCCAACCGCCCTTGTGAACGGGACAAAGGCTGAAGAAAAAGAAAAAGATGTGAGGAGCTACGAGTGCACGACAACTCTGTGTCACATAGCTAAAAATCCCATTGCCCTCTATTTTTGAGAAAGGGATTTAAATAAATCATTTTACGGAAGCAAATGCATTGATAATAATCAACCTCATACGCTTCACACTCTGAGTTTAATATTATTAGCAAATGCCAAGAATGTAACCTACATCAAATATAAACAAGTCGGAATACCGGAAGCTCGCGCTTCGCGCATAAAGGTTTTGTGTTCATCTTATGTAAGAAATTTCAACGCACATTTTTCTGTTCCTATATAGCTTCAAATCCAACATATTCCTTCATCATTCATTCATTCATTCTCTTCCTAACTACAAGATATACGTACATATTACATCCATAGATATTATCCTGACCCTAAACAAACAAACTGCCTATTTCCGAATACTGTACATATATATGCACGTATATATTATAAATTGATCGTATCCATATTTCCGATTTACTTCGTGTACAAAAGCATACACCTACATACACACACGTCTGTTTGGAGTAATTGATATTCATATACAAATGACTAAAAAACTGAAACAAAAAAAATTCTTTGAGACCCCCATCATACGAACTCCCTTCGTTGTGGTATTGACGAATTGATATGTGATGATGACGTCATGCAGTTTTAGAATGCATGAAATTCCCGAAAAATGGCAAAGGTTTACCCCCTATAACTTTATTAATAATAGTTGTTCAAACTTGACCAACTTGTGCATCATATTCTTCATTACACCATAAGGGAGGTTGCCGGGTAAATTTCTAAAATGTGAAAATATACTATTGTTAACTTTATTCGTGAAGGTATCGAAACCGGGTATATTTTGAGGCCTAGATGCACCAGTGGGATTTTTTTCAGATTTTTCGGTTGGATAGGTTCTGAGAACAAGATCTGTTACACTTTTTGGGGGTCACCTTTTGAGCCCTCATTCCCCTATGTTTGACCTAATATCAAATATGGAACCGGAAAGCACTAATTGAGCCCTTTCGTTTGACACCCCATATGGCCACATTCTGTGAAAAAACATTTTGTAGCCACCTTTCACATGTATGGGGAGCCCCCGTTAAACTTAACAAAAAATGGCGCCAGTTGCTGCATGTACAGGGAACAACAGATCACATACTCTTACCAATTTTCGTGACAATCGTTCCAGCCATTTCCGAATAAATCGGCTGTGGCAGACAGACAGATAGACAGACATACAGACAGACAGACAGACGGACGGACAGACAGACGGACTCTGGTTGCAAAGCTCTGGTCTGACGCTAGCGGTGGAAAAAACAGAAGCGGTCCTAATCACGAAGCGCCGGAAGAGAAATTACGCCTGTGTTAGAATCGGGAATCATATCATCACTTCCAAGCCGACCATCACTTGGGGGTGGTGATAGACAGGAAGCTCAGCTATAAGCAACACGTACAGTATGTTTGTGATAAATCATCCACTGCTAGTATGGCCCTGGCCACGATGACGCCGTACGTGGGAGGGCCACGGCATACCTCTAGGTTGCTTATAGCCAGGGTGGTGATCTCAATCATGGTCTATGCGACACCAGTTTGGAGCGACGTGTTGCGGATGTCAGTTAACACTACCAAACTGAATGCAGTCTACAGGAGGACAGCTCTGAGAGTATGCTTTGCTTTCAGGACTGTCTCAGATGACGCAGCATTCGTCATCTCTGGAATGATGCCGATTGACATCTTAGCTGACGAGATGGCGAATATATACCATGCGAAGTCAATCTCTCCCTTATTGCAGACGAAGAACCCTGAGAGGGAGAGATCCATAACTAGATGGCAAGAGCGGTGGGAACGCTCGGGAGAGGGTCGGTGGACTCACAGGCTCATTCCTGCCATCAAGGAGTGGTTGGAGAGACGACACGAAGAGATTAATTATAATCTCACCCAGTTTCTCACGGGACATGGAGGATATCTCCAATACCTTCACAGATTTAAATTGGAGACCTCACCCGACTGTCCAAATTGCGATGGAGTCCCAGAGGACCCAGAGCATGTATTCTTCCACTGTCCGAGATTTGTGGAAGAAAGGAGGAACCTAGAGGAGACTCTAGGAGAGGTGCTGGTACCAGAAAATCAGGTGCCGAAAATGCTAGCACATCAAGAGAATTGGGATCCGGTCAACTCCATGATCGCTTCTATCCAAGATAAACTGCGAAAGGCAGAGGAAAGGAGAAAAGCGCGGTCACGTGCGCCGCGTATAGAAGAAATGGGATTAAGCTAGAGTGAGATGACTCCGCCCGGTGATGTAATACTTTATGGTATTTCCGCGGGGCAGGGAGGGAGTCGGGGGTGGTTTTAGTAGGTAAAAGTCCTACACGTTGGTGTGTCCAGACCAGTGTCTTTTGAAGATTTCCACCCCCTCAAAAAAAAAAAAGCAGACAGGCAGACATCGACTCGATTCGTTTGTTTCACACAAAACCTTAAAAAAGGCTGGGGAGAATTAGATTCACTCGAATGTCAATTATTCTCGTTAATTATGATATCAGCATTTTATTTGTATGGCTTAGGATGCTGTTAATTCGCACGAAACTGATAAGTTTGAACTGCTATGACTTTGACACTAATAGTTGGATTTTCGTGAAACCTGGCATGTGTATGCACGAAGCTGTCTTCTATGTCGATGCACACCTAACATGAACTTAAGGGGAATTTTTTAGTCAACTTCTAAAAGTTGATAATATACTATTAGTAAATTTATTTGAGCAGATACCGGAATGGGACATCTCTCGAAGATTAGATTTCACATAAGTGTTTTACACAAAACCTTAAAAGGGGCTGCAGATAAGTAGATTCTTCATAAATGCGACTTTAATATTTCAGGTGAATGTCAATTATTTTCGTTAATTATGACGTCAGCATCTTATTTGCATGGCTTTGGAAGCAGTAAATTCCCGCGCTAAGTTTGAACTGCCATAACTTTGGGGTTAAAAGCCAGATTTCCATGAAATTTAGCACGTATATACGAAATATTGTCCTCTACGAAGTCTTAGGATGAATTTAAGGGGGTTTTTCAGTAAATTTCTAAAAGTTAGTAATATACTGTTAGTAAGTTTATTTGAGCAGATATCAGAATGAGGCATATTTTAAGGACTAGATTTCATCTAAATCTACCACCCTGATTTTTTTTCGGAGTTTTAGGTTGGGTAGTTTTCGAAAATGAGTCCTGTCTGAGTTTAAGTGCATACATTGTGATTTCTTACTCAGGCAGTTTGCAATCCACGACAAAACTAATGTTAGTTGCGGAAAGTACAAATCGAGACCTTTCATTTGATATTCTACACGACTATATACGGTAAAAAAAAATATTGAATCCCCCTTTGCATGTATGGGGAGCCCTCTTTTAAACTCCTCCTAAATTTATGCCACTCGCTATATGCGTGGGATTTCATAGTTCCCATCTGTCCACCAAATTTCCTTCGGATCGGTTTAGCCGTTTTGGAGAAAAATGCGTCTGACAGAGAGACAGACATTAAATCGATTTAAATAAGATTTTGTTTTACACAAAACCTTAAAAAGCAAATTTTAATTATTTAAAATCAATTCTTTTACTCGACATTTATTGATATCGAAATGCTGGCATTCTGGAACTGTCGCACTATGGCCATTGGAGAAGCTTTTCTATTTTGGATATAAATATCGGGCCGTAGAAATGAATAACTTTACCTGTTGATTCAATGCAGGAATATGCTATTTTTTAAGAGTCTAATTTCGTTACTACCTTACACATACATATATTGAATTTGCAGCCCGAATTGGTAAACATCTCAAAAGTGCAAAAGGAAGCCCCAACTTATCGGTAGACTGTCCAGTAAGTTCACTTAGTTATCTGACTCAGAAAAATTCAAGTTCAAATAAAATAAACATGTAATTGAGATAATTACTAGCGACGTAGAAAATTTATTCTCAAAGCGCTAATGATCATGAGCTACAACTCTACAGACCTATGCACCGGCTGGATTCCCCTTTCTGACATACTTGTACTCTCATGACTCGTAGCTTCTCTACTTGCATCTGTGATCCACAAGTTATTCAAGTAATGCTAACCAGTTTCTTTGAAAATACCAGTTGCTGGAAGCATCAGTTCTTCATAATCTCTTCACAAGCTATCATGTGTGGACTTAACGGTGCGGGATTTCCAAGTTCAGAAAGCTTTTTCCGGGGTGATTACCATATCATTCCATACCATTGCTTATATTTCAAGAACCAATGAATCCACTTAATCAGTACGTTTCAGCCCGCAGAGCCTACTTGCTAGTGTCGTTTGCTTACGTCGCGGGAAAACATGTTTTGTGAACTTTTGACCCCTGGTTTTTTAGTAACCGTAGCTGGTTTAGTACACGTCGGTGTTGCTATTTCACAGTATGATGTGCCCCCCGCGAAAATCGAAGTATTCTATCCGCGTGGATTTCAAGTTTCTATTCCTGCTGAAGAGGGAGTGACTCTCTTTGCTTTTCATGGAAAACTAAACGAAGAAATGGATGGTCTGGAAGCAGGAACCTGGGCTAGAGACATTGTAAAAGCAAAGGATGCGCGGTTCACTTTTAGAGATCGTACAACTGCGCTGAAAATAGGTGATGTCCTCTACTATTGGACGTACGTTATTTATAACGGACTTGGATACCGTGAGGACGATGGAAAATATGTAGTTACTGGCTATGTTAATAAAACAGGGAATGACAATCCTTGGCTTACGCCAACGCAGACTACTCCAAAGGAGACAACTACGCAGTGCAGGCCATCCGTCACTATTATCAATGGTGTCCTGCAGCAATGTGCGGAACGGTTGGTCTTCGATGAACAGTTTTCTGGAAACGCAATAGATGATGCTAAATGGACTGAACAACGACGTTTTGCTGGGCAGCCAGACTTTGAATTCGTTACCTACCTGCCGAATACTGAAGTTGTTTTTGTGAAAAATAATAATCTTTTTGTAAAACCAATGCGGCTAACTGATATATACGGAGACGAAATTCTTCGAGGAAGACTTAATTTCGGCACTTACTGCACTGGAGAAATAGGCACGGATAATTGCTTGCGACGCCATTCGTTCGATATTTTACCGCCAATAATATCAGGGCAGATTTCCACTAAAGGACACTTTAACTTCTTGTATGGCTCAATCCAGATCAGAGCTAAGCTTCCAGATATCAAGTGGGCTTTCCCCCAATTATTCCTTGATCCATCAGAATTTGCCTATGGCAAGTCTGATTACAGCTCTGGGCAAATGCGTGTAGGTTTCACTGATGGGATCAGCAAATGCACCCTTTCTGGTGGAGTTATTCTTGCAGCAAACAGAACTTTCCGCAACATGAAAATGTGTGAAAAATTGTGCAACAACGGAGAAGGGTGGAATGCTGATTATCACGTCTATGGAATGAAATGGACACCGGACGTAATCACTTTGTCGGTTGATGGTCAAGAGTACTGTGAAATCGACCCTGGTACAGGGTTTGGAAACATTCGAACTAACGGAATTCGTTTACCAACAGCGAATCTTTTGAACATGCAGAAGAAAATTGCACCTTTTGACAACCCGTTTCATATAACAATTGGTGTAGGTGTGGGTGGACATAATGATTACTCTGACCGAATCTCGAATAAGCCGTGGAGCAATTTAGAGCCGAAAGCTATGCTGAAGTTCTGGAACTCCATAAAACAAACAAACTATCCAGAGGGGGAACTAGCTGTTGATTATATTCAAGTTTTTACAGTTTAAGTGCATATGGATAAGCTCTGTAATTCTAGATAGAAAGATAATATAACTTTCTATATATTTAATTTACTCAAGTCGGGGCTATTTCATTTATTACCTAGTTCCAAAATGGCATTGGCATTGACATTTCAGCAAGAAATTAGATCCGAATGAAATAACACGGCGATCAGAGGGTAGTATAGGTCTCAAATCGAGAACGTGGATTGGTACCCACGATGGAAGAGAAGACCTGGGAAACGCCTGCTGATCCAACAACAGCAGGTCTACTACAAAACCTTGTCTCCACCTCCACGAGGCAATAGCTGGGAGTTAAATCACAATGACAAGCTGCATTCGAAGAAGAATGGAAGCAAGTCTCCTGCTCGTAAAAACGGGATAAATTGTGGCAATAGATTCCCCTGTAGGGGGATTGGGTAGAGCTAACAAACCTATACGGAAAGCAATTTGTTACGAAGCCATGAAATGAGCCTCGAACAGGACGGATTTTGCAACGATTGATCTGGCAACGAAAACGGACGGACGATTTGCGAATTTTCTGATGGAACGTGCGATCTCTGTACAGAAAAAGAGCTGCTTAGCCTAGAGGACAGGATCCGTTTCCACTCTACACAACATACAATCGAACCTTGATAATTCGAACTTGGATAGTTGGAAACGTGGATAATTCTAACTTTTCTCTTCATCAACATCAACGGCGCAACAACCGGTATTCGGTCTAGGCCTGCCTTCATAAAGAACTCCAGGCATCCCGGTTTTGCGCCGAGGTCCACCAATTCGATATTCTTAAAAGCTGTCCGGCGTTCTGACCTACGCCATCGCTCCATCTCAGGCAGGGTCTGTCTTCTTTTCCTACCATAGATATTGCCTTATAGACTTTCCGAGCTGGATCATCCTCATTCATACGGATTAAGTGACCCGCCCAACGTAACCTGTTGAGCCGGATTTTACCCACAACCTCACGATCATGGTATCGCTCATAGATTTCGTCGTTGTGTGGGCTACGGAATCGTGCAGGGGGCCAAACGTGCTTCTGAGGATTCTTCTTTCGAACTAAGTCAAGAGTTCGCAATTCTTCTTGCTAAGAACCCAAGTCTCCGAGGAATACATGAGGACTGGCAATGCCTGAAGTAATCGCAGTTAACAGAGATCCTGGAGATGAAACACCGACAAATGATTTTCACAAGCACTTAAATAAGGTTATTGATGCCGTCACAAACACGGCTGGTTCGATGATGAATCTAAGCTAGAAAGGGGATTGGCAAAATGTGACATACCGAGCAATGCTGCACTTTCAAAGAATGGGGGTACGTGCAGATACCTATCAAGAACTCCATCGAACAGCGAGGCGATTTCTCAGACGTGAAAAGGAAGCCTGGGAGAACGAATAGGTCTGTGAACTCGAAAAGTACAGGGAGCAACCGCAGTAGGTGCGGAATTTTCGCGAGCAAGTCAGAAGAACGAAGCGACACATATAAATGTAACTCGATGCACCTCCTGTTGAGACAAAGAGGGAAATTTGATTTCCGACCGTATGAGCATGTTAGAGCGATGGATTGAGCATTTTGATGAACTGCTGCTGAGGTTCCTCCAACTGAAGACGATAGACAAACGCTGCTACCACGAAGCATAAGTGAAACAGTCCATGCAATTCGTCGGTGTAAGCACCAAAAGCCAAAGAAGCAACAGCATCAAATCACACTGGTGGAAAATACATTTTTCAAACCTATGACAATTTCGAAGCTTTTACTGCACAAGACAATGATATTTTAACTAAAATAGTCCATTTCTTGCAAACTACAATTTTTAGGTACGCCGGAGCATAGACTAACAGTTTTTACAATCAATACTTGATAGATGTAATAATTAGACTTTATTAATTTTAATGAATGAGTTTAAATTAATTAAAAAACTGCACCGCGTGATAATCGACTATTTAAACGTTAAACGTTAAAGAGAATGATCTCCCTTCATGTGTTTCTTTCTGCCCCTAACTCATGGCACACTTTCCTCGCTAGTCCTCCACTCCCGTGGCGAGCTCTACAAAGTGGAAAGTTCCGCGCCATCTATTTGTTCGCATTCGCAACATTCGAAATAAATTTCGCAACATTCGAAATAAATTTCGAATGCTGCACCAACCCCGACTTTGTGAGACCGGATCTCTTGTCGAAGACCGGATCGCTTGGGATCGCTCGGGTTCTCCCCGTATACCAGCTCCGCGGGGCTGGCAGCAAATTCCTCTCGGCGGGTTGTACGTAGGCCGAGTAGGACGAGAGGCAAGACTTGAGTCCAGGACGGATCGTCGCGTGCCATAATGGCGGCTTTCAGCTTCCGGTGCCAACGTTTCAGCATCTCGTTGGATTGCGGGTGGTATGCAGTAGTCCGCTGGCGTTTAAAATCAAGGAGTTTGCCTAACTCCGAGAAAAGGGTGGACTTAAATTGCATTCCCTGGTCAGTGATGACCACTGCAGGGACGTCAAAGCGAAGTATCCACTCTCGACAGAGGGCTTCAGCACATGATTGCGCCGTAATGTCTTTCAGAGGTATTGCCTCAGGCCACCGCGTAAACCTGTCGATGATTGTGAGACAATACCTATAACCGTGCGAGTCTCGCAAAGGCCCTACTATGTCGAGGTGTATTGTGTGGAATCGCTTGGTAGTGCGGGGGAATGAGCCCACTTCTTTCCTTACATGCCTGGAGACTTTACACTTCTGGCATGCGATGCACTCTGTGGCCCAGGAATTGACATCCTTATTCATGGAGGGCCAGAAGTATTTCTCGGTGACTAGCCGATTTGTTGTCCTGATGTCTGGATGCGCTAAGTCGTGAACTGCGTGGAACACTTCCTTGCGAAAGGTGGCCGGAATGTATGGCCGAGGTCCCTTTACCGAGTCTTCGCAGCAGAGAGAGAGGTTTGAGCCGAAGATGGGCAACTCCCGAAATTTGTATTTGGGGTTGGATTTGAGGCTCTGAAGTGCTGCGTCATCTTCCTGCGCCTTGGCAATAGCCGAGAAATCGAGTGAGGCGGGGATTTTAACCTCGGAGACACGAGACAAAGCGTCAGCAACTATGTTGCCCATGCCGGACACGTGCTGGATGTCTGACGTAAACTGGCTTATAAAACTCAGGTGTCGAAGCCGACGAGGGGACGCTTTGTCGGGCTTCTGTTTCAAAGCATAAGTGAGAGGTTTATGGTCCGTGAACACTGTGAACGGCCTGCTTTCTAGGAAGAAACGGAAGTATTTGATGCTCAAGTACGCGGCGAGCAGTTCGCGATCGTAGGTACTGCAGTTCCATTGAGCGGGGTTCAACTGCTTCGAGAAGAAGCTGAACGGCTGCCAAACTTGATCCACCTTTTGGTGAAGGGCAGCATCTACTGCGATGTCAGAGGCATCAACAAAAGCGGCTAGGGGTGCATCTTGCAGAGGGAATGCCAAGAGTGTAGCGTCGGCCAGTTGTTGACGGGATTTGTCAAATGCGCGGATAGCCTCTTCAGACCACACGATCTCTCGTGTGTCCTTAGTTTTGGGGCCAGACAAGTACGCGTTCAAAATGGACTGGTGATGGGCGGCCTTGGGCAGGAAACGACAGTAAAAGTTTAGCATGCCCAAGAACCTCCTCAACTCCCTCACTGTTTTTGGACGCGGGAAGCTTGTGATTGCTTGCACCTTGTCTGGGTCGGGCTGTATTCCTTCAGAGGAAATGGAGTGGCCGAGGAATCTCACCTGTTGTTGAAGGAATTTGCATTTCTCAACGTTTAGGATTAAACCGGCCTCAAAGAGACGTTGAAAAATGCACTCGAGATAGGCTAAGTGCTCAGACTCAGTGGAAGAAGCTACCAAAACATCATCCAAATAGACGAAACAGAAATCGAGGTTTCGCAGGACTGAGTGAATGAACTTTTGAAAGGTTTGCGCCGCATTGCACAATCCGAAAGTCATCCGGGTGAACTCGAAGAGTCCAAAGGGTGTGCATATTGCCGTCTTTGGAATGTCTTCAGGAGCTACTGGGATTTGGTGGTATGCCTTGGCTAAGTCCAAGGTCGAAAAGATGCGGCAATTCGCGAGGTGATGCGCAAAGTCGTGGATGAGTGGAATCGGATATCGGTCAGGAACAGTCTGTGCGTTTAGCCTTCTGTAATCCCCACAGGGACGCCATTCGCCATTTGGCTTAGGGACCATATGTGAAGGGGAAGACCAACAGCTGTTTGAGGGCCTGCAGATACCCTGTTGAACAAGTTGTTCAAATTCTTTCCGCGCGATAGCCAGTTTCTGGGCTGATAGAGGACGCACCTTTGAGAAAATCGGGGAACCAGTGGTGATAATGTGGTGCTGCACATTGTGCTCCACTGGTTTCGAGAGACTACACTCGGTAGTAATCTGGCTGAACTTTTGGAGGAGTGTCCGAACACGAGAGTTGGTGATGTCCTCCAAAAGAACGGAAAGGTTATTGTCAGCGTGAGATACCATTTGGCCCGACGAATTAAGGTTGGTTGTGGGGTCTATAAGGGACTTATTTTGCAAGTCCACCAGCAACCCATAGTGACACAAGAAGTCTGCGCCTAATATGGGGAAGCTAACATCCGCCAGGATGAAACGCCACGAAAACGTCCTACGCAAGCCAAGACTCACGTGCACTTGCCTGTACCCGTATGTATTGATGCGGGAGGAATTTGCTGCCGCCAGTTTGAGGGGTTGTGGATATAGTCGATGATGCCGGGGTACGGGAAGAACCGAAACCTCCGCACCCGTGTCGACGAGGTAGTTGCGCCTGCTGAGGGGGTCGAAAATAGTTAGGCGACGTGGCGCTGCGCTCTGGGTGGCCGTCGCCAAGACCCCCCGCGGACCTAGTTTTTTGCGGTAGGCGCGAATTTACAAGGTAGAGTACATCTTGTCGCTTTATCACCGAATCTCAGATGGTACCAGCAAATACCTTTGTCCACAGGCTGTCTTGACGACCTGCTACCCGAACGCCCTTTTCGTGTGGTAGACCGTGAGCGAGCTCGCGACCTGGCACTCGAACACTGAGCGTCCAACGTAGCCCGCATCTCGGCCACGCTGGCCGTTAAAGCCGCTATCTCGCGCCTCAAGTCGCTCACCTCATCCGACGGTGGTTGGGCGTACGTATACCTTCTGCACCTGGTCGGCCGTAGCTGCCAGTTCCTCCAAGGAACCGGAAACGCAAGCAAGGATCGCCTGGGTTCCCTCCGGGAGCCGTCGCAGCCAGAGCGACATGATCAGGTCATCGCCAATCTTGCTCCCACCCAATTGCCTCATTTCGCGAAGCAATTGGCTGGGAGTTCAATCATCCAACGTTAAATACGCCAGCAAGTGGTCTAATTTTGCCGACTCGCTTGCCGCCTGATCAACTCACTCTTGAGCTGAGTGTATGATGCCGACTTCACTACGTCCGACACCATAAGAATGGACTCTTCGTCCAGGCCGACCACCGCGTAGTTGAAGCGGGTCGCGTCCGATGTGATGCCGGACATTTGGAACTGCGCTTCCAAATGCACGAACCACAGCTCCGGGTTCCGCCTCCAAAACGGAGGAACGCGTACGGCGAGGGCGGTCACTTGCGGGTCCGATGGGCCTGCCGCATCTTTGTTGTCGATCGACATCTTAACTAAAAGGAAGCTTCTTTTCGACGCGAGTGTTAAAACGAAAACGCAGTGTAACTGTTCTATCTACACGGCAGGCCGAACCCACAAATTCGCGCACGTACAAAGAAATCACCACCGAAGCGGACGCTTTTAAGCGCAGACCGAAACCACTTCCCAGAACTTCGCCAGAGAGCGGACAACCAACGATGATCCGCACCTAAAACGCCTGAACGCCGTCTGTTGCAGCGGGTATGCTATTTATTGATTTTTTTTTTTTTTTAAATAAATAAATTCAACTAAAACAAATTAAAATTCAATTAAAATAAATTACAACAATAATTCGCTGCTGCGGCGGTGATGGTAACGACGGCTGCGGCGGCGCTGGCGGCAACGCCTGCGGTGTTGATGGTGAAGACGGCGGCGTCGATACTGGAGACGGCGGGCGTGGCTGCGGCGGCGTCTCTGATGGCTGCAGCTGCTTCTCTGCTGACTGCTGCGGCGTCTCTGGTTCCCGCAGGCGGCGTCTCTGGTGGTTGCAGCGGCTTCTCTGGTGGCTGCGGCTGCTTCACTGGTAACTGCTGCGGCGTCTTTGGTGACTGCGGCGGCGTCTCTGGTGGCTTCGGCGGCTTCTCTGGTGGCTGCGGTGGCGTCTCTGGTGGCTGCCACGGCATCTCTGGTGGCTGCGGCGGCAGCGATGGTGGCTGCGGCAATGATGCTGACGTCTGGCGCTGCCGTGCTGATGTTTGGTTCACTTGATAAAGCGCGCTCGAGATCAGAGGAACAGAACGAGTCATCTGAGGTACCGGCTGCACAGGTTGTTCAATAGTTATGTTTATAGGTGAGGGTCCAGCCTCTCTTTCTTTACTTTGGATACTGATAGTACTAGGGCTTTGTGCTCTTCGGGGTCACCAATTTAAGTAAAATAGTCCATTTCATGCAAACTACAATTTTTAGGTACGCCGGAGCATAGACTAACAGTTTTTACAACCAATACTTGATAGATGTAATAATTAGACTTTATTAATTTTAATGAATCAGTTTAAATTAATTAAAAAACTGCACCGCGTGATAACCGACTATTTAAACGTTAAAGGCCGAAGAGAATGATCTCCCTTCATATGTTTCTTTCTGCCCCTAACTCATAGCACACTTTCCTCGCTAGTCCTCCACTCCCGTGGCGAGCTCTACAAAGTGGAAAGTTCCGCGCCATCTATTTGTTCGCATTCGCAACATAAATAAATTTCGAATGCTGCGAATCCTGTCGCGTCACAATATTGCCAGTCCTCATGTATGATATTTCTCGAAGACCTAGGTTCTTCACGAGAAAGATTTCATACTCTTAGTCGCATTCGAAATAAGAGCCATCCGAAGAGTTTTTGGCCCCTTACAAGAGAATGGACGATTTCGTAGCCTATATAACGACGAAGTTTATGAGCGAGACCACAAACAACGCCGTTCAAGAAGTTTAGCGCATTGTTAACTGGCTGGTGAAAATCACTACCGCCGATGTAAAGGGCCACAGTATGCTGCCAACGACTACATTTTCATTGCGAGTGACTTTTTGTGCCGGCAGAAAAGGCCGTTAAATCCGGGGGATCCAAAAACGGTTAGCTCTGGAATGTCTATATTCAAATAAATATCCCTGAGAAGAAACGCCTCAACAGTTCTTGGGTGATAAAATGTCAGCTCATCAATCACGTTATTAAGGAGGATTAACGACCACTTGATCGGAAAAACACGCAGCTATTTCAATATTGAAACAAGTCGGAATATCGGAAGCTGGACGCTTCGGGTATAAAGGTTTTGCGTTCATCTTCTGTGAGAAATTTTCTATCCACCTTTTTCCATTCGCATTTACCTCCAACTCAAAATATTCCTTGATATACATATGTATTTTCAAACTCCAACTGTGCTGTTCATATGAGTTCACTTTACTTGAAGGTGACGTCATACACATTTTAGAGTCCGATAGAGACGAGAGGGTGAAATCACGGGAAATACACGATTTTGACAATAGAAAGTTAATAATAGTCGGACGTTTATTAAACTTTCTAACTTAAAGGTGTTTTCTGGTAAATTTCTGAAATAGTATATTAACTATACATATCGGAATGGGATGTATTTTGCGGACTAGATGGAATCACCGTTGTGATTCTTTTCAGATTTGACATTTGGATAAGTTCTGAGAATAAGACCTGTTCCTTTTTATGAGGCACAGATTTGAGCCCTTTTAGAAGAACTGTTTTCCCCCACAAATTGAAAGATAGGAATGGCTAATTATCACCATGTATTCCAAATTCAACTTCTAACAGCCATTTCCCACTTTTGTTTTAATACCGTGACTTTTACTGAACTTTAACATTTTATTTTGTTATAAGGCACTTAAACCTTTTTCTGTTCTTTGGCCGGCAGTCGAGACTTCAGTCCCCTTTGTTCTTGGTAAAAGTCATCCATTTGTCCTCCAGTCTATGCCAGACCGTCTGCTGTTTTCAGCGGCCATTGGATGCTGTGGTGGAGGCGAATCCACAATAGTGCCCAGGTTCGTGCCTCCGATGGACCGCCACATCAGTTCGCCTCCAGCTGAAACCCTCCGCTTCCAGCGAAGCAAGCTGTCCGCGCGATCCCGACAATGGGAGTCACCGGACGAATCTAACGCTTCGCGGGTGTTCTTTCGAAGCGGCCGCCGGTTCGACGAAGGCCTTTAGCCACGATGAGGAGACCCACTTGGCCTGCCATGAACGTCGAGCTTGAACGAGTGCTTGCCTCAAAAGATGTCCTCACATGGCGATTGCCGCAGTCAACGAGGAGCATCCACCCTGATGAGCACCTGGCCACACGTCTCAAGATCTTTAGCGGTGTTGACCAACGATATCGGGTCGGCGAGAAAGCGGAGATTCTCCCCGTAAACCATCTCCGCGGGGCTGCCGCGAACTCCTCTCGCTGGGCTACGCGGAGGCCGAGGAGGACGGAAGGCAAGGACCGCGACCACGGCGGATCATCGCGACCCATTAGAGCGATTTTCAGCGTCCGGTACCAATGCTCCAGCATACCATTTGACTGCGGATGGTTAGCAGTAGTCCTATGCCGTTTCAAGCCAGGCAGCTTTTCTAACTTCGTGAAAAGGGCAGATTCGAATTGCATCCCCTCTTCCCCCACTCTTGACAGAGGGCCTCAGCCTATGGTTGCGCCGTAATATCAGACAGAGGTATTGCTTCAGGCCACCGCGTAAACCTGTCGATGATTTTGAGGTAATGCTTGAACCCGTTCGAGTCTTGCAAAGGACCGATGATGTCGAAACGGATGATGTGGAAGCGCTTGGTTGACCGGATGAATATACCTACTTCCTTTTGAACGTGCTTGTTGACTTGCCTTTCTTGCATGCGAGCATTGTCTGGCCCAAAAGTTCACGTTCTGGTTCATTGAAGGCCAGAAATATTTATCATTGGCAAACCGGTTCGTCGCGCTGATGCCTGAGTCTGCAAGATTGTGAGTCGCGCGGAATACTTCCCTGCGAAAATCGCCGGATTCAATGGCCTGGGTCCCTTATCTGAGGTCTCGCTGAGTAAATAAGAGTTTGAGCCGGAAATAGGAAACTCGTTGAATTTGTATTTGGAATTTGCTTTCAGGCTCTGAAGCTCTGCGTCGTCTTTTTGTTTCACTGGTATTGCCGTATAATCGACCTTCGAGATTCGAGGCAAAGTGTCAGCAACCACGTTGTCTTTTCGAGACAAGTGTTGAATATTAAAAGTAAACTGGCTAAAGTTATTCAAGTACCGAAGTTGGCGAGGGGATGCTTTATCGGGATTTTGTCTAAGCGCGAACGTAAGGGGTTTGCGGTTCGTGAAAACAGTGAACTGCCTGCCCTCAATGGAGAAACGGAAGTATTTAATTACAAGGTACGCGGCGAGTAGTTCACGATCGTAGGCGCTGTAATTGCGTAGAACTGGGTTGAGCTGCTTCGAAATGAAGCTGAATGGTTCACAAATTTGATTCACCCGTTGGTGGAGAGCTTCGCCTATCGCTGTATCAGAAGTATCGGCGAACATATCTAGGGATGCGTCTGGTTAAGTAAATGCATCAATAAGCTGTTGTTTGACTGTCTCGCATGGACGACCTCAGCAGACCATGTAACCCCGCGGGAGTCATTAGTTTTGGGCGCAGACATGTAGGCGTTCAGGACCGCTTCGTGATGAGCGGCCCTGGGCAAGAAACGACGATAGAAATTTAATATGCACAAGAACCCTCGTAAATCCTTCACCGTGGTTGGTAGTGGAAAACTCTTGATCGCCTCAACCTTGTCTGGGTCAGGTTGCATACTGTCAGGGGTTACTAAGCCTGGAAGATCGATCTGCCTCTCTTGTATTTTTCAACGTTGGGTACAAGTCCGGCCCCAAGGAGACGTTGAAAAATGCCCTTGAGATGTTCTAAGTGCTCAAATTCTGAAGAGGAAGCGAGTGTAACGTCGGCTTCGAAAAGTACTAATCGAGGCCTTTAATTTGATACCCCACATGACTATATTTGATGAAAAAAAATTTTACACCCCCCTTTTGCATGTATGGGGACCCCCCTTAAATTCAACGTAAAAGGATGTAACTCACTGTATTTATGAGCGTTCATAGTTCCCATCTTTCCACCAAATTTGGTGTCAATCGCGATAACCGTCTCCAAGAAAAATGCGTGTGCCGGACAGACAGACAGACAGACAGACAGACAGACAGACAGACGGACAGACAGACAGACAGACAGGAAGAATATGGTGAGGGCCATTAGAGTCCTCTATAATAGATCGCAGATGGAGGAAAAGAATACTAAGGATACGCCGAACCCCGCTGCACCAACAGTGTCACAAGCGACCCAAGTGACACCTAACCGTACTACCATCGAAACACGGCGAAATAAACGAGTACGGGAAAAAGAGGGGGATCCTTCAAATAATCAGCAGGCACCTAAGAGAAAAAAAGGCGGACAGGAAACTCTGAAAACCAGCACTAATAGCTCTGAAAGAGGAAAGCGTACAGCGAATGTAGAAAAGTCGACCAGCGTTGCGAAGCCCAAGACGAACGGAAACGATGGATGGACTAAGGTTACGAGCAAAAAAGCGAAGGGAAAAGGGAAAGCAAAATTGCGAACCCGTCCAGATGCGATTGTTATCTCCAGTAAGGGAAATCTGTCCTACGCAGAGATACTCAGAAAGGTCAAAGCGGATCCCGACCTAAAAGATCTGAGCGGAAATGTGAATCGAATCCGAAGAACCCAGAAAGGGGATCTCATGCTGGCTCAGGCTGATGACTTTCGCACTCGGGTGAAGGACTCACTTGGGGAGAATGCCGCAGTGCGTGCCCAAAAACATGAGATCTATATACAATGTAAGGATCTCGATGAAATAACATCAAACGCAGAAATTTGTACAGCCCTGAAGGAGCAATTCAAGTTGGAAAAACTTACAGAGGAGTCTGTTGTAAGTTTACGAAAAGCCTATGGCGGTACTCAAACGGCCACAATACGAGTACCAGCGGAGGCAGCGCAGATGTTGTTGGCTGCCGGAAAAGTTCGGATTGGATGGGTTGTCTGCCGTTTAAGAGAACAGACTTCACTAAAGAGGTGCTTTAAATGCCTCATGTTTGGGCACTTCGCCAAGGTATGCACCAGTAGCATTGATCGATCCGATCGATGCAGAAGGTGTGGGGAGAAGGGCCATATTGCCAGGGAATGCAATAGGGACCCCAAATGCCTATTATGCGAGGGGCAAGATAACCGGCATATTGCCGGAAGTAGTAAATGTCCTGAATTTAGGAAGGCGCTCACTGCAGTAAGAAAATGAGGTTTATTCAGATAAACCTCAATCATTGCAGGGTCACTCAAGATTTACTTGAGCAGACCACGTTCGAATCAGAGATGGAAATCGCCATCATAAGTGAGCCGTACAGAAGCCGTCACGGTGGCGTATGGGTCACAGATTCGACTGGTGGAGCGGCGATATGGGCTTGCGGTCGACAGGCCATGCAATGTACTGCAAGTCAGGCAGCCAGTGGCTTTGTGTGGGCGAAAATAATGTAATAACAAACGTTGGATGGTCGGATCGCCTAGTAATGTTGAAGGTTGCAGGGTAGTAGAGCTGGGGGAATGCTACAACAAATTTTGTTAATTCACATTGCAGGGTTAATATGTATCTATATCCATTCGAGATTTTTAATGGACCTACTGTATCTATTTGTACAGTTTCGAAACTTGTTGATGGAGTGTCAGTTTTAATCATTTTTTCTTTAGTATGCCTAACTTGTTTGTTTATCTGGCATGCTGTGCAATTTCTTATGTGGGATTTAATCATATTGTTCATATTTTTCCAACAATATCGTTGTTTTAACTTCAATAAAGTTTTACGAATCCCTAAATGTCCTCCGTGGGGTGAGTTATGATATTCCTCTATTAGCTTTGTCTGTTCATTTGCATTAGTTATTATTGTGGGTGGCTTGTATATTATTATCTTCAATTTTGTACGCGTACTTTCTTTTTGTTGCAACTTATTAAATATTCTTTTAAATATTTGTTTGTCTATAGACTTAAATATGACATCTTTATCAGATAATGAGAGTTCATATATGTTATTATGTGTCGCGAATTTTAATAGTTTCTCCATAATCAAAACGTATTTTGAATGTGGATTATCACTATTCTTCTCATTATTTGTGCCACATCTGGTATTATTTTCCATTGGTCGCTTATCATTGATGGAAACGGATTTCTCATCAGATTTATCGCTATATTTATATTTTTATTTATTTTTATTTTATTTATTTTATTTGTACGTACGATATTAATTTTATCATTTTCATGATTTTTATTGTTTTCACTGCGCAGGATAAATTTTAATTTTGTTACACCGGTGATGTCGGATAAGCTGGTGCAATCCCAACAATAGAGTTGATCAGATTCTATTTTTGTTTGGGTGCCCTTATTACAGACTTCTGGTTTGTTATCCTTTTGATTTTTTGCCATTCCCCTTGTAATTGCTAATAACTTGCGTTTCGCATTAATGTCTATTTCTGGAGGTACCTTTGCTTTTAAGGAGTCAGAATCTAGTTCGATTCTTGACAAGGCATCAGCATTCGTATTCATGCTGCCTTTTTTGTATACGAGCGTGAAATCATAATCAGATAGGTCGACTCTAATTCGAGTAAGTTTGGATGAAGGATTTTTATGGGTGAATAAAGAAACTAATGGTCTGTGATCTGTCACGACTATGAATTTCCGTCCATATAGATACGGTCTAAAAAAATGTATTCCCCAATGTTTAGCTAAAAGTTCTTTTTCGATAACAGGTTGGCTGATATCGTGTTTAGCTAGTGATTTGCTTGCGTATGAAATGGGTAAATCGTTGCCAATTTCGCCTTGAGATAATACTGCGCCTAAAGCGTAGTCTGATGCATCCGTAGTTAAGATAAATGGTTTATCAAAATCTGGGTATTGGAGAATTGGTGGTTCTATCAATTTGTTTTTTAATGTTTCGTATGCCTTTTGACATTGGTCTGTCCAATTAAAGGTAACATTTTTTTTCAATAATGAATTTAAACTTTTAGCGATTTCGGCAAAATTCGGAATAAAACGCCTATAGTAGTTGCAGAATGCTACAAATCTACGTACTTCATCGGCATTTTTTGGAATTGGATAGTTTTTAATTGTTTTGTATTTTGATGGGTCGGTCTTGATTCCCTCATCGGTTATTAGATGACCGAGATATATAACTTCCGATTTAAAAAATTGATATTTACTTGGGTTTAATTTCAAATTGTGCCGTCGTAGTCTTTTTAATACTTTGCAGAGGTTGGTATTGTGATGTTTAATACTGCATCCAAAGACAATAATGTCATCTACATACAGAAATGCTTCATGACTTAAGCCACTTAAAGCTATAGTAAGCATACGCTGAAAGCTGTTGGATGATATCTTCAATCCAAATGGTAATCTTTTAAATTGATAGTGACCGTCGCTGGTCGAAAATGCTGTTAATGGCCTAGACTCTTTCTGAAGTTCAATTTGGTGGAAAGAGCTGGTCATGTCCAAAGTTGAGAAATACTTTGCTCTACCAAGCTTATCTAGAACGTCTTCTAGTCTTGTCAAGGGAAATTTGTCATTGACAATTTTGTCGTTCAGTCTCCGAAAATCTACTACAAGTCGCCATTTTGACTTGCCATCTGTACTTTCTAACAGTGGTGAATTATATGGACTTATAGATGGTTCAATAATGTCACTTGTTTCCAAGTCTTTTACTTGTTGTAAGATTTCGGTGTTTTGGGCTTGAGGTAGTCTATAATTTTTTATGTAGACTGGGTTGTTGTCTATAGTCCTTAGTCTTTGTTTATAAAAATTATTTGTGAAAAGTTTCTCTCCTTCCAAGTGAAATATGATACATCTTGATATTCTCTAATTATCTCTAGCAAGCTAATCATTGCGGGTTGATCTAAATTGTCTTTATTTATTAGTTCCAAAATTTGTTTGTATCTAGTTTCATTGTATGTTTGTTTCTCTCCTCTGAAGATGTTATAGTTTTCTAATGGTCCGGTTTTAACATTAGTGTTTGATAACAACATCTTCGTCGGTGGTGTTGAGAAATTTTATGTGTTGGACACCTTTTACAGGTATGATAGTATTTGCAATAAAAACACCTTTTTGTATTTCTGTGTTCAACACTATACTGTCTTCATCCGCATTTATATTGACTGGAACCATCATTTCAGTTCTAGCAGATATGTTAACCTCTGAATAATCGTACTTTTTTGTGTCCATAGGTAACACAATTTCTTCATCGTTTACATTGAAGGTAATTGTAAACGTTTCATAATCAATTTTGCACATAAAACTGACCATCAAATCTCTACCGATAATACCATCCGTATTTATCGGGAAGCTACTGTCCACAATGTGGAATGATTCCCTGATTTGTTGATTCCCAATTAATAGATCTAGACAAGAAGTTCCTAACGATGTAGTGACTTCTTGTGTTATACCAGTGAGTTTAATTCTATTCTCACTATCTATTCTATATTCTAAGTTCCTAATAACATTATTTTTACATATAGACACGTCTGCACCTGTGTCTATTAGAAACGATAGATGCCTCTTTGCATCGTAACTGTATATTTTAATGAAATTAGTACAGTTACCACTAATATTGAAAATATGATTTACATATTTATTTCCGGGAGGTTCTGTGTATCCTCTCCGGAACCTATTACGTTTCCCTGGTTCGTGGTAATGTGTATGTTTCGTCTATCATTATAGTTGTTTCTGTTTCTATAGCTTCTATTACTGTTGCTGTTTCTATGGTTATTATTCCCATTATTATTATTATTGCGGTTATTGTTATTGTAGCTGTAGTTATTGTTTCCACTATTGCTATGGTTATTTTGTTGTTTATTATTTTTATTATAACCATTTTTATAATTATCATTTGGTTTTTGATTTTTTCTTTTACCTCTCCAGTTGCCTTTAATGTGCAACATGTTGGATGTGGCCTGTAGCTCTACATTCTCCAATTCTTGTGATAAAGATACAGCATCAGAAAAGGTTGTGGGTCTTGCTGAAAATACAGTACTTTTGAGCTGGTCATTTAATCCCTTTTTAAAGATGGTTAACGCGTATGTCTCGTTCATCCGCGTGATGACCTTTTTTTTCGCTCAAAGTCGCTTGGTTACCCAATTCTTGAATCTGAAGTTGATTCAACTCATCAACTAGAGACAAAATTTTGTCTTTGTATACCGTGACGCCTGATTTATTTTGGTAAGTGCTGTTTAGCACTGAATGTATTTGCGGAATTGTTCGGTTATTTTTATATTTCCCTAGCAATTCGGATTTTAAAGAATTAAAATCTGTTATGGAGGCGTTACATAATGATAATCTAACAGTGGCACTGAGTTTCACATTAGTGACGAAGTTTATCAGTGTAGTCTTCCCTGTTGTTGCTAGTGTCGTATATAGTAGTTCGACAATGGAATGGTTCTAGTTCCTTATACTTTCCATCAAAGATTGGAATTATCTTTATTGCTGTTTCTAAATTGAAATCAGCCATGCAATTTTCTTGTAAATTTGGCAAACTGGTTTCTAACTCTTCGGTTATACCGTCTTGTTGGATATCTTCCACTGAATATCCTTGTTTACCTAGCTGTAGCCAAATGTGTCCTTCGAGAATTGCAGTTTCAGCTTTAAATTTGATTTTTAGGTCTAGTAATTGCGATTCCTCTACAGTTATACCTTTCAAAATTTGGTTGAATTTTTGTTTTCTTAATTTCAGTTCATTCGATTTAGTGAGCAATGTCTCAAAAGTATATAGAGCTCTTGAACTTTTTTTTAAATTACTTAGGACTTTGCTATTTTCACTTATTAATTCCTCCAAAAGATCCATACAGTGAAAGTGTTAACCAACCCTTTTTGACGAGAAGATGGGAAAATAAGTGGAACCACAAGATTTGAATGCTAAAGTAGCGAATTAGATTTAAATAGACCTGTTTAATTTCTTTACAACATAATGCTTATGCTTTTTTAGTAATAATCATAACTTTGTATATGTATAATAGGTACAATACATATACAAAGTTATGATTATTACTAAAAATATAGCCGTTGTAGTTATTGTCTGCTTATACTCTTGCAGAATTGTTTGCTCTTGAATTGAGCACTGGTTTCCCATTTTACCGAAGTTCGTATAATTTCTGCTTCAGCAGTTTTTTTTGATCACCGACTGAGATTCTCAGTAGTCGATGAAGTTCTGCTCGCTCTCTTTTGAGACGAGTCTTTCTACCGCCTCTGGGCTTTCTCTTCTTCGTTATGGAAATATTGACTGCAGACGTATTGGCTTCCTTTGTTTGGTTGTACTTGGCTATATATTTTCCAATATCCCTTGGCTTTGGTCCTCTAGGATCGTGAGTGCCAATTTTCGTGGGTATGTACACGGGTGGTTTTTCCGCGGTTTTTGCCTGGGGTATGTATTCCTCGAGCCTATGGAAAAGTGCATCGATGGTTGCGATGTCCTCTGGGCTAAAAATCCTCAGTTCGTCCGTTTTGGTGTCGGTTGGGGTGACTTCCGGATCGCAAGTTGCGGGGTCGCAGTTCACCGTTGCAGGAACATGAGTCGCAGGGCCGATAGTTGGAAGAACGCAGTTCCGTGGTTCGACAGTCGCAGGATCGCCATGTAATAACAAACGTTGGATGGTCGGATCGCCTAGTAATGTTGAAGGTTGCAGGGTAGTAGAGCTGTTGATGGAGCCGTCTGAGTTATCCTCAGATGCTGGAAGGGAGCTAGCGAGAGAGTTCGACGGTGAAAAGGGAACAAAAGGAATTTAAAGTTTCTTACCTAACAAAGCGGTGAGACCGCAGATAGAATGGCAATATGTTCATCCCTGAACACTTGCCGTGGTTACTACTGGTATCTTATGATCTATACCTTGCCGCGAGGATACGGCATGCAGAAAGTAAACTGCCCAAAGTTAGAATCAATAAGAACGTTTATTGCATCTTTTCATTTTCTTTTATATAATTTCTTAAACCTAAAATAACTCTAAATCTACCAACAACAATATTGACCTAATTGGTTCGAAAGTAATTCAACACCAAATTACTTCGAACACTGCACTTACTAATAATTCTCATGAGGCGCGTGCTCTCAAATCTCACATTTCATTCCGTGTGCATATGTATTACTCATATCCATACGCACACATTTTATTCGAGCTAGAAATGCATGCAAGAAATGCAATACATGTGATTTATTCACACTGGCGTTTTTTAGAATATTTATTTCTAGGTCGTATCGAGTTCAAGTACCTTGAAATGATATCTTGTAAAGTTTTGTTTACTCGATTACGTAATTTATTGTTTTGATGATGACGCGGGTTGGAATGAATGTTTATGATTTGATAGCTTACAGTGCACGGTAATATTATTGCGATAGCTTGTAGTACAGTACACTACAATAAGTGGTGTATATGTATACAGCTGCTACGCCCCACCAAGTTTTGACACTGTCTGAATTCGAGCGAATGCTTGATAATCTTGTTCTCGACGCAAGGAGACGAAGTCCAAAGGTGATTGCTGGTGATTTCAATGCTTGGGCCCTAGAGTGGGGTAGCAGAGAATCAAATGCTAGGGGGCGCAGTTTAATAGAAGCTTTCGCGCAGATGGACATGGTTTTGGCTAACGAAGGTGCTGTAAACACCTTCCAGAAAGGGGGGTCAGGCTCAGTTGTAGACCTGACCTTTGTCAGCCCTTCGCTGGCGCGTGATATGTCCTGGTGCGTCAGCGAACGCTACACCCACAGCGATCACCAGGCAGTTTTCTTTGAAACATGTGTTGAACCTCAGGGCAAAGAGCTATCATGCCCGAAACCGAAAAAGATTTCAGGCTGGTCTGCAAAATCTTTGGATGAGCAGAGCTTCTTAGAGGTGTGGTTAGATCAACCTGATATAGCAGGCGCCTCTACGGAAAGAGCTGTCCATCTGGCTCAATGCATCGTCAAAGCATGTGACGCGTCCATGCCTAGGAGGTGCTCATTCCCCCGTAGAAGACCAAACTACTGGTGGAATGATGAACTGACCGGCCTTCGATCAGCCTGCCACCGAGCCAGAAGACCGGCTCAGCGGGCGGTAGGTAGAGTCGATCAGGGGCAGAAAGAGTGCGCCTACAAGGCAGCCCGCAAAACCCTCAAGCTCGCTATCCAGCGAAGCAAGAGGAAATGCTTTAGGGAGCTCTGCTCAGAAGCGGACGTAAATCCGTGGGGGAGAGCTTATGGAATCGTGATGGGACGATTTAGAGGCCGTTCGTCTCCGCAGATCACGTGCCCCACCCTCTTGTTGAAAATCATCCAGGGGTTATTCCCGCAGGAAGAGGAGAACACCGACACATTCCAACCACCTCTGAATGTGACGGCAATCCCGCCAGTCACCAGAGACGAGCTGCTAGAGATCTGCGGCAGAATAGGAGAAAATAAAGCACCGGGTCTGGACGGAGTACCAAATAAGGCCCTTAAGCTTGCCGTGAAATCCAGGCCGGATATGTTCGCTGAGTTGTTCGAAGCGTGCATGTCCGAGGGAATATTTCCAGCGGCATGGAACCGGCAGAAGTTGGTGCTTCTGCCTAAGTCTGGTAAACCTCCAGGTGAACCATCCTCATACCGACCCATATGTCTTTTGGACACGGTGGGGAAAATGCTAGAGCGGGTAATCTATAATAGATTACTCCCGGTAGTTGAGAGCCAAGGCGGCCTTTCAGATCGGCAGTATGGGTTTCGTAAAGCCAGATCAACCATTGATGCCATCAAATTGGTTACTGGCTTGGCCGAAGATGCAATACACGGAAAGGGTAGTACCAGTAAATATTGCGTGGTAGTAACCCTGGACGTGAAAAATGCATTCAATTCGGCCAATTGGAATCTAATCCGGAAATCCCTAGCGAAGGTTGGTATTCCCGCCTATCTCGCCGCAATTGTTGATAGTTATTTAACTGAAAGGAGGCTCTGGTACGACACTGATGACGGACCGCAGGAGTACGTCGTTTCCGCGGGTGTCCCGCAGGGCTCCGTATTGGGCCCACTACTGTGGAACATCATGTACAACGATGTACTTAATCTTCCCCTTCCGGAGGAAGCCACAGTGGTGGGTTACGCTCACGACATTGCACTGGTTGTTGTCGCAAAGCATCTCGAAGATGCTGAGTTATACTCAAGCGAGGCAATCAGTGCTGTCAAATGCTGGTTAGAGAGCTCTGGTCTGACGCTTGCGGAGGAAAAAACGCAAAGCGGTCCTCATCATGAAGCGCCGGAAGAGAAATTACGCCTGTGTTAGAGTCGGGAATCATATCATCACTTCCAAGCCGGCCATTAAATACTTGGGGGTGATGATAGACAGGAAGCTCAGCTATAAGCAACACGTACAGTATGTTTGTGATAAATCATCCAAAGCTAATATGGCCCTGGCGAGGGTGATGCCGAATGTAGGAGGGCCACGGCATACCTCTAGGTTGCTTATAGTCAGGGTGGTGACCTCAATCATGCTCTATGCTACCCCAGTTTGGAGCGAGGCGTTGCGGATGTCAAGTTAACGCTAGCAAACTGAATGCAGTCTACAGGAGGACAGCTCTGACGGTATGCTCTGCCAGGACTGTCTCAGATGATGCAGCATTCGTCATCTCTGGAATGATGCCGATTGACTTCTTGGCAGATGAGATGGCGAATATTATACCATGCGAAGCCAATCTCTCCCTTATTGCAGACGAAGAAGGCTGAGAGGGAGCGATCCATAAATAGATGGCAAGAGCGGTGGGAACGCTCGGGAAAGGGTCGGTGGACTCACAGGCTCATTCCTGCCATCAAGGAGTGGTTGGAGAGACGACACGGTGAGATTAATTATAATCTCACCCAGTTTCACACGGGACATGGAGGATATCTCCAATACCTTCACAGGTTTAAATTGGAGACCTCACCCGATTGTCCAAATTGCGATGGAGTCCCAGAGGACCAGAGCATGTATTCTTCCACTGTCCGAGACTTGTGGAAGAAAGGAGGAACCTAGAGGAGACTCTAAGAGAGGTGCTGGTACCAGAAAATCTGGTGCCGAAAATGCTAGCACATCAAGAGAATTGGGATGCGGTCAACTCCATGATCGCATCAATTAAGATGAATTGCGAAAGGCAGAGTAATGGAGAAAACGCGGTCACGTGCGCCGCGTATAGAAGAAATGGGATTAAGCTAGAGTGAGCTGACTCCGCCCGGTGATGTAATACCTTACGGCGGTTCCGCGGGGCAGGGAGGGAGTCGGGGGTGGTTTTAGTGGGTAAAAATCCCACACGCTGGTGTGTCCAGACCAGTGTCTTTTGAAGATTTCCACCTCCTCAAAAAAAAAAAAATGGATCGTACCCATATTTCCGATTTACTTCTTATATCTATTTGAATTAGGCACTACCCGAAAAGTTCATTAGCACTCATATATTATATACCTATATACACACATGTCTGGTTAACAAATAACTAAAAAACTAAAACAAAATAATTCTCTGCGACCGAATTCATAAGAACTCATTTCGTTGTGGTATTGACGAACTGATATGTGATGGCGACGTCATGCAGGTTGTAGAGTGCACGAAATTAACAAAAAAATGTGAAGTTTCACCCCCTATAACTTGTTAATAATAGTTGGATTTTCTTCTTCATTACACGCATGCCAAATTTTGTACTTCTGGGATGAACATAAGGGGGGTGCCGGGTAAATTTCTAAAATATGGAAATATACTATTATTAACTTTATTTGTGCAGATATCGGAACCGGATATATTTTGAGGCCTAGATTTCGTAGAGATGCACTACTGTGATTTTTTTTTTCAGATTTTCGGTTGGATAGGTTCGGAGAACGAGACCTGTTACACTTTCTGGGGGCCATATTTTGAGCCCTCACTCCCCTATGTTTTACCCAAAATCAAATATTAAACCAGTTTCGAAAAGTACTAATTGATACCCCACATGGCTACATTCTGTGAAAAAAAAATTTGCGCCCTCCATTTACATGTATGGGGAGCCCCCCCTTAAGCTTAATACAAGATGGCGCCACTTACTGCATGTAAAGGGAACACCAGATTACATACTCTCACCAGTTTTCATGACAATCGGTCCAGCCGTTTCTGAATAAATCAGGTGTGACAGACAGACAGACAGACAGACTATTTTTTTCTTTTATATTCAAAAATAATAAAAAATTGTTTCAATTTAACCGAACCAACACGACGGAACACTTAAGCTCCAAATAGGATTTTTTTGGCTGGTTAATGATTGCTGATCGAAATAGGAACAGGTTGGAGTTTGGCTCTTCCCCTTTATTTATTTCTCTCGCGGAATGCATTGGACATTCAAGGCGTTCATACTGAATGCGAGTAGAAAGTGCAATTATTGTCTGGACTAATCTACATAAAGAGTAATTTGGAAGCGAGAGTGCCTAGCTTGCTGGCAGCACGCTTGGTCCACGTCAGGCGTGATCTGGGGTCGACTCTCGTTTCGAGCGCGGAGGGTTTTATTTTTACATATTATATTAACAAATAAATTTTTAAATTTCCAATTAAACTGTTGGTGAGTGAAGCTCGAGTTCCATCCCCACTTCAAGCGGACAAGTTTTTATAAACTACATTATTATAATTTCACTTTTTTGAGTTAAATTACTGTAAGCAGTGGAGGAAGCGGAGGACTCCGGTGGGCTTCCCACTAGCAAAATGGCTAGTGGGGAGTCTCCATTGTTACCTTCTAGTGCGAGTGATCCTTTCAAGCGGAGCGCAAAATTAGTGCGATCACCAGCAGCGAATTCGACGGACAAACGCATCTTGGGCCCTAAGAGTAGCAGCAGTGTAGTTACTGTTGAAGACTGTTGTGACGCATTTACGAAGCTGGGATCGATGATTAATAATCTAATGGAGTACGTTAACCCAACGCAATAATGTACATCACGCGATTAAAGATCAGGTGCGTTCTATCAGGGCAACATACTTCAAGACCTAAGAGGACGTGAAAGCACGGGCAGAAGGAACAGTGCCGACAAGCCAACAAAAAGCGATGGTTGCCGTAGCAACCCAAACCACGCAGAAGACATCTCTTCCCAAAAGCTCTTGGCAAAGAACTCTTCCAAACTGAAAAGGATATCTCGGAATTCGGAACAAACGATTAGGAGACCCAAATGAGAAGTGCTACCTCCCCAACGAAGCAAAAAGAAAACAAGTCGGGAAACCGGAAGCTAGACGCTTCAGGTATAAAAGGTTTGTGTCTCCCTATGTGAGGAGCATAACGTAGTTCTCCATTGGCTTATAGCATTGACCCGAGATACTTAAATCGCTCAGTTCTGGGCAGGTTACCACTATTCTGATTTGATCACAACTTCATCGATTGATTGAATCTTAGGAATTTATCGTAGAGATATATTTTGTTTTATTGGGCCTTTCTCTTTGAAAAGAAGAAAACGGAGAAGAGGAATCAGAATCTACAGTCTATTCAAAAATGAACACAAAATTTAACTTTAATTTAATGTGATGTTTACGCCGCCGCGGTTGGGAACAGAAGAGACCGGCTTATTTCCATGCGGTCCTTACTGTCCCAACCAACGGCATTTTTCTACCGCTAATTCTCCACTCCCCGGTGCGTTCCGAAAATGAGTGAGTGGAGAGTTCCGCGCCATCTACCCGTCCGCATCCGCAACATTTGAAATAAATTTCGAATGCTGCAGATCCTGCCGCGCCACATCACTCCGCCCCCCAGACGAAACCTAGGGGGTTTCGGCGACGGATCCCGGAACTTCGTTCGCCGTTAATCCACAAAGCGGACACGACGCTGCTTCGGGGCGCACACGGGTTTCAGCCTGGACAAAGAGACCGCCTTTTTGTGACCACCGATCTCGAGCTGGAAGAAATTTTCTCCCCTCTCGAGAACGCGGTACGGGCCCTCATATGGAGGCTGCAGCGGCTTCCGAACGGCATCCGTCCTGATCAGCACGTGCGTGCATGTGTCCAGTTCCTTGGGCGAACAAGCAGGTATGGACGAGTGTCGATTGGGTGGTGGCGTTTTGATGCGTCGGAGATTGTCCCTCAGCAGACGCACCAACCCTGACTCCGTGAGACCCGATCTCTTGTCGAAGACCGGATCACTTGGGAGTCTTGGGTTCTCCCCGTATACCAGCTCCACGGGGCTGGCAGCAAATTCCTCTCGGCGGGTTGTACGAAGGCCGAGTAGGACGAGGGGCAAGACTTGAGTCCAGGACGGGTCGTCGCGTGCCATAATGGCGGCTTTCAGCGTCCGGTGCCAACGTTCCAGCATCCCATTGGAGTGCGGGTGGTATGCCGTAGTCTGCTGGCGTTTAAAACCCAGGAGTTTGCCTAACTCCGAGAAAAGGGTGGATTCAAATTGCATTCCCTGGTCAGTGATGACCACTGCAGGGACGCCAAAGCGAGGTATCCACTCTCGACAGAGGGCTTCAGCACATGATTGCGCCGTAATGTCTTTCAGAGGTATTGCCTCAGGCCACCGCGTGAACCTGTCGATGATTGTGAGGCAATACTTGTAACCGTGCGAGTCTCGCAAAGGCCCTATTATGTCGAGGTGTATCGTGTGGAAACCCTGGTAGTGCGGGGGAATGAGCCCACTTCTTTCCTTACATGCCTGGAGACTTTACACTTCTGGCATGCGATGCACTCTCTGGCCCAGGAATTGATATCCTTGTTAATGGAGGGCCAGAAGTATTTTCCGGTGACTAACCGGTTTGTTGTCCTGATGCCGGGATGCGCCAAGTCGTGAACTGCGTGGAACACTTCCTTGCGAATGTGGCCGGAATGTATGGCCGAGGTCCCTTTTCCGAGTCTTCGCAGCAGAGCGAGAGGTTTGAGCCGAAGATTGGCAACTCCCGAAATTTGTATTTGGGGTTGGACTTGAGGCTCTGAAGTGCTGCGTCATCCTCCTGCGCCTTGGCAATAGCCGAGAAATCGAGTGAGGCGGGGATGTTAACCTCGGAGACACGAGACAAAGCGTCAGCAACTATGTTGTCCTTGCTGGACACGTGCTGGATGTTGACGTAAACTGGCTGATGAAGCTGACGAGGGGACGCTTTGTCGGGCTTTTGTTTCAAAGCATAAGTGAGAGGTTTATGGTCCGTGAACACTGTGAACGGCCTGCTTTCTAGGGAGAAACGGAAGTATTTGATGCTCAAGTACGCGGCGAGCAGTTCGCGATCGTAGGTACTGTAGTTCCGTTGAGCGGGATTCAACTGTTTCGAGAAGAAGCTGAACGGCTGCCAAACTTGATCCACCTTTTGGTGAAGGGCAGCACCTACTGCGATGTCAGAGGCATCAACAAAAACGGCTAGGGGTGCATCTTGCTGAGGAAATGCCAAAAGTGTAGCATCGGCCAGTTGCTGTCGGGATTTATTGAACGCGCGGACAGCCTCTTCAGACCACACAATCTCTCGTGTGTCTTTTGTTTTGGGGCCAGACAAATACGCGTTCAAAACGGACTGGTGATGGGCGGCCTTGGGCAGGAAACGACAGTAAAAGTTTAGCATGCCCAAGAACCTCCTCAACTCCTCCGCTGTCTTTGGACGCGGGAAGCTTGTGATTGCTTGCACCTTGTCTAGGTCGGGCTGTATCCCTTCAGAAGAAATGGAGTGGCCGAGGAATCTCACCTGTTGTTGAAGGAATTTGCATTTCTCAACGTTTAGAACTAAACCGGCCTCAAGGAGACGTTGAAAAATGCACTCGAGATGGGCTAAGTGCTCAGACTCAGTGGAAGAAGCGATCAAAACATCATCCAAATACACGAAACAGAGGTCGAGGTTTCCCAGCTCCGAGTGAATGAACCTTTGAAGGTTTGCCCCGCATTGCACAATCCGAAAGTCATTCGGGTGAACTCGAAGAGTCCAAAGGGTGTGCATATTGCCGTCTTTGGAATGTCTTCAGAGCTACTGGGATTTGGTGGTATGCCTTGGCTAAGTCCAAGGTCGAAAAGATGCGGCAATTCGCGAGGGTGATGCGCAAAAGTCGTGGATGAGTGGAATCGGATATCGGTCAGGAACAGTCTGTGCATTTAACCTTCTGTAATCCCCACAGGGACGCCATTCGCCCTTTGGCTTAGGGACCATATGCAGTGGGGAAGACCAACAGCTGTTTTGAGGGCCTGCAGATACCCTGTTGAGCGAGTTGTTCAAATTCTTTCCGCGCGATAGCCAGTTTCTGGGGTGGTAGAGGACGCACCTTCGGAGAAAATCGGGGAAACCAGTAGTACTTTATGTGGTGCTGCACATTGTGCTTCACTGGTTTCGAGAGACTACACTCGGTAGTAATCTGGCTGAACTTTTGGAGGAGTGTCCGAACACGAGAGTTCGGTGATGTCCTCCAAAAGAACGGAAGGTTATTGTCAGCGTGAGATACCATTTGGCCCGACGAATTAAGGTTGGTTGTGGGGTCTATAAGGGACCCATAGTGACACAAGAAGTCTGCGCCTAATATGGGGAAGCTGACATCCGCCAGGATGAAACGCCACGAAAATGTCCTACGCAAGCCAAGACTCACGTGCACTTGCCTGTACCCGTAAGTATTGATGCGGGAGGAATTTGCTGCCGCCAGTTTGAGGGGTTGTGGATAAAGTCGATGATGCCGGGGTACGGGAAGACCCGAAACCTCCGCACCCGTGTCGACGAGGTAGTTGCGCCTGCTGAGGGGGTCGAAAATAGTTAGGCTACGTGCGCTGCGCTCTGGGTGGCCGTCGCCAAGACCCCCCGCGGACCTAGTTTTTTGCGGTAGGCGCGAATTTACAGGTAGAGTAATCTTGTCGCTTTATCACCGAATCTCAGATGGTACCAGCAAATACCTTTGTCCGCAGGCTGTCTTGACGACCTGCTACCCGAACGCCCTTTTCGTGTGGCAGACCGTGAGCGAGCTCGCGATCTGGCACTCGAACGCTGAGCGTCCAACGTAGCCCGCATCTCGGCCACGCTCACCGTTAAAGCCGCTATCTCGCGCCTCAAGTCGCTCACCTCATCCGACTGTGGTTGAACGGCTGCTATGGTTGGGCGAACGTACACCTCCTGTACCTGGTCGGCCGTAGCTGCCAGTTCCTCCAAGGAACCGGAAACGCAAGCTAGTATCGCCTGGGTGCCCTCCGGAAGCCGTCGCAGCCAGAGCGACTTGATCAGGTCGTCGCCAATCTTGCTCCCACCCAATTGCCTCATTTCGCGAAGCAATGGCTGGGAGTTCAATCACCCAACGTTAAACCCGCCAGCAAGTGGTCTAATTTTGCCGACTCGCTTGCCGACAGGCGCCTGATCAACTCACTCTTGAGCTGAGTGTATGATGCCAACTTCACTACGTCCGACACCATAAGAATGGACTCTTCGTCCAGGCCGACCACCGCGTAGTTGAAGCGGGTCGCGTCCGATGTGATGCCGGACATTTGGAACTGCGCTTCCAATGCACGAACCACAGCTCCGGGTTCGGCCTCCAAAACGGAGGAACGCGTACGGCGAGGGGGGTCACTTGCGGGTCCGATGGGCCTGCCGCGTCTTTGCTGTCAAACGACATCTTGTTTAACGAAAGTACGAGTTGTAATGCAGGACGCAGTGAATTTATAACGAAACGCGGTGAATTTTACTCCGACACGGGCAGGTTGCACCACAAATGCACGCACGAACAGAGAAAATTACGACCGAAGCGGACGCTCTCCAGCGCAGACCAAAAACACCACCAAGGAAATGGAGAAACCCACGATTGCGAAACACATAACGCCGTCTCTTGCAGTGATTTTCAATTAATTATTATCACACTTTTTAAATTTTAATAATATAATTAACAATTAGTGCGAATATTTCAAAGAAAGTTTATTCGAAGTGCCTGCCTGTGCCCGTTGTAGAGTCCTGATGGGTTGCGATGCGGCGTTGTTTACGTCGTCAGCTCGTAGCGCTGATGTTTCGTAGCACTTCGATGGGAATTTGTATGCTTCCGTATTCACACAATTTTCCAACTTGATATCCACGAGGATGACGATGGCGGAATCACCAGACTTGAGGCCGTTGCTGCGGTGGCGATGTCTGTGGCGGCGGCGCTATGCGGGCTCTAGTGTCGGGGTCACCACTATTCTGATTTGATCACAACTTCATCGATTGATTGAATCTTAGGAATTTATCGTAGAGATATATTTTGTTTTATTGGGCCTTTCTCTTTGAAAAGAAGAAAACGGAGAAGAGGAATCAGAATCTACAGTCTATTCAAAAATGAACGTGATGTTTACGCCGCCGCGGTTGGGAACAGAAGAGACCGGCTTATTTCCATGCGGTCCTTACTGTCCCAACCAACGGCATTTTTCTACCGCTAATTCTCCACTCCCCCGGTGCGTTCCGAAAATGAGTGAGTGGAGAGTTCCGCGCCATCTATCCGTCCGCATCCGCAACATTCGAAATAAATTTCGAATGTTGCAGATCCTGCCGCCCCACACCACCATTGCCTGAACTCAGCGATTTAAATATCTGGAGGGGCAGATTACTGCCATTGAAAGAACTGAGCGATTTAAATACCTCGAGTCAATGCTACTAGCCAATGGACAACTGCGTAATGAAATGTTTCAAGCATTAACGCCACCAGGATGAAGTGGCATTCCCCAACTGGTGTTCTTTGTGATCGACGTATCAGCGCACGTCCCAAATCTAAAATTTACTGCAATGTTGTCCGTCTGTCGCTCTCTATAGTTTGAGTGTTGACTATAAAGGGACAATGAACGGCCGTCTTGCGGTAATGGGGACGAAGATTTTGCATTGCACTGGTGGCGTGACACGTTTTGATCACGTCTGAAATGAGATATCCGCGATCGATATGGGTTTGCACCGATCGTGGAAAAACTGCAAGAGAGGCGTTTACCGATGGTGTGGTCACGTAATTCACGATAACGAGAATTCAACAACCAGTATTGGTCAGAACATCGAAAGCAATGGTAAGCAACCAAAAAGCCGGCCAAAATAATGGTCGCATGATACACTGGATGGGGATTTGAAGGTTCTCGCGATTACATCCTGATCAGGCATTTGATAAAATAAAATGACGAAACCGCTTGTGAACTGAAGGCTGAAGAAGAAGATGTGCGGAGCGGTGAGCCTGACAGTTCCGTGTCACATAGTTAAAAATTCGATTGGGCATCTATTTTTTAGAAAGTAATTTAAATAATCATTTGATGGAAAGCCCCGTACTGGAAATAGTTAACCTCATACGCTTCACACTCTGAGCTTAATATTATTAGCAAATGCCAACAATTTAACCAACATCAAATATAACCAGTCGGGAAACCGGAAGCTGGACGCTTCAGGTACGAAAGGTTTTGTGTATTTCTTAATACGCAGCACGTAATATATCCATATATTATGTGAGAGTATCCACTTTCGGGTGACATTCATAGTCTTCAATTTTCAAAGAAGCAACAAATTTGAGGTATTATAACTTTGTTAGTAATAGTGCGATTTCCACCGAACTTGGTAAGATCATGTTCTATATTATAGCCTCGATCACTGCAAAATTTCATCGTATTAGGATGAGCTTAAGGGGGGTATCTAACCAATTACAAAAAATTGTAGTAATATACTATTATTAACTTTATTTAAACAGATATCGGCATAAAAGGTATTTCGGAGCCCAGGCACCATATAGTGGCAGCCTCCTGATTTTTTTCAGATTTTTTCGGTTTGGTAGTTTCTGAGAATGGCCCCCTTAAAGAAGTGATCACTTTCGCTCTCCACCCTTCCAACGAATGTCAAAACTAAAATCGGCTTTGAAAAGTACTAATCGAGACCTTAATTTGATACCCCACATGACTATTGTCTTAATCCTGATAGGTCCACTCGGTGATACACCGGGTGAGTCCTTCTTCTTGATCAAGTGAAACACTCTGCTCAAGTCAAAACCAAGTAAAGTTCGTTTTCAAGTCTGTCAGTATGTTCATTGGGTGAAACACCGAATGAGTCTGTCCTTCTTAATTGGGTGGAACACCAAATCAAGTTTAGTCCAGTAGAGTATATTTCCAAATCTTCGAAGTCTCCAGCAGCCTCACTGGAGAAGAATAAAAGGCTTAGTTCTTCGGGACTTGAAAATACACTAAATTCTTTATTAATTGTTCTCGCTTAAATAGGTACAAAAGTGCTTACACGCTAATATCAAAAGGTGTACAAAAATGCTTACTTGCTATGAGAAAAATTACAAATTGCTTACATGCTAAATATGCGTGCATGCGGAAAATATTCACCTTGGATATGCAAATATTTTTTGGTTTTTTTTACTGCAGCCTGAACATCCTCCCCTCCGTTGAGCGTTAGGTCAACCGTTATTCTGGATCAATCGCAATCGTAAAGGCTGGGGTTGAAAGATTCCTAGGTAGAGGTATCGGTTTCGTAGTAGTGTTACGAGAGGTCCTACATCTGTGTTTCCAATAAAGGTAAATTACTATTGTTAGAATACCACCGAGACAAATGTAGGCGATAGTGATATGGTGAACGTCCTTTGGGAGTATGGTAGTCACTAGATGCTCCCGTTGTTGCAAGTTGTATAGATCCATCTTCAGTTCTGTTAAATTTTTCAGAAGGGATTCTCCTATGCCTTCGTCATTACTTAATTCGCTGCTATGTGGTGGTAAAACGAATTCGGTAAGATTCTGAATTGGTGTAAATGAAATGTTAATAGTGCTTGGAAATACTTGATGTTCTTGGATAGTTAGTGATTCCTCTCTTATGGTGCACCTTCACGTAGTTCAATGATACCGCTTCCTGATAGAGTCATCTGAGTAACTGTTGTGCCGCAGCCTATGTTATCTCCTTGTCTTCGAAGAAATATATCCAACGGTTGGTGTTTGGCAACTGGATCCATCGTGGAGGGTTGTCTAATTTGGACATTTTGCATCGTTCTTTAGAAGGAATGTGACTGATGAAGCTCATTTCACATGCATTCACTCTTGATCCTATCCGATATAAGGGATGCCGTTGTCTGCAGACGTAGTTCAACTTCTGAGTCCGATGGCAGTGCTCTACCTCCTGATCAGGCATGGGATAGTACTGGTCACGATCCCAATTAACGATTAGATAACGTAACGTTGTTGTGATTGCAGTGACGATTCCATTAGCAGAGATGGGCACAGGAACAATATAGAATAGCTCGAAACTTTCGACCGATATTAATGGTAGTTTTAATCGGAAGATAATATGCTCTGCCATGATGCGTCCTTCAATAGTCATGATATTATACAGCTCTAGTAGATCGTTCGATTTAGTTGGCACCCGTAAATGTGGAGGTAGTTCCTCCCTGATCTTGGATAACTCCTCTTGTAGTTGTTGTGGTGCCAACAATTGCGGGTTAAATTTTCCATGGTGCGTGTCAATAAGCATGTCTAGTAAACTGGTTTGTACCTTTTGATAGTGGTTGACTGATAATAAGAGCTGCAACGCTGCTGATGAAAAGGTCTGCATCACTTCTTGCTCCCACACTTCCTTGGATATTTTGTTTGTTTGTGTGGCGGTATGGTTGAGAGCTACGTTTAGAGTTTGCATCGATTTGTGGGTTGATTGCTCCAAGTTCATCATTACATTGACTGTGGAGGTCAACGATGGACGTCTGGTTTTTCATTAATTGCAGGAGATGTTCGTCGTTCCCCTTTAAGTTCTTTATAGTTTCTGTCATCTTTGTAGCATAGTCAGAATCGAGTACTCCGAAAAGTGAGTTGGCAAGGTTACCAACGATATTTAGAGCTCCTCTTTTATGTCTTCGTGACATCTCGTTATTGAATGGCCGTAACAGTTCGTTATTAACTGCTATATCGCTTAAGAGATGGTTAATTGTGGTGGCTAAACAGGAGTTATTGTTGTCTAGTTGGTTACAGATATTGTGAAGTCTCGCAATTCCTGTTTGTAGGTTGTTCATGTTCTTCCAGTATGATGTGAGGTTGTAATAGATTATCAAATTCCAATCGTTCCAGATCAAGTGGGCGGCTCCTAAATTTTCGAAGTAGATACCTGGTGGAGATTGGAAAGGGGTGATCCGTGCTGGGTTGGCTAGAACGGGTAGGATTAAACTAGTCCACAGTAGCAGGTTTACAGGGGAGTGCGAAATTCTCTTCTTCTTCGCTCTTGAACATCGAGTTGCTTCTGAGTTTTGCGTGCAGGTATCTATAATCCGTTCCTTTGATGGAACTGGGGGTTTTTGCTGCGAGGAGTCTTCGGTGTCATTCGGTTCTACCGGTAACGGTGCTAAGTTATGAATTGCTCTCTGTAGGACTCCTGACGATGTTTTGATCTCTGCTATTCTTATTAGACCATCTCGACCTTTTATCCCCTTTATTATCCGCCCCAATCTCCCACTGCAGAACGGGAATATTGCCTTCTTTGATAGCCACCAGCATTCCAGGTTTTACGTTTTCGCAGCTCTGCTTCCATTTTTGACGCTGTTGCAGTTCCGACAAATATTCGCTTGACCATCTTTGCCAGAATCTATTCTTTATTGTCGTTGATTTCCTTCCATCTTTGCGGTAAATTTTGCCTTTACTACTTGGGCGTGTACATCAACTGGGTTCGTTAGTGGTTCCCCAATTAAGAAATGGCCTGGAGTTATGCCGTAAGGTCTCTGGCCTCGGATGATAGAGGTGTCAGTGGCCTTGAATTCAAAATAGCCTCGACTTCGATTATTAAAGTTGCCATTTCTTCATACGTAAGTTGTGCTGGGGACATGTTTCTGATTAAAAGTGTTTGGCAGATTTTACTGCCGCCTCCCACAGGCCACTGAAATGAGGCAATCTTGGTGGAATAAAATGAAAATCAATACCCTTGGGTGTGCAAAAATTGATTAGTTGTTCTTGGGATTGTTCCCTGTATATGCTTTCGTTTAATTCTGCTAGTTGATTTTTGGCGCCCACAAAGTTCGTTGCATTGTCGCAATATAGATTTCGACAATGTCCTCTACGCCCAATGAAACGTTTCAGCGCATTGATGAAGGCTTCTGTCGTTAGATTCGTCACTAGTTCCAGCAACAAAAACAGCAAGGTACGCCTTTTGCGGACGATTGCCTCTCCCCTTAAAGTGAATCCATAGAGGGCCGGCTAAGTCGATACCAGTATTCGTGAATGGTCTGGCTGGTTGTACTCGATGGGCGGGCAGGTTTCCCATGAGCTGCGTCATGAGTTTTGGTTTCGCCCTTGCGCATTTCATACAGCTCTGCACGATAGATCTGATGGCTGCTTTGCCCTTGATAGGCCAAAATCGTTGCCTCGCTATTGCCAATAAGGCTTGTGGTCCGGCGTGAAGATGCTTATGGTGCAGATCATTTAAAATCAATCGAGTTACGTAATGGCCGTAAGGAAGGACGATCGGGTGTTTGATATCATAAGTTAAATTTGAAGCTTCAAGCCGACCGCCGACTCTCAAAAGTCCGAATTCGTCTAAGAATGGATGCAGGCTGCTCAATGGATCGCTGTTGTTTAATTGCTTGTTACATGTTAGTTGCTGCATAGATTCTCGATACACATCCCATTGAGCTTCCTTTACTATTACTCGCAAGGCTTCCTCCATTTCGCTTGCAGTTAAGAGCGATTTTTCTCGTTCCTTGTGGTTCGTTGTTCGTGCATTCCTAACGAACCGTAGCACATGTGCCATTATGCGTTGCAGTCGTTGAAAAGAGTTTTGATGGTCGATTTGATTGATTTAGGACAATTTCGGAGTCGGTCCAGTAAAAGCAATTATAGTCTGGAATTTCTATGTCCCGTTTTAAGCCGATGAGCGAGTTCAGCTGCTAGCCTTGCTGCACACAATTCCAATCTTGGTAGGGTCACTCGTTTTAATGGTGCCACCTTCAACTTTGCACATAAAAGACGAACTGTGCGAACCCCATCTGACTGAATAGCTCGTAAATATACCGCTGCACCATACGCCTTTTCCGAAGCGTCCGAAAAGACATGTAACTGTATTTTTTCTGGTACCTTCCCTCCAAATATGTGACGAGGTACCTTAATTTGATTCAGCCCCTGCAAGTCATTATAATATCTTGACCATTCCGCCTGTAGTTCTAAAGGAATTTCTTCATCTCTACCTATTTTGAGACTCCACAGCCTTTGAAGGAAGATTTTAGCAGTAACTGTAACTGGTGCCATCAATCCTAGCGTATCGAACAGATGAGCGATATCGGATAGCGCTGATCTCTTTGTTACTTTCTTAGATTCCGTGTATGGGCATCTAATTTGAAATTCATCTGTCTTAGGAGTCCAAACTAATCCTAGTGTCTTCACGTTTTCCTCCCTTTCTTGGGTTATGTCCAGTTGGAGTGCCTGATCTTCAACAGGAATGTTGTTTAAAAAGATTCTTGTTGTTTGCACACCACTTTCGAAGCTTAAAGCCGGCCGATTGCAAGTTTGTGCGAAGTTGATGTTGCGTCTCAATAGCTTCCGTCAAGGTGTTTGCACCTGACATCACATCGTCCATATAAAAATCCCGTCTTAATGCAGTCGAACCGGATGGGTATTTGTGCGTTGTCTGTGATGACAATTCTTGTAGGCATTTGGTGGCTAGATATGGTGCAGAGGAAGTACCATATGTGACCGTGTTCAGCTGATAACATCTTATAGGTTCATTAGGCTCATTTCGCCATAGAATTAGTTGAAATCTCTTGTCTTCCTCCGACACCTGGATTTGCCGATACATCTTTTCGATGTCAGCAGTAAAAACAAAGCAAGGCAGCCGAAATCGTACGAGAATGGTAAATAATTCGGATTGGATGGTAGGGCCTGTAGCAAGTACATCGTTCAAACTGTATCCAGAAGAGGTTTCCGAAGAGGCGTCAAAAACTACTCTAAGTTTAGTAGTGGTGCTCTCTGGCTTCAGAACGCTATGATGGGGAAGAAAGTAATGAAGACTCGGAATACTTCCTTCATCTATTTCCGTCATATGCCCCAGTTGCTTGTATTCGTCCATAAATTCATTGTACTGTTTGCGTAGTTCTGGGTTTCGTGCTAATCTCCATTCTAATTTGAAAAGTCGCCTCTCCGCATTGCCCCTAGATTTGCCGAGTTTTGCTGGATCCACCTTGAAAGGCAGTTTCACAATGAAACGTCCATTGTTCGTTCGTTTCATGGTTTGAGCAAAATGATTTTCACACTTTATTTCTTGTGTTGTCATCGCAAGGTTCTCTGTAGATTCTGGTTCCTCCAACTTCCAAAAACGCTCTATCTGCTCGCTGAGCTTGGAATCATCGGTATTGAGGATGCCGCATGTAACCTCTTTCTGATAGGATGTTGCAACCCTTCCAGCAATTATCCAACCAAAGACCGTGTTTTGCAGTAGTGGCAGGTTCCTTGATAGCCGCATTTGCCCTGTAGCTAATAGTTCGTAGTAGATGTCAGCTCCGAGAAGTAGATCAATACGCCCTTCCCAGTCAAAATGAGGATCGGCAAGCTGAATATTGCCGGGTATGGCCCAATTCCTTGAATTCAGACCTTGCGATGGTTGAGAGGATGTTATATGTGGTAAAACTATAGCGTCTATCTTCCGTGCAAACGTAGTGATTCTTGATTGCAATGACAACGTTACCTTCTGTTGCGATTGTTGCGACGCTCCGCCCAGACCACGAATGTGTATATGGTAATTAGTTGGTTGTAGTCCCAGCTTTCTCACAGCCGTTTCTGTAATTATGTTTATTTAGGAGCCACTATCCAGCAGAGCTCTCATTTCTATCGACTTGCCCTTTTGGTTTGTCACCTTGATGAGTGCAGTAGCTAATAGAACAAAAGGTCCCTCTGATGCTGATATTTCCGTTGATAATGCAATAGAATGGTTGACATTTGTAGAACCCTTGTCCTTTACAATACTTGATACTTGACCTTGCTTGGTGGCGTTGGCTGTTGTTTGAATTGCGGTGATAGAGGGCGTTGTTTTGTCTTGATTGTTGGCGTCCATATGTAGTAGAGTGTTGTGCTTCTTTCCACATTTAAGACAACTTCCTGCGCTGCACTGTGCACTTCGATGTCCTTCCCGTAGGCAGTTCAAACATAGCCTCAGCTGCTTGATTTTGGCTACTCGATCCCAGATGGACAATTGTTTAAAAGCTTCACATGTGTAGATTCGATGGCTTCCCTTGCAGTTTTTGCACTGTAAAGATTGACTGTCCTTGGTGGATATTAAAGCCGAGGTTCGGTTTGTAGGTTTGTTTTGAGTCGTACTCCTCTTGTCGCTACACAAGGCCTCTAAAGACTGAAAGCGTCTTTCCAAAAACGCGAGAAATGCATCAACCGGCTGCAGTTCTCGTGGTGAAGTCAAAGTTTGTTCGTATAAGGCGTGCGTAACCTTGTCTAACTTCTTCAGTAAAATATGTAATAAAATGGGATCCCAACTAGCTATATTGATATTAAAGTTCTTGAGTCCTGCTAGACATTCTTTCGTAATGTCATGAAGTTTTTTCAAAGCACTGGGGGAGTCCGAAGTAATCATCGGTTGCTGTGTGAGCCTATCTAATAGCGTGGCTACCATCAATCGTTGATTGCTGTAGCGGTTTGTTAGCGTTGTCCATGCAATGTCATAATTTTCGTCAGTGATGGGCAGATGACGTATAAGTCGCTCTGCTTCACCCTTTAGATTGCTCTTCAAATACCACATTTTCTGAGCATTTCCCAATTGCTGCTCGTGAATCATCTGGCGGAATAGGTCGTGAAAGGATTGCCATTGTGCATAATCGCCGTCAAAGGTAGGAATTGTCACGTGTGGTAAGTTGATGCTTGGAAAGGCCCTTGTAGCGGTAGCTATGCTAGGTTCTAGCCTTGAACGGCATTCAGCGAGAAATATTAAAGTGTCTTGAATTCGCTCTTCGAGGTTGAGGAAATTCTCCTCGTTGTACCCTAACTCATTTGGATCGCTGGAATATTGCCATATATTCTGATGGCCTTGACGCAACTCTTCCCAGTACTTTGATAAAGTAGCTGTCTTCAATTCGTAGTATCATTTGGGTTGTGCCTGTTCAACTGTGTCGATGCCGCTAATAATGTTTTCCACAGCCCGTAGCCTTGATTGCTGTTGCCTTATTAGTACCACGACATCGCTGGGAAGCTCGTTCTGAGCATTGTTTACTGCCCTGGCGGCCTTTGTATCTAAAGCACCCGTGGCTGATTTACCCAAATCGATATTCAACTTGGACGCGCCTTCCAAACCCTGAAGGCGTTCCGCAATATCATCCTTGTACTTGGTGTACTCGCGCTGCATTGAAGAGAAATATTGTTTCTCGAAATATGGATGAGCTGGAAGATAATGCGCTAACTCTTCAAGCTCTTCATTTCTCTCCGAAAAGGCTGTCCAGAGATTTTCCAATTGTTCCAATCTCGTCGTGAGATATTCCCTTGTCTTACGAGCTACCGAATCTTTCCGGTAGTTACTCAAAAGACGCTGAATCTCCTGGCCCGTCACATCTTGTTGTTGAGTAAGATTATTAACTTTCTCAAGTATCGCTTCCATGATTGGCTAAGATAATTCCACAAAGTTATTGACTCACCTCGTGTCCTTTTAATGTTGTGATCGGCCGATCACGTCGGGGTCACCAAAAATGTCTTAATCCTGATAGGTCCACTCGGTGATACACCGGGAGAGTCTTTCTTCTTGATCAAGTGAAACACCTGCTCAAGTCAAAACCAAGTAAAGTTCGTTTTCAAGTCTGTCAGTATGTTCATTGGGTGAAACACCGAATGAGTCTGTCCTTCTTAATTGGGTGGAACACCAAATCAAGTTTAGTCCAGTAGAGTATATTTCCAAATCTTCGAAGTCTCCAGCAGCCTCACTGGAGAAGAATAAAAGGCTTAGTTCTTCGGGACTTGAAAATACACTAAATTCTTTATTAATTGTTCTCGCTTAAATAGGTACAAAAGTGCTTACACGCTAATATCAAAAGGTGTACAAAAATGCTTACTTGCTATGAGAAAAATTACAAATTGCTTACATGCTAAATATGCGTGCATGCGGAAAATATTCACCTTGGATATGCAAATATTTTTTGCATGCACCTGATGCGCGTGCAGACGGTTTTTTTTTTACTGCAGCCTGAACAACTATATTTGATGAAAAAAAATTGTACACCCCCCTTTTGCATGTATGGGGACCCGCCCTTAAATTCGACGTAAGAGGATGTAATTCACTGTATGCGTGAGCGTTCATAGTTCCCACCTTTCTACCAAATTTGGTGTCAATCTCCTCTATAACCATCTCCGAGAAAAATGCGTGTGACGGACAGACAGACAGACAGACAGACGGACAGACAGACAGACAGTAAACCGATTTTAATAAGGTTTTGTGTTTACACAAAACCTTAAAAAGGGCTAGGGAGAATTAGATTCTTCTTAAATGGAATTTTAATATTTCACTCGAATTTCAATTATTCTCGTTAATTATGACGTCAGCATCTTATTTGTATGGCTTAGAATGCTGTTAATTAGCACGAAATTGATAAGTTTGAACTGCTATAACTTTCCCACTAATAGTTGGATTTTCATGAAACCTGGCATGTGTATGCACAAGGCTGTCCTCTATGTCGGTGCACTTAGGATGAACTTAAGGGGAGGATTTTAGTCTATTTCTAAAGGTTGATAATATACTATTAGTAAATTTATTTGAGCAGATACCGGAATGGGGCATCTCTCGAAGATTAGATTTCACATAAGTGTTTTACACAAAACCTTAAAAAGGGCTGTGGATAAATAGATTCTTCATAAATATGACTTCAATATTCCACGCGAATGTCAATTATTCCGGGTAATTATGACATCAGCATCTGATTTGCATGGCTTTGGAAGCAGTAAACTCGCGCGAAATTGCTAAGTTTGAACTGCTATAACTTTGGCGTTAATTGCCTGATTTCTATGGAATTTAGCGCATATACACGAAATATTGTCCTCTATGCTGGTACAGAATCCGGAAGTCCTAGGATGAATTTAAGGGGGGTTTTTCCGTAAATTTCTAAAAAGTAGTAATATACTATTAGTAAGTTTATTTGAGCAGATATCGGAATGGAACATATTTTGACGCCTAGATTTCATCTAGGCGCACCACCCTGATTTTTTTCGGATTTTTTGGGCTGGGTAGTTTCCGAAAATGAGTCCTGTCTCACTTCAAATGCGTACATTTTGACTCCTTACTCACGCACTTTCCAATTTATGCCAGAACTAATGTCAGTTTCGGAAAGTACAAATCGAGGCCTTTCATTTGATACCCTACACACCTATATCTGGTGAAAAAAAATTTTGAATCCCCTCTTTGCATGTATGGGGAGCCCCCTTTAAACTCCACCTAAATTTATGCCACTCGCTGTATGCGTGGGATTTCATAGTTCCCATCTGTCCACCAAATTTCGTTCGGATCGGTTTAGCCGTTTTGGAGAAAAATGCGTGTGACAGACAGACAGACAGACAGACATTGAATCGATTTTAATAAGGTTTTATTTTACACAAACCTTAAAAAGAGAAACAGATGCCGGCGCAACCTAGGAACGACGAGAGATTATCTGGGCATACGGAAAAGGCAACTGACAGCGCCGAAGACACTTGGACTAAGGTAGGACCTAAGAAGAAGCTGGAAAAAAGAACCAGGCCGGACGCGCTGATAATAACAAGAACCAGTGAGTTGACGTACGCGGAAATCTTACGCAAGGTTAAAGCAGATGCCTCCTTGACGGATCTGAGTGCAAATGTCACGCGGATAAGACGAACACAGAAAGGCGACCTGTTGTTCGAACTTAAAACTGGTGATGACGGAGGCGAAAACCTACAGAAGAAAATTGAAGCATCACTAGGTGAGGCTGCGGCGGTCAAAATGAGTAAGGATTCGGTGGTGATCGAATGCAAGGATTTGGATGAAGTCACCACAAAATCTGAGATCTGCGAGACCTTGCAAACCCAATTGGGATTGCAACCAGTGAGCGAGTCTAATGTGCTACGACTTAGAAAAGCGTACGGTGACACGCAGATAGCGTCGATAAGTCTTCCTATTGAAGCAGCGAAAAAGGCGATTGCAGTGGGCAAAGTACGTATTGCATGGGTGGTCTGTCGGTTACGGGGACAGAGTCCAGTACATAAATGCTATAAGTGCTGGCAGGTTGGTCATAGAGCGAAAGCTTGCACTAGCTCCCCAGACAGATCAAATCTGTGCCGCAAATGTGGAGAACAAGGCCATTTGGCAAAGGACTGCAACGGAATGCCCAAGTGCGTATTCTGTGTGGAAGCAAAAAGTAGTGACAGCGCCCACATTGCAGGGAGCAGTAAATGCCCAGTGTTCAGAAAGGCGTTCATAAAGAAAGCCAAATGAAGTTTATGCAACTCAATCTGAATCACTGTCGAGCGGCCCAAGACCTAATTTCCCAAAGCGTATTGAAGAACAACGTCGACGTTGCGATTGTATCTGAACAATACGAAAATCTGCATAGCGGAGTATGGATAGCAGACAAAACCAGTAAGGCGGTGATATGGAGCTTCGGAAGCCAAGCTATAGTAGATGCGAAAAAACATCCATAAGACGGGTTCACCCGTGCCAAGATTGGAGGGGTATATATCTATATCTGTTACGCAGCACCGAGCCTCACATTAGAGGAATTCACGTCATTGCTGGAGAAACTATCCTTCAATGCAAGTTGCTACAACCCCAAAGTAATAGCCGGCGACTTCAACGCATGGGCAGAAGAATGGGGTAGCAGAGAAACCAACACAAGAGGACGAATATTGCTGGAGACATTCTCGCGCTTGAACGTGGTACTTGCCAACTCTGGGGGAGCCAACACATTCCGGAGGGGAGAATTGCAATCGGTGGTAGACCTCACCTTCGTCAGTGATACCCTAATCAGAGACTTCGAATGACGTGTCAGCGAGGAGTACATACACAGCGATCATCAGACTATCATCTTTCAAACCTCGCAAAGGAATAATTTGAAGCCATTAAAACGAATAACGATGAGCTGGGTAACTAAGAAATTCGACGCAGAAATGTTCAAGGAGGTACTTCTGGAGGATACATTGCTATCGGGAAGCGCACAAAACAAAGTTTCATAGGTCGTGGAAAAATTGCAGCGGGCATGCGATACCGCTATGCCTCGACGTAGCACTTTCCGAAGACGAAATCCTAATTTTTGGTGGAATTCCGAAATTGAGGAATGCCGGAAAAAGTGTCTCAAAGCTAGGAGATGCTCCCAGCGCAAAAGAAACCGACCTGAGTTCGAGGAGCTACACGTGCAATATTAAAATGCGAGGAAAAAATTGCAAGTAGCTATCGCAAAGAGCAAATCCGAACATTTCAAGCGGATGTGTACTGAAGCTGACTCTGACCCATGGGGTGGCGCATATAGGTCGGTGATGTCATCACTAAAAGGCGAGCGCTCCCCACCGATTACTTGCCCAGAGTTGTTGCAGAATATAGTGAACACTCTATTCCCAGTGGATCTGAATGGTACAAGTCTGCCTGCAGTACATTTAAATCCCGACGAAGTTCCGATAGTGGTAAATGAGGAGGTTCTAGACGCAGCAAAAAGATTGATTGAAAAAAATACTCCAGGATCGGATGGAATCCCTAACATTGCCCTGAAAGTAGCCGCCAGGACAGCACCAGGTACGTTTGCCCAAGTTTTCAGGGCATGCCTTAGGGAAGGAGAATTCCCCGAGCAATGGAAGGAACAAAAACTAATACTCATTCCGAAGGCAGGTAAACCATTGGGTGACCCCTCCTCATATAGGCCGATATGTCTGGTCAATACCATTGGCAAACTATTTGAACGAGTAATATATAACAGACTGCTCGCTGTTGCGGAAAAGGAAGGACGCTTTTCCGACAAACAATTCGGATTTCGTAAGGCAAAATCAACTGTCGACGCAATCAGCATGCTGACTGGCTTGGCTCAGGCTGCAATGGAAGAAGGAAAATGCTGTGCAGTAATAACCCTCGACGTAAAAAATGCGTTCAATAGTGCAAAATGGAAAAAAATCATCGAGGCACTCGACAAGATACAAGCCCCAAGTACATTGTACGCATTGTGGTCGAGTTTCTCCTTGGGAGAAGACTTTATTGCGACTCGGACAATGGGCTAAAAATTTTCCCGATAACTTCCGGAGTGCCACAGGGTTCTGTCCTGGGTCCCTTGCTGTGGCTAGTTATGTACGATGCAGTGTTGACGCTACGCCTACCGGACAACGTGACAACTATTGGCTTCGCCGATGATATCGGAATAACGGTGGTTGCAAAGCACCAAGACGAGATCGAGATCTATGCAAATGAAGCGATATGGGAGATCAATTCCTGGTTGAGAAATTCTGGCCTTTCACTTGCCGAGCATAAAACAGAAGTAGTTCTCATCAGCAAGAGAAGAAGGAACACAACTGTGAAAATCAAAGTTGGCGGAAAAACAATTTACTCCCAACCATCGCTCAAATACTTGGGAGTAATTATTGACAGAAGACTCAACTTCAAAAGACACATTGAGTACGCCGCAACTAAAGCGTCTTCCATCGCTACAACGATCTCGAGAATACTACCGAACATTGGTGGGCCAAGACAAAGTCGACGTCTTCTGCTCTCCAGGGTAGTCAGCTCCGTGCTACTCTGCTCAGCTCCAGTTTGGGCAACTGCTCTGAATAACAAAGTGAACTACCGAAAATTGGGAATGGCGTATCGGTTAAGTGCACTCCGGGTATGCAGTGCATATCGGACAACATCAGGAGAAGCAGCATATGTACTAGCAGGGATGCTCCCCATAGACATCTTGGCGAAGGAAAGTCGGCGACTCTATGGCAAAACGTATGCAGCTGGAGAGTCTAGCGCATTTCGACGGCAGCTGGCACGGTGGGAATCTATCGAACGGTGGCAACAGCGATGGGACGAGTCCCAAACTGGTCGTTGGATATACCGCATCATTCCGGATATTCGGAGGTGGTTTGAACGAAACCATGGGGAATTAAGCTACGAGTTAACACAATTCTTAAGTGGACATGGAGGTGATCGTGCTTATTTACATCGATTTGGTCACGACGAATCACCATGCTGCCCAAGATGTGGTAACGTGGCTGAGAATGCGGAGCATGCCATATTTGATTGCCCCAGGTTCATCGCGCACCGAACAAGAATGGAAACGGTCGCAGACAGGCGTTTAACACCCGAAAACATTCTGGAGTTTATGCTGGAGTCGACAGATGCCTGGAACCAGGTTGTAAGGGAACTGCAAACTATTCACCAACAGCTTAGGCAGGAAGAATTACGACGAAAACAAGGAAGGGAGAGAACCATAATGAGCCGCAGTTAAAAGCTGATCCAGCCCCGCGATGCACCCCCTCAAAATCCGAAGGGTGGTAAACTTGAAAAGAGGAGTAGAGAGTGCGTGAATGATTCTTTCGGATCCCCACAGGACGCGAAAAAGCAAAAAGGCCTCTCACCGACAAAAGGCAAGGGAAACAAAGTTACCAACATCGTGGAAATTGCGGCGCCGGCTCCAATTGACCCAAGGGAGGCAAAGCCTCAAAAAGGGACCAAGGAAGCATGGGCCAAGGTTGGCGGAAGGAAAAATACGACGCAGAAAAGAAGATTACGGCCCGAATTAATCATCATCTCCAAAAAAGGGGATATGACTTATGCCGATATCCTTAGGAAGGTCAAATCCGATCCTGAGCTGATGGACCTTGGAGAAAACGTCAGTCGAATCAGACGCTCCCAGAAAGGAGACTTGATGCTGGAGCTGAAGAAGTCTCCGGGCAAAACGGTAGAAAATTTCCTCGGCAAGGTGGAGAAGTCCTTAGGAGAAGAAGCTCAAGTACGGGCCAGAAAGCAGGAGCTTGTCATAGAATGTAAGGACATTGACGAAATCACGACCAAGGAGGATATCCGTGACGCCTTAGAAAAGCAGTTCGGACCACTTGGCTTGCAAGATTCCGCAATCAGGGGACTGAGGAAGGCATACGGAGGCACGCAAACGGCAACCATAAGCTTACCAACTGAAGCAGTGTTCAAACTGCTGGCGGCGGGGAAAGTAAAAATAGGTTGGGTCGTTTGCCGACTCAGGGAGCAGGTATCCCTTAAGCGCTGCTTTAGATGCCTGGAATTCGGCCACATAGCGGCGAAATGCACTGACTGACAGGTGTGACAGGTCAAAATGTTGCAGAAAATGTGGGGGAGAAGGCCATATGTTCAGGGAGTGCAAGGCTGAGCCTTAATGCATGCTCTGCAAAGAAAAGAAAGGCGTCGACTGTCGGCACGTTGCAGGCAGCAGCAGATGCCCAGTGTTTAGGCGAGCCTTGAATGCAGTAAAAAAATGAGGTTGATAAAAATCAACCTCAACCACTGCGAGGCAGCGCAAGACCTTCTCTCGCAGACCATCTATGAGGAGGGAATCGAAGCTGCCATAATCAGCGAGCCTTATCGCAACAATAAGAGCGGTGTCTGGATTGCGGATGAAACTGGCAAGGCGGCAATATGGGCGTGTGGAAATCAGGCCATTTAAGAAGTGATGGAGTTTGCAGAAGTTGGATTCGTCAGGGACAAAAATAGCTGGTATCTATATATACAGTTGCTATGCACCACAAAGCGCGACGATAACAGAATTCGAAGAAATGATAGGTATGCTAGTCTCGGATGCAAGAAGTCGAAACCCCAAGATCATAGCTGGTGATTTCAACGCGTGGGCCGTGGATTGGGGCAGTCGCACTACGAACACCAGGGGCCGTATCCTGCTCGAGGCTTTTGCGGAGCTAGATTTGGTGCTTGCCAACACGGGAAACGTTTCCACTTTTCGTGGGACAGGGTCGGGCTCAATAGTCGATCTGACATATGTGAGTACCACATTGGCGAGGAGAATGACATGGTTTGTCAGTGAGCATTATACTCACAGCGACCACCAGGCGATTTTCCTCCTGATCGAATATGGGCCATGCGTCGATGCGTGTTCCCGTGAGGCTGGAAACCGGGGTTGGTCCGTGAAAGAGCTTGAGGAGGGTCCGTTCATAGAGATGCTATTGGGAGGCCAAAGTCCCGGTGGTGCGGCTACGAAAAAGGTAGAGCAAATGATGGGACGCATAACAAGAGCATGCGACGCTGCTATGCCGAGGCGACGAGTTCTCGCAAAAAGGTGCTCAAACTATTGGTGGAATGAAGATATCGCGGTGTTACGGTATGCATGTTTTCGTGCTAGAAGGATCTGCCAACGATCTAGAGCAAGACCAGACTTCGACGAGAAAAGGCTAGCATATGTGAACCTTCGAGGTAGGCTTAAGCAGGCTATATGGACCAGCAAGCGAGAATGCTTCAAGGAGCTTTGCACAGAGGCAGACCAAAGCCCCTGGGGAACAGCGTACAGGATAGTTATGAAGAAGATGAGAGGGCGAACACCACAATTGACCTGCCCGCATCTTCTGCTCGATATCGTGACGGCGCTCTTCCGCCCGGATAAAGGGGAGCGCAAACAACACAAGCGAGCACTCGACGTCTACACCATACCTGCGGTAACTGAGGAGGAACTTATGCAAATTTGCCGGAGAATCGGTGATAACAAAGCACCCGGTCTGGATGCTGTTCCCAATAGAGCCCTAAAACTCGCTGTTAAGACCAGACCCGACTGGTTTATCAACGTGTTTGAAACATGCATAATAGAAGGAATTTTCCCTGATCGGTGGAAGAAGCAAAAACTAGTTTTGCTCCCGAAGCCGAATAAACACCCAGGACACTCATCATCATACCGACCGATTTGCCTTATCGACACGGCAGGAAAGATGCTCGAAAGGGTCATCTACAACAGACTGCTCCCAATCATCGAATATAAGGATGGACTATCGGAGTGACAATTTGGATTTCGTCAAGCCCACTCAACGATCGACGCCGTAGACGTTGTTTTGAAGCGAGACACGATGTCGTCTAAAAAATGCTGTGCGTAGTGACATTGGACATCAAAAATGCGTTCAATTCCGCAAGCTGGGAGTGGATAAAAAGTTCACTGGCTAAAACGGGTGTCCCTAGTTACTTGACTAAGCTCCTCAACAGTTACCTTTCGGAGAGGACACTGCGATACGACACGGATGAGGGATCCAAGCAGTACACCGTCACCGGTCCTCTCCTGTGGAACGTCATGTACAATGGGGTCCTTGTCCTTCCCGTGCCAAAGCAGGCCACGATAGTCGGTATCGCAGATGATCTAGCTGTGGTTGTCGTCGCGAAAGAACCTAAAGACGTTGAAATGTACGCCAACGAAACCATTAGCGCCATAAAAGCGTGGCTGGAGATGGTTCAGCTTGACCTTGCGGAACAAAAGACGGAGGCGGTCTTAATTACCAATCGTAGGAAGAGGAATACGATTAATATTCGCGTTGGTGGTCACGTCATCACTTTGAAGCCGGTTATCAAATACCTAGGGGTGATGATTGACGCTAAAATCAATTTCAAGGGACATCTGGACTATGCCTGTGAGAAAGCGGCAAATACCAGCGTATCATTAGCGCGGATGATGCCCAACATTGGAGGTCCAAGGTACAGTCGCAGATTACTTGTGGCCGGAGTGGTTCGCTCCACACTATTATACGCGCACCAGTCTGGGAGGAAGCATTAGCGTGTGAGAGTAATCGTAGGAGAGTGAATATGACTTACCGCTTAGTGCGCTAAGGGTGTGCAGCGCCTTCAGAACAATATCAGGCGAGGCAGCGTGTGTTATTGCGGGAATGATCCCGGTAGACATTCTGGCAAGTGAGACACGCAGTCTGTACGAGACAAGGAAAATGAATCCTCTTGAAAAGGATGCAGAATGCCGAAAGGCGGCAAGGCGAGAGTCGCTGGAAGAGTGGCAGAAACGGTGGGATGACTCGCAGAGGGGTCGCTGGACCCACACTTTGATTTCCCGTATTGAGGAGTGGACCCAGCGACGACACGGCGAGATTAACTACCATCTGACGCAATTCCTGTCAGGACATGGCGGTTACAGGAAGTACCTGCACCAATTCAAGCTGGATGTTTCTCCCTTGTGTCCTGAATGTGGTTGCACACCTGAGGACGCGGAGCATTTTATGTTCCACTGTCCACGATTTCTCTCAGAAAGGAGAAGTCTGGAAGACTCCCTGAAAACCACTCTAAGCCCGCAGAACATCGTCGGGGAAATGTTGAAATCGGAGGGAAACTGGTGTACGGTGAACACCGCAATCAAACGAATACAAGAGGAACTGGGAAGAGCGGAGCGCGCAAGGAGGACGCGAAGAACGGAAGGCGTGGTCGCGTAAAGCGGTCCCGCGGGGAAGGAAAAAGGAGAAAGTAGGGGTGGTTTTAGTGGGTGAGAATCCCACACGCTGCTGCAACCTGGCGCGGCAGTATCTTTCTAAGATTTCCACCTCCATACATAAAAAAAACAAATCGGAATACCGGAAGCTCGCACTTCGGGTATAAAGGTTTTGTGTTCATCTTATCTAAGAAATTTCAACGCACATTTTTCTATCCGTATATAGCTACAAATCGATCATACTCCTTGATATTTCTCCAAACTACGAGACATACGTACATATTACAGCCGTAGATATTACGCGCATTCTAAACAAACAAACTGCTTATTTCCGAATACTGTACACATATATGCACATATATGAATTGATCGTACCCATATTTCCGATTTACTTCTTGTATCTATCTGAATTAGCCACTACCCGCAAAGTCCATTAGCACGCATATAATATATACCTACATACCCACATGTCTGGTTGGAATATTTGATATTCACTTACAAATGAATAAAAAACTAAAACAAAATAATCCTTTTCCACCCAATTCATAGGAACTTACTTTGTTGTGGTATTGACGAATTGATATGTGATGATGACATCATGCAGGTTGTAGAGTCCATGAAATTCCCAAAAAATTCTAAAGTTTTACCCCCTATAACTTTGTTAATAATAGTTTGATTTTCTTCAAACTTCACGAAATTATGCACTATGTTCTTCTTTATACGCATGCTAAATTTTGTACTTCTGGGATGAACATAAGGGGGGTGCCGGGTAAATTTCTAAAATGTGGAAATATACTATTATTAACTTTATTTGTGCAGTTATCGGAACCGGATATATTTTGGGGCCTAGATTTCGTAGAGATGCACTACTGTGATTTTTTTCAGATTTTTCGGCTGGATAGGTTCTGAGAACGAGACCTGTTACACTTTTTGATGGTCATATTTTGAGCCCTCACTCCCCTATATTTCACCTAATTTCAAATATTAAACCAGTTTCGAAAAGTACTAATTGAGACCTTTAATTTGATATCCCACATGGCTACATTCTGTAAAAAAAAATTTTGCAGCCTGCTTTCACATGTATGGGGAGCCCCCCCTTAAACTTAACACAAAATGGCGCCAGTTGCTGCATGTAAAGGGAACGGCAGATCACATACTCTTACCAATTTGCGTGACAATCGGTCCAGCCGTTTCCGAATAAATCGGCTGTGACAGACAGACAGACAGACAGACAGACAGACAGACGGACAGACAGACATCGAATCGATTCTAATAAGGTTTTGTTTCACACAAAACCTTAAAAAAGACAGACAGACACCGTCTCGATTCTAATAAGGTTTTGTTTCACACAAAACCTTAACAAGTCGGAATACCGGAAGCTCGCACTTCGGGTATAAAGGTTTTGCGTTCATCTTATGTAAAAAACTTCGACGCACATTTTTCTGTTCCTATATAGCTTCAAATCGAACATATTCCTTCATCATTCATTCATTCATTCTATTCCTAACTACAAGATATACGTACATATTACATCCATAGATATTATCCTGACCCTAAACAAACAAACTGCCTATATCCGAATACTGTACATATATATGCACGTATATAAATTGATCGTATCCATATTTCGGATTTACTTCGTGTACAAAAGCATACATATGTACACATATACTACGTATATTAGATACGGCTGGTTTAATGTACAAATATATCTATCCGAATTAGACACTACCCGTAAACTTCATTAGCACGCATATACTATATACCTATATACACACATGTCTGGTTGGAGTAATTGATATTCATATACAAATAGCTAAAAAACTAAAACAAAATAGTTCTTTGCGACCCCATTCATACGAACTCCCTTGGGTGTGGTATTGTGATTGTGCACTATGTCATTCCTTACAACTACGCCAAATTTTGTACTTCAGGGATGGACTTAAGAGGGGTTATCGGGTAAATTTCTAAAATGTGAAAATATACTATTATTAACTTTATTTATGCAGATGAATTTTGAGGTCTAGATTTAGTAGAGATGCACCACTATGATTTTTTATGAGATTTTTCGGTTGGATAGGTTCTGAGAACGAGACCTGTTACACTTTTTGGGGGTCATATTTTGAGCCCCCACTACCCTATGTTTCACCCCATATGAAATATGGGACCAGTTTCGAAAAGTACTGATTGAGCCCGTTCGTTTGATACCCCATATCGCCACATTCTGTGAAAAAAATTTTGCAGCCTCCTTTCACATGTATGGGGAGAACCCCCTTAAAACGACGCCAGTTGCTGCATGTAAAGGAAACAACAGATCACATACTTTTACCAATTTTCATGACAATCGGTCTAGCAGTTTCCGAATAAATCGGCTGTGACAGACAGACAGACGGACAGACAGCATCAAAGATAAAACGGATGGAAGGTCAATGAATGCCAAATGTGAAGGGCTATTTAAAAGTAGTAATCTGGTTAGGAATTATGGAGAGCAGAGCCCTGAAGCAGAGGAATTACCCTTCACACAGCTTGGTGCCAAAATAGTGGAGCTGTCTGAGTTCATCAAGGACAAGCACAACGTCCACCAAGCCATAAAAAATATGGTGAGAGCAATTAGAGTGCTTTACAACAAATCGGAGCAGAAGGAACGAAATCCCAAGGGCAAGTCGAAATCTGTTGTCCCAACGGTGTCACAGGCGACCCAAGTGACACCTAATCGTATTACAATCAACCTGCCACCAAACAGAAGAGTGCGGGAAGGAGATGTGGATCCTCTGGGAAGTCAGCAGACGCCTAAGAAGAAAAAAGCCATACAAATAGTTCCGAAAAACGAAACTAAAGGCACCGAAGAAAAAAAGCAGGTCCCCCAAGTGCGAGCTCCGGCAATCGACTCGACAAAATCCAAGGGTAATGAAAAAGGTGGATCGACCAAGGTAGTTAAGAAAAATTCAAAAGTGCGAATTCGCCCAGACGCGATTGTAATCTCCAGCGATGGAAGTTTGTCTTACGCGGAGATACTGAAAAAGGTCAAAGCTGACCCCGACCTCAAAGATCTAGGCGGAAATGTCAGCAAGATTCGAAGGACTCAAAAGGGTGACCTCATGTTTGAGCTGAAAAAAACCAACTTGGGGAAAACTGATGGCTTCCGAACTCAGGTGAAGAACTCACTTGGGGAGAATGTCACAGTACGGACCCAAAAACATGAGGTCTATATACAGTGCAAGGATCTCGATGAAGCGACATCCGAAGGAGAAATTTGCGCTGCCTTGATGGAACAGTTCAAGTTGGAGGAACTTGCCGAAGAGTCCATTGTGAGTTTGCGGAAAGCCTATGGCAATACTCAAACGGCCACATTGCGATTGCCATTGGACGCCGCGCTGAAGTTATTGGCGGGCGGGGAAGGTTCGAATCGGATGGGTTGTTTGCCGTCTGAAAGAGCAGATTTCTCTAAAGAGGTGCTTCAAGTGCCTCGCGTTTGGCCATTTCGCGAAGGCATGCATGGTCCGATCAATGCAGAAGGTGTGGGGAGAAAGGACATATTGGCAAAGCGTGCAATAGGGACCCTAAATGCTTGTTGTGCGAAGGAAATGCGAAGGGAATGGCTAAATGCCCGGAATTCAGGAAGGCGCTGACTTCAATGAAAAAATGAGGTTTATTCAAATAAACCCCAATCATTGTAGGGTTGCTCACGATTTACTCGAGCAGACTATCTTCGAATCCGAGGTGGAAATTGCCATCATTAGCGAACCCTACAGAAACCGTCACGAAGGCGTGTGGGTTATAGATTTGTCTGGTGGAGCGGCGATATGGGCATGCGGTCGACAAGCAATACTATGTGCTGGGAAGCAGACATACAGCGGCTTTGTGTGGACGAAAATGAACGGGGTATATGTGTACAGCTGTTACGCCCCCCCAAGCCTGACACTGTCGGAATTCGAGGAAATGCTTGACAGGCTTGTTCTCGATGCAAGGGGTCGTAGTCCAAGGGTAATTGCTGGTGACTTCAATGCTTAGGCTTGTGAGTGGGGTAACAGAGAGATAACTGCAAGGGTCCGCAGTCTTCTACACGCTTTCGCACAGTTGGATGTCGTTCTGGCCAACGAAGGATATGTAAACACGTTTCAGAAAGGGGGTCTACCTCAATCGTAGACCTAACTTTTGTCAACCCTGCACTGGCACGTGGTATGTCCTGGTGCGTCAGCATGCACTACACGCACAGCGATCACCAGGCAACCTTCTTTGGGCTATGGGTGGAGTCACCGGGCATAAGACTATCAAGTCCGAAACCAAGAAAGATGTCAGGCTGGTCCGCTAAAGCTCTGGATGAGCAGACCTTCATGGAGGTGTGGTTAGACCAACCTAATAAAGCAGGCGCCTCTACGGAAAGGGCTGCCCATGTGGCCCAATGCATCGCCAAAGCGTGTGACGCGTCCATGCCGAGGAGGTGCTCAGTAGAAGACCAAACTACTGGTGGAATGCTGAACTGGCCAGCCTTCGATCCGCGTGTCACTGAGCCAGAAGAGCGGCTCAAAGATCGGTAGGCAGAATCGACCAAGGGCAAAAAGACCGCGCCTATAAGGAAGCCCGTTAAACCCTCAAGCTCGCCATCCAACGGAGCAAGAGGGAATGCTTCAAGGAGCTCTGTTTAGACGTGGACGTAAATCCGTGGGGGAGCGCCTATAGAATCGTAATGAAGCGATTCAGAGTCCGATCATCTCCGCAGATCACGTGCCCTTCACTCTTGTTAAAAATTATCCAGGGGTTATTCCCTCAGCAGGAGAAGGGGATAGACAGCTTCCAGCGACCTCTGAACGACACGGCAATACCGCCAGTCACCAGTGACGAGCTGCTGGAGATATGCGTTAGGATAGGAGATAACCAAGCTCCAGGTCTGGATGGCGTTCCGAATAAGGCCTTTAAGCTTGCCGTGAAATCCAGACCGGACATGCCGTATGACACCGATAACGGACCCCAGGAGTACGTTGTCTCCGCGGATGTCCCATAGGGCTCCGTACTCGGCCACTGCGGTGGAACATCATGTACAACGATGTTCTTAATCTTCCCCTTCCGGGGGAAGCCACGGTGGTGGGCTACGCCGATGATATTGCGTGGTTGTTGTCGCAAAACATCTCGAAGATGCTGAGTTATACTCATGCGAAGCGATCAGTGCTGTTAAGGGTTGGCTAGAGGGTTCTGGTCTGACAATTGCGGAAGAAAAAACGGGCGCGGTCCTTATCACCAAGCGCCGTAAACGAAATTTGCCCGTATTCAAATTGGGAATCACATCATCACTTCTAAGCCTGCGATCAAGTACTTGGGAGTCATGATAGATGGGAAGCTTAGCTATAAGGCACACGTACAGTATGTCTATCACAAAGCATCCACTGCGAGTGTGACCCTAGCAAGAATGATGCCGAACGTGGGAGGGCCACGGCATGCTATCCAGCTCCAGTTTGGGGAAAGGCATTGCAGGTTACATCTAATGCTAACAAACTGAGTTCAGTCTACAGAAGAACAGCCCTAAGGGTGTGCTCGGCATTCAGGACTGTCTCCGATGATGCAGCATTCGTCCTCTATGGAATGATACCCATTGATATCCTGGCAGATGAGATGACTAATATATATAATGCGAAGTCTATCTGTCCTTTATCGCAGACGAAGAACGCCGAAAGAGAGAGATCTCTAAATAGATTGCAAGAGCGTTGAGAACGCTCGGGAAAGGGTCGGTGGACACACAGGCTCATCTCTGCCATCAAGGAGTGGTTGGAGAGACGGCGGGGTGAGATTAATTATAATCTTACTCAGTTTCTCACGGGGCATGGAGGATATCGCCAGTACCTGTTCAGGTTTAAACTAGATACCTCACCCGATTGTCAAAACTGCGATGGAGTCCCAGAGGACCCAGCGCATGTATTCTTCCACTGCCCAACGTTTGTGGAGGAAAGGAAGGACCTAGAGAAGACTCTAGGAGAGGTGCTCGTACCAGAGAATCTGGTGCGAAGAATGCTAGCATGTCAGAAAGGCTGGGATGCGATCAACTCCATGGTCGTATCTATCCATAGCCAACTGCAAAAGGCAGAGGAGACCAGAAAAGCGCGGTTACGTACGCCGCGTAGAGACGAAAGGGGACCAAGCTAAAATGGGCTGACTCCGCCCCGTGATGTAATACCGTACGGTGGTTCCACGGGGCTTGGGGGGAGTCGGGGTTGGTTTTAGTGGGTAAGAATCCCACACGCTGGCGTGTCCAGGCCAGTGTCTTTTGAAGATTTCCACCTCCACAAAAAAACAAGTCGGAATACCGGAAGCTCGCGCTTCGGATATAAAGGTTTTGTGTTCATTTTATGTAAGAAATTTCAACGCATATTTTGCTATCCGTATTTAGCTACAAATCCAACATAATCCTTCATATTTTTCCAAACTACGAGACATACGTACATATTACAGCCATAGATACTACGCTCACCCTAAACAAACAAACTGCCTATTTCCGAATACTGTACATACATATGCACGTATATAAATTGATAATACCCATATTTCCGATTTACTTCTTATATCTATTTGAATTAGGCACTACCCGCAAAGTTCATTAGCACGCATATATTATATACCTACATGCACACATGTCTGGCTGGCAAATAACTAAAAAAACTAAAACAAAATAATTCTCCCCGACCCAATTCATAAGAACTTATTTCGTTGTGGTATTGACGAATTGATATGTGATGATGACGTCATGCAAGTTGTAGAGTCCACGAAATTCACAAAAAATTGTAAAGTTTCACCTCCTATAACTTTGCTAATAATAGTTGGATTTTCTTCAAACTTGACCGAATTGTGCATTATGTTCTTCGTTACACGCATGCCGAATTTTATACTTCTGGGATAAACATAAGGGGGGTGCCGGGTAAATTTCTAAAATGTGGAAATATACTATTATTAACTTTATTTGTGCAGATATCGGAACCGGATATATTTTGAGGCCTAGATTTCGTAGAGATGCGCCACTGTGATTTTTTTCAGATTTTTCGGTTGGATAGGTTCTGAGAACGAGACCTGTTACACTTTTTGGGGGTCATATTTTGAGCGCTCACTCCTCCATGTTTCACCCAATATCAAATATTGCACCAGTTTCGAAAAGCACTAATTGAGACCTTTCATTTGATACCCCACATGGCTACATTCTGTGAAAAAAAAATTTGCACCCTCCATTCACATATATGGGGAGCCCCCCCTTAAACTTAACACAAGATGGCGCCACTTGCTGCATGTAAAGGGATCACCAGATTACTTACTCTCACAAAATTTCGTGACAATCGGTCCAGCCGTTTCCGAATAAATCGGGTGTGACAGACAGACAGACAGACAGACAGACAGACAGACAGACAGACAGACAGACGGACAGACGGACAGACAGACACCGTCTCGATTCTAATAAGGTTTTGTTTCACACAAAACCTTAAAAAGGCGGACAGACAAACAGACAGACAGACGGACGGACAGACACACGGCCAGACAGACATCGACTCGATTCTAATAAGGTTTTGTGTACAACAAGCCTTGACATTTTTAAAAGAATTCGCATTTTTCTTAGGGTAGATTAGTGAAAAAAATCTCATCACTATTTGTTTTTAAAATAGAGCTGCTATAGCGCATTGCCTAAGAACCGTTTGTACCTTCCATATACATATGTATTGTTTTTTTTTTTATGGATGGAGGTGGAAATCTTAGAAAGACGCTGCTGCGCCAAGTTGCAGCAGTGTGCGGGATTCGCACCTACTAAAACCATCCCCACTCTTCCGCCCCTCCCCGCGGGACCACCGTGAAGTATTACTTAGCGGAGGAGGCCCTGGTTCGCTATACCAGCTCGTCCATATCACGTCTCCGACGCGCCGCCTTCCGAGCTCGATCCAACTCCAGGAGTTTTGTCCGCACCACGGCTACTGCCTCATTTACCGCCATCCAGTTTTCCTCCGACTTCAGCCTCTCTTCCACTTGGTTCGAGGGCTCGATGTCCGCCCCAAAGATGCTATTCAACCTCCTTTTCTGCTGCAGAAATCTGGGACAATGGAACATAACGTGCTCCGGGTCCTCGGGTGTAGCACCGCATTCAGGACAGTTGGGACACTCGTCCAACTCGAAGCGATGCAAGTACTTCCTATAGCCACCGTGTCCCGTAAGGAACTGTGTCAGGTGGTAATTCAATTCTCCGTGCTTTCGGTTGACCCATTTCTCGATACACGGGATCAATGTATGGGTCCACCGGCCCTTGTCGGAGTTATCCCATCGCTGTTGCCACTTGCCACACAACTCTCTCCTGATGGCTTTTCGGAAATCCGCATTCACCTCGGCTGGATTTGCCTTCCGTTTTTCGTAGAGCCAGTGTGCCTCGCCCGCTAGAAGATCTATAGGGATCATTCCTGCGATGACACACACTGCCTCCGTCGACGCCGTCTTAAATGCGCTGCACACCCTTAGCGCAATTGGCCGGTATGCCGAACTTATCTTCTTCCGGTTGACAGCGTGGTTCAACGCTCCCGCCCAGACAGGGGCCGCGTATAGCAGGATCGACCTCACCACTACCGCGATGAGTAACCTGCGACTACACTTCGGCCCTCCCACGTTAGGCATCATCCTTGCAAGGGATGAGCTGGCATTTGCTGCCTTCTCTCGCGCATAATCCAAGTGTCCCTTGAAACTCAGCTTGGCATCGATTATCACCCCCAGGTATTTGAAAACCGATTTTGAGACGACCTCACGATTACCAACCCGGATGGTAACCGTGTTGTTCTTCCTACGGTTGGTAATGAGGACCGCCTCCGTCTTTTCGTCCGCCAGGTCCAGCTTGGCCATTCGTAACCATGACTTGATGGAGTGAATGGCTTCATTTGCATAATGCTCCACGTCCTCGGGATGCTTTGCAATTGCAACTACCGCCAGGTCGTCCGCAAAACCAATCAGCGTTGTCTCCTCCGGTACGCGAAGGCCAAGCACTCCGTCGTACATTATGTTCCACAGCAGCGGTCCCAATACAGAACCTTGAGGCACACCTGCTGTCACAATGTACTCCTTCGGCCCGTCGTCCGTCTCGTACCAGAGGAGTCTGTCCGAAAAGTAACTCTCGATGAGCCGAGCCAAGTAGCTAGGAACACCCAGTTTGGCCAAAGCGTCCTTAATCCAGCCCCAGTTGGTTGAGTTAAAAGCATTTTTGACGTCCAGCGTCACCAGAGCACAGCATTTACCCATGGCCATTGCATTTCGAGCCAATTCCACGACCTTTGCTACTGCATCGACAGTAGAACGGGCTCGCCGAAACCCATATTGCCGCTCCGAAAAACCACCCGCAAGCTCGATGAACGGGAGCAGCCTGTTGTATATCATCCTCTCCAACATCTTCCCCATGGGGTTTAAGAGACAAATAGGGCGATATGAAGAGGGCACGCCGGGTGGTTTCCGGGGCTTCCGTAGCAACACCAGCTTCTGCCCCTTCCACTGGGCGGGAAACACTCCTTCCGCCATGCACGATTCGAATGTGCTTGCGAACCACCTTGGTCTGGCCTTGACCGCCACCTTCAGAGCCTTGTTCGGAACTCCGTCCAATCCCGGAGCCTTACTGTCCCCAATACGTCTGCAGATTTCCCAAAGTTCCTCTTCGATAACATCAGGGATCGAGAAGGCGTCCTGCTGAGCTGCCAGTTGGGGTTCTCTTTCGTCCTGCTCCTGCTTCGGGAAAAGAGTTGTAATTATTTGGAACAAGAGCCGTGGGCATGTCACTTGAGGTGATTTTCGCCCGCGGATCTTCTTCATTACAACTTGGTAGGCTGTACCCCACGGATTCGTATTAGCCTCCATGCAGAGCTTCTGGTAGCATTCCCGCTTGCTTCTCCGAATGGCCTTCTTAAGGTTGTTTCGAAGATCCCTGTATCCCTCCTCACGCTCCTGGTGCTCCGGCCTTCCCCTTGTCCTGTGGGAAAGTCTCCTCGCTCGGATACAAGAGGATCTCAAGGCAGCGATCTCCGTGTTCCACCAGTAGTTTGGCCTCTTGCCGTGGTGCAAACGTCGTCGTGGCATCGTAGCGTCGCATGCTTCGGTTACACGCTGAGACAGCTGTGTGACCCTTTCCACCGCTGTTCCATCCGGATTATGGGCTCCCTCCAATGCGGCCAGGAATGTCTCCTCGTCGAAGGCTTCGATAGACCAGCCAACCGCCTTAGCCTTTCCACCTCCAGAGCGTCGTTGACTGCTTCCCCGGTTCCCAATGTGGAGGAAGATGGCCTGGTGGTCACTGTGGGTGTAGTGCTCACTCACTTGCCAAGCCATCCCCCTCACCAGTGAAGTGCTAACAAATGTCAGGTCAACGATCGAACCCGACCCTCTTCCTCGAAAGGTAGGCACGCATCCAACGTTGGCCAGCACGATGTCCAGCTCCGCAAATGACTCCAACAGAATTTGAATTTGACCTCTGGTGTTCGTCGATCGGCTTCCCCACTCCAGGGCCCACGCGTTGAAATCGCCCGGAATGATTTTAGGACTGCGGACAGGCGGACAGGACTGAAGACAGGCCATGACTTCCTGAATGGCCAGATTGCCTGTGCGGTTCAGCTCCCTCCTATATACCGGACATCTGCTGCTTCCCGCAACATGCCGGTCGTCCACGCCCTCTTTCCCACTACATAGCATACACCGTGGATCTCCGGTGCAATCTTTGATGAGGTGGCCCTCTTCCCCCCACACTTCCTGCAATTCCTCGACCTATCATGCTGGCTAGTGCATGCCGCCGCAAAATGGCTGATGTCGAGGCATCTGAAGCATCTCTTTAGAGATATTTGCTCCCTGAGCCTGCATACGACCCAACCTACTCTTACTTTGCTCGCGGTAATTAACTTAATAGCTGATTCCGCAGGCAAACTAATAATAGCGGTCTGTGTGCCGCCATATGCCTTCTTCATCCTTTTTACGGCACTCTGGTCTATATCGCTAAGGTTGAACTGTTGCTTTAGCGCAGCACAGATGTCCTCCCGTGAGGTGACCTCATCTAGGTCCTTGCATTCAACCACTACCTCCTGTTTCCGAGTTCTTACCTCAGCTTCCTCTCCTAGTACACTTTCCACCTGCCCGCGGAAGTTATCGGCCAACTTGTCGGCGGATCTACTTAACTCCAGCATCAGATCCCCTCTCTGTGTTCGCCTGATACGGCCCACACTATCCCCCAAATCCTTCAATTCCGGGTCTGACTTCACCTTTCGGAGGATGTCGGCATAGGACATATTTCCCTTCTTGGAAATAATTATTATTTCCGGGCGGAGCTTCTTTTTGTCCTTTTTCCTCTTATTGCTCACCTTAGTTCATTGTTCGGGCCTCCGGGCGTTGGTTTCTTCCACTTTTGTAGGTGTTGTGGCTGCAATCGTGAGATTACCGACTTTCGTGGGTACTCTCGCCGGCTCCGCCTTCTTTGGTGAAGAGGCTTTTTCTTCTTCGGGACTTGCTGTGGTCCAAGAGGCTCGCTGGTACCGTCTCTAGCCCGTTTTCCTGTCTTCCCGCCTGCCTTATCATGGGGAGGCGTCACTTGCGTTTCCCTTGTGACCTTGCCAACTGACGATTGGGAATTCTTTTCTTCGAGTGCCTTGATATAAGACAATTTAATGCCTCTTATCAAGGCTCGAATATTTTGGTGGATATTCCGCCTCTCCTTGATGAACTCGCACAGTTCATTTATTCGTTCCCCTAGTGTAACGAACACCATTCCGGTATGTTTCCGTTTGCTTTCGCGCCTTGCGCCACAAGGAATGATGTCGATTAAGGGACTATTCGTGTTTCTTTCAGAGTCCCGCGATGAATCTCGACTACCAAAAAGAACCATTGTTCTCGGTGGTGATCTCCTAAAAGGATCCGGTGTGGACCTAATTTCCACTCCACCATTATCTCTTGTAGCATTAGATGCCACAGTAGCCAAGTTTCCCACTACTGAGGCACTGCGGTCGTTGGATATCGACGGCCGGGAGCCCGCTTGCTCACTCCCAAAAACCGCCGGCACTGGGTTTCCGAAGCCCTGCACCGTAAAAAAACTACTTTTCTCCTCTTCCATATTTGGTTTAATTTCTGGGTGTCCTTCACATAGCCAATTTTGATCCACGGGTTGGCGTTTACTTCCCACTTACCCGGCCTGCGCATAAGCATGCCCATACACGCACATCTCCGGATGCGTACATGTGCATGCCCATGACACATTCGCCGAGCATTCCCTTATCCGCACGAAGGGACGCGCCTGATGGGAGATTTGGCAACTCCACACAGGCATATACATATAGTTCAAAAAGCGCACGGACCCTCTTCCCGCCCAACCGGACCGAGGGGCGACCAACCTAAGGATGGGCTGAAGGCAACATCCAAAAGCCCGCATCACAGCGATGATGCGTTTTAACGCAAAGTGTGTGCGACCATGCGAAAATGTATTACTACATCCCGATTGTCGCAAACACTTCAGTCAATGACGCGGAGGTTCTACACTACAGAGACATGGATCTTATATCGAAGACAGTGCGGATCAAGACTGAAACCCATTAGGTCAGATTGTTACCGGAGAGGACTCTTCGGACTATAGCACAGGTTGCAAGGATAACCGCTTTTTGCATCTCCATGTATAGTCCAGCCCTAAGATCGAGCGTTTTCAGCGCTTTATGTAAGTTCTACGGGACTAATCCCGTCGCTGAAATTACTACTGGGACTACTTCGATCTTTTGTAGTCTCCAAGTCTGCTTCATATCGTCTGCCAAGGGGCCGTAGTTCCGGATTTTTTCGTGCTGTTTTTCAACAGTATTCCGGTCCAACGGTACGGCTACATCTATTATAAAGCACGCTCTTTCTTCCTTCAGAAGCAGAACTAGATCGGGTCTGTTATGATTAACACTGTGGTCGGTGGCAATAGTGTGATCCCACAGTAGTTTGACCCGATCATTTTCCAAGATTCTCTGCGGAGTATACTTATAGTAAGGATGGTAGGTTGCTACTAAGTTATACTTCAACGCAAGGTTTTGATGGAGAATCTTGCAGACGGAGTTATGACGATTGGTGTACTCGGTACCGCTCAACATCCTGCACGCAGATGTTATGTGCTGGATGGTCTCCTCTTCACAGTTGCATAACCTACAACTGGAGTTGGTGATTGAGGAGTCGTGCAGAATGTACCGTTTATAATTTTTTGTTGGGAGCGAAGCATCCTGAATTAAAGTTAGGAATGCTTCGGTCTCATAGAAAAGTCCACCATTTGTCAACCATTTGTTGGAGGCTTCGATGTCAATGCCTGACAACAACAAATTTTTTATATGACCTCCGTGAATGGGTTTCTCTTTCCACATGTCGATCTTCTGTTGGACTGAAGTAACATTCGACATGGGATCCCATTCTCTGCTTCTCAAGTTCAAAGGAGATAATTTATTATCTGCCATGACGGTAGCCTGGTGTATTTGGCTAGAGGATTGTTTCTCATAGAAAAACTCACGAAGAGAATGCACTTGATTGTAGTGCAAGGTTTTTAAATCAAGTACCCGCCTTCCTCCCTGATAACGTGGGATAGTGATCCTCAATTTTTCGGCAGCTCTATTGTGCGTCTATTGACAGATTCTTAATCAGTGTTACTCCACTGTATCACACCGAAAGTGTATAGAAGGACGGGAATGGCGAAGGTGTTGATTGCCATGATTTTATTTTTCCCGTACAGCTCAGTTTTAAGGACAAGATCCAGACTCCGTTCAAATTCCTCCAGCAACTTAGATTTGATTATTGCCACAGCAGGTGTTGTTGCTTGCAATATGCCGAGGTATTTGTAGACGTCGTCCGAATCCATGCCCTCAATTCGGATGTTATTTTGGCTGTATCCTTCATTGTCAGTGTGTTTTCCCCGAACAATTGTTTTTATGCGACATTTCTCCAAACCCAACTGCATGCCGATATCCCTGCTGAACTGGATGGTGATGTCCAGCAAGGAGCGAAGTTGGTTCTCGTCTTTGGCATACAATTTGATTTCGTCAATGTACATTAAATGGCTTAATGTACATTTCGACAATATGCCATGCTTGACTTGGAACCCGTATTTGCTTTCATGCAAAAGATGGGATAGCGGATTCAAAGCCAAACAAAACCACAGTGGGCTTAGAGAGTCGCCTTGGAAAATGCCACGCCTGATTGGTATCTCTCCAGACGTTTGCGAAGATAGCGATAGCTTCGTGCTCCAATTCTTCATTACTGTTCTCAGTAGAAGAACGACATTCGGGTTGATTTTATACAAGCGTAACACTTGTAGTAACCACGAATGTGATATGGAGTCAAAGGCTGATTTATAATCGATGTAGGCTGTCGAGATGTTTCGTTTTTGGTGGACAGCCTGCTTTACAGCTACCGTATCGATTATAAGCTGTTCTTTGCAGCCTCGGGAGCCTTTTGCGCATCCTTTTTGCTCCTCAGCTATCAATTTATGAACATCAAGATGTTTTGAGATGTTCGCGCACAGAACTGAAGTGAAGACCTTGTAGATGGCAGGAAGACAAGTAATTGGTCGACATTTTGAAGGGCAAGAGACACCCTGTTCCTTGGGGATGAGGAAAGTTATCCCCTTGGTGAAAAATGGTGGGAATAAATCAGGATCGGCAATCATCTGATTAAATTGATTTGCCAATATCCTGTGAGTGCTCTTGAACCGCTTCAGCCAGAAGTTGTGAATCTTGTCAACTCCTGGCGCCTTCCAGTTACCTGCCTTGTCAAGGGCTGCTTCAACGTCGACTTCAGTTACGTCAGGCATGGTCATTTCGGGGAGGGCCTCGCATGAACGCATAAGGTGTGGGAGCCACGCTGCTTCGACTGGATTCGTTTCAAACACTTCTCCAGAAGTCTTCTGCCTGATCCAGATCGAGGTTACTTTCCCTATCTGAGCTGGTGAGATTTTTGTGGAATCCCCGTTGGTTCTGGAAGAACAAGGTGTTGTCTGTCCTTCGCTGAAAGCTTTTCTGATACCTACGGATGCGATTGGAGCATACCGCAAGTTTCTGCTTCAGCACCTCGAGGATTTCTTTGATTGGCATACCATTGGACAGATGGTAGTTTCCAATGATATTCGCAACGCATCTGTGCACTCTTGGTGATGGATTTCCATCACTTGCGTCACACGACCAATCTCGTTTCTCAACTTTTCGACTCTTTTGTTGAGTCGAAACATCCAGAACGGTAAAGTCTTTCTGCGCATACCTCTGTTATTCGCTCTAAGATTTTGGGACGAGGGGACGAATAACCGTGGCAGCTGCAACGTAGATCAGGCTGTGAACCTCTGTAGCAGTAATCTCGCTAGCCAAACGATCAGCCAAAATTCTGTCAACGGCAGCAATGATGTTAGTAGTTGCCGAAGTAAACTTCAGTTTTGGGATCTTTGGCCTAGCGTCTGGGAGAATCTCAGCATACTCTGTGAATGCGACCTGGAATGCGGTCAAAGCCTCATTATAAATTGGGTCGACATCCCCAGTTACTAAGTTTTTCCTGACTACTGGATTCATGGAGTGCCTTACAGGTGGAGTACTTGTGTTACTCCTTTGACTAGTCCGGTAATTTGATGACTCCAGCCTGAGCTCAAGTGAAACCTCTTGGAAGATTTGTTGCCTAGTTGGTAAGGCAACTCGGTTGTTATTCACGATCACCCGGTACTGGTTGACGACGTTCTGTTCCGGAACATGACTGAGCTCCGGAAATCGGGTTATGAACGCGTCATGTAGTCGATGTCTGTACCCTGATGGATTCCGTTCCAAATCCGTGACACGGTAATAGGCGCGGACGATAAATTCGTTCAGTTGGTTCGTCCAAACCATACGACGCCTAGGTCTTCCGTCCCTGGTGGTTGACGGCATAACCGTCAAAACATCCAAGGGCGAAGAGCCGCTCTGATGTTGTTGAACGACCCTTAACCGTGTTGGGTACTGTCTGCGTGTCCCTGGGGTCCCGTTAAGAGTATTTAAATTGTTTTCCCCAATTTTATTCCCACGAGTATTGGGGAAGCAGTCAACCCTGCAACAGAGCCCCAATGTTGCAATGCCCCATGGTTACCTCCAAAGGTAGGGAAGGTATTTGGAGGGGAACCGCTGAAATACAGTGTAACGTCACTGCAATTCATCCGATAGGCGCGTCGATCCCTTCACCCCGGATTACGGATTTGTTAAGGAAGTTTACTCCCCCTAAACGGGAAGAATCGGTAAGGGAGGACGAACACAAAGGGAAACGTTCTGCTTGTCCGCGGCTACTTATTTACAAGATTAACTTGCGATATTATTAGCTGACCCGGTGGGTCATGTAATTATCCGCAACCCATGACACGCGCCTGGTCGCATTCAGCTCTGCGTTTGCAACTCAGGTGAGGATAAACCTGGTATGCCAGGAGGTGACCCCGACGTATTTGTATATATATTATTCCCCAGTTCGCCTTAATTTGGGAAGTTGCACCTTAGAAACCACTAAACTCCATTGCTAACCGACCGGTTGAAACGACTCGTTTTAGTTTTTAATGTTTTGCGTGAAACAAAACCTTTCTAAAATCGGTTTAATGCCCGTCCGTCCGTTTATCCATCTGTCTCTCTGTCTATCTTTCTGTCTGCCACACGAGATAATACGAAACCACTGGAGCTATTGTCACGAAATTTGGTGAGAATATGTCTGTGAACCGCTTCACCTTGTTGGCTTTAAGGGGGGTTCCCAATATACGCGAAAGGAGGAAGCAATTTTTTTACAGAAAATGTTTATGTGTGGTACCAAATGAAAGAGCTTAATTAGTCATCATCATCATCAACGGCGCAATAACCGGTATCTGGTCTAGGCCTGCCTTAATAAGGAACTCCAGACATCCCGGTTTTGCGCCGAGGTCCACCAATTCGATATCCCTAAAAGCTGTCTGGCGTCCTGACCTACGCCATCGCTCCATCTTAGGCAGGGTCTGCCTCGTCTTCTTTTTCTACCATAGATATTGCCCTTACAGACATTCCGGGTGGGATCATCATCATCCATACGGATTAAGTGGCCCGCCCACCGTAACCTATTGAGCCGGATTTTTTCCACAACCGGACGGTCATGGTATCGCGCATAGATTTCTTCATTGTGTAGGCTACGGAATTGTCCATCCTCATGTAGGGGGCCAAAAATTTTTCAGAGGATTCTTCTCTCGAACGCGGCCAAGATTTCGCAATTTTTCTTGCTAAGAACCCAAGTTTCCGAGGAATGCATGAGGACTGGCAAGATCATAGTCTTGTACAGTAAGAGCTTTGACCCTATGGTGAGACGTTTCGAGCGGAACAGTCTTTGTAAGCTGAAATAGGCTCTGTTGGCTGACAACAACCGTGCGCGGATTTCATCATCGTAGCTGTTATCGGTTGTGATTTTCGACCCTAGATAGGAGAAATTGTCAACGGTCTCAAAGTTGTATTCTCCTATCCTTATTCGTCTTCGTGTTTGTGTTTGACCAGTGCGGTTTGATGTTGTTGGTTGATTCGTCTTTGGTGCAGATGTTGCCACCATATATTTTGTCTTGCCTTCATTGATGTGCAGCCCAAGATCTCGCGCCGCCTGCTCGATCTGGATGAAGGCAGTTTGTACATCTCGGGTGGTTCTTCCCATGATGTCGATATCGTCAGCATAGGCCAGTAGTTGGGTGGACTTGAAGAGGATCGTACCTCTTGCATTTACCTTTGCATTACGGATCACTTTCTCGAGGGCCAGGTTAAAGAGGACGCATGATAGCGCATCCCCTTGTCGTGGACCGTTGCTGATTTCGAATGGTCTTGAGAGTGATCCTGCTGCTTTTATCTGGCCTCGCACATTGGTCAGGGTCAGCCTAGTCAGTCTTATTAATTTCGTCGGGATACCAAATTCTCCCATGGCCGTGTACAGTTTTACCCTGGCTATGCTATCATAGGCGGCTTTAAAGTCGATGAACGGATGTTGCAACTGGTGTTCATATTCCAACAATTTTTCTACCGCTTCCGCAGAGAGAAAATCTGATCTGTTGCTGATTTGCCTGGAGTGAAACCTCTTTGGTATGGGCCAATGACGTTCTGAGCGCATGAGGCTATCCGGCCTAGCAAGATAGGGGAGAATATCTTATAGATGGTACTCAACAACGTGATACCTCTATAATTGCTGCACTGTGTGATATCTCCCCTTTTATGTATGAGACAGATAATGCCTCGTTCCCAATCGTCAGGCGTTGATTCGCTGTCCTATACCTTGAGCACAAGTTGATGAACCACTTCGTATAACAGGTCGCCTCCATATTTAACCAAATCGGCTGTAATTCCATCGGCTCCTGGCGACTTATGATTTTTTAGCCGATGAATAGTACGGACTGTTTCTCCTAAACTGGGTGGTGGCAGTATTTGTCCGTCGTCTTCAGTTGGCGGGACCTCCAACTCGCCGATGTTCTGGTTGTTCAGTAGTTGATCAAAGTACTCAAACCCATCGCTCAAATATGCCCATTCTGTCGGAAATCAGATTTCCCTCTTTTTCTCGGCAGGATGAGCATCGAGGTGTATAAAGCTTCATCCTGCTGACTTGTTGGTAAAACTTCCGCCTACTGTGCCTGGTGCGGTTGCTCCCTGTACTTTTCTAGTTCACAGACTTGTTGGTTCTCCCAGGTTTCCTTTTTCCGTCTGTGAAGTCGCTTCTCCGCTCGACGAAGTTCGTGATAAGTCTCTGCGCATGCCCGCGTTCTTTGAGAATGCAACATTACTCGGTATGCGGCATTCTTCCGTTCCGTTGCTAGCTTACATTCATCGTCAAACCAGCCGTTCCGACTCCTTTTGCGGCTGGGGCCAAGTATGTTTGTGGCCGTATCCATGATAACGTTCTTCAGGTGATTGTGAAGATCATTTGTTGATGCTTCATCTCCAGGTCCTCTGTTGACTGCGGTTATTGCAGCATCCATTTCCCTCTTATAGTTGTCGCGGAGGGTTGCGTTGTGGATGGCTTCAGTGTTCACTCTCACCTGATTGTCAGAGGGGATTCTAGGTGGTATTGTTATTCGGGCTCGGAGCACCATGCCAACGAGATAGTGATTCGAGTCTATATTGGCCCCCCTATATGTTCTGACATTCATCAAGGCTGAGAAGTGGCGGCGTTCGATCAACACAGCTTAATTAATACTTTTAGAAAATGATCTTATTTCGTATATTGGTTGGAACGCAGGGGAATGAGCACCCCAAAATGTGTTCCCCAAAAAGTGAAACAGGTTCTCAGAACCTATCCAAGGGAAATATGTGAAAAAAAAAACACACTGATGCATCTATACAAAGTCTAGGCCTTGTCAAGTAAAGGGGCCACAAAAAATAAATAATGCTAATGCGGCTAGGTGCATCGTTAAATATGAATGAACGTGTAAAATTTTTATTATTCAAGATTGAAGGGATATTCTAATCGCCAAATTGCAATACAAATTAAGAGAAATAAGTGCCTTCGAAGGGAAGAACAATCCGAGAAGTACAGTCTACCTTCATCCAGATCGAGCAGGCGGCGCAAGATCTTGGGCTGCACATTAATGAGGGCGAACGGTAACGTGGTGGTAACGTCAGCGCCAAAACCAAAAGAACGAAGAATATCGAATCGCACTGGTCAAACGAACGCAATAAATATAAGAGACTACAAGTTTGAGACCGTTGAAAATTTCTCCTATCTAGGGCCGAAAATCACAACCGATAACAGCCATGACGATAAAATCCGCACGCGGTTGTTGGCTATCAACAGAGCCTAATTCAGCTTACCAAAACTCACCATAGGGTCAGCCAATTTTTCTTTTAGGTTTTTGGGTTGGGTAGTTTCTGAAAATAGGTCCGTGAAAAACCTCTCTGACGCGCACAAGCCCTACCTTCCTAAGGAATGTTAAAACTAAGACCGGCTTCGGAAAGTACTAACCGAGACCTTTCATTTCATCAATTAAAAATTACACCCTCCATTTGCATGTATGGGGAATTCCCTTAAATTCGTAGTTCCCAACTTTGTACTAAATTTGGTATCAATCTCTATAACTGTCTCCAAGAAAAATGCGTGTGACAGGCAAACAGACCGACAGTAAACCGATTTTAATAAGGTTTTGTTTTATACAAAGCTTCATTTTTTACTTTGTCAAAAATTGACCAGATTGAGCCTTTTTTTGGGATAACGAGTGGCTATCCCTCATCTTTAATTATTAAAATAAGTTGGTTCTGATGTTTTAAAAAAGTTTTGAGGGAGGTTCGCCGAGAGCGTGAAACTTGGTACCCTAAGGACTTTAAAGGAGGATAATTATTAATGGCACTATTGTATGGGTTGCTTTGTAAGGCACAAATTGGGGCGGTTGTAAGAAAACATGTTTTTAGTTTTGGTGATGGTCTTTAGACAGGACATTCCAATAGGCCAACGCAGCGATGTACGTTTCGAAGCAGACTACAATCTTTTGGCGTTGAAAAATCAGAATGTTGGAATGGCCATATGAATGACTATAAGTCCTGATCTAAACCCGATAGAAAATCTATGCGTGGACAGCCTAGCAATGAAGTACACTCTCTCTACTCTCTAAATCGGAGCACCTACAATTATTATTATTATCTTCGGCACATTTGCTCAACAACCAAGGAGCCCCTTCAGAAACGTCAACGCTGGAATGTAGCGAGTTGTCAAAATGTATTCATTGAAAATAAAATAGGTTGGACGGATCCATCTAAATGTCAAAATGAGCGGAAACAAATTATTGTGTGTGCAAATGAGCAAAGTAAAATTAAAAAATTGCAAATAAAAAGAATAATTTTTATGCTATTAAGTTCTGTTCTATGCACAGACTGTTACGAATCAATAAGAATCTCAGCGAACAGACAAGGGAAAACCTAGGTCAGTAAAGCGGTCATGAAATATTTAAGAGGCTTTCAGTCTGGAGTATTTAAACTGGAGAGATAAGAACTGGGTTTCCCTAACGTCAAGATGATGTCTTTGAAGCTCAATTTTAAATAAAGCGATGATAACTGATCGCATGGCCTCATGAACCTTAATTGATTGGGAGCTGGAATACTTACTGCAAATGCTTTTTTTCTTCTTGAGCTTCAAAAAAATATACAATATATTACACGAATGTGGCAACAAAAATGATATTTTAAATAATGTTAACGCCGCAACTACGTACTTAAGACTGCTCGTCTCCAAATTCGCGTTTTAGTTACAGGTGTCCACTCTATGTTCTTTAGTTAACAATGGGTTCGTAATAAATTAAATTACTATCAAATTCGACAAAATATATATATATTTGTGTAAAAAAATTGTCTTAATGGATGGAAGTTACTTCGCCCTTCTGTAATATGCAATTGGTGACACATGAAATGGAGATACTAGAACTAGGGACCCCCACGTATCCAGTAAGTGGTATCGCCTTATTTTGAATTGGAGAAAAAAAGAAAGCGTAGATAGTTTAGACTGATACTCTATGAAAGACGTCTTAGTTTTGCCGTCGATCGTAAAGGGAGCGGAGTGAAAAGTGGAACTAGTGTACCTCTTTTCATCTTCGACGTTTGCTGATTCCTTTGAAGATCATTATTTTTCTCCCGCACTGTTTGAGGTGGTGGCAGGTTGATGACCCTACAGTTAGGTATTACTTGTCGTTTGGTGCACCGTTGGGACGGCAAATTTCTTCTCTGGCTTGGGTCCTCTTTCTTCCTTCTGCAACCCTTTTTTTTTGCTTTTTTTGCTGGGAGTAGGGTAGGTGAATGCGTTTACGCACAGAGTGTTGGAGACTCCCGCAACAGTGCAACAACGCTGGCGGACTACCAACTAAACACCTGCCTGTCATCAGAGAACTAGCCTGGAATCGTTTGACACATTACTTCGGGCTAGCCCTCCCGCTCTCCCGGCTTTGGGAGCCTTCAAGTCAGGGAATTCCTTTCACCAACGGGAGGGGAGGAAGGGAGTTGTTGTTAGTTCAGGGAACCCCTTACCGTCCGATCCCTCCGCCGGTCGAGTTCAATCTTCTCCGTAATAAGCATCTCAGCCAATAGCATCTCTCTGACAATATTGTCTGGAGAGAGCTCCCCTGCGTCTGCATAAAGCTGCTGGCGGAGGCCGTCCCACCTCTCGCAAGAGAAAAAGGTGTGTTTAGCGTCATCCGCCACTCCATTGCAGAACACACAGGAGATCGCGCTTTCCCAATCCTGTGCAGGTAAGACTGAAAACCTCCATGCCCACTTAGAAGTTGGGTAAGGAAGTAATCAATCTCACCGTAGGTTCTGTTCAACCATGGGTCTAATTTGTCGATGAGCCGCGCAGTCCACTTGTTCCTTGGCTCATTTTGCCAAGAAAGTTGCCACTCGCTGAGGGTGCGTTGACGTTCTTCACGGGCAACCACTTCTCTTAAGTCTTCGCCCTTACGGCGATAGATAGCTTTGCGCTAAGCAGACGTCATTCGCAAAACTCCCCGCCTCTGCACTTGAGCGAGGCGTTTACGATCCACCTCCTTGTCAAGGGCATCAGCCCATACCTCCGCATCATAGAGAAGAATGGACTGCGTTGCTCCCATGAGGAGACGCCTCCTAGTTGATATAAGGCCCCCGATATTCGCCATTAGCCGACTCAAGGCCGCGACTCTAGCTGCAGCCCTATCCGCGGCTGCTTTGATTTGCTCGAAGAAGCTCATCTTCGAGTCGAGCATTAAATCAAGGTATTTAATCGCTGGTTTTGACTCTATAGTCAACTCGCCGATTGATGTGGGACGCAGGGTCGGGATTCTCCTTCTGGTCTACTACTGAATGACCACTTCGGTTTTTTCCAGCGCAAGGTTGAAACCGTGAGCAGTCATCCATCCGCTTACCCGTTGCATCAATATGCCAAGTCTGCATTGCGCCTGTTCAACAGTGCGTCCGACAACAAGTGCCGCAACGTCGTCTGCATAACCGACCAGGCGCGACTCTTCGAGCATATCGAGTCTCAACAGACGGTCGTAGGAAGTGTTCCAGAGGTCCGGCCCTAGGATGGATCCCTGTGCTACTCCCGACGTGATTTCCATCCTCCTCTGGCCCTCTAGCGTCTCATAGCGGTCTTTCATCAATATCCGCAAGAGATAACTTGGCACGTGAAAGGAGTCCTCTAGTGTACCTAGCATATCTGTCTATCTTACGGAATTGAAGGCATTTCTGACATCAAGCGTTATGAAGAACACTATCCGTCGAGATCGGCGCTGTGTTCCCCGGCTCGATTAAACGCATCTACGGCCTCCATAACAGCATCCACTCTAGATTTTCCTGTTCTAAACCAAAACTGCCTTGCGGATAAGTCCTCGGCAGCACGAATCGCTTCAGTGAGTCTACCCCTGATGAGCTTCTCGAGCACTTTCCCGGCCGTGTCAAGCATACACAGCGGTCGGTATGCAGACGGGAGCTCCGGGTCTCCTTTACCTTTACTGATCAGCCTGGCCACTTTCCAGCGTCAAGGAAAAATGCCGTCCTTCAAGCACGCGTTGAACACTTCAAGCAGCAATTCTGGCCGTTGGCGAACCACCAGTTTGTAAACTTCCGCCGGGATGCCATCAGGACCTGGCGCCTTCCTGTTTTTCATAGTGAGAACCGCTTCTTCGAGCTCTCTCATTGTGAAAAGGGGGCAATCCACGACGCTTTCCGCGCTATTTACATCAACCCGTACAGGGTGTCTGGGGAACAATGCCCGCACAATGCGGTCCATCTGGTCGGTGCTCAGTATGCAGGGCTTCCGCAGAGCCCTGATTTTCCTAGTGACAAGCTTTTAGCCAAGCCCCCACGGGTCTTCATTCACCTCATTAACAAGATTCTGCCAGCCGCGAGCTTTGCTTTTATTTATAGCGCTGCGGAGTCTCCTTTTTGCTGATTTATATTGTGTCTTTATGGCACATGCCTCCTCGTTGGCGTGCAAACTTTGTGCCAAACGGCGGAGCTTATGACACTCCTTCCGTAGGTCGGCAATTTCTGCCGTCCACCAGTACATAGAAGGCTTGTTGCGCCTGGGGACTCTCCGGAACCCTCACACGCCGTCGTTATCAGATTCATCACTGAATTTATGACGGTGTCAACTGCGACACTACCACCCCCCGGAGTGCCTCCCAGCGCGGCCCTACCTGCTTCAAGAGCTTCGACGAACTTTCCGATGTTCATCCTCGCGACATTCCACACGCAGGGGGAACGTCGTGTTGGTGCTCGCCGGCAAGTAGCGTCAAACACCTCGAACGCAATGTACTGATGATCACTTGCCGAGAAGTCTAGGACTCGCCACCCGTCCACCGACGATGCCAGAGATTCCGACGCAAAAGTGATCTCAAGAATGCTTCCTTCACAACCTTGGCGCCGAAACATTGGCGTGGATCCGGTGTTTAAAACTACGAGCCCGGCTCTCGCCGCCGTTTCCAGAATCTGTTTCCCTATGGAGTCTGAGTGAGGCATGCCCCATTCAAGAGCCTTCGCATTAAAATCACCGCTAACCAGGATTCGTTCCTCCGTGCTCGAAACGGCATCCTCCAGAGCATCAAGCCGGCGCCGAAAGTCCGGCATCGTCTCATTCGGCGTCAGGTAAACGCTAAAAAACGTTATCCCTAAACACCGGATCCAGACAAACCCGTCCCCCCGGCCTTCGACAAGAACACGAAGTCGAACGTTGTCCCGAACCCAGATGGCAGCGGTGCCCGATAAGTCGAGATAACATGAGGATGGGTCCTTGTTTCGGTATTGCTCGCTAATCAACACTAGATCAGCATTTACTTCCGCAGCAAACTGTGCTAGCAGCTGGTGAGCGGTTGCACTCCGGTGCATGTTAATTTGCAAAATGCGGATCATGGCGTTCGCACCTTAGCCCTCTCCAATTCCGCCCTGAAGATCGGACACCGTCCCGAGCCCGCAGTGTGTGCGACGCTTTCACCAGACGCGCCACGATCCCTGCAGAGAACACAACTCTCGCTTTCCTTGCAAGTCTTCGTTTGATGACCCACTTGGCCGCATCTCCGGCATGCTGTCCTCCTGTCTGGACCCTTGCAAGCTGCTGACGAGTGTCCATAGTCTAGACACCTGTAGCACTTGGTGGGGACTATCCGCATTCGTACCCTGCATAATACCCATCCGATTTTGATTCTCCCGCTGTTAAGGAGTTTCCTCGCATATTGCTCGGGGACTTCCACCACGGCAAGTTTTTGGCCTCGAGCATTTACAGAGGTAATACCTACCCGGGGATTGGTTACCTCTGGACATTCACGCTTTAGCGCCTCCTCTACTTCGACCTTTTCTGTGAGGCAGTCAAGATCCCGTATTTCTAGAAAGCACATGGGTTCTAGGCTGGAAACAAGAGCCTTCTCCCCCAATGGCCCCTTGACCGCTTCGCAGAACGTGCTCTTTTTGGTCGTCTTTGGGCCCAGTTCGACAAGAACTCCAGCACTCCTCGTTTTCCGTATCGAAAACACCTCTGTTCCGTTCTCTTCGGGTTTCATCCTGTAGCGGATTTCACTAAGGACTTCCGCAAATGTCTTGCCTTTCGTCAGCTTAATGAGCAGGGCCGACGGTCTAGTCCTTCTTCGCTTCCTCGTTTTTTCCGCCCCTGGCTTTTGGTTGGCAGCCTCCTTGTCTTTGGATAGAAGTGTCTCTGGCGATGGAGTCCGTTGTTTCTTTTTTTCCTTTTTTGCCTTCTTTTTTTGGGCCCTGGAGACTACTTCGATAAAGTCTGCTTCAAGCACGTCGTTCTCTTCCCGCTTTTTCCCCAGTTCACTTTGCAGAGGGCTATCTGCGGTCCGTTTGACGCAAGCAGTATTCTCAGCGGGGAGTGCGACTGTTTCTGCTCTACAATCGTCTTCCGCTGCTCTCCACGTTCGCCTATAAAAGGAAATGCGGTCCCGTAGTTCCTCCAGTTCCATCAGCCCATTTTTGACGAATTTGCTGACGTTCCTCTGAAGGAGCGTTGCCGACCGCATACGTTTCACCACTGCTGCACACTTTATGATGAGCCTTTCCTCTTCTGCAACCCTTTATAGAAGACTCTAATGGCCTTTAACATGTTTTTGATGACTTGATGCACGTTTTACATGTCCTTGATAGCCTTTATTGAACTTTCATTCCCTCCCCAAAACCGCAGTAATGGAGACGGGGAAGCTTTTAAACCTCATAATCACCCAAAATAGAGACATTTTTAAATAAATCGAAGAGCGAAGGAGCAAATGAGAATGAGGATTACAGAGAGACCCCTATATCACAAAACTCACTTGCTGGGATCCTATACTCCAACGGAGGACATCCCAATAACAAAGAGTGTAACCTTGGAAAGCAAACCGTGGACACGCATTATTGAAGTTATTGATCGTATGACGCTGAGAAAATAACTATGCCTGCGATTTTCGATATCAAAGTTTATTTCGGGACCATATTGCATGCTTAACAATAAAATTAAACGGGTTGTTTTAACAAACTATTAGCATTGAATTTAGCTAAATGAAGATTTCTGGTTAAATACAAAGTCATTCTCAATGAACAATGTAAGATTTGAGCAAGGTTTTCTCAAGGAAGTGTACTCGGTCCTATACTGTATCTTATCTACACAGCGGATTTTCCTGTCAGCGAGCTAACACCAAAGCTACTTTTACTGATGATACCGCACTCTTCAGGTCACAAAGAGACCCAAAACTGGCTTCTCTGCAACTGGAATGTCATTTATGCAAAGTAAAAAAAAACTGGCTTCAGATGTGGAGGATGAAGGCAGAAAGGTCGTAGTTGCAAAAAAATTCACCGCTCGCCCGGAACTCTGAGTTTTTGATGGTGGACAAATGGGATTCAGTTGTGGGGCTCCACAAGAACCCTCCAAGATTAATTTGCTGCAGCATTCTCGGTCAAAAATTCTGACATGTATATCCGGTGTCCCCTGGTATTTCTGTAATGTTGACCTCCACAAAGACTAGGAGACCGGCACAATAGTGAAAATGAAAACACTTAGCCAGACTGAAACCCCAACGCAATGACTAAAAGAGTTACCCCTCTGCATAAGATATTGTTTATCTTTCATTAGATTAAAGAACTGAAACATATTTAAAGCTTCCTATTTATGCATGCAAAAAAACAGAAAGCCCTAATCCGCAAGGGAATCAGGAATACCCTAGCTTTCTAAATGGGGAAGATGTTATGGCAAGCATGAAAAATAACGCAAGGTTGGTTACAAGGTGGGGTATAATCGCTATTTATGTTAAGTATAATAGTGAACGAACCCCTAGCAAACCTAACAAATACTGAAGGAAATCTCCAAGGTAACTTTGACGATATTGTATTAATCTGCATCTAAAGTTGTTGTCGGTTATAGGGTTGACTGGCAGACTTGTCAGACTTGTTGTGTGGTATGTGGCGATCAGTTAGAACTTGCCGGTCCAAATACATGCTGTAAGCAGGATTATCAAGTACTGCTTGCGACTCGTATCACTAAACAATGACCAGTGAGAATTCCCACTATGATTCGGAGGTGCCTTTTGGTGAGGTTTAAGCAATCTTTTGTGCCCATGGGTTCGTATCCCCCAATAAGCACCTAGCCAACTCCATCCCTGGTAGGCCCGCCCAGTATGGCTCCCTCAACCGTTCCTCTTAACTTCTTAGAGTCATAACCATGAAATCATTTCCGATTCCACAGAAGGATTCTGGCCCCTGTAAAGGTGTCCCTGCTCCCTTCTTGGCTAGTTCGCTGCCTCGTTGCCTTCCAACCCAGAGTATCCAGACGTTGTTGGACGAGCCGAGTATATTCAGTCTCTCAAGGCATTCTCACACCAGTTTAGAGTTCACCTCGTTGGACCTAAGTGCCTTGATCGCTGATTGGCTATCAGTGAGAATAGCTATGTTCTGCCCTACGTCAAAATTCATGTTCATGGCAAAATTCATGCTCGGCGTAGTGGCATGGCGGGTGTCTTCGGCGGTGATCGACTCGGCATGCTGAGGTGGTATTCCCCAAAGTCCACCTCGGTATTATTTCGCTTCCGTCACCGAAAACTGCACTGTCTGGACGCTCTGTTGGGATTCATTGAGTGATCTGAAAAAGTTCCGCTGGTTCATCGCGTACGTGCATTGTGGACATGTCTGGCATGACTTTCGCCATACCGCCCCAACCTGCTACATATGAGAGAAAGTTTCTGCTTTAGTATGTCCCGTATGCTGGCATTACCAGAGCTGAATTGAGTCAGCCTAGCAATGTCCTACCTTTGTCAGTCACGCCGCCTTTTCAGACGAATTTTCCATGATGGATCTCTAATGTCACTTAAACCAATAACGGGAAAGTGAATCTTCTGACCGTCCAATCTCACACCCGCTACTACACCAAAATACACAAATGATTGTAGTTGCGACAGTTACATATCAGCGCACAGTCCAGATGCAATTTCATCATTGATTTGGATATGCATAGAGCCTAGGTATACCTTGTCTATGCAAAGGGTCTATTTCCGAGGATTCTATACACGCTCTTTGGAATTTGTTCTGAACCTCAGATGAAACTTCAGCCGGACGGTGAATGAGAGTGCTTCGGCGAGTACTGTTACCTGCAGTGCGACGTGGTGTTGTTGATGCCGCCACCTCTGTCCCTATCGACACGCGATGACCTCAAACCGAACACGAGATGACGAGCGGGATTATGTTTCTGCAAGTAATCAAGCAGTACTTGTCTGTAACTGTAACTCACTCGCGTGTACGTAATGCAGGAAGCGGTCGACGGATCTCTGGTGCAACAATTAGTGGTAAGATGATATACCTGCCCCCGCTGTTATTTCGCAGTAGGAGCGGATGATAAAGAGGCTCATATCCTCAGTCCGTTTCATCCGCTGCCTACGCGAATCTGCTTAAATGGTCGCCACAGATTACGGCGAAACAGCGGCAGCTCCTCTTTTTAAGGTTTTATGTAAACACAAAACCTTATTAAAATCGGTTTACTGTCTGTCTGTCTGTCTGTTTGTCTGTCCGTCTGTCTGGCTGTCTGTCTGTCTGTCTGTCTGTCTGTGTGTCTGTCTGTCTGTCCGTCACACGCATTTTTCTCGGAGACGGTTATAGCGATTGACACCAAATTTGGTAGAAAGGTGGGAACTGTGAACGCTCACGCATACAGTGAATTACATCCTTTTACGTCGAATTTAAGGGGGGGTCCCCATACATGCAAAAGGGGGGTGTAAAATTTTTTTTCATCAAATATAGTCATGTGGGGTATCAAATTAAAGGTCTCGATTAGTACTTTTCAAAGCCGATCTTAGTTTTGACATTTGTTGGAAGGGTGGGGAGCGCAGGGGGTTGAAAGTGATCACTTCTTTAAGGGGGCCATTCTCAGAAACTGCCAAACCGAAAAATCTGAAAAATCAGGAGGCTGCCACTATATGGTGCCTGGGCTCCGAAATACCTTCCATGCCGATATCTGTTTAAATAAAGTTAATAATAGTATATTACTACATTTTTTTGTAATTGGTTAGAAACCCCCCTTAGGTTCATTATAGTACCATGAAATTTTGCACTGATATAGGCTACAATATAGAGCATGATCTCACCAAGTTTGGTGGAAATCGCACTATTACTAACAAAGTTATAATACCTCAAATTTGTTGCTTCTTGAAAATTGAAGACTATGAATGTCAATATCACCCGAAAGTGGATACTCTCACATAATATATGGATATATTACGTGCTACGTACTAAGAAATACACAAAACCTTTCGTACCTGAAGCGTCCAGCTTCCGGTTTCCCGACTTGTTTAGGTTTACATCGTATATCTAACTGTCAGGTGTGGTGATAGCTTCCTCAGTGAGTAATCTGAAAAATTACAAAGTTGCTGCACTTTCTTCACCTACCTCTTGAGACGCTGTGGTAGCGTACAGCCTTTCAGGTTGAAGTAATCTATTCCTCCTCCTTCCAAAACCGGGCTTGGGAGCGGCTACGGCGGAGTTATTATTATTGTTATAGCAGAGTTAGCACAGCCTCGGTTTCATTACAAAACATATTCCAGGTGCAATATAATTCAACATCGGATTGCGCTCTGATGATCATGCATTTGTTATTGAATTTTTAATGTAAATGTTCAAAGTGTACCTCAAAAACTTTAATCCAAATTGGTAGTTGCAAAATGTCCATCAAATCAATCTATTTACTGTAAGTGCTAGATAATTCACTGATTCAAAAAACATCGAAGAAAAGTACAAATACCCAAAAATACGGCTCTCTGAAGATGATAAGTAACAAAATTCTCAATATTGGAAGCATCCTCTCTTTCAGTTCTATGTATCCCCTGTCCCTGATTGGAAACAATAATTGGAACTATGTGATTCTATCTTCCCGTTTGATATCTAGTTTGAGGTTAGTATAGATTGGACACACTGTCTGCATTTAAGCGCATGCATCTACGGTTAGATCACAAGGCTGTCGTACGGAAGGTCGCGCTGCAGTGGGATTTGCCGTGGGATACCAGTCGACTCAGCAATGAGTACCTAAGTCAAACCAGGATAATAATTTCGAGCGAGCGCAATGTTCACCACCTACAGTGTACTGTAGTGTACCGTTATGGTCTTGAGTGAAGTGCTCTAACATACTTCAAGGCGCTAATCCAATATGGATTGTTGCGCGCCAAGAAAAACTGATTCTTAATATGTTCAGTTGATTGAAGCCTCATACCATTGTGGGGTCGCTGCAGGGGCGGCAGTGGTTGGGCTGTTGGCGATGCTGGGTAGATTCCTCCATACAAACCATGCCAGGAATACCAAGATGAGTGCAAATCTACCCCCTATGCTGGAACTCAGAATGGTGGTGTGTTCCTTAACTCGTTGCCCACTTTCTTGATTCGAAGGTCTTCTCGATGACCGCTACAAACAGTGGATACTGGTTTGACGGTAGGACTAACAAACATCCAGTTGTTCGCCCTATAGTGTGAAGGTTACTTGAGCACAGTCGGTTTTGCTAATCTGGTCGAAGATTTGGTCCAGTATGCAGTTTGGTTGTTTATTGACGTTGTATAGTATATTAACCGAGCAATAACGCATGTAAGGGAGATGATTTGACATTCTCTGAGCTCCTCGTGATCCATTTCAAAGTATGTTAACTCATCATGATTTACATCGAGAAACATTGATTGTATATTTAGTGCGGCAAAAGTCACATTCCCGTGATGGTGAGGAATGCTGGTGCCTTTAATTAATTCAAACGTTCGTTTTTGTATTATTGAGAATAGTCCAGAAAATGTGATTCGCATATTTGTAGAGGTATACCACGTGGGCTCCGATTATTTCGGATCTATCCTGAAGGATTCACCTAAACTACGCTGTACTTTTGTCAACGTGCTTTGCAATGTGGCTGGTTAACAGACTTCTGCAATTTGTTCGAATCCAGTCTACACCTGGTGCAAAATTTCATACTTGTGTTTAATTTGAGTTAGCACCACCCAGGCTAGTTGATGTGTAGTGTGGAATTGTATAGCGAGATGATTTTGGTCAATTGTTCTGCACCATTTTGACATCTCGTTCATTGTGTCAGTGATGTGGTTCATTTTCTGGATTACATGGTTTAATTTTGTACTTGTAATCCACTGAGATTCATTCATCATTTTTGTTGTGGTTAGAAATAAGTTCCTTTGTTGTTGAGTGATATCTATTAGTCGGTGTTAGTTTTCATTTAGTTTGTCCAAGTCTCGGTAGACCTCGTCGTTCACGCCGAATACTCCTTGCAACGGATTTCTCAGAAGTGCCCGTTTATTGCGGATCACAATGCATGGTTGGATTAGACTCGCCGTGTTAAATGTTTCATGTTGAAATTGTTCCATTAACTCAGCACATTAATTTCGTCCTGCGGAGCATATTCGTGATATGTTTTTATAGAGTTATTGTATGGTGGTCAGGTCTGTAGATATTTCTTCAGTGTTTAGTTTAACGTTGACCCTTAATTGCCCTCGCGAGAGTTGAACCTTTCCCAAATGCTAAGCGGGACAGACTATGTGACATTGTGACACCAATGCACATAAAAACTGTTAACATAGTGAGTATGGCCTTTGCATGCGTTTTAACAACCTGCTTTCTTCCAGATTGTGGGGCTTGTTATTCTTGTTGGTAATCAGCTTGAGGCGGCACTTGGACTTTGCATGGTTCATCCTTTGGTAGTGGACATATCTTGGTAAGTAGTCGGTCAAGGGACCCGGTAGCTGTTTTTACTGTTACCACTCTGGCCAGGTTGTCCTTTCCGAGGTAGAGAGCCGTTATCCTCTCCATTGGCCAGTTCATCGATACCTGGTTCTCGTGTTTGATTAATACTAAATCTCCTACGTTCACTCGACGATTTTCGCTGGACAATTTACCTTTATGCTGAAATGGTGTCAAATATTCGAGACTCCATCTCTGCCAGAAGACTCGTTTCATGCTTGAACCATTTGCCAATTATTTTACAGCTTGTCTTCAGTATGACCATCGGGAAGTTCGAAGAGATTCTGACCGGTCAGGAAATGCCCTGGGGTCAAAACGGCGAGGTAGAGGTACCGGCGTGTAACGTTAAATGATGAGTGGGTGCTTTTTATCTGGGATGCTTGAACTGTGTTGAATTCTTCCAGTCATCCTCAGTAGTTGGTTGCCATTGACGAATGGTATTAAGCGTAACAGTAAACTTGATTTCGGCAAAGCATGCCTCTTGGTTAGTGTCTTTATGTCATTTGGAAAGGCTTCTCTCTGAACTAATCGTACATATATTAGTTCGCCAATGCTTAGCTCTTCGGCGCTCAGATAGATAGCGCTTGAGCGGTTCTTCCATCTCCTGCAATATGCTATGACTCTTATTAGTTTCGATAGGGTACAAAACCTGTCGATAAGGTCATTCTTCCCGGATTGCTTTGAGGTCGTGAAACACGCAAGTTAGATTGCAGTTCTAGATCAACTGCAGCTTTGTTTTCGTAGCCTTTGTTTCTAGCTCATTTGTAGGAGTCTTCTACGCCATCGGTCCATCTCAGGCAAGGTCTGCCTCGTCTTCTTTTCCTACCATAGATATTGCCCTTATAGACTTCGGGCTGGATTAAGTGACCCGCCCACCGTAACCTATTGAGCCGCATTTTATCCTCAACCTGACGGTCATGGTATCGCTTACAGATTTCGTCGTTATGTAGGCTGGGAATCGTCGATCCTCATGTAGACGCTCAAATATTTTTCAGAGGATTCTTCTCTCGAACGCGGCCAATTGTTTGCAATTTTTTTGTTGCTAAGAACGCAAGTCTCCGAGGAATACATTAAGACTGGCAAGATCATAGTCTTGTACAGTAAGAGCTTTGACCCTATGGTGAGACGGTTCGAGCGGAACAGTTTTGTTAGCTGTTGGCTGACAATAACTGTGCGCGGATTTCATCATCGTAACTATTATTGGTTGTGATTTTCCAAATAGGAGAAGTCTCAAAGTTGTAGTCTCCTATCTTTATTCTTCCCGTTTGACCAGTGTGGTTTGATGTTGTTGGTTGGTTGGTTTGCGGTGCTGACGATACCACCATATATTTTTTTTGCCTTCATTGATGTGCAGTCCAAGATCTCGTGCTGCCTGCTCGATCTGGATGAAGGCAGTTTGTACTTTTCATTCTTCCCATGATGTCGATATCGTCAGCATAGGCTAGTAGTTGGATGGACTTAAAGAGGATCGTATCCCTCGCATTTACCTCAGCATCACTGATCACTTTCTCGAGGGCTAGGTTATAGAGGACGCATGATAGGACATCCCCTTGTCGTAGTTCATTGTTGATGTCGAATGGTCTTGAGAGTGATCCTGCTGCTTTTATCTGGCCTCGCACATTCGTCAGGGTCAACCTAGTCAGTCTTATCAATTTCATCGGGATACCGAATTCTCTCATGGCCGTGTACAGTTTTACCCTGGCTATGCGCAGTTTTTCCATCGTTTGCCGTAGAGAGAAAATCTGATCTGCTGCTGATTTGCCTGGAGTGAAGCCTCTTTGGTAAGGGCCAACGGTATTCTGGGCGTAATGGGCTATCCGGTCGAGCAGCAACGGGATACTTCTATAATTGTTGCACTGCGTGATATTCACCCTTTTATGCATGAGACAGATAATGCCGCGTTATTTTGAGTATCAGTTGATGAACCACTTGGTGTAATTGGTTGTCTGACGCTCCACGGAGTTCGTTATAAGTCTCCGCGCGTGCCCGCGTTCTTTGAAAATGCAATATTGCTCGGTATACGGCATTTTCCCGTTCCGTAGCTAGCTTACATTCATCGTCAAACCAGCCGCTCCGACTTCTTTTGAGGTTGGGGGCAAGTATGTTGGTAACCGAATCAGTGATAACGTTCTCCAGGTGGTTGTGAAGATCATTTGTTGATGCTTCACCTCCAAGATCTCTGTTAACTGCGGTGTTGCGAAGGGCTGTGTTGTGGATGGCTTCTGTATTCACTCTCACCTGATTGTCAGAGGGGACTGTAGGTGGTGTCGTAATTCGAGCTTGGAGCACCATGCCAACGAGATAGTGATCTGAGTCCCCCCCCCCCCTATATGTTCTGACATTCATCGAGGCGTAGCGGCGTTCGATCAATACGTGGTCAATTTGGTTGAAAGTGGTCCCGTCTGGAGAGGCCCATGTATGTTTGTGGACCGCTTTCCGCGCAAACCAGGTACTTCCAACAACCATTTCGAGTGACACTTCTAATTGAATAATCCGTAGTCCGTCATCATTTGTATTTTTATGTAAGCTATGGAAACCATCGTATCGCCAGAATGCCGGTTCCGTCCTTACTTGGCTGGTAAAATCTCTAAGGATAGTTTGGATATCATACTTCGGAGAGGCTTCGAAGGTCCGCTCAGCTGCCTCGTAAAGGTATTGGTATTCACCTCGCCAATGCTGAGTGTATAGTCTTTCGCTTATGTTTTCAAAGCTGGTAACAGCGGGATCTATATTTTGGCTGACTAGGAAACCTACTTCGAGCACATGGTCACCGGATGGCCGCTATAATATATAATGTAATGGTTCTTCTCCAGGAAGCCCGTCCAGCGCATCTCTTGCAGCGCTGTTACATCAGCCTGATATTGGGAAAGGGTATCAGCCAGCTTTGCAGCTCTGTTTCTGTATACGGAACGCCCGTTCCATAAGAAAATGCACCAATCGTTAGTCTGTTTTTTTTATCTGGTTCCTCCTATGTCGTCAATTTAGATCGAGGCTCCTTTCGTGGCTCCGTGACTTTGATTTTTCTGTAGGGTTTTCAGTCCTACCCAGCCCCCTACCTGGAGGATCAGTGGATACAATTTGCCTCGCCTTCATCCTTCTTCATCTGCAGTTTTTCATTAAGAAAGACCTCCTAGCGGTTACTACTGGAGACCTTTCATTGGATGCACGGATATAGTCATGTGGGATATGCCACATGACTATATCCGTGCACCCCCATTTGTATGTGAATGGTCCTCCTTAAGTTCAACGTACAACAATATAATTCACTGCATATTTGTGGTTCTCAGTTCCGACCTCTCTATCGAATTTAGTGTCAATAGGTTGTGATGAGAAATAAGACCCTTTTCGTGAGTTGATCCGTTTCGACTCATTCACTTTGGTGAGTCGACTCAAAAGTTTGTCTCAAGAGAGTCAGCATTATTTTCGCTTCTCCTATAACACTATGAAGAGAATTTTGTATTGAAAACTTAAAAAGCGACTTAGAATAATAAAACACATTTAACTAAATTTCAGACTAAATATTTTCCATTTCGATATTAAAACAAGTCGGGAAACCGGAGGCTAGATACTTCAGGTATAAAAGGTTTGTATTTCCTTATGTGAGAAACGATGGATGCATGAAAGTTCCGGGTGTACATAGTTAAATAATCCACTGTGCCCTATCTTTTAAAGATCGGTCCGGATAGCTGAGTGGTTAGAGCGCAAGGCTGTCGTACGGAAGGTCGCGGTTCAAATCTCGCTGGCGGCAGTGGCATTTGTATCTTGATTTAACGTCGGATGCCAGTCGACTCAGCTGTGAATGAGTACCTGAGTCAAATCAGGGTAATAATCTCGAGCGAGCGTAATGCTGACCACATTGCCTCCTACAGTGTTCTGTAGTGTACCGTTACGTCTTGAATGAAGTGCTCTAACACACTTCAAGGCCCTGATCCAATATGGATTGTTGTGCGAACGATTATTATTATTACACAAAAAAAGTGATCTGAAAAGCACTACATTGACAATAGCCAACCTTATAGGCTTCACACTAGGAGTTCAATATTACTCGCAAATGTGAAGAAGTTCGATCTTTAAAATAAACAAGTCGCGAAACCGGAATCTGGGCGCTTCAGGTATGAAAGGTTTTATTTTCTTCTTGTGTGAGTATATTTGAGTGTAGAACGGTCCCATTCGTACGTAGTCCGTTAAGAATATGCATTTAGCATGTCAGATTTAGTACTTCCGGTTGTAAATTTACACGGTAAAGGCAACTTTAGGCTACTGTAACTTTGTTACTAATAGTATGATTTTGATCAAACTTGGAGATAATATGCTTCAGATTATATTTTAATAATATATAATACCAACTTTTAATATATAATACGAACTTTTATAACTGTTAGATAAACTTAAGGGGGGTTTTACTCAATTTTCCCAAAAATTTGGTAATATACTATTATTAACTTATCATAATTTGAACAGATATCGATATGGAGAGTATTTTGAGACCTGGACACCATATAGAGGCAGCTTCATGAATTTTTTCAGATTTTTCGGTTGGGTAGTTTTTGAGAATGGGTCCATTAAAGAAATCATCACTTTCCGCTCCTCACACTCCCCGCCTTTTTAGCAAATCTCAAAACAAAGCGCAGCTTCGAAAAGTACTAATTAAGATCTTTCATTTGATAACCCACAAGATTATATTTGGTGAAAAAAAATTTTACACCCCCCTTTTCCATGTATGGGGACCCCCCCCCCCCCTCTAAATCTCAACGTAGAAGGATATCACTCACTGCATGTCTGGGGGTCCACAGGTCCCACCTTCTCACCAACTTTCGTGTCAATCAGTATAGTCGTTTCTGAGAAAAGTGCGTGTGACAGACAGACAGATAGCCAGACAGACAACGTTAAAAAACGGGAAACTACTTGGCATAATTAAGCAATTAAATGCTTGGGTGCCTTGCCCCAAACGAGGAATACGTGGACCAAAAAGACGTGAGAGTAAGTGGCTCTCCATTTGATCCGGTCTAACATTAAGTTAATGTGGACTTCGGATCCCTCACTTATCCTAAACAATACACGGTTTTTCCCCCGCTCGCCCGAGTGGAGGTTTTTTTCGACTTTTCCTCCAGAACACCATTCATTTCAATTCAATTTCCTCTTTAGTGATAAGTTAATTTAAGCCATAGGTAAAAATAAGGTACAAACCTTAGATTAAGCTAGGCTGTTAAGGTAGTGCATAAGTTAGGTTAATTTAGCTATGTACTGTTATAGGATGAACAAAAAATGTTGTCTTTCGAAAAAAAATGTTATTTATGGAAGGCACTCACGGCCACGCTGCTCTCAGGGCAGATGTGAGGCTGCATCTGACGTGTTACCTCTGCCCTGGACGAAACCGTTTGTCCCTATATTAATTAAGCTTTATTTTGTGCGAAAATTCGCTTAAGACTAAAGACTTAGATCAATTATATCTTATATTTATAGTTGAGTGCATCTTTTATAACTCGATATCGTTATGTCATGTTTTCGTTTACGTTGAAATGTGAGTTATCTCTAATGGATAGATTATAGCTTCTTTTAGGCTGAAAATGTTTACATTATTTGGTTTGAGTTTTGTAAGATAAGTTTTGTGAAGATAAGATATTGATGACTCATACGTATTATGGGTATGTGGTGTTTGTGTATAGTGGAGTGACGCATGTTACAGGACATGTAACCTCCCCCTCCTTTGACTTTACTTTGTCCTCAAAGGAAACAGATTCATCCTCCTTATTGTATTTTGCCCGGTTTTCTCTAATTATTTACTGTTGGGATACTTTTTATTGTTTTATTTTTCAGTTTATAATAGTTAAAAAAATTAATGCTAGAATTATTGAGATTATTAGGAAAATAGTAGAAACTTCTATATATCCAGGTCTCCTTGTTTATGTAATGCAATTCTCTGATCTGCTCAAGGTTTTGAAAGGTTTTAATTTTAATTTCTGTGAAATTGAACTCAAATTTTATATCTGATATGTTTGTAATTGGACCTGTTACAAGGTTGTCAATATGGTTTATTACTTTATTTACGTAAGTATTATTGTTAATTGCAACTTCACAGTGTACAAAGGTGATGGCATAGATTCCTTGCAATGTTATTACCTTCGTTTTTTTCACATTTTTGTACACAATTTATTTTTTTTGGGTTTGCAACGTGTATTTTTCCATTTTCGATTTCCTCTATGTATGAGAAGTTTTCATCTCTTACTTTACAAGATTTACAATTTATTGGTTTACACAAATTTTTAAAGTATTTTTCTAATTGGCAATATTTATTATTCGGTGTATGTATTCAGTAGCAATGGAATTGGTTACATTTAGATATTCAAAATTTTCATTTACAATTTTTCTTGCAAAGAATTGTGGGTACTCAATAATGTTTGGTATTGATATTACAAAGGATAGTTCATTCTCTTTGTGTAGTACAACTAGTGTTGCTAATTTTAATTGTTTAATACTAATGTTCTGGGTATTTATTTCGTCTTTTGTTAATAGTGATCCTGTCATTATTCCTATTTTTCCAGATTTGATATTGTCGATATTTTTTTCTAATTCGTTTTGAATATGGCTTAAGGCCTGAGTGTTTTTTAATTTCAATTGATTCTTCGTTTATTAACTTTTGAAATTCATTTAACTTTTTTACAAATTCTGTTTGGTTTAAAAAAACTTTCTTTTATTTATTTCGTTCATATTTTCCTGCAATATTGAATTTATTTTTATTTGATTATTTAATTTTTTTATAATTTCATGATTGTTAGAATCAATGATCTGCATATCTGGTTGTATTTCGTCCCCATCAACTAATCCGAATAATCAATTATATCCTGTCCCGATAAAATTGAAAAGGTCTCTTTTGTGTATGACATGGTGGGTGTGGCAATTTTGACTGTGTCCTTTTCATGCAATTGAAAAAGTTGCTATGTTCTGAGGCGTTATGAAATAGGGGTATACACTCCTCTTTTTTGTGATTATGATTACAATATTGAATGTAAAGTTCCAGGGTAGTCATGTTGACTGAGTGCAAGTCTTTATAATCTGGGAAAGATTTTTTGACTTCTAGGCATTTATTTATTTTATCTGTTCGTTATATTTCGTTATATTTCAAGAAGGTGCATTCATTCCAATGTTCAAGTTCTTCTTTCTTTTCTTTATCTAGAATTTTGTTCCATTTGTCATAACTGTGATTTTCTGTTTTGTTATTTGTGACTATTTCAGAGGTTTTTATAGTAATTTTTGGATTGATTAGTGTTAATTATCAATGATTTTTGTATTTTGGATATTATTTATGGTTTTCTCATAAAATTCCAGGTTAATACTCTTTTATTAAAGTTGCCGGTTCGTTCTTGGGGATCAAGATTATTCGTGAGTTTGATTTAATTTTATCATTTTTAATGTCCTGGGTTCACTAGTAACCATGGATAGTAACATGATAATAATGATTGGTTTCATCTGAAAAAGGAAGTTTTTCAAATTATTTTTCCGTAAGGATATTTTCCTTGATTTGGTGTCTAAACAAAGGTATGTTTGATTGCGTGAATATTAGGGGTTTATTTTGAGTTATTAGTTCTGCTAATTTTGGAATGTAGATTCCGCAATCATAACTCTTTGCCTCTTACGTGGGTTGTTAAATATGTTGACTTTTTGGGTCCATCTGTTAACAGAGTCGTATCATTGTTCCATGTATTTGTTTATGAAGAAAGTATTAAATACATATACTTTATTATTATTTTCTATTATAAGATTTAAATAAAAGTTTATTATATTATCGTTCAGCCAGTTTTGAATATCTACAGTTCTTAAATCATTTTCATAAGTGGAGATACGGTATTTCTTTCTTGGGTATTTTAAAGGGTCTTTCTTTATTAACTCTTTTGTAGCAGTTTCTTTATTTTTATAGTATTTGGGTTGACGTTTGATTCTATTAAGATTACATTTGTTATTATTTTTTTATCTGTATTATATTTTTATTGCTGTCTTTCAGTATTTCTCTTCTTTGGACTAGAGGTTCGCTTTTCTACTAAAAGTTTTCTTTCCGTAGACTTGTTTGTTTTCTACATCAGGTTTTCTTCGCATTTTTGGTTAATTTTTGAAATCCATATATTTTTTCTGTTTTTCATTCTTTCTATGATTTCGTTTTTAAGGTTTTGTGTAAAACAAAACCTTATTAAAATCGATTCAATGTCTGTCTGTCTGTCTGTCACACGCATTTTTCTCCAAAACGGCTAAACCGATCCGAATGAAATTTGGTGGGCAGATGGGAGCTATGAAATCCCACGCATACAGCGAGTGGCATAAATTTAGGTGGAGTTTAAAGGAAGGCTCCCCATACATTGATTTGTACATTAAAATTCGAGTGAAATCCCCATCCAGCGTATCAAACCACCATTGTTTTGGCCGGCTTTTTGGTTGCTTACCATTGCTTTCGATGTTCTGATCAATACTGGTTGTTGAATTCTCGTTAGCGTAAATTACGTGACCACACCATCGAAAACGCCTCTCTTGCAGTTTTTCCACGATCGATGCAAACCCATATCGATCGCGGATATTCTCATTTCAGACGTAATCAAAACATGTCACGCCACCAGTGCAATGCAACATCTTCGTCCCCATTACCGCAAGACGCCGTTCATTGTCCTTTATAGTCGGCCAACACTCAGAACTTATAGAGAGCAGTATACGGACGACATTGCAGTAAATTTTAGATTTGGGACGTGCGCTGACACGCCGATCACAAAGAACACCAGTTGGGGAATGCCACTTCATCCAGGTTGCATTAATGCGTGAAACAATTTCATTACGCAGTTCTCCATTGGCTGATAGCATTGACTTGAGATATTTAAATCGCTGAGTTCTGGCGTTGGCCAAAACCTGCCCTTCGAGATGTTTAAATCGCTCAGTTCTGGCAATGGCAGTAACCTGCCCAGAACTGAGCGATTTCAATATCTCGGGTCAATGCTATAAGCCAATGGAGAACTACGCTATGCTCCTCACATAGGGAAACACAAAACCTTTTATACCTGAAGCGTGAAGCTTCCGGTTTCCCGACTTGTTTATTATTTTGAGTGTTTGTTCTTGATGTAATAGATCGATTGCTCGCTTGCTATACTTTATAAAGGGCAATTTTAAATTGTTACTAAATAGTTTCACAGTTAGTATTTGTAGTTTGTTGTGTATTGAATATGGAAGTTCGTTATATATTCCGATTTTTCCTTTTTCTGGTAGATTGCGTTTTAAAATTTCAGTTGTCAAATTTTCACTGTCGAGATCTATTTCGTCGATGTAGATATGTCTATTTGTATGAACTGTTTTGAGTTCTTTTTGTTTTTCCTTTACTAATATTATTTGATGTTTGCAGGTCTTTACTATTCCTTCTCGGATGTGTATGTAGTTGTTCAATTCCTCTTTTCCTGAGTGAATTGCTGCTATGTCCGATGGTATTTTATTTTGATAGTTAACTTCTTTTTTATCTGTGTTAATGCGACTTAAGAAATCAGCAACTTGATTTCCTTTACCTTTTCCGTAACTTATGTTGAAATTAAATTCATTGAGTTTTATACGCCAACAAAGGGTTTTTGAATCGGGGTCCTTAAGGGGGTCATCCCGTGTGTCCGATCCACGGAATCGAATTTTTTTTCTGGCATCAATTGTATCTAGATATAGTGTAGAATATATGGGTAAAGTGATTTTGTAATATTCAGAGTGGTTCGGAAATTATAGTGTTAAACACGTGATCAGTCGCATGCCAGATTTATGTCGATCTTCATAATAAAGCTCGTATTTATTGGTCCAAATGATGTTGGAATGACTTTGTTAAAAGGGCAAGAATTGAAGCTAAGGCTGTACATGTGTTTCTTCAAGAAACCTAAGGTTTATGCATTAGGTATAGCAGATTAATGGCCAGTCAAGGTTTTATGGCTAAAATTCGCATTCTACTTTTTAAATGCGTTTTTCTCGAAATTGCATGTTGAAGATCGGCTGCCACCATAGCCCAAAGTCTATCCAACGAAATTCTTTGAAATTTGCAGGACTTATTTAGAACATATTTCTACGGTCCGCAAACTAGGATAATTACGATTCATTTAGTAGTTTTTTTTTTATTCATTGGAGAAACCGTAAAACAACTTCAAAATTTATAAAAAAAATTTAACAAGGCACCAAAAATTTAGCTTTTAATATTTTTTAATAATCCTAGTTTGCGGACCGTAGTTAAGTATATACGTTAAAATGCCGTTTACGGTCTTTCTTTAAGATGATCACAGCGCCCTCTAGCGTGGCAGCAGAAAAATACCTTTTTTTGGAGATGGGTGTATAAATGGCTCTGTATTTCAATAAAGAACTATACGATCGGTCTGGAAAATTACTATACACGCTCAAGTTTGGATACTTCAGAATTGGATAGTTGACTAACATTTCTTTGAGTGGTGGACGCATTTCGTGTTTGTATCGAAAGTGCGGTTTTGTTTGAAGTAGTAGGTAGAAGTGTAAGTAGAAATCTGTTTCCGTATTCTTTGGGTTGTGTTTTCCCCTGTGAATAGGCATTTCTACCTCAGTCAAGATAGACCATGGAGGTTAGGGAATGTGAACCCCCGGACAAGGGGAAAATAAATTTCGACCGGTCCGTCTCCCAAATGCCAACATCTCCTCAGGCACCTGTAAGGCCACAGTTCAAAATAATAATAATAATAATAATAATCGTTGGCGCAACAATCCATATTGGATCAGGGCCTTGAAGTGTGTTAGAGCACTTCATTCAAGACCGTAACGGTACACTAGGAGGCAATGTGGTCAGCATTGCGCTCGCCCGAGATTATTACCCTGATTTGACTCAGGTACTCATTCACAGCTGAGTCGACTGGTATCCGACGTCAAATCACGATGCAAATTCCACTGCCACCAGTGAGATTTGAACCGCGACCTTCCGTATGACAGCCTAGTGCTCTAACCACTGAGCTATCCGGACAACTACAAGTTCAAAAGCCCAACAGAAATCGGTGGCTGTGTCCTAACCAGGAAAGGGAGAAGGGCTTCGAGGAGCCTGTCAAGATCCCTAAACCAGTCTCCCACGATTAAGCAGCGAAAGGTTTCTGGAATTCTACCAACCACGACTCGACACAAAGCTTTCCCTGAGGTTACCCAGTCTCAGGACCTAAGCAAAACCTTTCCTCCATTGGAAAAGGAAAATATAGTTCCTATGGAGCAAACAACCACAGTGTACAAGTACAGCGAGAACGATCAATATAAAGCGTACACAGTATGTGTGGAGAGAAGCAACCCTGCGACATACATAGATAAAATTAACGGACAAAAAAAGAATTGAGGCTTTCAAATGCCTCAATTTCCATAAACTTAACAGGCGTCTTAATCTCAAAGACCAGGTAATTACGGTCAAGAGCATAAAAGTTTATTGTAAATCAGCGTCCTGCGCGAACAATTTCGCATCCGACAGTCGATTGGTCACATTAGGGCTAAAAGCATACATCTGCTTGAGAGGTACCCATAGATTTGGGATTAGTAAAGGTATCCCCACGAATTTCTCAGAAGATGAAATGCTACAGGACATTAACTCTCCGATTAAACTGGCGAAAGTGCAAAGGCTGAATTTCATATCTAAGGAAAACAAAGATGTCTTCCTTCCATCTCGAACAGTTAAACCAACCTTCGTTAGGTCTGAGATCGCCAAACATATCACAATCGGTAGCGTGAGGATAGAGGTTGACCATTACTTGAACAGACCGAGGCAATGTTTTGCTTGTGGCGGATTGGGCCACATTGCCACGAACACACTGACAAACTGAACATCACGAGCGACTTACCATTCGTAGAAATTGCAAATGGTCAACATCCTACAATATAACATTCAAAGTCTAGCTAACAATAAGTCTGAAATTCAATACTTCGCTAATACTTAAGGCTATGACATACTATCCCTACAGGAAATTATCACTTTCAACTCGTCTCATTCTCGTTACCTAAAAGGTTTCAACCTTATATACAAATTGGGTGGGGTTGCTCTTGCGTTTCGCAAAGGCATAAATGCTTGGCCAATAACTTATGATACCGAGATGGACATCATTATCGCTAAGACCCTGAAGCTTACTCCAAACATCACCATTGCCTCCATATATATGCTCCCACATACAACTATGATTACTTTCAAGGTAGAACTGGACAAGATATTTCAATTTCTGAGCAATACCCAAAACACAATAATAACGGGCGACCTAAATGCCAGGTAATTTATATTCGGAGATTTCATTGAGAATAGTAAAGGGAGGCATCTCTCAAACACAATATGCAGATCAGACTTTAGACCACTCAACAACGGTTCACTAGCCTTTGTGGACCAGGTAACAAATGGCAAAACAAGAGCATCTGCCCCAGATGTCACCCTCACTAATTCCAATATTATATATCCTGGTCCTGGAACGCACTGGTACAACCGATTTCTAAGAGCAGGCATAAACCAATAGCCATTCACAGTAACACCATTGTAATTCAACCGAAATACAAAATAGGCCCCTTGCATCTAAAAACTGCCTTGCAGTCCATCTCTCCCGCTGAGAATTTGAACGGTCTGACATCGGAAATCCAAAGTAAAATTAAAGAATCGACATTCAAAACTCGGGGGCTCCTGCCACAAACCATGGTGGAATAGTGATCCGAAAACGCTGTTTGTAGAGAGAACCTACCACAGTAATGCCAATCATAGCAACTTCATGTCCTTTTCGGCTGCAAATAAGAAATGGTTACAAGCGGTGAAGGTGGCTAAGAAAAGAGCCTGGGTAAAGTATTCTGGAAAAGCATAAAAAATTTAAAAAAATTTCAAGACGAAGAAACCAACAACCGGGGTTGGAACTCTGAAAAAGACCAGAAATGCCTAGACTTTCTAAGCACAAGCTGCAACAACCCAACTTCAAATAATTTTACATCCCACTTACTATCGCCATCGCTGGAACAAAATCTTACTCCTGAGGAATTCGCTCTGGTCCTCAACAAACGGAAAAAGAATTCCGCACCGGGCAACGACCAAATTACGTACACGTATATCCAGTGGCTAAACCCATCGGTAAAATCTGCTCTGTTAACCTTCATTAATGAAACTTGGCTAAATCTAAACCCTCCACAGGAGTGGTCTGTTATTAAGATAGTTCCCATACTCAAAATAAACAAAGACCTGTCAGACTTTAAAAACTTCAGACCCACATCCCTGATTAATGTTTTCGCCAAAATCCTCAACAACCTTATCAACAATAGACTAAACCATTTCATTCAAGAGCACAAAATTCTCCCTCCCAACAGCCATGCCTATCAGAGCGGATTATCTACTGTGACATGTCTAAATGGCATTCTTCTCTCAATCTCTATAGCCAAAGCAAACAAACTTCAGGCTCAAGCGGTAGTTCTTGAATCTAAAATGATCTTACATAAAATACCAGTCGAAATCATTAAATGAATCTCAAGGCTCCTAGCTAACAGGAAACTAATCCTGGGTGATACAAAGGTGAATTACCAATGATATACCGCAAGGATGTGTATTGAGCCCCACACTATTCAACATTTATACGGCCCCACTTCATAAACCAGTCGACCCCAACATAGAAATCTACCAATATGCTGAGGATTTTTTCGTATTAGCCACTGGCAAAATAATTTCGGAAACTGAAGCCTCAATTAAAGCCCAAGCAGTAGCCCTCATTAAATCTTCATATAAATCCGGACAAATCAAAATTCATCACCCTCAAAAGAAACAGTAGTACACTACACCCCTTGAACCTTGGCAATGTTAGCATACAGCAAGTCGAAAAGATAACTTTCCTAGGCAAGACAATTAACTCATCCTTAATACTAAAAGATCAAACAATGGACACCATCACTAAGGCGAAAGAAGCTGCTAGAGTCATCAATTTCTCTACTGGGGCCTTCCTCCTGAAAATAGGATCGTCGCATCTGTAATACCTCCCAAATACCTAAATAACAAAATCACCTCAATAGCGGCCACAATCCTAAAAAGATGCTTTGGGGTTACCAAAACTGCTCCTCATCTGTCCACCTTTGCTCTGGCAACTGAACCACCGCCCCATCTCAGAATAACGATTTTAGCAACTAAGGAGCTATTAAGGCTTCATGCAAATCGACCTCATGTCTTTCGGAATGCCCAAAAGAGTGCAGATGCTAAAAATGGCCTCTCTGCAACTTACAAACGTTTCTCTCACCTTTTTGACCTCCTGAAGGCTGACAGAAAATCAAGCCCTCCACATACCCTACAAGTAATTATAACTCAGGCGACAGGCAGAAACATTCCAAAAACGGCGTTAGCAAACAAGATCAATGCCACCATATGCAACTACAAATCCAGAAACTTTGAAATATATGCCACTGATGCCTTTGTCAGAGGAGGCGATGTAACCATTGCAGTGGTCAATGATCATGCTGAAACGGTGGGCAACACAAGCTAAACCAAATCACAACGTTATCAGCAGAACTCCAAGCGATAGATCATAAGAAAGTGGTCATAATTACGGACTCCTTATACGTGTGCCGGATCCTGGGTAAAGAGTCTACCGCTTCCTACATGGTCAATGAAATCCACAACAACACCAAATACATGAACTGCGAAGAAGTAGTCATAATGTGGTGCCCGGCAAGGAGCGGCATCAAATTAAATGAAAGTGCACATTTGGCAGCTACTGAAGGCCAGAATAGCGCCGCTTTGATGAACTGTCACCTAGCGCCCATTGATATAAACCTTCTGGTGGCCAACCAAATAACAGAGGAGTGGGGCGCAATCTATCAAAATGACATTCGCTCCAGAGGGAAATTCTTTGCAAAAACTTTTCCTAATGTACCTATAAAACTTCCGAAAGACCTATCCAAACAAAGTTGTCGCAGATAAAAACTTCCAACAGAATCATGTCAGGTCACTCCTATAATAAATCATAATAATAATAAATATAAATAAATAAATATATAAATAACAAGTCGGGAAACCGGAAGCTGGACGCTTCAGGTACGAAAGGTTTTGTGTATTTCTTAGTACGTAGCACGTAATATATCCATATATTATGTGAGAGTATCCACCTTCGGGTGATATTGACATTCATAGTCTTCAGTTTTCAAAGAAGCAACAAATTTTAGGTATTATAACTTTGTTAGTAATAGTGCGATTTCCACCAAACTTGGTAAGATTATGCTCTATATTATAGCCTATATCACTGCAAAATTTCATGGCACTAGGATGAACTTAAGGGGGGTTTCTAACCAATTACAAAAAATTGTAGTAAGATACTATTATTAACTTTATTTGAACAGATATCGGCATGGAAGGTATTTCGGAGCCCAGGCACCATATAGTGGCAGCCTCCTGATTTTTTTCAGATTTTTCGGTTTGGTAGTTTCTGAGAATGGCCCCCTTAAAGAAGTGATCACTTTCAACCCCCCGCGCTCCCCACCCTTCCAATGAATGTCAAAACTAAGATCGGCTTTGAAAAGTACTAATCGAGACCTTTAATTTGATACCTCACGTGACTATATTCGATGAAAAAAAATTTTACACCCCCCTTTTGCATGTATGGGGACCCCCCCTTAAATTCGACGTAAAAGAATGTAATTCACTGTATGCGTGAGCGTTCACAGTTCCCACCTTTCTACCAAATTTGGTCTCAATCGCTATAACCGTCTCCGAGAAAAATGCGTGTGACGGACAGACAGACAGACAGACAGACAGACAGACAGACAGACAGACGGACAGACAGACAGACAGACAGACAGACAGACAGACAGTAAACCGATTTTAATAAGGTTTTGTGTTTACACAAAACCTTAATAAAAAACTCCGCCGAAGCCGGTCCCAAGCCCGGTTGTGAAAGGAGGAGGGATGGATAGCTTCAGTCTGAATGGCTGTACGCCACCGCAGCGTCTCAGGGGGTAGGTGAGGAAAGTGCAGGAACTTTGCAGTCTTGCAGATTACTCACTAAGGAAGCAATCTACACACCTGGCAGCTAGGGATAAAATGCACCACCAAAAATGAGAAGAAGGAGAAATTTAAGGTCTGGTACGGATAACCGGCGGGAGTCGTCTGACTTGGTGACTGGGTCGGGCTCTCGTAATGGACAGTACGGCGTCGAAATCGCTAGTCGCGGGGTGGTTCGACATCTAGGCGCCACGACGATCAGGAGCACAGCTCCGCCTGCTGCAGCTGCTTCGCCACAATCTGTGGCGACTACTTCAGCAGATTCGCGAAGGAAGCGGATGAAATGGACTGAAGAAATGAACCTCTTCATCATCCGCTCCTACTACGAAATAACGGCGGGGGCAGGTACAACATCTTACCGCCCCTTGTTGCACCAGAGATTCGTCGAGCGTTTCCCGCAATTCGCGCACGTGACTGTGCAGCGAGTCGCAGACCAGTAACCTTTTTTACTCGCAGCGACATAATCCCGGTCACCATCAGGGAACGTGTTCGACTTGAAGTCATCGGGGAAACTGGTGACCGAGAGTCAATGGGGGCAGAGGCGGCGGCATCAACAACACCACGCCGCACTGCAGGCAACAGTTTCAGTACTCGCCGAAGCACTCTTTTTCACCATCCAGCTGAGGTTTCCGCTGAGGTTCGGAACGAATTCCAAAGAGCGTGTATAGAATTCTCGGATATGGATCCTTTGCATAGACCACGCATTCCCAGGCTCTATGCATCTCCAGCAACTCCGGGAATTCTATCAAATCAATGATGAGATTGCGTCTCGACTGTGTGCTGATATGTCGCTACTGCAACTACAATCACTTGTGTATTGTGGTGCAGTTGCGGCTATCAGATTGCACGGTCAGAAGATTCGCTTTCGAGTGATTGGTTTGAGTGACAAAAGAGATCCACCATGGAAAATTCGTTTGGAACGTCGGCGGGACTCACTAAGGCAGGACATTGCTAGACTGATTCAGATCAGCACTGGCAATGCCAGCCGACGGGTGAGAAACAAAGTCCAGAGGGTTTACCGGAACTATGCCATCCCCTGCGAGACACCCGTTGTTGAAATTCTGGACACACTAAAACAGAAACTTTCTGTCATATACAGTCGGTTACGACGAAATGGCGAAAGTTATTCCAGACGTGTCCAGAATGCAACATACGCGAGGAACCAGCGGAGCTTTTTCAGATCTCTCAACGAATCCCAACAGAGCGCCCAGACAATACAGTTCTCGGTGACGGAAGCGAAAGAGTATTGGGGTGGACTTTGCGGGTTACCTGCCCACCATGCTGAGCATGCTGAGTGGATCACCGCCGAAGACACCCGCCATGCCAATACACCTGGCATGAATTTTGCGGATGTTACCGAAGAGGAAGTTCGACGAGCCATAAACATCTTGAAGAACTGGAGGGGCCCAGGTCTGGATCGGGTGCAGAATTTCTGGTATAAGAAATTTACCAGCGTACACAGTTGGTTGGCACGCAGTATAAATGAGGTCATGAGTCGGGTGGAGGAATTTCCAACTTTCCTCACTGCGGGGATTACCTACCTTATCCCTAAGCAGGACACGGTGCAGGACCCCGCAGACACAAGACCGATCACTTGCTTACCAACCCTCTACAAAATTCATCACGTCCATTATTAGTGGAAGGATCAATGCGCACCTCGAGACCAACAACATTCTGTCCGAGGAGCAGAAGGGCTGCCGAGTTGGGTCAAGTGGTTGCAAAGAGCAACTCATTATCGACTTGGTAGTTGTAGGACAAGCAACTAGAGACCAAAGAAACCTCTTCAGTTGCTATATCGATTATGCCAAGGCTTTTGATAGCGTTCCGCATACCTGGCTAATCGACATCCTACAACTGTATCGCATTGATCCGAAACTAATAAAGTTTTTGGCGACAGTCATGGACGGGTGGCATACCACCTTATCAGTCCGTACATCGGAGGGTGCTAATACCTCAGAGCCCATCCGTATACGGAGGGGCATCTTCCAGGGGGATTCGTTGAGTCCCCTTTGGTTTTGTATGGCACTGAACCCCCTTTCATGGCTACTGAATGATGCTAGAGGGCATAGTTTTGCACTAAAGTATGGCCTACGTGCTAAGTGCGAACAGACACACTTGATGTACCTAGATGACATCAAGCTGTATGCTGGTACTGACAACCATCTGAGAAGTCTGTTGCGAATAATAGACATGTTCAGCCGTGATATCCGGATGGAGTTTGGATTAGACAAGTGTCGAATCCAAGCCATCCAAGGTCATCACGAGCCGCATGCCGGACATGGCATTGGTGACCTCCACATCGAAGCTATGACCGAGACAGACTTCTACAAGTACCTAGGAATTCTGCAAGGAACCCATGCTCGAGTTGGTGATCTGAGGGATGCTCTGCTGTCCGAATTCCTGCGACGTGTAAAGCTGGTGCTGAAATCGCATCTCTCGGGGAAGAATAAAATAAGCGCGTTGAATGTATTCGCTATCCCTTCACTGGCTTATGCATTCGGAATATTGCCGTGAACGAAGACCGACCTGGAAAACGTCCAGCGGCGGATACGGACAACTATGTCTAAATTCTGAATGCATCCCCCAAAGTCTGCCGTGGAGCGGATGAACCTGCCTCATGACATCGGAGGTGGGGGCGTGGTTGACGTGGCGGCACAACATCATCGCCAAGTCGACTCGCTGCGCGCTTATTTTTACAGCAAAGAGCAGGCGAGTCCCTTGCATGCGGCTGTCTGTAAGGCAGACTGTGGACTGACTCCACTTAACTTGAAGGATCGATCTTTCTATCTTCTGAGTGGGGTGAAGTCGGACCAAGAGCGGATCGATGAATGGAAGTCGAAGGCAATGCACGGTAAACACGTGAATTGTCTTTGGCAGCCATTTGTCGATTTGGATTTGTCGAATAGATGGCTGTGTTCTGGGGAGCTCTTTGCTGAGACGGAGGGGTTTATGTGTGCCATTCAAGATGGCGTGGTCGCCACCCGAGCTTACAAAGAGCTCATCATGAAAGAACGGGTGGAGAACGACCAGTGCAGAATGTGTGGTTCGGCGTTAGAGACGTTCGACCATCTCATTTCTGGCTGTACTGTTATGGCACCGGTGCAATACATCACCAGGCATAATGCTGTATGTAAGGTTATCCATCAAAACCTTGCATATAAGCATGGGCTGATCACGGGAACATGTTCGGTTTACCGATATGAGCCGCAAGCAGTACTTGATAGTTCTGCTTACAGCATGTATTGGGACCGGCAAGTTCTGACTGATCGCCATACCGCACACATCAAGCCTGACGTACTGTTAGTTGACAAGATGGGTCGCTCCGCGTATACTATTGATATTGCTATCCCCTATAATAGCAACATTGAACGGAAATACGTGGAGAAGAAGGTGAACTATGAGCCATTGGCTCGGGAAATCAAAGAAATTTGGCGTCTCGAGCGGGTGGTTGTAGTTCCCATAATATTGTAAGCTACAGGTATTGTACCTAAATCCCTGACGGCTTCGCTTGGTGTCCTGGGACTTTCGCACAGTGTGGTTCAAATCATGCAGAAATACACCATTCTGCATACGTGCTCGATGTTGCGGAGGGTACTCGACGGATTGTCCCACTGACCTACCACCGGCCATCACCACCAGCGCCCCTTTAGTTTTTAAGTAGGTAGGATCGTCCGAGCCTAAATGCTTAGCACTTGGTGCTAGTATTAGGTAAAATCCGGCATCTGCCGAGATTGTCATAACTCGTATAATAATAATAATCGTTGGCGCAACAATCCATATTGTATCAGGGCCTTGAAGTGTGTTAGAGCACTTCAGTCATGACCGTAACGGTACACTAGGAGACAATGTGGTCAGCATTGTGCTCGCCCGAGATTACTACCCTGATTTGACTCAGGTACTCATTCACAGCTGAGTCGACTGGTATCCGACGTCAAATCACGATGCAAATTCCACCAGTGAGATTTGAACCGCGACCTTCCGTATGACAGCCTAGTGCTCTAACCCCTGAGCTATCCGGACACAATAAATCATGGCTCAAAAAAATTAAAATCATAAGAAATGACAGTTGCAATACATGCAAAGTGCAGGAAACCTCACATCCTCTTCAAATGTATTAAGTATATCCAAATCAGAAATAATTTTAACTGGGATAGATCCATCAACTCTGTAGAACACCTGCTTGCAGAGGATCTAAATAACACCTACTACAAATTATCATTTTCCTTGAACAAGCTGAAATAAAACTTTGGCAGTTAAATAAAGCCTAGGTAAAAGCCTACCTCTTTACAGTTATAAGTCAGATAATATGCAAAAGAAATTCTACTTCATACTACTCAATCACTTGAACATAACGGAAATTTACAAAGCAATATAAGGCTCAGTAGCCCATATTTTTGGAAGTCATGCTGACAACGGCGAGTTGGAGGAGTTCTCTGTGCGGCAAACGATGGAAAAACTGTTGGAATATGGGCAATAGTTGCACCATCTGTTCATCGACTTTAAAGCCACCTATGATAGTATAGCCAGGGTAAAACTGTACACGGCCATGAGAGAATTCGGTATCCCGACGAAATTAATAAGACTGACTAGGCTGACCCTAACCAATGTGCGAGGCCAGATAAAAGCAGCAGGATCACTCTCAAGACCATTCGACATCAACAACGGTCTACGACAAGGGGATGCGCTATAATGCGTCCTCTTTAACCTGGCCCTCGAGAAAGTGATCCGTGATGCTGAGGTAAATGCAAGAGGTACGATCCTCTTCAAGTCCACCCAACTACTGGCCTATGCTGACGATATCGACATCATGGGAAGAACCACCCGAGACGTACAAACTGCCTTCATCCAGGTCGAGCAGGCGGTAATCGGCGCGAGATCTTGGGCTGCACATCAATGAAGGCAAGACAAAATACATGGCGGCAACGTCAGCACCGAATACGAATCAACCAACAACATCAAACCGCACTGGTCAAACACAAACACGAAGAAGAATAAGGATAGGAGAATACAACTTTGAGACCGTTGACAATTTCTCCTATCTAGGGGCGAAAATCACAACCGATAACAACTACGATGATGAAATCCGCGCACGGTTCTTGTCAGCCGACAGAGCCTATTTCAGCTTACAAAGACTGTTCCGCTCGAAACGTCTCACCATAGGGTCAAAGCTCTTACTGTACAAGACTATGATCTTGCCAGTCCTCATGTATTCCTCGCAAGCTTGGGTTCTTAGCAAGAAAAATTGCGAACTCTTGGCCGCGTTCGAGAGAAGAATCCTCAGAAGAATTTTTGACCCCCTGGCATGAGGATGGACGATTCCGTAGCCTACATAACGACTAAATCTATGAGCGGTACCATGACCGTCCGGTTGTGCATAAAATCCGGTTGAATAGGTTGCGGTGGGCGGGTCACTTAATCCGTATGGATGAGGATGATCCAGCCTGGAAAGTCTATAAGGACAATATTTATGGTAGAAAAAGAGGACGGGGCAGACCTTGCCTAAGATGGAGCGATGGCGTAGGTCAGGACGCTAGACAGTTTTTAGCGATATCGAATTGGTGGACCTCGGCGCGAAACCGGGATGTCTGGAGTTTCTTATTAAGGTGGGTCTAGGCCGGATACCGGTTGTTGCGCCGTTGATGATGATGATGATGCTGGCAACATAGACAACAGTCTAGTCAACCGTGTCATAGAGTCATCGTAGGTGGTATCTGGTGTCATATATCGTTAGCCTGCCGGGACAACGTGGGACAAATCAAAAGCACACGCACACACAGACGAGTTTTTCGAAGGAGTTAAGATATTTTGGATCGCTATAATCGATCTGATCCTCATTTTTGAGTAAGTCTGTTGGCAGTGTCACTATTTTTGCGTAGTTTTGGATAAATTTTCTATGGTATCCGCTGATTCCTAGGAAACTGCGAATTTGTTCCCAAGTTTTAGAAATTTTATGTTTTTTTATGACTTCAATTTAATTGGATTGGGTTTTATACCGTCCGAAATTGTGACCTAGAAATTCAGTTTCTTTTGCGAAAAATTTGCATTTGTCAACCTGTATTTTCAGGTTGTGTTCCTGTAATTTTTGGAAAATTAATTTAGTACTGTTTTCCATCTCTTGTATGGAGGTGCCAACTTCATTTACCATGCGCTGAAAAGTAGCAGGTGCGTTTTTTAAACCGAAGGGCATCCGATTAAATTCGAAGCGTCCTTGAGGTGTACTGAAGGCTGTTTTGAACTTGTCTTTTTCTTCTATTTCAATTTGATGGAATCCTTTTGCAGGTCCAATGTACTGAAACATTGTGCCTTTCCGAGTTTATCAAGCAGGTTTTCTATATTTGGAATCGGAAATTTGTCTTCGAGAGTTATTTCGTTTAATTTGCGATAATCGATTAAGATTCGCCATTTTTGTTTTGAATTATCAAGTTTTTTGGGGACCGCCTAAATTGGACTATTGTAAGGTGATTGACTTTTCCTGATAATGCCTTGTTGCATTTCGGTTATTTATATGTTCACTTCCTGTTCATGGACAGGCGGGAATCTGTAAACGTTTGTATAGATGAGTTTGTCTGACGTTAAGTCTAATTCGTGACGGGTTTGGCAGGTTGCTGTAAGTAAATCTCCATCTTTATATATATATATATATAATTTTTGATTTTTTTTAGGATTCTGATGAGAGACTCTAGGTTCAAATTTTTGGTATTTTTGTTCAATAGCGGGTTCCATGACTTCAGCATTATTCATCTCCTCTGGTGGAGCGTAATTGATAGGGATTCTGGTTGGTCCTATTTGTAGCTATTCAAATCCAGAGATATTGCTGCATTCAGTGGATATAGAACGTTTTGTCCTATTATAGCTTTGAAAGATTTGTTTGAAAAATTCATTATGTTCCGTAAGATTTTGTGATCTTCTGGCATTTGAAATTGTTTTCGCATGTTTGTCTTGATTTTGTATGTAACATTGTAGTTTCCGCCTAATCCTGCTATTCAGATCGGAATGACAAGTTTAATTGTTGGTAGATTTTGAAGGCAATTTTGATCGAGACTAGATGTTGTTGCTCCTGTATCTATCAGGATTGGAATTGTTTCACCATCGATTGATAAATTTATTATAGGTAGAGGATTTCCGAGGCAAATATTTAAAAATTTTGCTCAGGTTGTATGGTTTGTGTGGACATTTTGAAAACATAACTCATGGCCTTCGGGTCTAAGTTTGGCCTGGGATTTTATCCTGAATTATATTTAGGATTGGTCAGGACGTCAGGAGTTTCTGACCTATTAGTTTCATTTCTTTTTCGAGAATGGTAATTGGATTTATTGTAATTCTTGGGGTTTATTATGATTTTTGTTTCTTTCGAAGTGATTTTCTGCTGTCCCTGTTTTGTGGATATTCAATGTTTTGATTGTTGTATTTGTAATAACTTTTGTTGTAGTTTTTTTTATTTTGATTGGGGTTTCTCTGATACCTAGTGAATGGAAATTCTCCTTTCATTGCAGTAGCAGCCACTCCGTCAATGGTTTCTTTGAGGTAATTGTAAGCTTCAATTAAATTAGTTGGTTTCTTCGCGTCTAGAATTTGCTTAAGACGATTTTGTCTGAATTTTTATGATTGTGGATGATAGAGTCGAGTTGATTAGGATCCTGCTCATATTTAAGCGAAAGGAGATTTTTGATTTCCAAGAGTTTATGATATAATTCATGAATTGAATGACTTCTATTTAATTTATGGTTAAAATTAGTTATTCTGTGTAGTCTTGCGATGATTGAGTTGTAAGATTCCGATACGCCAAATTAGTTTTTAAATGCTGCTGCAACGGAGAGCCATCTTTTGTCTGGGAAACTTAAATACGCTTGTAAAGCTCTGCCTTTTATTTGCTGAATTATTATGTCGTAGACGAACAATCTTTTCCAAAGGGTGCTAATGCTAAGATTTTGTTGACATGTGATATCCATGTAGTCAACATGTCCTTTTCGCCATCGAATATTGGTATATTTTCCGCTCGTCGAAGAACTTTGTTATATGGAATTGCGAAGGGCTGGACTTCTTATCTACTAACACTTGGTCCTTGCTGTGTAACCATTTTGTTGGGTGGTTGTTTTCAAAGGTTTTACCTAAGGCCTCTGGTTCCTTAGTTATTTACTTTGCGGTGTCAGTACGAATGTCTCCAAAGTTGAGACACTGTTGGATACTCGTAATGAACTGCAGTTGTTCTGGATTTATAGATGAACTGATTTTAGTGCTTCCGTAGGCGTACTCGTCCCACCGGTAGCGTTCTATTGTCAGTTTTTTTTTCAGGATCTGGTGATGACTTTGCAATATATCACTTTCACTATTAATGTTACTTGTTTTATGATATATTAGCCAACTCAGTTTGTCCTGGTTGGAGGAGAATTCTCTCAAAATTCGTCCTATGAGGCGATGATAGCCTCTTTAAGGTTTTGTGTAAAACAAAACCTTATTAAAATCGATTCAATGTCTGTCTGTCTGTCTCTCTGTCTTTCTGTCGGTCACACGCACTTTGCTCCAAAACGACTAAACCGATTCGAACAAAATTTGGTGAACAGATGGGAACTATGAAATCCCACGCATACAGCGAGTGGCATAAATTTGCGTGGAGTTTAAAGGCGGGCTCCCCATACATGCAAAGGGGGGATTCAAAAAATTTTTTCACCGGATATAGCTGTGTAGGGTATCAAATGAAAGGTCCCGATTTGTACTTTTCGAAACTGACATTAGTTTTGGCATAAATTGCAAAGTGCGTGAGTAAGGAGGACATGACTCACTTTCGGAAACAACCCAACCCAAAAATCCGAAAAAAATCAGGGTGATGCGCCTAGATGAAATCTAGGCCTCAAAATATGTCCCATTCCGATATCTGCTCAAATTAACTTACTAATAGTATATTACTACTTTTTAGAAATATACTGGAAAACCCCCCTTAAATTCATCCTAGGACTTCCGAATTTTAAACCAGCATAGAGGACAATATTTCCTATATACTTGCTAAATTTCGTGGCAATCCGGTTATTACCGCCAAAGTTATAGCAGTTCAAACTTAGCCATTTCGTGCGAATTTACTGCTTCCAAAGTCATGTAAATCAGATGCTGACGTCATAATTCATCATCATCAACCGCGCAACAACCGGTATTCGGTCTAGGCCTGCCTTAATAAGGAACTCCAGACATCCCGGTTTTGCGCCGAGGTCCACCAATTCGATATCCCTAAAAGCTGTCTGGCGTCCTGACCCACGCCATCGCTCCATCTTAAGCAGGGTCTGCCTCGTCTTCTTTTTCTACCATAGATATTGCCCTTATAGACTTTCCAGGTGGGATCATCCTCATCCATACGGATTAAGTGACCCGCCCACCGTAACCTATTGAGCCGCATTTTATCCACAACCGGACGGTCATGGTATCGCTCATAGATTTCGTCATTGTGTAGGCTACGGAATCGTCCATCCTCATGTAGGGGGCCAAAAATTCTTCGGAGGATTCTTCTTTCGAACGCGGCCAAGAGTTCGCAATTTTTCTTGCTAAGAACCCAAGTTTCCGAGGAATACATGAGGACTGGCAAGATCATAGCCTTGTACAGTAAGAGCTTTGACCCTATGGTGAGACGTTTCGAGCGGAACAGTCTCTGTAAGCTGAAATAGGCTGTGTTGGCTGACAACAACCGTGCGCGGATTTCATCATCGTAGTTGTTATCGGTTGTGATGTTCGACCCTAGATAGGAGAAATTGTCAACGGTCTCAAAGTTGTATTCTCCTATCCTTATTCTTCTTCGTGTTTGTGTTTGACCAGTGCGGTTTGATGTTGTTGGTTGATTCGTCTTCGGTACAGACGTTGCCACCATATATTTTGTCTCACCTTCATTGATGTGCAGCCCAAGATCTCGCACCGCCTGCTCGATCTGGATGAAGGCAGTTTGTACATCTCGGGTGGTTCTTCCCATGATGTCGATATCGTCAGCATAGGCCAGTAGTTGGGTGGACTTGAAGAGGATCGTACCTCTTGCATTTACCTCGGCATCACGGATCACTTTCTCGAGGGCCAGGTTAAAGAGGACGCTTGATAGCGCATCCCCTTGTCGTAGACCGTTGTTGATGTCGAATGGTCTTGAGAGTGACCCTGCTGCTTTTATCTGGCCTCGCACATTGGTCAGGGTCAGCCTAGTCAGTCTTATTAATTTCGTCGGGATACCGAATTCTCTCATGGCCGTGTACAGTTTTACCCTGGCTATGCTATCATAGGCGGCTTCAAAGTCGATGAACAGATTGTGTAACTGTTGTCCATATTCCAACAGTTTTTCCATCGTTTGCCGCACAGAGAAAATCTGATCTGCTGCTGATTTGCCTGGAGTGAAGCCTCTTTGGTATGGGCCAATGATGTTCTGGGCGTATGGGGCTATCCGGCCTAGCAAGATAGTGGAGAATATCTTATAGATGGTACTCAACAACGTGATACCTCTATAATTGCTGCACTGTGTGATATCTCCCTTTTTATGTATGAGACAGATAATGCCTCGTTGCCAATCGTCAGGCATTGATTCGCTGTCCTATACCTTGAGCACAAGTTGATGAACCACTTGGTGTAACTGGTCGCCTCCATATTTAACCAATTCGGCTGTAATTCCACCGGCTCCTGGCGACTTATGATTTTTTAGCCGATGAATTGCACGGACTGTTTTCTCCTAAACTTGGTGGTGGCAGTATTTGTCCGTCGTCCTCAGTTGGCGGGACCTCCAACTCGCCGATGTTCTGGTTGTTCAGTAGCTCATCAAAGTACTCAACCCATCGCTCTAATATGCCCATTCTCTCGGAAATCAGATTTCCATCTTTGTCTCGGCAGGATGAGCATCGAGGTGTATAAGGTTTCATCCTGCTGACTTGTTGGTAAAATTTCCGCCTACTGTGCCTGGTGCGGTTGCTCCCTGTACTTTTCTAGTTCACAGACTTGTTGGTTCTCCCAGGTTTCCTTTTTCCGTCTGTGAAGTCGCTTCTCCGCTCGACGGAGTTTGTAATAAGTCTCTGCGCGTGCCCGCGTTCTTTGAGAATGCAACATTACTCGGTATGCGGCATTCTTCCGTTCCGTTGCTTGCTTACATTCATCGTCAAACCAGCCGTTCCGACTCCTTTTGCGGCTGGGGCCAAGTATGTTTGTGGCCGTATCCATGATAACGTTCTTCAGGTGATTGTGAAGATCATTTGTTGATGCTTCATCTCCACGTCCTCTGTTGACTGCGGTTATTGCAGCATCCATTTCCCTCTTATAGGTGTCGCAGAGGGTTGCGTTGTGGATGGCTTCAGTGTTCACTCTCACCTGATTGTCAGAGGGGATTCTAGGTGGTATTGTTATTCGAGCTCGGAGCACCATGCCAACGAGTCTATATTGGCCCCCCCTATATGTTCTGACATTCATCAAGGCTGTCATAATTACCCGGAATAATTGACATTCCCGTGAAATATTAAAGTCGCATTTATGAAGAATCTATTTATCTGCAGCCGTTTTCAAGGTTTTGTGTAAACACTTATGTGAAATCTAATCTTCCAGAGATGTCCCATTCCGGTATTTGCTCAAATAAATTTACTAATAGTATATTATCAACCTTTAGAAATTGACTAAAAAGGACCCCTGAAGTTCATCCTAGGTATACCAAATTTTGCGCCGACAAAGAGGACAGTCTCGTGCATACACATGCCATGACAATCCAACTATTAGTGGGAAAGTTATAGCAGTTAAAACTTATCAATTTCGTGCTAATTAACAGTATCCTAAGCCATACAAATAAGACGCTGACGTCGAGAATAACGAGAATAATTGAAATTCGATAGAAATATTAAAAGTCCATTCAAGAAAAATCTAATTCTCCCTAGCCCTTTTTAAGGTTTTGTGTGAAACAAAACCTTATTAGAATCGAGACGGTGTCTGTCTGTCCGTCTGTCCGTCTGTCCGTCTGTCTGTCTGTCTGTCTGTCTGTCTGTCTGTCTGTCTGTCACACCCGATTTATTCGGAAACGACTAGACCGATTGTTACGAAAATTGGTGAGAGTATGTAATCTGGTGATCCCTTTACATGCAGTAAGTGGCGCCATCTTGTGTTAAGTTTAAGGGGGGGCTCCCGATACATGTAAATGGAGGGTGCAATTTTTTTTTTACAGAATGTAGCCGTGTAGGGTATCAAATGAAAGGTCTCAATTAGTACTTTTCGAATCTGGTTCAATATTTGATATTAGATGAAACGTAGGGGAGTGAGGGTTGAAAAAATGACCCACAAAAAGTGTAACAGGTCTCGTTCTCAGAACCTATCCAACCGAAAAATCTGAAAAACATCACAGTGGTGCATCTCTACGAAATCTAGGCCTCAAAATATATCCGGTTCCGATATCTGCACAAATAAAGTTAATAATAGTATATTTCCACATTTTAGAAATTTACCCGGCACCCCCCTTTTGTTCATCCCAGAAGTACAAAATTTGGCATCCGTGTAATGAAGAACATAGTGCACAGTTTGGTCAAGTTTGAAGAAAATCCAATTATTATTAACAAAGTTATAGGGGGTGAAACTTTACAATTTTTTGTGAATTTCGTGCACTCTACAACCTGCATGACGTCATCATCACATATCAATTCGTCAATACCACAACGAAATGAGTTTTTATGAATTGGGTCGGAGAGAATTATTTTGTTTTAGTTTTTTAGTTATTTGTCAGCCAGACATGTGTGTATGTAGGTATATAATATATGCGTGCTAAAGAACTTTGCGGGTAGTGCCTAATTCAAATAGATATAAGAAGTAAATCGGCAATATGGGTACGATCAATTTATATATGTGCATATATGTGTACAGTATTCGGTAATAGGCAGTTTGTTTGTTTAGGGTGAGCGTGATATCTATGGCTGTAATATGTACGCATGTCTCGTAGTTTGGAAAAATATGAAGGATTATGTTGGATTTGTAGCTATATACGGACAGAAAAATGTGCGTTGAAGTTTCTCACATAAGCTGAACACAAAACCTTTATACCCGAAGCGCGAGCTTCCGGTATTCCAACTTGTTTATATTTGATGTTGGTTGAATTGTTGGCATTTGCTAATAATATTAAACTCAGAGCGTGAAGCGTATGAGGTTTACCATTACCAACACAGGGCTTTCCATCAAATAATTTATTTAAATCGCTTTTTAGAAAATAGAGGGGAATGGAATTTTTAGCTATATTACACGGAGCTGCCGTGCACTCGTCGCTCCTCACATCTTTTTTTTTTTCTTCAGCCTTCAGTTCACAAGCGGGGTCGGATCGTCGTGATCGGTTTCGTCATTTTATTTTATCAAATGCCTGATCAGGATGGAGTCGCGAGACCTCTAAATCCCCATCCAGCGTATCAAACCACCATTGTTTTGACCGGCTTTTTGGTTGCTTACCATTGCTTTCGATGTTCTGATCAATACTGGTTGTTGAATTCTCGTTAGTGTAAATTACGTGACCACATCATCGAAAACGCCTCTCTTGCAGTTTTTCCACGATCGATGCAAACCCATATCGATCGCGGATATTCTCATTTCAGACGTAATCAAAACATGTCACGCCACCAGTGCAATGCAACATCTTCGTCCCCATTACCGCAAGACGCCGTTCATTGTCCTTTATAGTCGGCCAACACTCAAAACTTATAGAGAGCAGTATACGGACGACATTGCAGTAAATTTTAGATTTGGGAAGTGCGCTGACACGCCGATCACAAAGAACACCAGTTGGGGAATGCCACTTCATCCAGGTTGTATTAATGCGTGGAACAATTGCATTACGCAGTTCTTCATTGGCTGATAGCATTGACTCGAGATATTTAAATCGCTGAGTTCTGGCAATGGTAGTAACCTGCCCTTCGAGATATTTAAATCGCTCTGTTCTGGCAATGGCAATGGCAGTAACCTGCCCAGAACTGAGCGATTTCAATATCTCGGGTCAATGCTATAAGCCAATGGAGAACTATGTTATGCTCCTCACATAGGAAAGCACAAAACCTTTTATACCTGAAGCGTCAAGTTTCCGGTTTCCCGACTTGTTTAGATTGATTTGACCCGAATTGTTTTAAAATTCTGGAGTCTGGGCGTTGCAATACCCTTTTATTACGTTTGTTAGGGTGAATGGAATAACAATTGGTGTGACCGTTTGTTTGCAGATTCCCGATCGGGTTTGTTATTTATAAGTGTTCCTCGCCGTGTCCTCAAGATCGAGTCAGGCTTAGCGGAATTTTTTATATTTACTAAGTGACGAGCGAAACTGACTGCGCCAGTTACAAGTTAGTTTGCCACGATCTTTAAAATAAACAAGTCGGAATACCGGAAGCTCGTGCTTCGGGTATAAAGGTTTTGTGTTCATCTTATCTAAGAAATTTCAACGCACATTTTTCTACCCGGATAGCTGAGTGGTTAGAGCGCAAGGCTATCGTACGGAAGGTCGCGGTTCAAATCTCACTGGTGGCAGTGGAATTTGTATCGTGATTTGACGTCGGATACCAGTCGAATCAGCTGTGAATGAGTACCTGAGTCAAATCCGGGTAATAATCTCGGTCGAGTGCAATGCTGACCACATTGCCTCCTAGTGTACCGTTACGGTCTTGAATGAAATGCTCTAACACACTTCAAGGCCCTGATCCAATATGGATTGTTGCGCCAACGATTATTATTATATAGCTACAAAACTACGAGACATACGTACATATTACAGCCGTAGATGTTACACTCACCCTAAACAAACAACCTGCCTATTTTCGAATACTGTACACATATAGGCACGTATATAAATTGATCGTACCCATATTTCCGATTTACGTCTTACATATATCTATTTGAATTAGGCACTACCCGCAAAGTTCATTAGCACTCATATATTATATACCTACATACACACATGTCTGGTTGACAAATAACTAAAAAACTAAAACAAAATAATCCTTTTCCACCCAATGGATACGAACTTATTTCGTTGTGGTATTGACGAACTGATATGTGATGACGACGTCATGCAGATTGTAGAGTGCACGAAATTCACAAAAAAATATGAAGTTTCACCCCCTATAACTTTGTTAATAATATTTGGATTTTCTTCAAACTTGACCAAACTGTGCATTATGTTCTTCATTATAATTTTGTACTTCTGCGATGAACATAAGGGGGATGCCGAGTAAATTTCTAAAATGTGGAAATATACTATTATTAACTTTATTTGTGTAGATATCGGAACCGGATATATTTTGAGGCCTAGATTTCGTAGAGATGCACCGCTGAGATTTTTTTCAGATTTTTCGGTAGGATAGGTTCTGAGAACGAGACCTGTTACACTTTTTGGGGGTCATATTTTGTGCCCTCACTCCCCTATGTTTCACCCAATATCAAATATTGAACCAATTTCGAAAAGTACTAATTGAGACCTTTCATTTGATACCCCACATGGCTACATTTTATTAAAAAAAATGTTGCACCCTCCTTTCACATGTATGGGGAGCCCCCCCTTAAACTTAACACAAAATAGCGTCAGTTGCTGCATGTAAAGGGAATGGCAGATTACATATTCCTACTAATTTTCGTGACAATGGGTTCAGCCGTTTCCGAATAAATCGGGTGTGACAGACAGACAGACAGACGGACAGACAGACAGACAGACGGACAGACAGACATCGAATCGATTCTAATAAGGTTTTGTTTCACACAAAACCTTAAAAAACCAGAAAACTACTTGGGGTAATTAAGCTTTACTTTGTGCGTTGGTAAATGCGCTTTCCGTTTCTTAGCTACTTCACATTCGAATGCTCTCTGGATTTTTACCAACAGGGCTCCAATTGATGTTGCTTCTGTGGCCAATTTTAAATGGACCAGAAATCGTGGTATTCAGGGCCTGTAATTCCATGCGTTACACCGATTAAACCAGCTATTCACCAACTAGAAATTTGGCTGAATAAATTGAGCAACACAATAGATTGGAGGGCCAAAGTGAGAACATACACTAAATTGGTGTCACTATGGATGGGTGAAAATTGTTTTACTTTTGGTGGGAAATTCTATAAAATCACAGCAGGAGTCTCCATGGGCAACCCAATGTTACCAATGGTGACGGAAATGTTTATGGCATATGTACGCAATCATTGAAGAAAAGGGGATAATGCCGAGGATTTGGTTCACATATGTCGATTATATATTGGCCATAGTGGAAAAGGACAAGGTCGAGAACACGTTAACAGAAATCACTAGGATACACCCAAAGATCCAATTCACAATGGAAAAGGAAGAACATAGATCTCTACTCGAATTCGAGATGTACAGGAAACCAACGGCAACCCAAACTTCGGCTCATACCGCAACACAAAAAAATGGCTGCCTACAATTCAATGGTACACCGGGTCTGCACATACCCCTTAAACAAGGATGGCTTCCATAGAGAAAGAATGTTCATACTTGATACAGCAATCAAGAACGGTAACACGGCCGAAATAGTCGAAAAACTGATTAAGAGAAAGCAAATCCAGGTATGGAAGAACCAACATTCAACATTCTTCGAACAAGAAAGCACTCTAGCCGATACAAAATGGGTGAGCATACCATTGTCCAAATACTTTTATAGAATAAAATCCTTTCTAGGAAAATCCAATATAAAAGTGGTCGGATCAAGCAGAGACGCAACCCTCAAAAGACAATTAGGGAGCGAAAAGGACCCATTAACGGAGGAGGAAAAAAGTGGGATTTACAAGATCAGCTGCAATGATTGCGAGATGGTCTACATTGGTGAAACAAAACGCCTCATCACGACTAGGTTCCAAGAACACCTAAAGGAAGTAGAGAAGGGAGAAAGACGAGGAGCCAACACAGTGTGTTCTTCGGTTGCGATGCACGTCATCGAGGAGGGGCATTCTGTGACGAGGCCAAATTTGGAGCTGGTACGACAAGTGAATAAGCCACACAACTTGGACGCATGGGAGAGCTTTGAAATATTGCGAAAGGATGCGGCAAAATTGATGAACACAGATGCAGGGAATTGTGCATCGAGCCTAATTAAAAATCTTGCTGATAAACATAGGGACCGCACCACCCACTATTGATAATTGGTGGCCATTAACCCAAAAATTATAAGATCATCCTTACCTGCATGTGAACCTTTTTTCGTTTTCCTCTTTACCTTTTAGAATATGTACCCACATATGGATCTTTAACTTTTAAACAACTTTTTACAATTTATACCTACAGACCTTTAATTTGTTTTATTTGAAAACAAGAAAAAGCTCTCAATGATTTAGTAGCTTAAGTAAGTAATACGTATTTACTAACTATTAAAATATATTGTAGTAGGAGAAAGCTACCTAGTTTTATTTTTATATGGATACATCTTTCCGACTTTTTTTCAGATTTTTCGGTTGGATAGGTTCTGAGAGCGGGACCTGTTACACTTTTTGGTTTACACGTTTTGAGCCCTCACATTTATGTTTCACCCAGCATCAAAAATATTATCAGTTTCGAAAAGTACTAATCGCGCCCTTTAATTTAATACCCCACATGACCAAAAAAATGTACACCCCCCTTTCGCACGTATGGGGAACCCTCCTCAAACCCAACCTAAAATAGCGCCAGTTACTATACGTAAAGGGATTCACAGACCACACCTTCTCTCCAAATTTTGTGTTTCACACAATACCTTAAAAAGGGCTCTGGACAAGTAGTTTCTTCATGAATGTAATTTTAATATTTCACTCGAATGTCAATTATTCCCGTCAACGTGTTATTTGCATGGCTTTAGGATGCGTATGCGTGATAACTACCTACCTACGCTGGGGGCCTGTATATCAAGTGTATGGACCACCATAAGTTTTCCAAAATTTTCGGCAGGGTAGCTTTTGAGAAGCGGTCCGTCAAATAATTGACCCCTTTCGTACCCCCGCAGTCCTCCCCTTCCCAACTAATATAAAACCTTTCATTTGACATTTCACATGGCATTACATGGAAAAAATGTTGCATCTCCCTTTCAAATGTAGGGTTCCTCTCTCAAGTTGAACAATATAATTCACCACATGTATGAGAGTTCATAGTTTCAACCGTTCTGCCAAATTTCGTGATAATAGAACAATTTCTGAGAAAAGCGCGTGTGACCGTGTGATCCGATTTTAATAAGGTCTTGTCTTCAACAAGTGACTCTATGATGCCCATGGGTATATGTCTGCAAATCCATAATGTTAAAAAAAGAAAAACCGGCGTTCCTATCGAGTACCCTAGATTGCTGTTACGAACAATGTCAACAGCAGGAACATACATTTCTAAAGGTATGAATAAGTGCTGAAGGCATCCCGCGAGTAACAAATAACGATGTCATAGACGCTGCAAAGAGAGGTCGAGATCATGCGGTCCCCAGTGTTGACCAAACCCCAAACAGGGCGCTAGATTGTTTGCAGCAGAGTTCAAAGCCTGCTAAAAAGGGAGGGAGACCCTGCAGAGTGGAAATGACAGGAGCGTGCGACGGTCCTGATGACAGGTGAACCCACATTCGACATATGTATGTGTGCCTTGGTTGACGTAAATCACATCTTGGTGCCTTAAATATGTAACAAATTCAAAGTTAGGCTGACCACCAAAACGTTCTTGTAGAGTCCATTTAGAGGTATCGATTCGATTCCCTAAGAACTGCTCATCGGATATTAAACGCTCCGCGCACTTCTGTTGAACACCATTCACCGCTGTTATCGATGGCTTACATTCAGCACTCGTGTCGTTCGTCGGAGGAGCCTGCCAAATACTGCTGTGTCCCACTTTATTAATGTAGCTGGTCACTGTGTGTACCCTATCTGGGTACTGTTTTCTCTGTCCAAATGCAGTGATTGTGATTCGATAATAAATTACATCCCCAATTTTAAGGTTTGATGTATTGTCTTCAAACGTTAGCTGACCATTTTTAGGACGTATATCGTTTGCAATCCATGTACTGGCTCCAAAATTCTCTAATTCTTGGTTGAGTCTGCCATGGAAAGTCATGGAAGTTATATCATTTTCTGCGGGAATTGACACCTTGAAACCACTCGGGTAGAACACATCAACTTTCACCGATTGAAGACCTAATTGCTTGTTCAGGGTTTCGATCGATGACCTACACTCAGTCCTGCTATCGGGAATATAATCAAACACAACGAATTGTCCAGTCATGTAGCGTTTTTTTTGACCAAATGTAATAAGGTTTATTTCGAATTCGAACACATTTCCGATTTCAATATTTGATACACAGTTCGTGTAAATAAGTCGCCCATTTTGTAGTAGCACATTATCTGCAACCCACGTATCGATTAGAAATGTTCCATTACTATCACATAGATTTCCTTTGAAAGTCATAGATTTGACATCATTTTCTTCTGGAAGTGATAGTTCGAACCCTTTTTGTTTAAATACATCCAATCGTATAGACTCAAATATAAACTTCGGAGAACCGGGCCCTACAGTGTTTAGGAGGATTTTTGTCCATGGCACACATTCAGCTAGCGGTGTAGAATTTTTACCAACTACAACGGTTGTATCCGATATATACTCTCTTTCCTGTCCAAACGTAGCTAAGCTTATATTCAATGAAATCTAATCTCCGATGGTAATATTCGGTGTACTGCCCTCAAATATGAATAAACCATTTTTCGGGCTCAGATCTTTAGTCAATACAATCGCTTTTAGGTAGGCATCATTGAAGTGCCTAACTTCGAAATCTGCAGAAGTGGTACCAGTTTCTGCTGGAATTGTTACCCGGAAACCTCTTGGGCAAAAAACTTCCAATTCTCCAACTTTTCCATACACTGGCGCACTTAGAACTCTCTGTTGCGATTTAACACCGTTAAAATTCAGAATAAAAGTTACAAATAAAGTTAAGCCAGTGATGAAAAGCTTAGGGGCCATTCTGTCGCATCAGCGATCTCGCGGCTACAACTGATAACCGAATACTAAATTCATTTTTTCGTTTATCAGAATAAACAGATCGTATTCCTGAGATTCATTATTTGGAGACTCCAAGAGTTGGAAATCAATGAATTTTGTTAGGGTTTTGTGGTTATCGCACCCATTGGTTGACTTCAGTTTTTATCTGATCCTCACTAAGAGTGAGATAACAAACTGTGGCTCCTTACTAAGAGTGAGATAACAAACTTTGGCAATGAATTAAATGAAAAGCAGTATTTCATAATTTCTAATGAACATTTTTGGGGTGAAAATAACGAGCGATGGCAAAGTTGTTGTGAGAATTAGGTTCTGGATTTTGAGCCTTGTATTCCAGATGCAATTTGTATTCACCTTTGTTCTTCTTCCGTTATTGTAGGCTGTTAACACTTATATGTACTTTTGTGTTAAGCACAATTCACTGAAAAACCAAAAAACATTACTAGTATTTTCGGGTAGGGTGCGATTCATACTGTAATAAAATAACAAGTCGGGAAACCGGAAGCTGGGCGCTTCAGGTATGAAAGGTTTTGTTTGCTTCTCCTGTGAGTATGTTTGAGTGTAGAACTATCCCATTTGTACGTACCCCGTTAAGAATATGGATTTAGCATGTCAGATTTAGTACTTCCGGCTGTAAATTTACAACTTTGAGCTATTGTAACTTTGTTACTAATAGTATGATTTTGATCAAACTTTGAGATAATATGCTCCATATTATATTTTATACTAACACCAACTTTCATAACTTTCATAAAGATAAACTTAAGGGGGGTTTTACTCAATTTTCCCAAAAATATGGTAATATACTATTATTAACTTAACTTCAGCAGGTATCGATATGGAGAATATTTTGAAGCCTGGGCACCATATAGGGGCAGCTTCATGTCTTTTTTCAGATAATTTGGGAGGGTAGTTTCTCAGAATGGGTCCGTTAAAAAATCATCACTTTCCACCCCTCCCACTCCCCCACCTTTTAACAAATCTCAAAACTAAGAGCAGCTTCGAAAAGTACTAATTAAGACCTTTCATTTGATTATATTTTTTGAAAAAAATTGTTACACCCCCCTTTTACATGTATGGGGACCCCTCTTAAATCTCAACGTAGAAGGATATCACTCTCTGCATGTTTGGGGGTCCACAAGTCTCACCTTCTCACCAAATTTCGTGTCAATCGGTATAGCCGTTTTTGAGAAAAGTGCTTGTGACAGACAGACAGACCGACAGACATTGAACCGATTTTGATGAGGTTTTGTTTTGCATATTTTAATAAGGTTTTGTTTTGCATATATAAAGGAGCGTTTTCCATCTTTTGCCACTCTACTGTTCTCCGCAAAGGGCTCCTGGGAAGACCCATTCGTCGGCCATCTTGGGAAAGTGATTTTCACTGCATGGCATAGCCCGCAACACAGAAAGAACACTAGCATAGCAGAGTCTCCGCTTGATCTTAGTGTTGAGATAACTGCATTTCTAGATTTTAGACAAGCCAGCAAAAGCGAATCTAGCGCTGTTAATGCGTTGGGCGAAATCTAATTCGATGCCACCATCCGTAGAAACCATGCTTCGTAGATTTACAAATTGATCGATGCCTTCGAGGCTCCGACAGCCCAGCGATTTTATTGCGTTTGATTGCATTGACGGCCCAAATGATTTCTCTTCTGCTTGGAGGAACGGTCCGTATCCGTCTGCCAGGGTGACTAGTCATTTCACCCATAAGAGGAGAAATATCATTGTCATACGGGATGTGGTGAAGTGTTCTTTCCACCATTTCAGTTCAAAATCGTGGATGAGAAGTCAACCATTGACATTCTGAACGTTAAAGAGGCTTATATTTCGAAATTTGCGAGGCAGAGTGCCATTCGCTTTTTTTTTTCATAGCGGATGATTGCAAATTTAAACTACTCGGAGCATATGGCTTACCGGCTGGCCACTATAATATATAGATAGTGGTTCTTCTCCAGGAAACCGGTCCCTGTCCAGCGCATCTTTTGTAATTCTGACAGATCGGCCTTATATTGGGACAGGGTACCGACTAGCTGCTTGGTACGTATTTTTCTGCACAGGGAGCGCACGGTCGAAATTGCACAAATTGTTCGTCCGATTTCATTACCGAGTCCGTTGTTGTAAAATCCGTCCAGTCTGAGGCTACTTTCGTAAGCCCACATCTTTGTTTTTCCGTGTAAGGTTGTCAAACTGACAATGAACCGATTTTGATAAGGTTTATACAATCGATGATAAACTGTTGGAATATGGCCATTAGTTATATCTTTTCATTGACGGCGGTCTTAAAGCCTTTGATAACATAGTCAGGATAATAAGGTAATGTTAACACCCGAAAATAAAGAAACAACAGCATTGGATAGCACTTGTCACCGCAGAACAATAAAAATAAGAGAATAAAACCGATAACAGCTATGACGATATAATCCACGCACGTTCAAGAGAAAAATCCTCCGAAGAGTATTTAGCCCAATGTAAGAGGATGGACGACTCGGAGCCCTATATTGCGATGAAATTTATAAGGGGTTCAGCACCACCAAATCCAGCTTAATACGTTGCGGTGAGCGGGCCACTTGATCTGTGTGGGTGGGAACGTTCCAGCCCGGAAAGTCCATAGAGGAAATAACTATGGTAGAAAAAAGATGAGGCAGACCCTGCCTGAGATGGAACGATGGCGTAGGCCAAGCAGCTTTTAGAGATATCTAATTGATGGACCCTGGGCGCAAAACCACGCTGTCTGGTGCTTCCAAGGCAGGCCTAGACCGGATAACGGTCGTTGCGCCATTGATAATTATAATAACATGTCACTCTGATAATAGCTGTGAGATTCTTTGAAATACCCTCTATATATACACTCTCTGTTGACGCCTTCGCAAGCCTTCTCCAAAAAGATGAAGAGAAATGAAAGCGAGGATCCAACCCCGTGCACTGCACTGTTCCAAAATTGGTAACACGGTGTTGATCTGATCAACGAAGGAACAGGATCGCAAGACGGTCTATGACTAGCACACAATAGTGCTTTCTAGTCAATTTCTATACGACGGCAATAGTCAGTAATTATTCTATTTACGCAGAGAAGGAGGTGGAGTGCATGATTTTTCAGACCTATCGGTTTGATCCTATCTTTAAATCTATATTTTGAAACTTTTCACATCCCTTTTTACCATCAACGACAAAACTAAGACGCCTTTCATATTGTATCAGTCTAGACAGTCTACAAATAAAGCGATACCACTTATTGAATGAGTGGAGGTAGGTAGGTAGGTAGGTGGCCGTATCAGTGGCCGCTCCGAGGAGCCCAATTTGTGCTTTGGTGCGCCGTTTTGATGCCACAAACTCCTAAGACCGTGACTGTTGTTATAGGAACAGGGAAGCAGAGTCCAGCTGGCTCGGATCTTCAGAGCCAGCCCGTAGGATTTACGAAGGAAAGCAGCTCTCCGACCCTGCAGCTAGAAATCTCACTGAGGTCCCCAAAGAATGGTTTACCCAGTGTCCGCAGCCTGACTCGAGCCAGAGCTGGGCAATCGCAGAGAAAGTGCATGAGGGTTTCCCTTCCTTCTCCGCAGCTTCGGCAACGCGAGTTGTAGGGTAAGTCGAGCCTAGCGGCATGGTCCCCTATGGGCCAGTGCCCCGTGCAGACCGCCGTAATCTTGAATGTATTTGCACCCGTCTGGCACAGGAGCTCTCGTGATCGCGCTATGTTATAAGTGGGCCAAATTCTCCTTGATTTGGCACAGCTTGTAAGCCTTCGCCATCTCAGGCCCGCGGCTGCTAGGTAGTGCGAGTAGACTCGGCCCCCGACAGCCGCCAGCGGAACACCGACTGTATTCCCCGAGGGACTGCCAAGAGCAGAGCCTTGCCTGGCCAATCCGTCAGCTCGCTCATTCCCCTCTATGTTCCTATGCCCGGGAACCCAGAGGAGAGTGATCTTGAGCGTGCCGCCCAGATGGTTGAGCGTGTCTCTGCACTGCCCCACTAACCGGGAAGATGTCGTCGTTGAGTACAAGGCCTTGATGGCCGTTTGGCTGTTGGTCAGAATGGCTATGTTACGCTTGGGGCTCGAATCACGCTCCAGCCATCGACAGACTTCCAATATCGCCAGTACTTCCGCCTGGAATACACTGGTTAAACCTGGGAGACCATACGACTTGGATACACCGTGTGTATTCGAGAAAACCCCCGCGCCGACTCCAGAGGTCATCTTTGATCCGTCCGTAAAGAATACCGTGTCATAGTCTTGCAACACGCCGCCGGTCTTCCACTTTGCCCTGGTTGGAAAGTCCACAGCAAAGTTTCTCGTGAAGTTCAGCTTTCGTGTGACAAAGTCCGTGGGGGATGCCCAGATTTCTCGAGGTATTTCATCTAGAATGTTGCTGTGGCCGTAGGATTTCGCTGCCCAGCATCCGGACTCACGTAGTCTGACGGCACTGCACGCTGCAACATATTTGATGTGGAGGTCTAGGGGGAGGAGATGCAGGAGTACATTAAGAGCATCTGCCGGGCAGGACTGCAGAGCTCCCGTAGCACCTGGAGTGGAAGTTGATAGATCTAATGTCTCCAGTTTATATCGTATCAATGGCATGTGACAGAAGGGACGAGATAACGTCTATCCATTAAGAACATTGTTTTACTAATGCATCAATGAACGTAATATTGCGTTTAATTTGATAGTATTCTAATTCATCATACACCTATTATTAATAGAATGACATAGAGTGGACACTTTTAAGTGAAATCCGAATTTGAACACACGACCTAGTTTTGCAGTCTTAAGCACATGGTTGCGGCGTTAACTTTATTTAAAGTATCGTATCTTCTACCACATTTGCGCATATAATATATTGTATCATTTGTCACAATTCAAAAAGAAAGAAAGCATTGACAGTAAGTATTCCAGATTCTAATCAGTTAAGGTTCACAAGGCCACGCGATCAGTTATCACCGCTTTATTTTAAATTGACTTTCAAAGAAATCATCTTAATGTTGGGGAAACACAGTGAAAGCTTCTTAAATATTTCGCGACCGCTTTGCTGACCTGGGTTTTCTCAGAGCAGAATTTCTATTCTTAATGTGTTCATTTGCAGACAAAATATGTAATTTATTTTTGCTAATCGTAAAATTTGCTTGGTGCTGTTCACTCTAATTTATTTTTAATGAATTTATTTTATTTATCTAACTCGATATATTCCAGTATTGATGTATCAGAAGACATAGCTAGATTGTTGACCCAATGGGCTGAGGATAGTACCAATCATAACGGTCAACCATTCCAGAGTTAGGTCTTGAAGTTTGTTAAAGCACTTCATCTCTACGCTGTCGCGATGTATTAGAATGCAATTTGGTCAGCACAGGGTTCTACCAACGATTATGCCACTGCCGAAAGCATTACTTTGGCAAATCACCCGTCGTTTTCTACGTAATGGCTGGTTCTGTCCTTTCTGTAGCTAGCTTCAACTTGCGGCGAAACTAAAAGTCACCGGGGGAAATGTCAGAATAGTTGGGAGGTTTGTAAACCATAAGTTTGGGATAAAGTTGCTAACTACCATTTATCTATCCATTCAGTGATTTTTATTTTCCTTTATCGCGAAAGGCGGTAGTAAACGTCCTAACGTGGGTTGGTACATACAGTGGAGCATAAAACCTGGGAAACGCCTGGTGAACCTACACCAACAGCTCTACTACCAAACCCTATCTCCACTTCCACGTGGTGATCGCTGGGAGTTCTTTCTTAATGAAAAACTGCAAACGAAGAAGGATGGAGGCGAATCTCCTGCGCCTAAAACGCTAACGCGCGAACGCAAACCCTACACGGAAAACAACCTCTTACGAAGCCACAGAAGGACCCTCAGACAGGATGGACTTTAAAAAAATGAAACCGGCAACGACAACCGAATAACGATTTGCGCATTTTCTCACGAATGTGTGCTCCCTGCACCGAAATGGAGATGGCAAGTAACCAACCGATACCTTGTCCCAATATTGGTTGATGTAACAGCGCTGCAAGAGATGCGCTAGACAGGGACCGGTTTCCTGGAGGATAGTCACTACACTATATATTATAGCGGCCATCCGGTAAACCATGTACACGGAGTAAGTTTCCTTGTCAGCCAAAAAAAGCGAAAAGCGAAATAAGCGAAAAGTTATGCACTCTACGTTTGCGAGGCTCTACAGAGGAAACTACAGAGTCAGAGAAGGATACCTTCTACGAGGCCGTTGAACAGACCCTCGAAGCCTCTCCCAAGTATGATATCAAAATCATACTTGGAGATTTCAATAGTCAAATAGGGATACCAATGATAACGGACTGCGGATAATTCAGTTAGCAGTATCACATGAAATGATGTACCTGCGCTCCACAAACATGCATGGGTCTCCATAGGCGGAACCACTTTCAACCAAATCGACCACGTGCCGATTGAACACCACCAGCTCACAGCCATGATGAATGTCGGAACATATTGGGGGCCAATATAGACTCGGATCATTATGTCGTTGGCATAGTGATCCGGGCTCCAATTACAGCACCACCTGCAATCCACTCTGACAATCAGATGGGAGTGAATACTGAAGCCATTCACAACACAGCCTCCGTAACACATGTAATGGGGAAATGGATGCCGCAATAACCACAGCTAACAGATGTCGTGGAGATGAAGCATCAACAAATGATCTTCACAATCACCTGAAGAACGTTATCATTGATACGGCCACAAACATACTTGCCCCAGCCGCAAGAAAAGTCGGAACGGGTTTTTCGACGATGAATCTAATCTAGCAACGAAACGGAAGAATGATGCTGGTTTAATATATACGCTATCAAATCCACCAAGCGGTTCGTCAACTGATGTTCAAGGTGTGGGACAGAGAACCAATGCCTAAAGACTGGTAAAGAGGCATTATCTGTCCCATACATAAAAAGGTGGATATCACGCAGTGTAGCATTTATAGAGGTATCACGTTGCTGAGTACCATCTATAAGATATTCTGCGCTATCTTGCTAGGCTGAATAGCCTGATACGCCCAGAACACCATTGGCCCATACCACAGAGGCTTCACTCCAGGCAAAGCAGTAATCTGCGATAAGCTGTGATAAAACTTCTGGAATATGGACATCAGTTGCACCATCGAATTTAAAGCCGCCTATGATAGTATAGCCAGGCTAAAACTGTACACGCCCATGAGGGAATTCGGTATCCCAACGTAATTGATAAGACTGACTACGCTAACTCTGACCAATGTGCGAGGCTAGATAAAAGCAGCAGGATCACTCTCAAGACGATTTAAGATCAATGACGATCTAAGACAAGGGATGCCCAACCAGGCGTCCTCTTTAACCTGGCCATAGAGAAAGCGATTAATGATGCAGATGTGAATGCGGGAGGCACCATCCTCTGCAAGCCTACGCTGACGATATTTAGGTCATGGGAAGGGCAGCCCGAGATGTTACGGGTACCCTCATTCAGACCGAGCAGGCAACGCGATTTCTCATTAATGCACATTAATGAAGGCAAAACGAGGTACGCGGTAGCAACGCCAGCGCTAAAAACCAAAGAACGAACAATATCGAATCGCACTGGTCAAACGAAAACTAGAAAGATAGGACTACAACTCTGAGGTCGTTAAAAATTGCTTCTATCTAGGGTCGAAAATCACATTCGATAACAGCTAAGACGATGAAATCAGCTAAAGGCTGTTGGCAGCTAACAGAGCCTATTTCAGCTTACAAAATCTGTTAGTGTACGAGACTATGATGCTGCCAGTATTTTTGTATTTCTCGGAGAACTGAATACTTAGCAAAAAACTACGGACTCTTGGCCGCGTTCGAGAGAGGAAACCCCCGAAGAATTTTTGGCCCCCTACATGAGGATGGACGATTCCGTAGCCTACATAACGACGAAATCTATAAGCGATACCACGACCGTCTGGTTGTGGATAAAATACGGCTGAACAAGTTGCGGTAGGCGGGTCACCTAATCCATACGAATGAGGATGATCTAACCCGGAAAGTCTATAAGGGAAATATCTGTGGTAGAGAAAGAAGACGAGGCAGACCCTGCCTGAGAAGGAGCGACGGATATCGAATTGATGGACCTCGGTGCAAAACCGGAATGTTTAGAGTTCCTTACTAAGGCAGGTTTAAACTGGATACCGGTTGATGATGGTGATGTATCGCGAAAGGGAAGATTGACCTCATGAAGATAGATGATAGATAGATAGATAGATATGGGGATGTTATTCGTTTTTATTGTGATGACCGAAATTTAGTTTCTGAATCCTATCTTGGTCGTGATTTTCTTGGGGCTATGATCTATTGAACATTCATCTCCAGCACTTGTTCAGTTTTGGTAGTTAGTAGTTGTTATTTTCGTGTTCGAATCAGTAAACGCAAATGAGTTGAACATGTTAGCAAGGGGATGGGGTACTCAGAAATCCATTCTAAAAAAGAATTACATCGGCTTCCATCGGTTTAGGTCCAAATTTTACTAGGCGGATTTTTTTCTGATTATAGTTCATACCCATATCGGGTGTATGAACTTATATAATGGAGCAAATACCACCTTCTAGCCATTCCGGCCATGCTGTTCCCTGAATAGAGGTGAAGGAACATCCGATGATTATAAGTGTCTGGATAGCTGAGTGGTTAGAGCGCAAGGCTGTCGTACGGAAGGTCGCGGTTCAAATCTCACTGGTGACAGTGGAATTCGTATCGTGATTTAACGTCGAAAACCAGTCGACTCAGCTGTGAATGAGTACCTGAGTCAAATCAGGGTAATAATCTCGGACGAGCGCAATGCTGACCACATTGCCTCCTAGTGTACCGTTACGGTTTTGAATGAAATGCTCTAACACACTTCAAGGCCCTGATCCAACATGGATTGTTGCGGCAACGATTATTATTATATATTAACATCCGATGAGTTGCCACTATAAGGTTCGTGGATCACAAAGAGTGGGCAAAAGTTTCTTCCCAAGTGGTCGAGTCTGCCTTCACACATTTGCAGCGAGAGAAAACCTTAGTTAGTACATGTGGCTGTATTACTTGTAGCTTGGTGCTACAAATAATCGCAGAAGGCGGACGATCCAAATGACATCATAATGTCACTTCAACCATTCGCTATCGGTTGCCGAGTTAGATGGACTCGCACATACAAAAGTGCTATAAAGGCATCTTTTGTCCTGCTTTTTCTTTCGAGTTCCACCTCCTGTGTTTATCCCACTTGCAGCAGTTGTAGCTACAAAATAATCGAATATTTTTTTCACTTTCGTTACAAACAAAACCTTACTAAAATCGGTTCGCTGCTGGTCTGTCCGTCTCCCTGCTATACGCATTTTTCCCAGAATCGGTTCCAATTATTGTCACGAAATTTTTCATTATGTTGTCATACGCTGAACTTAAGGAGCGTAACTTCTTTTACCGGTGTCAAATCAAAGGTCTCGATTAATACTTTTCGAAGCAAGTGTTAGTTTTGGCATTGGCTGCAAAGGGAACGTGTGCGGTGGTCCTAAAAGGGTCAATTATTTCAAGGACCCATTCTCAGAAACTACTCCATTGAAAATCGTGCATTCCATTGCAACGCCTAAAAGTATCCTATTATAGGTGGAAAACTTACTGCGAACCCACCTTAATTTCAACGCATCATACTGGAAAGTGTTATAATAATTCCCGTAACGCTTTTGAGTATGATGCGTTTAAACCCATTATTAAGAAAGTTACACTAGGCCAAATTTCCCTCTTTCACGTCAAATTACTATTCTGTGACAAAATGAATATTCGTACATAATAGGTCAACAAAATCTTTCATACCTAAAATGCCGAGTTTCCAGTTTCCGTTGTTTTTTTTAAAATAAAAGTTTTAAAGTTAAAAATATTTGTGTATTTTTGTTACATAATTAAAAATGATTATAAAATATAATATAAATAAAGCAATAACTAAAAAAATAACAAAGATATAAAATTCATTCGATATGTAAAATTTAGTTAAGTATTAATATTAATTGAACTTAATTTTACAAAACTACTACAAATACAAGAACACCTAAATTCCGATCAACGATGAATTTTTTGTTTTATTTGAAAACGTGCCGAGTTTACTTGCCGGTGGTCAAGACAGGAGAGACCGGCTTATTTCCATGTGGTCTTTTCCTGTCCCAACCAACGGCACTTTCTCACCGCTAGTCCTCTACTCCCGTGGTGAGTTCTAAAAAAGTGGAGAGTTCCGCGCCATCTATTTGTTCGCATTCGCAACATTCGAAATAAATTTCGAATGCTGCGAATCTTGCCGCGCCACAGTTTCATCAGCTTTAAAACGAAAAAAAAAATTCTGTGAAGTAGATTCGCTTGGAAGCGAGTGAGCAGCTAGTCGCCGAAGGTTGGTCGACTTGACGGATCCCCCACATTAGGGCAGGAGGCCGCTAGGATATCGCGGAAAGATTCGAAAGGTTTACTGAAAAGGAGCCGCGAATAGCAAAAGATTTCATTGAGCATCTCCATACATACACATATGTACATACATATCAACGACATAAATACTGTGTTCATCCAAAGTAAACAAACATTGACTACTGCCGCATGACGATGCATACATATACATACGTGTGCGCATCTAAATTGATCTTCACGCACTTCCACTTTACCAAAGCGTACGTATATACGATACGTACATAAATTAAAAACTACTGGTAACCAGGCAGACACATGTCTATCATATTGGTTACTACCCGGAAGTTTTATTAGCACATACACATACAGTTAAGTCCTTGAGTGTTTTACGTAGGTACCTGTCGTGGAGACTTAATCCTACGGTCTTCTTAAGACACGGATTAATTTTGTGACCACAATCAGAGCCCCGCTGTGACAAGCAACAACGGTACTAGTCTATACCAACTGCACGGCTTAGCATTCATTCTGGTGGATGCAAAACCTGCCTAAATCTCTACCGAACTAAGGAGTACGGCATCCGTGTTGAAACGCAACACCACGACGAGGTCCGAAGGTCTTTTCTCGCTTGAGCATAACCAGAACCCCCATGAATCTCCCACTAGGGGGCCAACCGCTAACAACCGAGCTGAACTCACATACAAAAGGAATTCTCCCGCAGTATATGAGTCCAGGGGTTATCTCGGTTCCCATGGTACTAGTATACCCCTGGTAAGGTTTCGTGGCCGAGGCCACTTCAGATGAGTCCCTGTGCAGACTCGGGTCTGATCGCTCTAATTAAGCATTCGCCTACTGCATCACGGCCGGCAAACCAATGCGATGCAGCGTTTCCCGGTGCCACCACGTGGAGGTTCTCCTCGGCCTACAAGAAGCCAAAAAAGGAATGGACCCCGCCGTTCACATAAGTTCACTTTATATGATGATCACGTCTTACACGCTTTAGGGTGCAAAAAATTTAACTGAAATGCGAAACTCTATAGCGATAGTCATAGTTGGACTGCCAAGTTTTCAGAATTATTTTCAGTATTTTCGCCTAACCGGCTAAACCTATTACCAAGGTTTAGCCATTTACCGGGAAATCACATTATTTTCAGACCTAGATTTTATACAGATGCACCATTGTAATTCTTTTTCAGATTATCTATTTCCTCTATGTGCCAACTAATGTCAGAAATAAGATCAGTTTCGAAAAGTACTAATCGAGCCCATTCATGTGATACACGTGACCAAATTATAAGAAAATAAGGTTTATATCCCCACTCTATGGGGAGCACCCTTCAAACTCAACAAAAAATGGCACCACACACAGCCCACATATTTTCACCGAATATCGCAGCCATCAGTTTAGCCGCTTCCGAGTGAATCGACTGCCACAGACAGATCAACAGGCGGACAGACGGATAGACGGACAGACGGACAGACGGACCTGTGAGGAGTGGCCAGATGTCCCATCAGGCGCGACCCCAGCTAGCGGATTGGGGCATACCTATTGATGTGTAAATATGTCTTCATGTACTTTCCTGACTGTGCATGGGCTAGTGTTTGCTCATCTCTGGTGCTATAGGCTATAGGAAGGATACCCAGAAAATAAAATCAACATGGACGAATTGAGAAGGAGTATAGTTACGGTGCAGGGGCTCGGAACCCCAGTACCGGCGGCTTTTGGGAGTGAGCAAGCGGGTTCCCGGCCATCGATATCCCTCGAACGCAGTGCCTCCGTGGTGGACAACTTGGCCACCGTCGCATCTAATACTACAAGTGTTTTAGATCTGGAGAAGGATATGTTCAAACGAAGCACAGCTCTGCCAAGAACACCAATTGCAAAGGCAAAGAATGATGGGCTAAAAGGAGATAGCTGGCCAAAAACGGCGATTCCGACACCCATCGGAGCTGATCAAAAGGTACTCCAGCAGCAGCAAATAGATCCATTCAGGAGAAGCTCATCAATTTTACGATCGCCTCCAATACCAAAGACGACAAAAGAGAAAGCCCATGGAAGCTCAATAATTGAAAAGGGCGAAGGAGTCAATAAAAGGAGTAATTTGGCCAAGACTCACCGAGAACAGAGCCCTGACGCAGAAGAACTACCTTTTATGCAACTTGGGACTAAAATAGTTGAGCTGTCCGAATTCATCAAGGACAAGCACAACGTGCACCAAGCCATTAAGAACATGGTGAGAGCCATCAGGGTGCTTGACAATAGGTTCCAGGAGGAAGTAAAAAAGTCTAAGGAAATGCCGGACATCCCAGCCCCAACAGTGTCACAGGCGACCCAAGTGACACGAAAGCACAGGGTCACCGATCTTCGATCAGGTAAGCGAGTGCGAGACAAAGAGGGCAAAGCTTTGGGGAATCAACAGGCCCCAAAAAGGAAAAAAGGAGTCTCGACCAGTCCAACAAACAGAACTAAAAGTTAGAAGGGCCCAGAGTGCCCAAAGGAACCTCGGCTAGCGAAACCGAGAGAAAATGAAAGCGGTGCTTGGACTAAGGTCGTGAACAAGAAAAGAGACAAGAAACCAAAGATGCAAATTCGCCCGGAGGCAATTGTAATCTCCAGCAAAGGACATCTAAAGTATGCGGAGATACTGAAGAAGGTGAAATCTGACCCCGACCAAAAAGACCTAGTCGGAAATGTTAGCAAAATCCGCAGGACCCAGAAAGGGGATCTCATCCTTGAGCTGAAAAAATCCAGCGTAGGGAAAACTGACGGCTTTCGTAACCAAATTTTAAACTCACTTGGGGAGAATGTCGCGGTTCGTTCCCAAAAACATGAGATCTATATCCAATGCAAGGATCTCGATGAGATAACATCCAGAGAAGAGATCTGCACTGCCTTGAAGGAACAATTCAAATTGGAGGAATTCAGGGGCGGTACTCAAACGGCCACAATGCGACTGCCAGTGGAGTCAGCGCAGAAATTGTTGACCGTGGGGATGGTTCGGATTGAATGGGTTGTTGTTTGTTTAAAAAGGTGCTTCAAATGCCTAACGTTTGGACACTTCGCGAAGGCATACACTAGCGGCATCGATCGGTCCGATCCACCTTTGAACTAAGCACGGAGCCACAAGGCAAGATACCCGCCCCCGGAAGCCGAAATCCAAAAGAACACCAGGATGGTCTGCAAAAGTGATGGGTGAGCAAACATTCATGGAAGTGTGGCTAGACCTGCCTAGCAAAGCAGGCACTTCCACGGATAGAGCTCTGCATGTTACACAAGGCATCTCTAAGGCATGTGACGCGTCGATACCTAGGAGATGCTCATTCTCTAATAGAAGACCCAATTATTGGTGGAATAGTGAACTTGCCAGCCTTCGATCGATTCGCCACAAAGCCAGATGAACGGCTCAGAGGGCAATAGGTAAGATCGATCAAGGGCAAAGGGAGCATACCTATAGGGAAGCTCGCAAGAACCTCAAGCTCAGCATCCAGCGGAGCAAGAGGGAATGTTTTAAGGAGCTCTGTTTGGAAGCGGACATAAATCCGTGGGGTAGCGCCTGTAAAATCGTGACGAATAAGGCCCTCAAACTTGCCGTCAAATGTAGACCGGATATGTTCGCGGAGCTGTTCGAAACGTGCATGCCCGAGGGTATCTTTCCATCACCGTGGAAGTGGCAGAAGCTGGTGCTGCTGCCTAAGGTTGGCAAACCGCCAGGAGAACCGTTTTCCTATAGACCCATATGTCTTCTAGACACTATGGGGAAAATGTTGGAGCTGGTTATCTATTGTCGAGAGTCAAGGCGGCCTTTCAGACAGGCAGTATGGGTTCCATAAAGCCAGATCAACCATTAATGCCATCAAAATGGTTACTGGCTTCGCCGAAAATGCAATTGACGGAGGGGGTTGTACCAGCAAATATTGTGTGGTGGTCACCCTGGATGTGAGGAATGCATTCAACTCGGCCAATTGGAACCTTATAAGAAAGTCTCTAGCGACGATTGGTGTTCCCACCTACCTTGCCGCTATTATAGATAGCTATTTGCATGAGCGAACACTCGGGTATAATACCGATGATGGACCCAAGGAGTACGTTGTCTCCGCGGGTGTCCCACAGGGCTCTCTACTGGGCCCATTAATGTGAAACATCATGTACAATGATGTGCTTGACCTTCCGGTTCAGGAGGAGGCCACGGTGGTGGGTTACGCCGATGACATAGCACTGGTTTTGGTCGCCGCATCTCGAGGATGCTGAGTTGTACTCAAGCGAAGCAATCAGTGTTGTTAACGCTTGGTTAGGGAGTGCTGGACTGGCACTCGCGGAGGAAAAGACGGAAGCGGTCCTCATCACTAAGCACCGGAAAAGAAATTACGCCTGCATTAGAATCGGGAATCGTATCATCACTTCCAAGCCGCCATCAAATACTTCAGGGTGATGATAGACGGAAAACTCAATTTTAAGCAGCACATAGAACATGCTTGTAAAAAAAGCATCCACCACGAGTATGGCTCTCGAAAGGATGATGCCGAACGTAGGAGGACCGCGGCATACTTACAGGCTGCTCATAGTCAGGGTGGTGAGTTCTATCATACTGTATGCAGTCCCAGTTTGGGGAAACGCGCTGCAGGTTTTAGGCAATGCATATAAACTGAGCACGATTTACAGAAGAACAGCTTTAAGGGTGTGTTCTCTCCGTCTTAGACGATGCAGCGTTCGTCATCTGGGGAATGATGCTGATTGACATCCTGGCAACGGAAATGATGAACAATTATAACACCAGGTCCATCTCTCCTTTATCGCAAGTGAAAATGCCGAAAGAGAGAGATCCATAAGCAGATGGCAACAGCGATGAGACCAATCAGAAAAGGGTCGTTGGACTTACAGGTTGATCCCACCCGTCGGGGAGTGGCTGGAGAGAAACCATGGGGAGATCAATTATAATCTCACCAAGTTTCTCACCGGCCATGGAGGATACCGTCAATACCTGTACAGGTTCAAATTGGACAACTCACCCAATTGTCCAAACTGCGACGGGGTCCCAGAAGCCCCAGGAACTCTAGATGAAGTGCTATCACCGGAAAATTTTGTCCGGAAGACTGGGATGTGATCAATTCCATGATTGCAGGAATCCAGGAGAAACTGCGAAAAGCGGAAGAAGTGAGGAAAGCGCAATTGCGAACCTCGCGGGAAGACGGAAGGAGACCTAACTAAAGCAAGCTTACTCCGCCCCGTGAAGTAATTCCTAAAAGTGGTTCCACGGGGTCGGGGGGAGTCGGGGATGGTTTTAGTGGGTAAAAATCCCAGATTCTGGCGTGCCCAGGCCTGAGTCTTTTGAAGATTTCCACCTCCTGAAAAAAAGACGGACAGACGGACAGAGGGAACAGACGGACAAACGGACGGATAGACGGACGGACAAACATTGAATCGATTGTAACAAGGTCTTTTTGCACGAGAATTTAGGGACTTCGCTGGAAGGTTTAGAGGTAGAGAGACACGCTATATTTGAATATCTTCTCAAGTTGAAGAATCTGACGCTGAACACAATCGGACAAATCTTTTCCAAGATCATCACTGAAATAATAATAAAAATACTCAAAAAATTCGGAATACCGGAAGCTCGACTTTTCAGGTATAAGTGTTTTGTGTTCATCCTATATGGGCCTATACGCACCTGAATATGTCCGAATTACTCGGCGTATAATTCGGGGACGATATGTCGCCGCTAACATGTTTCCAAAGGATGGATATCATCCTCGCCTGCTACATAGACGTCGTAGTCTCACTTGTCTAGCAGCTTGATACGCGACGCTCCATTCGTCAAATTGTTTACCCTTTGCGTACAAGTCTACCTGACGACGAAGCCAGACGCTTCAGGTATGAAATGTTTTGTATGTTTCTTATGTAAGTATATTTGGAGGCAGCATTTTCCCATTTATATATAGCCCATAGTGTATATGTATATTTAGCATGTCAAACTAGTCACTTTAATAGGATATTGATGTTTTGCATTTTGGGCTGCAGTAAATTTACATGGAGAAGACAACTTTGAGCAACTATAGCTGTAGTAATGAATAAACTTAAGGGAAATTTGATGTTTTTTTACGGCTTCTTCAATGAATAAAAAAAAACTACTGAATGAATCACAATTATCCTAGTTTGCGGACCGTAGAAATATGTTCTGAATGAGTTGTGAAAATGTAATTTGATAGATTTTAGGCCGGCAGCCGATTTTCAACATGTAGTTTCGAGAAAAATGCATTTGAAAAGTGGAATGCGATTTTTAGCCATAAAACCTTAACTGACCATTAATCTGCTATACCTAGTCCATAAACCTCACGTTTGTTCAAGAAACACATATACAGCCTTCAATTCTTGTGCTTTTAGCGAAGTCATTCAAAAGTCATTCGCATCGATAAATACGTGCTTTATTACGACGATCGACATAAATCAGGCATGTGACTTATCACGTGTTTAACACTGTAATTTCCGAACGACTCAGAATATTAAAAAAAAACTTTGCCCATATATTCTACATTATATCTAGATACAATTGATGCCAAAAAAAAATTCTATTCAGCGGATCGGACACACGGGATGACTCCTTAAGACCGTATAGAGACAACTTCATGATTTTTTTCAAATTTTGCGGATGGGTAGTTTCTGAGAATGGGCTCGTTAGAAAAATCATCACTTCCGACCCCCCACATTCTCCACCTTTCCAAGAAACGTCAAAACCATTCATTTGATACACCCACATGATTACATTTGTTGGAAAAACATTTGCATTAACCTTTTGAATGTATGAGGACCGGCCCTTAAACTCAACGTAGAATGGTGTAACTTACAGCTTGTGGGGGCGTTCACAGATCCCATCTTCTCACCAAATTCCGTGTCAATCGGCATAGGCGTTTCTGAGAAAAGTGCGTGTGACAGCTAGACAGACAGACATTGAATTGATTTAATAAGGTGTTGTTTGTAAAAAGCAGGATTTTAAGTCCTGATTCGATTTGAGACCAAGTCAAGATCGCAGCGCGCTCTGCGCATCTTTTAATTGATTGTGTGTCGTGTTTATATAGGCCTTCTGTGTGGGTGAGCCCATGCCACTAGGCAACCCAACTACAAACAACCAATAGATACTGTTGAGGATTAAGTAAAAATAATTAGTTAAAAGTACAATTTATTCAAACCATCTGTAGTATCAAACTGACTCACAGCAATTTGCATTTAATGTATTAGACTTAATCATGTAAATAAATAAAATTTACGAATATTGCGTATGCAAATTGACGTCTCATATTCCCTTAATTGTTCGCGAGTAATTGGAATTCTTTTCTTGTATTGCACAGCAAAGGTTAACATTCTTTCATCTAATATTGCTTGGGTACGAAAAATTGTTGTGAGCAGAACAAACCGAGGCATATTGCAGAATTTCACAATGTAAGGAAAATTTGTGTTCACTAAAGTAAATTTTTAATAATGATCAAGTAAGCAAAGACTTCTGCGCTTTTAACGCTAGTGGTGAGTCTGAGGAAGAGTATTGTCCGAATCAAGACATATCCATACATACATAAATACGATTGGAAATTGATAAAGTGACATTGTGATATTATTCGGATCCGCGACTTCCGATTTTGGCACCAAGCTGGAAAAATTCTATATCAAACGCAGCCAGGTGCATAAACATCATCTCGTAAATGGGAACCAATACCATAAAGATGCGCGGAACGCAACTGTTATCTTGACTAAAACCCTGCCCGCTGGACGCTATATTTTTTCCAGCCCTGCCTAGCCATTTCCACCTCCTGTGTATAATCTTCATTGCTAACGACGAATTGCACTTTCGGTCTTTTTGCGGAATTATTCTTTGCTCTTATTATTATTTTGTTTCATCCATCTCCCAAAAAAGTATTCGTCTGCTTACCTTTTCCGTAATTAACTTAGGATTATCATAACTAAATAAAAAGGAGAATGTTCAGTTCATGTTCTCCATTATCTATTCTTTAGAAATAATATAATAATCGTTGGCGCAGCAATCCATATTGGATCAGGGCCTTGAAGTGTGTTAGAGCATTTCATTCAAGACCGTAACGGTACACTACAGTACACTGTAGGAGGTAATGTGGTCAGCATTTCGCTCGCCCGAGACTATTACCCTGATTTGACTCAGGTACTCATTCACGGCTGAGTCGACTGGTATCCGACGTCAAATCACGACACAAATCCCTCTGCCACCAGCGAGATTTGAATCGGGACCTTCCGTACGACAGCCTTGTGCTCTAACCACTCAGCTATCCGAACATTCTTTAGAAATGAAATGAAAAATAAGCACTTTCGTTGTAGTCTATTCAGCGTTACATCTTAAAGCGACGCCTGCTTTGGTTTTACCGGTTATGATTCAGCTTGTGTACTGAAAAGTCACTACTGTCAATACTGTAATAAATTTGTAAACGCTTTTTTCTCAAAACAACATTTTTGGGTTGGCGTGGAGAATAAAACAAATAATTATTCGCTTTGAAAATTTAATATGTCATGTCACATTTAAAACAATAGAAAGAACCTCGGAGAAGGAGGGAGGTGCTGAACCTTTTGATTTACAACAGGTTGTTTGGCGCCAAAAACCGAAAAATTTAAGAAAATCGCCGCATTTAGTTATTTTTTTCGAAATTTTTTATTTGTGGTCCATTCTATAGAGAATTTCATCCTGATTAAAACTTCGTTTTTTAAGGTTTTGTGTGAAACAAAACCTTATTAGAATCGATTCGATGTCTGTCTGTCCGTCTGTCTGTCTGTCTGTCTGTCTGTCTGTCCGTCTGTCTGTCTGTCTGTCTGTCTGTCTGTCACAGCCGATTTATTCAGAAACGGCTGGACCGATCGTCACGAAAATTAGCAGGAGTATGTGATCTGCCGTTCCCTTTACATGCAGCAACTGACGCCATTTTGTGTTAAGTTTAAGGGGGGCTCCCCATACATGTGAAAGGAGGGTGCAAAATTTTTTTAACAGAATGTAGCCGTGTGGGGTATCAAATAAAAGATTTCAATTAGTACTTTTCGAAACTGGTTTAATATTTGATATTGGGTGAAACGTAGGGGAGTGAGGGCTCAAAATATGGCCATCAAAAAGTGTAACAGGTCTCGTTCTCAGAACCTATCCAGCCGAAAAATCTAAAAAAAATCCCAGTAGTGCATTTCTATGAAATCTAGGCCTCAAAATATATCCGGTTCCGATATCTGCACAAATAAAGTTAATAATAGTATATTTCCACATTTTAGAAATTTACCCGGCACCCCCCTTATGTTCATCCCAGAAGTACAAAATTTGGCATGCGTATAAAGAAGAACATAATGCATAATTTGGTGAAGTTTGAAGAAAATCAAACTATTATTAACAAAGTTATAGGGGGTAAAACTTTACAATTTTTTGTGAATTTCGTGCACTCTACAACCTGCATGACGTCATCATCACATATCAATTCGTCAATACCACAACGAAGTAAGTTCGTATGAATTGGGTGGAAAAGAATTATTTTGTTTTAGTTTTTTAATCATTTCTATATGAATATCAATTATTCCAACGGGACATGTGTGTATGTAGGTATATAGTATATGCGTGCTAATGTACTTTGCGGGTAGTGCCTAATTCAAATAGATATAAGAAGTAAATCCAACATATGTGTACAGTATTCGGAAATAGGCAATTTGTTTGTTTAGGGTGAGCGTAATATCTACGGCTGTAATATATACGTATGTCTCGTAGTTTGGAAAAATATGAAGGATTATCTTGGATTTGTAGCTATATACGGATAGAAAAATGTTAGTTGAAATTTCTTAGATAAGATGAACACAAAACCTTTATACCCGAAGCGGGAGCTTCCGGTATTCCGACTTGTTTAGACATCTCAACGATCCGAAATCATCCATGCCGTCAATTTTTTGAAATTTTATTAAAAAATTTGTTGCAGACAAATAGCTGCTTGGAAAACTTTAAAAATCCTTTTATATACGTGGATGTATAAGTACAGTATTCGGTAATGTTTGTTTGTTTAGGGTAAGCATAATATTTACATTTGTTCAGTCAACCAATTAGAAAGTTGGACAGTTACTGCATTACAGCATTTTAAAGTCAAATACCTCGAAAACAGTAATATTTAATGGGTGTTTTCCACCGTTATTATTTCCGAGTTATCACAATCTCGGCATATGCCGGATTTTACCTAATACTAACACTAAGTGCCAAGCATTGAGGCTCGGACGATCCTATCTACTTAAAAACTAAAGGGGCGCTGGTGGTGGTTGCCGGTGGTAGGTCAGTGGGAGAATCCGTCGAGTACTCCCCGCAACATCAAGCGCGTATGCAGAATGGTGTACTTCTGTATGGTTTGAACCAGACTGTGCGAAAGTCCCAGGACATCAAAGCAAGCCGTGAGGGGTTTAGGTACAATACTTGTAGCTGACAATATTATGGGAACTACAACCACCCGCTCGAGACGCCAAATTTCTTTGATTTCCCGAGCCAATGGCTCATAGTTCACCTTCTTCTCCACGTATTTCCGTTTAATGTTGCTATTATGGGGGATAGCAACATCAATAATATACGCGAAGTGACCCGTCTTGTCAACTAACAGTACGTCAGGTTTGCTGTGTGCGGTATGGCGATCAGTCAGAAATTGCCGGTCCCAATACATGCCGTAAGTAAAACTATCAAGTACTGCTTCCGGCTCATATCGGTAAACCGGAGCCCGGGTGGCGACCACGCCATCCTGAATGACACACATGAACCCCTCTGTCTCAGCAAAGAGCTCCCCAGCACACAGCCATCTGTTCGATAAATGCAAATCGGCAAATGGCTGCCACAGACAATTCACGTGTTTACCGTGCATTGCCTTCGACTTCCATTCATCGATCCGCTCTTGGTCCGACTTCACTCCACTCAGAGGATTGAAAGATCGATCCTTCAAGTTAAGTGGAGTCAGTCCACAGTCTGCCTTACAGACAGTTGCATGCAAGGGACTCGCCTGCTCTTTGCTGTAAAAATAAGCGCGCAGCGAGTCGACTTGGCGATGACGTTGTGCCGCCACGTCAACCACGCCCCTACCTCCGATGTCACGAGGCAGGTTCTTCCGCTCCACGGCAGACTTTGGGTGATGCATTCGGAATTTGGACATAGTTGTCCGTATCCGCCGCTGGACGTTTTCCAGGTCGGTCTTCGTCCACGGCAATATTCCGAATGCATAAGCCAGTGAAGGGATAGCGAATACATTCAACGCGCTCTTTTATTCTTCCCTGAGAGATGCGATTTCAGCACCAGCTTTACACGTCGCAGGAATTCGGACAGCAGAGCTTCCTTCAGATCACCAACTCGAGCATGGGTTCCTTGAAGAATTCCTAGGTACTTGTAGAAGTCTGTCTCGGTCATAGCTTCGATGTGGAGGTCACCAATGCTATGTCCGGCATGCGACTCGTGATGACCTTTGCGGATGGCTTGGATTCGATACTTGTCTAATCCAAACTCCATCCGAATATCACGGCTGAACATGTCTATTATTCGCAACAGACTTCTCAGATGGTTGTCAATACCAGCATACAGCTTGATGTCATCTAGGTACATCAAGTGTGTCAGTTCGCACTTAGCACGTAGGCCATACTTTATTGCAAAACCATGCCCTCTAGCATCATTCAGTAGCCATGAAAGGGAGTTCAGTGCCATACAAAACCAAAGGGGACTCAACGAATCCCCCTGGAAGATGCCCCTCCGTATACGGGTGGGCTCTGAGGTATTAGCACCCTCCGATGTACGGACTGATAAGGTGGTATGCCACCCGTCCATGACTGTCGCCAAAAACTTTATTAGTTTCGGATCAATGCGATACAGATGTAGGATGTCGATTAGCCAGGTATGCAGAACGCTATCAAAAGCCTTGGCATAATCGATATAGCAACTGAAGACGTTTCTTTGGTCTCTAGTTGCTTGTCCTACAACTACCGAGTCGATAATGAGTTGCTCTTTGCAACCTCTTGACCCAACTCGGCAGCCTTCTGCTCCTCGGACAGAATGTTGTTGGTCTCGAGGTGCGCATTGATCCTTCCACTAATAATGGACGTGATGAATTTGTAGAGGGTTGGTAAGCAAGTGATCGGTCTTGTGTCTGCGGGGTCCTGCACCGTGTCCTGCTTAGGGATAAGGTAGGTAATCCCCGCAGTGAGGAAAGTTGGAAATTCCTCCGGCCGACTCATGACCTCATTTATACTGCGTGCCAACCGACTGTGTACGCTGGTAAATTTCTTACACTAAAAATTCTGCACCCGATCCAGACCTGGGCTCCTCCAGTTCTTCGAGCTGTTTATGGCTCGTCGAACTTCCTCTTCGGTAACATCCGCAAAATTCATGCCAGGTGTATTGGCATGGCGGGTGCCTTCGGCGGTGATCCACTCAGCATGCTCAGCATGCTGGGGGGCAACCCCCAAAGTCCACCCCAATACTCTTTCGCTTCCGTCACCGTCTGGGTGCTCTGTTGGGATTCGTTGAGAGATCTGAAAAAGCTCCGCTGGTTCCTCGCGTATCTTGCATTCTGGACACGTCTGGAATAACTTTCGCCATACCGTCGTAACCGACTGCATATGACAGAAAGTTTCTGTTTTAGTGTGTCCAGAATTTCAACAACAGGTGTCTCACAGGGGATGGCATAGTTCCGGTAAACCCTCTGCACTTTGTTTCTCACCCGTCGGCTGGCATTGCCAGTGCTGATCTGAATCACTCTAGCAATGTCCTGCCTTAGTGAGTCCCGCCGACGTTCCAAACGAATTTTACATGGTGGATCTCTTTTGTCACTCAAACCAATAACACGAAAGCGAATCTTCTGACCGTGCAATCTGATAGCCGCAACTGCACCACAATACACAAGTGATTGTAGTTGCAGTAGCGACATATCACAGTCGAGATGCAATCTCATCATTGATTTGATGATGAGAATTCCCGGAGTTGCTGGAGATGCATAGAGCCTGGGAATGCCTGGTCTATGCAAAGGATCCATATCCGAGAATTCTATACACGCTCTTTGGAATTCGTTCCGAACCTCAGCGGAAACCTCAGCTGGACGGTGGAGAAGAGTGTTTCGGCGAGTACTGAAACTGTTACCTGCAGTGCGGCGTGGTGTTGTTGATGCCGCCGCCTCTGCCCCCATCGACTCTCGGTCACCAGTTTCCCCGATGACCTCAAGTCGAACACGTTCCCTGATGGTGACCGGGATTGTGTCGCTGCGAGTAAAAAAGCGGTACTGGTCTGCGACCCGCTGCACAGTCACGTGCGCGAATTGCGGGAAACGCTCGACGAATCTCTGGTGCAACAAGGGGCGGTAAGATGTTGTACCTGCCCCCGCCGTTATTTCGTAGTAGGAGCAGATGATGAAGAGGTTCATTTCTTCAGTCCATTTCATCCGCTTCCTACGCGAACCTGCTGAAGTGGTCCCCACAGATTGTGGCGAAACAGCTGCAGCAGGCGGAGCTGTGCTCCTGGTCGTCGTGGCGCCTAGACGTCGAACCGCCCCACGACTAGCGATTTCGACGCCGTGCTGTCCATTACGAGAGCCCGACCCAGTCACCAAGTCAGACGACTCCCGCCGGTTATCCGTACAGGACCTTAAATTGCTCCTTCTTCCTTAGCGAGTAATCTGCAAGACTGCAAAGTTTCTGCTCTTTCCTCACCTACCCCCTGAGACGCTGCGGTGGCGTACAGCCATTCAGACTGAAGCTGTCCATCTCCCCTCCTTTCACAACCGGGCTTGGGACCGGCTTCGGCGGTTATTATTTTATGTCGCACAGAAAAATCGCTAAAAAACAACAAAGTTAGCATTTATCGTTACCAAACAAAAACCTGGATATTTCGAGTTATCATTTCATATCGACAACACGTAACGTGATTGCGTTTCAAAAAAGGTACCATTATGTTTCGTATTGTGTCTAGAAGTGCTGGGCTTCCTAGCATCCACTGCAATGATTAGTTTCTTGCAAGTATCGCGTGGTAGAGACCCGAAAATGGACAATAAACAACTGTGACTTAAACTGACTTAAAAGGTGCCAGAAATAACTGGAATAATAGAAAAGCTAAAGTCCACCGTGTATTATGTCATAATATGTTAGCAATAATTATGTCGGTGCAAGATTTAGCACTCCTTGAATGAACTTAAGGGGGGCTTTTCAGTCAATTTCTAAAAGTTGGTAATATACTATTAGTAAGTTTATTTGCGCAGATATCAGAATGAGACATATTTTGGGGCCTAGATTTCATCTAAGCGCACCACCCTGATTTTTTTCGGATTTTTGAGTCGGGTAGTTTCCGAAGAAGAGTCCTGTTTCACTTTAAGTGCGTACATTTTGACTGTGAACTCGCGCACTTTCCACTTTACGCCAAAACTATTGTCAATTTCGGAAAGTACTAATCGAGACCTTTAATTTGATACCCTACACGACTATATCCGGTAATTTTTTTTTTTAAATCCCCTCTTTCAATGCATAGGGAGCCCCCTTTAAACTCCACCTAAATTTGTCTCAATCGTTGTATGCGTGCGATTTCATAGTTCCCATCTATCCACTAAATTTCCTTCGGATCGGTTTAGCCGTTTTGGAGGAAAGTGCGTGTCCCCATATGGTTTGGAAATTTTGAAAGAGTTGCAGAGATCGTGTGTGATTTTGATGACAAACCTGTTTCTAGTTGGTCATCAAAATCATACACGAGGATACATTTTAGGAGGTGTAGCGGTGAAATACTGAATTTAGTAGAACGGATGCAGATAAGGCGTCGCAAGTAGTCCAATAAATATGTTAAGCGTGTAATGTTTCCATGTCAAGATACGAACACCCTTCTTCTTCTTTTTCTTCAGCCTTTGTACCGTTCACAAGCTGGGTCGGCTCTAAGATTTTATCTGTTAAGGGGTTATTCTAGTGTGAAAGCTGTAAAAAAGGGCATTATTTTAAAACTGTTATGACAATGATCCTATAAAACCTATCGGCTTGAAATTTGACTCGCTCTTTTACTAAGTACTTACGATTAAAATTTTATGCAAAAAATAAAAATAAGTCGAACTACCAGAAGCTTAACCCTTCGAGTATAAATGTTTTGTGTTCATTCCATATGCATGTTTTTCCATTACTTTCCAAATTACTAAAAAATCGACATATTTTTCCATATGTTTCCAACCTTCTAAATATACACACTTGCCAGAATCACTATTCGTACACCCTAGACCTTAAATTTCAATTTCAAAAGCTGTCCTGGTTTTTGAATGGAACTGGTCAATATATTCAGTAAAGATTTGGTAAAGAGTGTACCTTCTTTTTATTATGTATTAAAAATTTCATTGTGTTTTAATTTCTTTTTAAATCAAAAATAAACCAAATTATAGAAATTATTCGCCAGAAAAAGTGTTCGCACATTTTAAATATGATGGAAAAAATGTTATTTTAAGATATCTTATAACCAGTAACTATTAGTAATTGATGAGATATCATTTGCGTTGGAGAACCTCTGAAACTCGTTTTGGCATTGGTCTAACTAATTGACGCCCCTCACTTAGGATCATTATCCTGTTGGAACCAAAAATCTTGTCCTAGGTTCAGCTTTTGTGCCTTTTGTTGTAAATTTTGTTTCAAAATATTTAAATAATCATATTGGTCCATTGTGGATTCTATAAATGGCAATTTCCCAATCCCTGCAGCTGATATACATTCCCAAACCAAAATATCACTTCCTCCGTGCTTAACAGTCCGAACAAGGTTTTCTTTATTAAGCGCTGTTACCTTCTTCCGCCAAACTAATTTCTTTTCTTTTATTCTAAAGATGCGAAACTTGCTTTCGTCGAAAAATAGAACCCGTTTCCAGAATTTTGGAGCTATTTTTATGTACTCACTAGCGGATTCCATGCTTTTCTTTCGGTTTATGCCGGATATGTACGGCTTCCTACGCGCTACACGGCAATGATAATCGGCTTTTTTCAATATTTTTCGTACGGTATCATCGCTAATTTGGGAAGCCCTAATTCTTGGATTTTCATTCGCTGATGGCAAAATTAATCGCTACTCCCGTTGTTTTGTTTTGTTTTTAAAATCATTTTTATTTTTAAGAAATAGGTAACAATAGTATATAGATTGGAAAAATGAACAATAAAAAACAATCTTTTAAAATAACAAAAATAACTTAAATCTAATTGTCACTGTGGGCTCTCAAAATTTTTGAATAATGATTTACAGACAGAGAAGAGAAACAGTAAGAAATGAAAATCTAATTTTACAATAAGTTGTCGGGAAATGGTCAAAAACCCGACAGAATTCACTTGGCCTTAGTGGCAAATAAAGAAATATAAAAGTAATAATAAATATTTTATCGCTTCAAAAGATACTTTTAACTTAAATTATTGTTCTTAAAACTATCTTAATTATATTTTTTCTTTTTTTTTACGATAACATCCATAGGGAGAAAAGGTAATAATAACAGTTGTAATATTTACAAAGAAACAAAGAATAATAACGTATGTGTGTATAAGTTACAACTGGAAGCAAAATCAGCACCCGTTCAATATGTACATATTTACAAAGCCCCACCAAGAAACAAATGGCAGGACTGAGCACGGCCACCGCTAACCGGCATCCCGCAGCCACCAGTACCAAGATTTCTTTTTTTCATCCCACTTAATGTCAATTGCTCTCGCTCTGGAGTATCTCCAGTCGAGTCCCGGAGCCCCCACTGTCAAATTCGGGGAGTATTCTGTCCTTTTGTCCGTGGCCCGTCTATGTATATGATACATAACCGGATCAACGGCAGAATTAAGAATTAGACCATTCCTGTCAAGATACACGAACGCTTCGGGAGGAATGAAGCCTGTCGTGAGAGTTTTCTCGAAATACCCATCATTTGGGTAGAACGGCTGCGAAACCCAAGGGTTCTCACCATGCGAAGCAGATCGTACTATATGATTCCGAATCAATCTGACGATAACTGTGTCGATTCTTGGCACAGCAGCAGCTGCATACATCACTTCATTAGTTATATAGTGCTCATAGTTTGACGAAGCAGTCCTTTTAAGCCCCGTGCAAGCACCCAGACATTTCCTTTCAAAGATCCTCATTTTCTCCACTTGGCTAGCACTCAAATTAAACCAGATAGCACACCCGTAGGTGAGCACCGGTCTAACCAAAGTAAGACAGCAAATAATCTTAACCTTCCGGCTAAGATGTGGAGCATAAAAGAGTCTTCGAAGAGACATGAATGCCTTGCGAGCGCTTTCTGGCGCGACTTTAACATGCTCGTTAAATTGGAGACGCTCGTCAAGACGCACACCCAGGTATCTAACGCACTTCTTATGAGGAATGCGCTCAGAACTATCCTCGTTCGCGACAATGTGGAAATCTCTCCAATTCCTTTTCAAGTTCCTACTGGCATACGCCAAGGAATTCCGAAACAGAATCATTTCACACTTTTGCGCATTGATTTTCATCCGCCAACTGTTCGTGAAGAACTTAATATCACTGAACATCTTCTGAAGTTCAACTTGCACCTCAGTTACCTTCTTGTGCGCCGTGTAGGCTATCAGATCGTCAGCAAAGGTAACCAACGACCCTTTAAGAGATTTATTAAAATCGAAAGAATTGAGCAATTCGCCGGCAAATACCGCAAAAAGTGTAGGCACAGTCACTGTCCCTTGCTGTAATCCATTCAGAACATGAAATTCTCTGCTAGTAGTGAGATTTCCGTCCGTAATGACAAAGCACTTGCCATACAGCATACTACACATCATCGCTACGAGGTGACTGGGAAACTTATTCTTCAGGAGCCTGAAAATCAGTCCATCCAACCAGACGGTATCAAAGGCTTTCTGCATGTCTATAAGGCAAGCGCCTACGCAGTCACCATTGTTAATCCGCCAGCAAATATCAGACGTTACCTTCGTTATTGCATGTATTGTCGAATGTCCACATCGAAATCCGAATTGCGCGTTCGGCAATAATTCCTTCTTCTTTATATGCCCGTTCAAGGCTTTCAATACCAAAACCTCAAACACCTTGCTGATGTTAGGCAGCAAACTGATTGGGCGGTAGCTTTGAGGGCTGGATGAATCCTTCCCTCTCTTTAAAATCGGGAATACTAGGGCTTTCTTCCATTGTCCTGGAAAGAAGGAATTGTTCAATAAATTATTGAACAAAATGCAATAATTACGAATGGCAATGTCTGGTAAATGCCTGAGGACCACGTTGGGAATGCCATCCATACCGGATGATCTCTTATTGTTTACTCTTCTGAATATGGAAGTTAACTCAACACATGAGACAAAGTAATCAAGCAGATTATCACTCGGTATGAGATCAGCTCGTCATTTAGACAAAATAGAACCGGTGGATGGAAGATTGGCTTCTACAAATAGTTTTCGAGATTTCACGTAAAGATTTCCTTCACTGCGTAATTTTAGGATCAGTCCTTGCTCATCAGCACTAATTTCATTTGCCTTAGGACTCATCACGATTTTAATTCGAAACAAACTAACATCAAATCAAATAAATTCAATCCCAACAAATTTTGTACCGTTTTGTTATTCCATTCAATTTTGACCCACTTTTACGTTGTAAAATAAGAGTGGGGTTTCCCGAAATGTATATGTACGAATACTTTTTCTGGTAGCAAAGCGTTGCTAGACTGCACTTTTCTGCTGAAAAAAAAAAAATATTACGAAAGCACAGGGCTTGGAAAACATACTAACAGTAAACTAAACATTCCAATAAATCGCAACATTTATTACATTTATTTATTTTTTTATTTGATACGCAACATAATTATATTTTAAAAAATTTTACGCCCCCTTTAGAATGTATGAGGACCCCCCCCCCATAATCTCACCGTAAAAAGATGTTACTCACTGCATGTCTGGGCGTTCACAGTTCCAACCTTCTCACCAAATTTCGTGTCAATCGGTGCAGCCGTTTCCGAGAAAAGTGCGTGTGATAGACAGACAGACAGACATTGAATCGATTTTTATAAGGTTTTGTTTTTCAAACAAAATCTTAAAAATCCTAGTTTCTTTGAACGAGTTATAATTGAATAAGCCGGACGCGACAAGGTTTAGCAAACTACAGCTCAAGTTGCAATGACGATGGTTCTGCATTTGAATATGCAGCCCAGGCGTTAGGTTCACAATTTCAGCATTTTACATGAGTTTCACGAGACCAATCCTATCACTGAAAGTTCCTTGAATCTTCCATAGTTTCCACTATAATAATCAATCCAATTGGATCAGGGCCTTGAAGCTTGTTAGACAGTAGCGGTATACTACAGGATTTTAGTACCCTGTAAGAGGTAATGTGGTCAGCATTGCGCTCGACCTAAAGTATTACTTACCAGCTGATTCGACACCGGTAAATTTTAAATTTGACCTATTATAAAATTGATAGACCAGTAGCTTACTCCAAACTACAATTTTTATTTTTCGCGTTTTCCAATTATCTGATTTTTCAGTTACGTCAGGCATGGTCATTCCGGGGATGGCCTTCCTGAACGCATAAGGGAAGCGGAGGGGAGCCACACTGCTTCCACATTTCAACGGATGAATTCATTCCAAACATTTCTCCGGAAGTCTTCTGCCTGGTGCAGATCGAGGTTACTTTCACGACTTGAGTTGATGACATTTTTAAAAAATCCCCGTTGGTTCTGGAAGAGCAAGGTGTTGTCTGTCTTTTGCTGAAAGCTCTTTTGATGCCTACGAATGCAATTGGAGCATACCGCAAGTTTCTGCTTCAGCACCTCGAGGATTTCTTCAACTTGCACATAATAGGAGAAATGGCAGTTTCCAACTCCGCGCCTCTGTGCACTCGTGGTGATGGATTTCAAAGGAGTGGAAAAGAAGATGAAGTAATAATAAATATAAAATATAATTATAAAAATCGAAGCTATGAACAACAGAACAGACTTCTACAAGTACCTAGAGGTTCTACAAGGAACGCACGCTCGAGTTGGTGATCTGAAGGAAGCTCTGCTGTTTGAATTCTTGCAATCTTTGAAGCTGGTATCTCTCGGGGAAAAATAAACCCATGGAATGTATTCGCTACCCTTCATTAGCTTATGTATTCGGAATATTGCCGTTGACGACGGATACTATTAAATCGTCATTTTTTGGTGCTTTCTCTTCTGTCTATGAGCGTACCTGCATAAGTATTTCTTTCCAAATATGTATTTGTATTAATTTTATGTAAAGCTTATGTTTTGTTTTTAACAACTTATTAAAACCCTTTTATCGAATTTCGCCTGATATTGCACATATTGGGTCACATTTTATTGCAACTTAAAAACTACGTAAACAGAGAACAATTAATTTAATACTGAAGTGAAACATTTCAAATTGCTTATGAATATAAATTTTAACAATAATATTTACTGGGCCCAATCTGTCCATTCAACACTGCCATGGTTTTATCTGGCATTAACTCGATCAATTATCTGAAGTAATTGAGTGAAAGATCGTTATTCCAGGCTTTTTTAAGGTTTTGTATAAAACAATACCTGTCTGTCTGTCTGTCTATCTGTCCATCACAGGCATTTTTCTCGGAGACGGTTGCAGCGATTCATACCAAATTTGGCGGAAAGGTGGGAACCGTGAACGCTCACGCATACAGTGAACTGAATAATTCTACATCGAATTTACGGAGGGGTCCCCATACATGCAAAAGGAGGGTATACATTTTTTTTCATCAAATATAGTCCTGTGGGGTATCAAATGAACCGTTAGTACTTTCCGAAGTCGGTCTTAGTTTTCACATTTGTTGGAAAGATGGGTTGTGCGGGGGTTGAAAATGATAATTTCTTTAATGGGTCTATTCTCAGAAACTACCCAATCGAAAAATCTGAAAAAAATCAGGAGACTGCCATTATATGGTGCCTAGGCTGCGAAATACCCTCCATACCGAATCTGTTCAAATAAAGTTAATAATGGTATTTTGCTATAATTTTTAGTAATTGGCTGCAGAAATGTAGGCTAGAACATGGAGTATGATCCGAGATACTGGTGGAAATCGTACTATTAGTAACAAAGTTATAATAGATCAAAGTTGTCGTTTCTTTGCAAATGCAAGACTGAAGGTGCAAATACACACTCAAACGATATATTATTATAAAGGAAATACACAGAACCTTTCATACCTGAAGCAGCCAGTTTCCGGTTTCCCGATTTGTTTTTTTTGCATACAAAACTGATTGAGGTAGCGACAATAGCCATTTTTTTCACTGTATAAGTCATTTCGATTTTTTGGTGTCTTGCCATCCAAATTGGAGATTTTTACAACGTACATGAACTATCCTTGTTTTAAAGCATTGTCTTTACAAAATAATTAATTATTAAGCACGTAAAAGCGGGGTGTGTAACTTTCGAAATATCTACGTCTTTTCGAATATGTTAGTAACTAAAATAGGTGAAGTTAGTCATCGGCTCCGTGGACTAGGTGAAGAATGGTAAAAGGTTTATCAGAAACATTAGCATGTTAATCCGCGAAACCACAGAAATTATCGGTGTTAACACCGTACCAAGCAATTAAAACTATTGTGACTAAGATCAGCAGTTACCGACTGATTAGCCCTGTGAAACAATATCTCGGGGAGTATGTCAAGCATATCAGAGATTTTAGTCGGTAGGACTTTGGCAAGCGCTGCCAATCAAAACAAGTCGGAATTCCGGAAGCTCGCGCTTCGCGTATAAAGGTTTTGTGTTCATCCAATATAAGAAACTTCTACACACATATTCCTTCATATTTTTCCAAACTACAAGACATACATACATGTTACAGCCATAGACATTGTCCTCACCCTAAACAAACGAACTATCTATTTCCCAATACTGTATATATATATAAATTGATAGTACTCATATTTCCGATTTACTTCTTGCAAAAAAGCATACATATGTACATACATAGTACGTATATTAAATACGGCTGGTTTAATGTACACATATATCTATCTGAATTAGACACTACCCGCAAACTTCATTAGCACGCATTTACTATATGCCTACATACACACATGTCTGGTGGGAGTAATTGATATTCATATACAAATGACTAAAAAACTAAAACAAAATAATTCTTCGCGACCCCATTCATATGTACTCACTTCGTTGTGGTATTGACGAATTGATATGTGATGGTGTCGTCATACAGGTTGTCAGGTTGTAGAATGCACGAAATTCACAAAAAAATGGCAAAGTTTCACCCCCTATAACTTTGTTAATAATGCTTGGATTTTCTTCAAGCTTGACCAAATTGTGCACTATGTCATTCCTTACAACTAGGCCATATTTTGTACTTCTGGGATGGATTAAGGGGGGTTGCTGGGTAAATTTCTAGAATGTGGAAATACACTGTTATTAACTTTGTTTGTGCAGATATTGGAATCGGGTGTATTTTGAGGCCTAGATTTAGTAGAGATGCACTACGGAAATTTTTTCAGATTTTTCGGTTGGATAGATTCTGAGAACGAGACCTGTTACACTTTTTGATGGTCATATTTTGAGCCCTGACTCCCCTATGTTTCACCCGTTATCAAATATGGAACCAGTGTCGAAAAGTACTAATTGAGCCTTTTCATTTGATACCCCACTGGCCACATTTTATGAATAAAAATTTTGCACCCTCCATTCACAATGGCGTCACTTCGTGTATGTAAAGGGAACATCAGATTACACGCTTTTACAAATTTTCGTGACAATCGATCCAGTCGTTTCTGAAAAAATCGTGTGTGACAGACAGACAGACATGGAGGTTATTGTGCTTATTTGCATTGATTTGGTCATGACGAGTCTCCATGCTGCCCAAGATGTGGTAACGTGGCTGACAATGCGGTGTATGTCATATTTGATTGCCCCAGGTTCACCGCGCACAGAACAAGTATGCAAGCGGTCGCAGACACGCGCTTAACACCCGAAAACATTGTGGATTTCATGCTGAAGTCAACGGATGCTTGGAACCAGATTGTAAAGGAACTGCAAGCTATTCACCAACTGGTTAGCCAGGAAGAACTACGACGCAAACAAGGAAGGGAGAGAACCATAACGAGCACAGTTAAACGCTGATCCTGCCCCGCCACGCAATACTTTATAGAAGTACCGTGGGGAGAGTGGAATGAGAAGGAGGTGGTTTTAGTGACTAGAAGTCTTACATAACTGCGTGGCAGGAGTCAGCAGTAGGTTTTGAACCTTTCTTCTTTCCAACGCTAAAAAAAGACGGACAAACAGGCAGACAGTAAGCCGATTTTAATAAGATTTCATTTTACATAAGTTTAAAAAACCTTTCCCGGCTAACCTGCATGGACTATTATTATCATACTTACTCAAAATCCATCAATGGAACTGAAGTTCCCCGCTCTTGGACAAGTTTTATGTTGGTTTTTCAGATTGCATTTATGTACTATCCAACAAATATCAACTCTCATATCAACATTCACACACGACAGATGAGTAGCAATTTTAACCTCACACGTATATAAATCTCAGAATTGTGCCTCGCGAACTGCATCAGGAGAAATTGGGGACGGTTGGCCTAAAGATGGGGGATAAAATGAAATGAGCTAAACCGCCAAATCACTACATCGAAAGATGCATGTGCGATTGATAAACGTTGAGGAGAAGAAGTTTGTACTGAGGTCTCCACTTCAATAGATGCCTAACCTAGAAACGGCGTATTAAAACCAAATGAACTCGAATAATGATAGAAGCCAGAAGTCTTCACTGGATAATTGATCCTAGATGAAAATCTAACCTGCAGCAAGACTCCTTTCTTTAAAGTAGTCAGTTATTTTTGAATTATGGCATTCAGTTATGGGGGACAGCTAGAACCTAAAATGCTGAAGTTTTCTTGGCCAAATAATCGAGAATACCAAGAACGATCGTAGGAAGGAATACATTTGATAAAATTAGAAACTCATCCTTCTTTTTCCTTTCTCCTGAAACACATCAACTAAGCTGACGGCATCTGCTTGTGCATTTATCGAATCATAGAACTAGGGCAGATTTGGAGAAGAAGGGAAGCAGAATCGGATTGGAGATCAACAAAACCATCACCACCAATTTCCCTACTTATGTATGAACATGAAATTCATCCCGGAACCAGTAATCGTTTCTGAGGTGTACCATATTTAGATGCTGTAGGATCATCAGGTCAATCGTTGGTTGACCAGCTCCGACGGTAATTGCACCGCAATGTTACATTCGCAGAAATTGCCGTCACTTTTTACATGTTCACATGTTCTACAGGTGGCAAACGGAAAAATTACAAATATTTCATATTGACTTAGGACTCCCTCAATCTTTAAACAAAAGATACGTTGCATAATTCTGAACAAAAGCCTTTCGATAAGTATAAAAATTGAAAAAAAAGAACTTTGTTTTTCCGAATATTATTTCAACATATGCCGGGTACTCATACAAAATATATTCTATAATTGCAATAAACTCGATCAAAATCGCGGATAATACCTATACAGTGAAGACTTTAATATAATCAACTTCCAATTTTCCTCTAGGGTAAGGTTTTTCTTTAATGTCTCGCCAAAACTGTAGCATGCTTTTGGCATCAAGGTTGGTCCATGGTTTATCTGGTAGTCCGTCGTCAAACTCGATATGTCCGCCAATTCCTAGACCAATCGTTAAATGAAAAGGTTGATTGAATGTTGCCGTGTCCATCGTTGGTGGTAAGAGGTTAAGGTTTATTTCGCAATATTGTTCTCCATCGACGGACAGAGAGATGGAGTTCGGGGTCCATTTTAAACCGTAAGTATGATAATTGGAACTCCATTTTTGATTATTACTGCACGATTTCTGGCACATATGAATACGCTGGCTTCGAAACGAGATGTCACCTTTGGAAATAATACCGCCAAAAAGAGTGCATGTATCCAAACCAGTAACGAACGCCACTCGCATTTGTCCAGGACTGAAGTTATGTTTGCCATATACATTCTCCGAAGGTTCCAGGAAGAATTGTACGGAAGACCAAGGAATATCGGGAAGCTTAGCCCTAATTTGAACTGAACCATACAAAAAACTGAAGTACCCTTTTGTAGTAATTTGACCTGATGCTATTGGGGGTATTATATCAACAGCATTTGTCCTAATACAATCACTTGTCTCTAGTTTTCCAGTGCAATCTGGTTGAAGGTTGAGAGTGAATTTGGGGTCGAAAATATTATCTCCATAAATATCGGTCATGCGTTTAGGTTCTATGGAAAGATGGCCTCGGTTGACGTAAATCACATCTTGGTGACTTAAATATGTAACAAATTCAAAGTTAGGCTGACCACCAAAACGTTCTTGTAGAGTCCATTTAGAGGTATCGATTCGATTCCCTAAGAACTGCTCATCGAATATTAAACGCTCCGCGCACTTCTGTTGAACACCATTCACCGCTGTTATCGATGGCTTACATTCAGCACTCGTGTCATTCGTCGGAGGAGCCTGCCAACTACTGCTGTGTCCTACTTTATTAACGTAGCTCGTTACTGTGTGTACCCTATCTGGGTACTGTTTTCTATGTCCAAATGCAGTGACAGTTATTCGGTGATATATTACATCTCCAATTCTGAGGTTTGATGTATTGTCTTCAAACGTTAGCTGACCATTTTTAGGGCGTATATCGTAGGCAGTCCACGTATTGCTTTCAAAATTATTTAATTCTCGGTTGAGATTGCCAGTGAAATTCAAGGAGGTGATATTATTTTCTGCGGGGATCGATACCTGGAAGCCACTTGGGAAAAACACATCGACTTTCACCGCGTCAGGACCTAATTGCTTCCTCTGGGTTGCGACCGATAGTCTACATTCAGCTCTAGTATCGGAAATGTAATCAAAAACCACAAATGTGCCAGTCATGTAACGCTGTGCCTGGTCAAATTTAATGAGGTTTACTTCGAATTCGAACACATTTCCGATTTCAATATTTGATACACAGTTCGTGTAAATAAGTCGCCCATTTTGTGGACGCACATCATCTGCAGTCCACATATCAATTGGAAGTGTACCGTTCTCATTATATAGATTTCCTTTGAAAGTCATAGATTTGACATCATGTTCTGCTGGAAGTGATAGCTGGAACCCTTTTTGTTTGAACACAGCCAATTGCACAGATTCGAAAACAGACTTCGCAGAACTTGGCTCCATAATGTTTAGTAGAACTTTTTTCCATGGCATGCATTCAGCAGCCGGTTTAGCATTTTTACCTCCTACAACGGTTTTATCCCATAAATAGTTCTTTTCCTGTCCAAATGCCGTCAAGTTTATGACCAATAAAATTACATCTCCCATCTTAATATTCGCTGTGCTGTTTTCAAATGTGAGTAAACCATTTTTCGGGGTTACATCTGCAAACCATCTAGTCACTTCCAAATGCCTTTCGTTCAGGTGCGTACCTGTGAAAGTCGCAGAAGTGATGCCATTATCAATTGGAATTATCACCCGGAAACCGCTTGGGCAAAACACTTCAAATTCTCCAGCTTCTCTATACACTGGTGCACTTACAACAGTATGTTGCGATTTAGCACGGTTAAAATTCAGAATAAAAGTTAGAAATAAAGTTAAGCCAGTGATGAAAGTTTCAGAGAGCATTATATTGCAAACAACCGGCTCCCATCTACAACTGATAACGGAATACTAAATTCATTTTCTGGTAGATCAAAATATGCAGATGGTATTCCTCAGATTCGGTATTTGGAGGCTCCAAGAGTCACATGTAAATCGATGAATTTGGTTAGGGTTCTGTGGTTATCTCGCCCATTGTTTCCCTTCAATTTTCTTCTGGTCCTCACTAAGAGTGACATAAAAAACGTTTGGGATGAGAGAAATGAATGAAATTGAAGGGGAGGAAATAACGTTCGATGACCAGGTTGATTGAGAATTAGGTTCTCTGTATTCATCTTTGTGCTTCTTCCGCTACTGTGGGATTGTCGGCTAGGTAGTGTTAATCTTCAAGCGTAGCTGTAACCTCAGAGACCTATGTATAGAAAATTTCCGGGATTAAGCACAATTAATCCGTCATTATTTAGATTTTATTGCTTATACGGATTTGTACTTTTTGTGATAAGAACAATCGGTTCCTACTGTAATTAAATAAAGAGAACCGAACAAGTTCGCTTCGAGCGATTCCAATTAAAGCATGTATGTGTAAATCGGTTAAGCAACATGCATTGCAAATAAAGGTACCGCTGCCGTTCTGTACAGGGTGATTAAAAATATCGGCCAGGCAATTCCTCATGCAATGCTAAGCAAAAATATTAAGTAAATTTTTTCGTTTCTTAACATTTTAATTTCTGAAAGAAATTGTCGCATGTAAAATGCTAAAGTTAAATAATTCGAAAATTACGATTCAATCTGAAATAAATCTCGAATCATAGCTAAAACATGAAAGTTTAACTAAAAATAAAGTAAACTAATATATGTAATAGCTCTAAGACCTCAAAAAAGTTGTTTGACTCTGAGTGCGATTTCCAGCGATTAAATTATTTCAAACTAGCTGACCCGACAGACTTCGTACTGCCTCAATCGATAAATGAAAGACCTAAACTTTTGTATAAAATAATTTTAAAACAAACAAAACGAATCCGTATTTAATAAAAAAGCATATTGTGAAGCATTCCGTCTGCGGATTCGATCAATTTCATTATGTCGCGATTGCTGTTGTTGTGTTTGATGTGCAAGAACTCGTTGCATTCTAAGCCTACCTACTTCATTATCACTCACTAAATAACGCAATTCTGACATAGCAATACCACAGTAGATCTACTATAGGCAGTACCCACACTAAAATGACCCCACTTGCGAATGTGCTTGCAGAAGCTTATCTGTACACATCAGAGACGCTAAACAAGGAAAAGGCATAATCTTCGTCAAATCGTATTGGTAAGAGAGAGATCGGTGAGCTTTTGCTATTCTGGTACTACGGCGTGCTCACCCATATAGCAAAAAGTTGTTTCACGTATTCACTTATACATAAGCAAAAACTTGCCAATCTCACCAATACATTGGCAAGTCCGGTCGGTATGTCAAACACAGCAGATCGGATTTTCGTTACATCTCGCTCATGCTCAAGGGCAAAACAATTTGAAATCGTGCGTACTCGCAGTGTGGTAGCTGTCTAGTATCTAACTGTGGTTAGCACGTGAGGTAGCTCTTCGCACATTTGATTGACTGCGACGACCTAAGACAAGTCGTCTTCTCCTCGGCATCGTAAATGGTAAATAATCAAAGTGAGAAAATTCTTCGCTCACTTAGCAGTAAAGTGTGACAATCGCAAAATATCACAAAAAGAGCACATTTTCTGGAATGTCACTATCACAAAGGATCGTCAAAGTAAAGAAAGTTCTCACGCACTCATAGATATCGTAACGCAATATCGTAATACTTCTTTCCGTCTTCTAAAGTGCAACAGGATGGATTGACATATTAGTTGGTTGTCAAATCTAATGTCAAATATTTTCGTTGCGTTCAGAAATTTAATTTGTAACAAAACTTAATATCTAGTCTAGGTCTAGGTAGTCTAGTTTGGTCTTGAAATATTTATAGAACGGTGCGAAACAAAAATACTAAAAACCGAAATTCTATTTTCCAATACAACATGTTCTGAGCTGTGAAACCTTTGATGTCTTTTGGCTTTTTAGAAATAAAAGATTGTTACTTGGTTGTCAAATATTTCTAGTTGCGTTAAATAATTTGTCCGTTTCATAGCTGTAATATGAGGTCCGATGAACACAGTGAGTGATTGAACTTTATTGAATATCAATAAAGTTCAAATTGACTCTAAATTCTATTTAGAAAAAAACGTTTATATGGGAAGAAGAAAAGTGCTGTTTTTAGGGTTTTACCGACAATTATTCGAATTTTTCTCACCTTTTAAACCTTCCCTAGACCTCCACGGACATTTCAAAACTAAGATAAGATAAATCTGTTCAGCCGTTCTCGAGTTTTAGCGAGACTAACGAACAGCAATTGATTTTTAAGGTTTTGTGTGAAACAAAACCTTATTAGAATCGATTCGATGTCTGTCTGTCCGTCTGTCTGTCTGTCTGTCTGTCTGTCTGTCTGTGTGTCGGTCACAGCCGATTTATTCAGAAACGGCTGGACCGATCGTCACGAAAATTAGTAGGAGTATGTGATCTGCCGTTCCCTTTACATGCAGCAACTGACGCCATTTTGTGTTAAGTTTAAGGGGGGGCTCCCCATACATGTGAAAGGAGGATACAAAATTTTTTTTCACAGAATGTAGCCATGTGCGATATCAAATGAAAGATCTCAATTAGTACTTTTCGAAACTGGTTCAATTTTTCATATTGGGTGCAACATAGGGGAGTGAGGGCTCAAAATATGACCATCAAAAAGTGTAACAGGTCTCGTTCTCAGAACCTATTCAACCGAAAAATCTGAAAAAAATCATAGTAGTGCATCTCTACGAAATCTAGGCCTCAAAATATATCCGGTTCCGATGTCTGCACAAATAAAGTTAATAATAGTATATTTCCACATTTTAGAAATTTACCGGGCACCCCCCTTATGTTCATCCCAAAAGTACAAAATTTGGCATGCGTATAAAGAAGAACATAACGCACAATTTGGTGAAGTTTGAAGAAAATCAAACTATTATTAACGAAGTTATAGGGGGTAAAACTTTACAATTTTTCGTGAATTTCGTGCACTCTACAACCTGCATGACGTCATCATCACATATCAATTCGTCAATACCACAACGAAGTAAGTTCGTATGAATTGGGTGGAAAAGAATTATTTTGTTTTAGTTTTTTAATCATTTATATATGAATATCAATTATTCCAACGAGACATGTGTGTATGTAGGTATATATTATATGCGTGCTAATGGACTTTGCGGGTAGTGCCTAATTCAGATAGATACAAGAAGTAAATCGGAAATATGGGTACGATCAATCTATATATATGCCTATATGTGTACAGTATTCGAAAATAGGCAGTTTGTTTGTTTAGGGTGAACGTAACATCTACGGCTGTAATATGTACGTATGTCTCGTAGTTTTGTAGCTGTATACGGGGTGTACGTTGAAATTTCTTAGATAAGATAAACACAAAACCTTTATATCCGAAGCGGGAGCTTCCGGTATTCCGACTTGTTATATATAAGATGTTGTTTGACTTCTCAAAATGTTGCTGTTTAATTCAATTGGGTTCCAGAGCAAATCGTATCGTAATTTCATTGAAAATATTTTATTTCCAGTCGAATATCTTTTAACCTAAGCAGGAGTTTTAAATTTTCGCCATAGTCACTGGTGGGGTGAATGGTGAAATATGTTATCAAAACTTAAAAGGTGATGACGATTTACGGTTTCGTGCCAGGACAGAGGCACAGACTCGTTGGGACCGCTTCACTTCTGCTCTAGGCGCAGCGTGAGCGAAACGATTCGTAGATAATGCGTAATTCGCAAAATAGGAGGTATATTGAACGCAAATGTATTCATATTTTAGACTAGCTAAACTAAACTTCTTAAACGAAAAAGATACGTTATCAAAACCGATGGAGCTTAAATGTTTTGACGGAAATTATTGCAGGAGGAGAAGGAGGAGTCTTGCAAGACCACTAGATCACTTCCCGTGAAGGTTTTCTTCTTCAATCTTTGTCCCGTTCATAAGCAGAGTGGGCTTGTCATGATCGGTTGAACCATTTTGCCAAAGGTGATGTGGATCTCAACGTCTTTGAGAGGTTCCTAAATCACCATTTTGCGTTGGTACTCTGGATGGGTGGATCGCCTTGTTGTTTCGGCTGGGCTTTTGATCGTTTCCCATCAACCTTAATGTTTAGACCAATCTCGGCAAGTGAAGACACATCTCTCGCAATATTTAAACGATCGGTGCAACCACATAATGATCGCGGGTATCTTCATTTCGGTTGTGATCATGACGTGTTACGCTAGTTGTCCAAACAAACATTATAGTCATCGTCTAAACATGAAGACTGGCAAGACCATTGTCTTGGACAGTAAGAGCTTTGACGCTATAGTGAGCGGTTTCGATAGAAACAGTTCTTTTAAGCTCAAATAGGCTCTGTTGATTGCCAACAACCGTGCGCGGATTTCGTCGTCGTAGATGTTATTGGTGGTTGGTGCTATGTAAAATGAAACCTTAATAAAGTCGGTTCGTCGGTCTGTTTGTCTGTCTGTATTGATACGAAATTTGGTAGAAAGGTAGGATGTGTGAATCCCCTTGCATGCTGTGAGTAACATAGTCCCACATCGAGTTTAAGAGGGGGTCCCCATACATTCATTACTGTGGAGTATCAAATAAAAGTTAGTTTTGATATTGGCTGCGTAGTCGAGGAGGGCGGGACCGAAAAGGGTCAGTTACTTCAAGGACTATCCAACCCAAATATAAATTTGGTATTCCAAGCACATGATATCTTGTCCTTAAAATACTCTCCATACCGATACCTGTTAAAATAATGTTAATAATATTTATATTCGCGGAAGCGAATGGATTTACGGAAAGCTAAAATGACACCACTATAGCTGTCCTCCCTAAATTTAGCTATAAGGTTAAATCCAAAGATGAATTTAGAGAGGAAGGCGTGGTTAAAGGAGTAGGTTTCTTGCACCGCAAGAATATCGAAGCTATTTTTTTTTGCCTTAATGCTTCGAATGTCATACTATAGTATTTTCACCACCGCTACAGCGTGAAGGGTAAAGGAATCACTTGGTTTGAAAACATTGGGCAGTGTTTTTACAGGGGACTTCTGCTGGGTGAAGCTCGGACTTTTCCCTTTCACGACATTGCTAAATTTGGCTGAAACTCTGGCAGCCCTATTTAAGTCCAAAGTGGTATTTTTGGTACCAGAGCTTCCTTTATCAGGGGGAGAGCAGAGCAGATTGTCATAGTTATCCGAACTCATAAGAGGGATATAGTAGTTGTTAGACTCCCGAATAGCGTCGTCAAGGTTGTGATCGGAGCAATCTCAACATTTTTAATATATTCAACTCTTTTCTTTCCTTAACTTGAAATAGGCACCCTCCATTCTAGTGTAGGCAAAGAAGATATGATCGTGCAGGTCATTCCCCAGATAAGTCACCTTGACATTGATCGAGGGAACTCTAACACCACCCGGCCTAGGACTTTTACGAGATAGTCTTTCAGCATTAACGATTTTAACCGACGATTTAGCATCCACAATCGTCTCCATGTTATAACAGAGAGGCATGTTTCTGATCACCCCATACGTGCAGACGCATCTAAAAGGTATAAATGCTCTAAAGCCCAGGGAGGTCAAACAGGCATCCTGGACCAGCGTGTTGGCACTAACAGGGCCCTTGAAAAGGACTTTCACACTCCTCCAGCTAGCTTGTACAGATTGGAATACATTTTGAATGTTGAGAGATATGATTCCATGAAGTTTCATCATGGAATTTAAGTTGAGCCACACAGTATTCACCACCACCGAAGCACCCTCACCGGGTACCACCTCCAAAGCCAAGTTTTTTTAACTTGGGTTTAGGGCCTCCAAAACAGTATCAGGGTATGTCATAGTTTGTGCAGGCGTACGGTTTGCCTCCGTAGCCCTCCTAGTTTTAGGGGCATTGGCCAACGGTTTGGCTTTAATCACCTTCTTCTCCTTTCTGAGGTTGTTGAGAACCTCAGCCGGAGGTTAGGGCGGCTGCACCTGAGCCTTCATTATTCTAATAATGGTAAACTAAATACGTAGAAAACAGATTACCCACAATTACCAAGGAAAGGTTCAAAGAAATTAACTATTTCAACTGCCCTTACGAACCTTTAGTAATTAAAACTCAATTAGACTGAAATGTTAATGCTGTCTTCCAATGAATCAAAGTTAAAAAAGGTCAATTATCTGGATTATCTAATATCATGAAAGGTTTTTACCTAATTTTTGTCTTAGGGTTCAGGCAATTGAGGTATTTTTCCAATGGGTAAGTTCCCATTTGACGTGTTTTAAGAACTACAAATTGAGCGCTTAGGATAAAATGGTCTGGTAACAAAATTTTATTATACCTAACATACCATTTGTCCAGTTGATTTGAAACACCCTGTAATAATTGTATATATTATGAGCTTGTTACAGCTGAGACAAATTTTCACTGAGATATTTTTATTTAAGAAGTATACAAATCCTTTCACACCTGAAGCGTCAAACTCCTGGTTTTCTATTTGTCTGAAGTTATAGAGGGCGCTGACTGATCACTTCTCGGACCGTTTTCCACTGCTCCTACGTCGTCTTTGCTAACTAAGATGTGGTATGCATCGATAGGAAGTGTAAAGTTTGAAGTGTGCCGGGTATATCAAAGCCGCTTCGTGTCTTCGTTTGGGTTCATCAAGGAAAAACCCTCTTGTCACTCTTCTTTGTTATTGTCATGGACTCGGCTCTTCCAGATGTTGTTTTCCTGGTGTCGGCATCAGACTTAAGGAGGTCGTCCCTTGTGTCGGATCCACCAAATCGATTTTTTTTTTTTTTGCATAAATTGTATCTAGATATAGTGTAGAATATATGAGCAAAGTGATTTTTTTATGTTCGTAGTGGTTCGGAAATTACAGTGTTAAACAGGTAATATATTATATGCCAGATTTATGTCGATCGCCGTAATAAAGCGCATATTTATCGGTCCGAATGATGTTCTAATGGCTTCAGTTGCAGTTTGCTTTTTTTCTTTAAAATGATCGCAGCGCCCTCGAGCGTGGTCTTGGCAAAAAAAACTGCGAAATCTTGGCCCCGTTCGAGAGAAGTATCCTCCGAAGAATTTTTGGCCCCCTACATGAGAATGGACGATTCTGTAGCCTATATAACGACGAAATACCATGACCGTCTGGTTATGGATAAAATCCGGCTCAACACGTTGCAGTGGGCGGGTCAATTAATTCGTACGGAAGAGGATGATCCAGCTCATTTCTCCGCATTACCAAGCGGTTCCACACCATACACTTCGACATCGTAGGCCCTTTGCTAGACTCGCACCCATTTCAAGTATTGCCTTACAATCATCGACAGGTTTACGCGGTGGCCTGAGGCAATACCTCTGAAGAACATTACGGCACAATCTTGTGCCGAAGCCCTCTGTCGAGAGTGGATACCTCGCTTTGGCGTCCCTGCAGTGGTCATCACTGACCAGGGAATGCAATGTGAGTACACCCTTTTTCCGGAGTTTTAAACGCCAGCGGACTACTGCATACCACCCGCAATCCAATGGAATGCTAGCGCGTTGGCACCAGACGCTGAAAGCCGCCATTATGGCTCGCGACGTTCAGATGCTGAAATCCTTGGATTTCATCTGGGGGCGGGCTGATGTGACGCAGCTATGTTCTCCGTAGCGGAGTACGCCTTGATTTGTCGAGAAAAATAATTGAAGTTAAAAAGTTGATTTTGGACAATGAAAGAGGACTAATTATGAAAAGTTGTGAAGTTTTTCAACTTAGAAAGTCTCGCTAATTATTCTTTAACTTTGAGAGAGTCTCGCTGATTATTCATTAGCTTTATATTAATCAATTTTGTTAAGCTAAGTTTCTACGTTTATTTTAAAATGCCAAGGCTTCGAATCGAAAGCAGTTGCTAGTGGTATTCATATCGAATATCTAGAAAAAAATTACAGTCCAGTTTTATCAAGACTAAAATGCTGCCCCGTTGATAATGTTTTGTCCAACGAAGGTGATGTAAACATCTTTCGGAAAGGGGGGTCTGCCTCAATCATAGACATATCCTTTGTCAGCTCTGCAATGGCGAGTTATATATCTTGGTGCGTCAGGAAATGCTACATCCACAATGATCAGCAGGCAATCTTCATAAAGGTATGGCTAGAGCAACCTAATAATGCAGGCCATTCTACTAAAAGAGCTGTCCATGTGGCTTAATGCATTGCCAAAGCACTGCGCGTCCATGCCTAGGAGGTACTCATTCCCCAGTAGAAGACCGAACTACTTGTGGAGTAGTAAACTGACCAGCCTTTGATTATTCTGCATTGGGCCAAAAAAGAAGCAGTAGGTAGAATCGATCAGGAAGCCCGCAAAACCCTTAAACTCGTCATCCAACAAAGCAAGAGAGGATGCTTTAAAGATCGGACGTAATCTCGTGGGGAAGCGCGTACAGAATCGTAATGAGACGATTTACAGGCCGTTCATCTCAACATATTACGTGCCCTCTCCATCATCCAGGGATTATTTCTTAGAAAGAGGAGGGTACTGACAACTTCCAGTGATGATAACACTGCTAGTCACCACAGGCAAACTGCTGGAGATCTGCAGTGGAATAGAAGATAACAAAGCTTCGGTTCAGGATCGAAGTTTGGTGTTCTTCGAGTTGTTTGAAGCATGCATGTCCGATGGGATATATCCTACAGCGTGGCCGCGGCAGAAGTTAGTACTACTGCCTAAGGCTGGTGAACCTTCAGATGAGCTAGAACGAGTAATCTACAATAGATTACTACCGGTTGTTGAGAGCCAATTAAGCCTTTCAGATCGACAGTGTGGGTTACGTAAAGTCAGATCAGCCATTGATGCCACCAAATTAGATACCAGCTTGGCCGAAGAAGCGATTCACGAAAAGGGTAGTTAACAAACATTGCGTGGATGTAGACAATGGATTGGATCCGGCTAATTCGAACTTATACGGGAATTTCTGTCGACGATCGGTACCCTGCCTATCTCGCAGCTATCGTCAACAGCTAATTACAAAATCCGAGGCTCTAGTACGAAACCGATGAAGGGCCGAAAGAGTATGTTGCCCCAGCAGATGTCCCATAGGACTGTGTATTGGGCTCACTTCCGTGGAACATCATATACAACGATGCCCTCAATCTTCCGGTTCAGGAAGAAGCCACGGTGGTGTGTCACGCCGATCATATAGCACTGGTTGTAGAACCCAAAAGACGCATTCTTCCACTGTCCAAGATTTGAGGAAGAAAGAAAGAACCTTGAAGAGACTCTAGGAGAGGTGCTGGTGCCAGAAAATGTGTTGCGGAAAATGGTAGCATGCTAGGAAGATTGGAATGCGATCAACTCCATGATCGCAACCATCCAAAGCAAGCTACGAAAAGCAGATGAGACGAAAGAAGCGCGGTTATGTACCTTACGTAGAAACTAAAGGTGACCAAGCTAGATGTGCTCCGTGATGTAATACCTTATGGTGGTCCGTGGTCGGGGGTGGTTTTAGTGGGAAGGAATCCCACACCCTGGTGTGTCCCGACCAGTGTATTTTGAAGATTTCTACTTCCTTAAAAAGAAGATAGCCGGAGGGTCAGGTATACAGTGAACCGATTTGAATAAGGTTTTGTATCCAACGAAATCTGAATGAATGATGAAGCCCTCATCCTGCCGAGATAAAGAGGAAAATTTTATTTTCAACCGTATGGGCATATTGGAGCGTTGACTACTTTGATGAACTGCTCAACAACCAAACTATCGTCGAGTTGGAGGTCCTGCGAAGTCAAGACAACGGGTAAATGCCGCCACCAAAAAGCACGGAAGAAACTGGAGACTGGACACAACACTGCGAGCTCGGAGCAATATGCACTCTTCAGAACAGAACTGGAAAGAGCTAGGACGCGGTCAGCGTGCTCCGCATCCTACAGATAAATATGCATTAGAGCGCTACCGCTCACGAGTTGCTAACGCAATTCATTGCGGAAAGCAAACCTGATTTAGTGCTCCGTGAACAGTACCGAAACAATGACGCAGCTTGATTACACCCCGGCATATCAGATAACGCTGCCGTCTGGGTTCGGGACAGCATCCACCTTAAGGTTCTTGGCCAAGGCTAAGGGAACAGTTTTGTCTGGATTCAGGGTTTTGGGGGTAACGTTTCCCCCGGTCCCTCTAAGTTTGAATGAGACAATGCTGGAGTTTCGACGTAGGCTTGCTGTACTCGAGGACCCTGTCTTGAGTCTAGAGGGGCGGATTCTGGTCGGGGGTGACTTCAATGGCAGGGCACTTGAAATGAGCATATCCTACCCAGACTCAAGAGGGAAACGAATTATCGAAATGGCGGCGAGGATAGCAATAAACAGGAGCAAAGCTACCGGGACCTGCGGAAGACGTTACAAACTGGTAACTCGAAAAATCGTCGCTCTGCGGGAACCCTGTTCACTTAAGGCCGAGCATATGCACCGCATTATACTATTCCCTGCGTATCGCGCACGGAATGGTGAGGACAACGCGTAGTTCGCCGAAGACTGCCCACTTCTCCCTATAAAAGAATTGGAAGAGGCAGTCCTCTGCAAGAAAAGATGGTATCCCAGTACACCTCTAATTGGTGCTTTAACATCGGAAAGACCTAATGCTCGGTGCATTCACCGCTTGCCTAAAAGACGGCATTTTCCTTTCCGTTGGAAGATGGGGAGGCTTGCGCTAATTAGCAAAAAGAAAGGCGACCCGGAGTTGCCGTTTTCATACCGACCATTTCTACGCCGCCGAGCTCAATGGATCGTGCTCCCCATAGTGCTTGACGTCAGAAATACCTTTAATTCCGTAAGATGGAAATACATTCTTTTATGGAAGTTAAGGATTATCTGAGAAAACGCTCAATGCTGCAATGCAGATGAGTGGTGCTTGGTCGGTTATGCAGATAATGTCGGGGCGCTTTTTGCTAGATGCACATTTGAGCAAGCGCAAAGCAAACTTGGCAGATTAATGCGACGGGTTAGCGGATGTATGACTGCTCACAGTTATAATCTTACACTGGAAAAAACCGAAGTAGTCATCCTGATTAAAAAGACAATTCCGGTCCTCCATCCCATATAGACCAGCAAGTTGACTCCTGACTCAAAGATGAGCCTTTTCCAGCAAATCAATGCAACAGCGGACAAGGCTGTAGCTAAAATGTCGGTCTTAAGCCGACTAATGGCAAATATTTGGGGTCCTACATTTTGCAAGCGATGCCACCTCAAGGGCTCGAATAGATCTTTCTGAAACTAATCTTATTTCTGATACTGGCTGAAATATAGGGAAGATGGGACTCAAAACCTGTACCCACACTAGTGAAACAGATCTGGTTCTTAGAAGCTATCCCACCGAAAAATCACAGTGATGAATCTATATGAAATCTAGGTCTCAAAATACATCCCGTCTCGATATCTGCTCAAAAAAAGTTAATACTAGCATATTGCCATGTTTTAGAAATTTACGGGAAAACCCTCCTTAAGTTCATTCCAGAAATACAAAATTTGGCATCAGCATAGGCGATAATATAGAGCATAATTCCGGTTTGAAGTCAATACAACTATTATTGTTAAAGTTACAAAAGATCAAAGTTTCGCATTCCAGGGTGAATTTATTGCTCCCTGAGATGTGTATGACGTCATCATAATATAAAGTGAACTTATAGATAGTAGCCAATATAATAGACTATGAATAATCAACCGAAATATACGATGGCAATGTCAGCACCAAAAACCAAAGAATTGACAGCATTAATTTGCACTGGTCAAACAAAAATAATAAAGATCGGAGGCTACAACTTTGAGAGCGCTGAAAATTTCTTCTATCTAGGGTTGAAAATCACAACCGATAATAGGTATGGCGATTAAACCCGCGCACGGTTTTTGCCTGCTAACAAAGCTTATTTTCATTTACGAAATCTATTTCGCTTGAAACGTCTCACCATAGGATCACAGCTCCTACTGTACAACACAATGATCTTGTGAGCCCTCATGCATTCCTCGTAGAAAAATTGCCGCGTGAGGGAAAAACCTATATAGCGGCGAAATCTATGAGAAATACCACGACCGCTTGGTTGTAGATAAAATCCGGCTCAATAGGTTACGATAGGCGGGTCACTTATTTCGTATGGATGAGGATGATCCATCCCGGAAAGGGCAATATCTACTGCAGAAAAAGAGGACGTGGCAGATTCTGCCTTATATGGAACCATGGCTTAAGCCAGGACACCAGACAACTTTTGAGGGATATCGAATTGGTGGACTTCGGCGCAAAGCTGGATGTCTGCAATTCCTTATTAAGGCAAGTCTAGATCGGACCCCGGATGCTGCGGCGTTGATAATGATTGATTAATATTAAAGAAGCTAAGTAGTATTAAAATTTGAGAAAAGAAAGGAATGCTGCATATTATTAAACGCACCCTCTCGTCAGATTTTTACTTGACACTGTTGTTGTGTCCGGATAGCTGAGTGGTTAGAGCACAAGGCTGTCGTATGGAAGGTGGGGGTTTGAATCTCACTGGTGACAGTGGAATTTGTATCGTGATTTGATGTCGAATACCAGTCGACTCAGCTGTGAATGAATATCTGAGTCAAATCAGGCTAATAATCTCGGGCAAGCGCAATGCTGACCACACTGCCTCCTACAATGAAATGTAATCCTGTAGTGTACCGTTACGATCTTGAATGAACTCTAACACACTTCAAGGCCCTGATCAAATATGGATTGTCGCGCCAACGATTATTGTTATTACTACTGTTGGACAAGTCAAATGAAATGTTGCAGAGGTCGCAACGTCGCGGATACGACAGTTGTTCTGGAACATAGTTTGAGGAATTTAAGGTTAGGATAACATCAATGAGTTTGGTGTCGACTGCATCATCGATTCTAATAAGACTTGCCGCGGTAATTAATAGATAATTAAGTTAATAATTTTAATGCTTTTTCTTTTTTCTTTCTTGGTAAAAGTAATTTAGGTAATTAGTGTTTTTAGTATAAATAAAACCATAGAATCGCAATTGTTTTCATTAGCTTTGTACTGATGAAGGGAGTAAGTTGCTCCCGAAATATATATATACATAATAAAATAAAATTGTAGTTGGGATTAAGCTAATGGTCTATTAATTTTCTGCTGAGCTTTTCGAAAACGGGTTAAAGGGAGTAAAGTAAGAAAGAGGACAAATGGTGAATATTAGCATATAAATGGGGAATCAGCTCGTCACAGGATAAAGCGAACGAAATGATGCTCGCCTTGACATCTATTATCGAAATTCGAAGTGCGTATCAAGACTCAACATAGAATTGTGTTAATGATTGCTTGCTTAAGTGTGCAGAGTTTCAATCTTTCCAGTAATAACTCGACTTTATTAGGGTTAAGATCGATAACCTTACATTTGCAGCTGCGACGCTGCGCTGAGTACGATAATACCACCCTATGATAATAAAATTTTGCAGATTAGCGAAGGACACCAAAACACACCACCCGAAGATTATTGCCGCTGACTGTAGTGCTCAGAAAGCGAAGTGGGAATTCCGGAGGACAAATGAAGGCAGGGAATTTTTCTCAATGTCCTTTTTCTGTCAAAACATCCCTCTAGAAAACGTCGGAAATGGAAACACGATTAGGCTTGGGAAAGTAGGTTCCATCGTGGAGCCTTCACTTACAAAAAAGCTGATGTCAAGCTTCTACAGTGGGTTATCACTTGAAGAGAGGAGGAACAGGTTGGTCACTTGATGAGGGTACATTCCTGAAGGTATTGCTGTCGAATACCGAGTTTCGAGGAAAGGCTGTAGTAAAGTATCGTATCAGGGCCAACAAATACTCAAACATATATCAAGCGTGTGAAAATAGTGGCATACTTACCGCTCAGTTAAAGGTAAGGACCACGAAGCACGTTATAGTAAGAACAACAACTCTTCGAAGATAAACACGCACGTCACCCTGAAAAGTAAGCAAGCTGGAAACCTCAAGTTCAGTACTCCAGTTATGAAAAGTTTTGTTAATTTTTTTTTATGAGAATAATTGGTTACAGGATGGCTCCAGTTATATATGCATAATTCGTAGTGAATAAACGCTGAATATACCTCGTGCTTAATTCGATGTGGCACTGACATTTTATCTCGTGGGGAGTAGTAATTTAACGCGAAACAGCAACTTTGACCTGGTATAACCTTGCTAATAATAATAGGATTTTCACAAATCTGCTTTCTATTAAAAGCTATCATATCTACGATGAGTTTAAGTGGGGTCCACAGTAACTTTTCAAAATATAACAGTATGGTATTATATAATAATATCAATTTCATTAAAGCAGATATAGTAACGGAGTGCATTTTGAGGCTCACTGTCATTTTGTTCAGATTTTTGGAAAACCAATATCTGCTTCGAAAAGTATTAATCAACCTTCCAGTAATTCATCGCTTATGCGGGGATTCTCACCAAACTTCGTGTCAGTAGGGATAACCGTTTCTGAGAAAAGTGCGTGTAACAGACAGACAGAGAGGAAACCCATGCTTTCAACAAAACTTTAAAATATGTGCTTCAAGTGACTTTATGATGACTCATGAGGAAATGTATGCAAATCGGTAAAATCGACAATAAAGAAGGGGGTTATCAAGTGCTTTAGATTGCTGTGGGGAGTTGTTACGAGATTGTTTCCGCAAAATCAGGATAATATATTTGCAGCGGTGTCAACATATGGTGAATGACGAGATTATGAACGCGTGGTTCGAGATAACGTGATCCGCAGTACTGATCCAATCCCTAATAGGGAATCTACGCACCGGATTCAGAACCTGCTTAAGAGAAGGTAATTTCTCTGCAAAGTAAAAATAGCAAAAGATTGTGCTGATTTTGATGACGGGAAGCCGCTGAGTGAGTCTATATCCCACATATTACGTACGTACGTACGCCTTCCGAATGCAATAGGCAAGGTTTTCGAGCGGATCACAATTTATAACCGACTGTCTCCAATAATTCCGAAAGGTCAGCCCTGGATGCGATTAAAGTTGTTTATTATCTAGTCAAGAAAGCAGAGAGTTCTCGACGGATTTTCCTATTAACCTTCCACTGGCCAAGACCACCAGAGACCATTTATCTTTTAAGTAGATATAATCTTGCGACCTTAAATGCTTGGCACGTATTGCCAGAATTAGGTAAAATCCGACATCTGCAAATATTGTGGCAGCTCGTCAATATAATAATAATAATCGGTAGTGCGATAATCCAACTGGATCAGGGCCTTGAAGTGTGTTATAGCGCCCATAGACGACGAACCAAGTTGGTAACCAAGTTACGGTTCGTTTCCTACACACGCAGCAACTGACCTTGCAACTTCATTTCATTGCGAGATCTTGAGGAGTGCACATCATCGCGTCGTAAGTTGTCATTACGATGCGAGGTGTCGAAGAGTGCACATCGTTGCGTCGTGAGCTTCGCTATGTTGTGGACTCTCTTTTAGTGTGGCGTTGAATTACATACGTGCTTAGTCCTCCGGGAGGGTTTTAGGGAGTAGCAATGATTAGAAACAACCGGATTTAACCCAAATGATGATTTTTATGTTCAGTTTGAAAGCCATTAATTGCCTACTTAGTTCCAATTCCAACGAAAAAGTCACAAACCTAATGTCAGGGATTTAACTAGTCTAAGCTATCATAGCATAGTTCGTTATTGAAATATAGAGCAATTTATGCATCTATCTCTAAGAAAAGGGCGCTGCGATCATTCTAAAGAAAAAAGGTAAACGGCATTTTAACGTCAAGACTTAACTACAGTCCGCAAACTAGGATTATTAAAAAATATTAAAAGCTACATTTTTGGTGCCGTGTTAAACTTTTTTTGTGAATTTTAGTATTTTTTCACGGTTTCTTCAATGAATAAAAAAAAACTACTGAATGAATCGCAATTATCGTAATTTGCGGACCGTAGAAATCGGTTCTGAATAAGTCGTGAAAATTTCAAAGAATTTGGTTGGATAGATTTTGGGCTATGGTGGCAGCCGATTTTCAATATGCAGTTTTGAGAAAAACGCATTTAAACAGTAAAATGCAATTACCACCTGACCTTACCTGACCATTAATCTGCTATACCTGGTCCATAAAGCTTAGGTTTCTTGAAGAAACACATATTCAGCCTTTGCTTCAATTCTTACCCTTTTAGCGAAGTCGTTCGAACACCATTCGGACCGATAAATACGCACTTTATTAGGGCGATCGACATAAATCTGAGATGTGACTTATCACGTGTTTAACGGTATAATTTCCGAACTACTCCGAATATCAAAAAATCACTTTTCCCATATATTCTACAGTATATCTAGATACAATTGATGCCAAAAAAAATCGATTCTCCGGGTCCGACACACAGGATGACCCGCTTTATAAATTACCGCACTTAATGCATTTTCTAGCTTAAGTGTAAAACCTTATTTCTAATTGCCAACATACCTTGGGCTATCATTAGCAATTGTTGTGGTACCGCCGTTTTTGATACCAAATGCTTGTAATGCAATAAAACGACCTTTATGAAAAAATTCATATGGCTTAGGAAGGTAAAATGCAGACTTAGGAAGAGCAGATATAGGTTAATTAGAGTTTGGTTGATCAACTTCTTATTTTTATGTGTACATAATTTAATTTAATTTAATGTTACTAAACACAAAAGAATTAACGGCATATTGATCCACTTGCTAATTATGCTATCTTAAGTGATGTTTGGTTGCATCTTAATTAACTACTCAACTTCAACATGAAGGACCAGTGCCACTATAATTTCTCATTTTCACAAAAATGTAAGGTAACGTTACAGGGTCCAGGTACATCGTAAACACATTTTTTAAATAAACGAAATTCCTATTTGAGCAATACCCAAACGCGGTATTTAGCATTCCTTAATGCAGAACAAAATTCTTAATTAACAATTCTTAGCAAATTCTTAATTACGAGGAATTCCACCTACACAGACATGCGTCGCCTACTTGGTATTAAACAACCTAATAAAAGGATTTGGATAGACCAGAGGGATCTTTCAAGCAAAATTCCTTTATAATTAAGGAAACATTAACGTAAACGTGTATTCACGAAAACATTCTTTCTTTAAGAGTTAATATAAACATGTTCAACTAATTACCGGTTGGAATCAGTCATACGAAAGAACAAATCCCTCTCTTTTAAAAGAAGGTACATCCAGTATAAATCGGCTACTGTTCCTCAATTCATAGAATCTAATTCTGGAACAAATAAACAAATAGTCACATACTTCTCCGGAACCGAAAATAAAGGCATTTAAAAATGTCCTCTTAAGCTTTGAATAAACGATAGGATCCTAATGGGATACTAACAATTCTTACATTCAAATATATGCAGTTATGCCGCCACATTCCAATATGGGTCTCACTACCTTAAACACTTGTTCAAGCGATAATTACGAACCATTCAATTGAACGATAAGGGATTCAAAGTGCATCCGAAGCGTCATAAACCAATAATAAAATGTATGAAATATCGAATGCACATCTGTTTGAATATTCAAGGATAAGGAACATCATAAGATACCACAGTACATTTATTTACATTCGAAATAAGATAAATACATTTTATGAAAATAATTTGAGCGAACAAGAAAGAAGAAAACTAACATATTATCGTAACGAATTTGTAGCGACCGGGTAATTTAAAGATCTAATAATCATATAGCATATCAACAGCCCTCCATTTCTAATCCTACCCATAAACCACCCAAACAACACCCCATACAATATCCGACGGTGCCACAACAATGGCTTTCTAGATAATGATAACCAACAAAACGCATTAAGTGCACTAATTTATAAGAGTAAAGCCTAAGCCAAGATTTGGTTAGTATAAATGGGAAAAAGAGTCAAATATGTAGTCAGTAGGTAAGTGCCAACACAAAAGCACAATAAATAAATATATTTAGAAAACTCATATTTTTATTTCATTACATTTATTTATTCGTAAAACTTATTATATCATCATATATTGAATACATCAATATCAATCATCATATGATGTGAACCTCTCAAGCATTCGCAGCACATTAAAGTCGCTGGGAAGCTTTTCAAATGATCAAGCACACACCGAACCGACCCCCAACCGTTTGACATTTAGGGGCCATGCCCACAAAATATCAAAACATTTTGATGTTCTTGAAACCGTTGCTGCCACCGTTGCCGTATCCTGAGTTTGTATGGAGAATTTCTACACAGACGTGCACCCGCACTGTAACCGGGAACTACCAACTTGGCTCGTTGTTTGTGGGCGCTATTAAAGCACTTCATTCAAGACCGTAACGGTACACTACAGTATTACAGTACCCTGCAGGAGACGCTCTGGTCAGCATTGCGCTTGCTCGGGATTATTACCCTGATTTGACTCAGGTACCCATTCACAAACAAATATTCAAACGCATTCAGGTCAACAAAGTGGACTTGTATCACCGAAATGCTCATCGCTGCAAGTTTCAATTTCAATTTATTTCTTTAGTGACTTACAACTAGACAATGATTACTTACGGCTAGCTTAAATAATAGCTAATTGTACTTAACTCTATAAAATGGGTGACTATTACATAGGTTGGCCAACCCGACCTTCTCTGTAATCTACTTTACTGTGTATTTGATTCTGTATATACATTGATCTTGTATATACATTGATCTTGACAAAAAAATGCGCCCGCACTAAAGGTGCGAGAAGGTTGAAAACTTCCTTTATAATTTATTTTAACCTAATAAAGTACATTACAATTTCCTGTTCTTAAACTCTATCCCCCCTACCAGGCCAGGAGTGTCAAAAAGGGTGAGGATTTAGGGTTTTAGGCATGAACTCACGATTTGGCAGGGGCTTAAGTATGTGGCCAATATGGTGGTTTTACCCTGTTGGTAGGGATACCGAATTAATGGGTTAGGGTGGCCCTCCGTTCTTTCAAATAACTATTCCAATTGAGTGAGAACGTATTCTCGAAGTCGTTTCACTTTGGCTCGCCTTTTTGGTCTTCCAGTTGTATGACAAGCCTGAGTATGCCTCACATTTTGCCATGGCATTGTTGGAGAGTTCGTGCTCCGTAGCAGATAATGGGTCTTATCAGAGCCTTATGCAGGGTCAGTTTAGTTTTGGTGCTGAGACCTACTGTCTTGCGAACAAGATAGTAGATGCCACTGAGCTGAGGTTTGAATTTGAGGAGTTTATGCTGTATTACTCCCAAGTATTTGATCGAGCTAGATCTGCTCACAGTGATGTTCCCGATTCTCTTTTTTAAGCGTTTAGCTTTTCTGTGGATGCCTCTAGGACTATTTAGTATTTAGATTTTCTCCTAAAGGTGCAGATTTGCGTTTTGTTTATCATGATTCCCCCATTACGGTAGTACCTGCATAGATCTACAATGTACAGCGATGGGTACAAGCGCCCAACTATACATAAATAATCCAGTCATCAACGCTTTCAACCTCCGAATTCTTTCACTCCGATTGATATGAAATTTCGGGTGGGGGTAGAGGGTTGGATAAGAAACAAAACTTACACAACGTCGCCTCCCCCGGGTATATACCCCCCCCCCCAAAAAGTGTTAATAGAAAGTGTTATTTATGTTCATATTTTTTTCATCGGAAAAATGTATGTTTTTCAACGGTTTTTCGCAAATAACTCGAAAATCATGCATTCTATGTATAAATGATAAGAAGCAGAAACAAAACATAATAAATACAAAAAAGAATGATTTTTTTTATTTTTCTGTAGTGCAATACGGACTGAATTATAGCTCTTCAAAGGTAAATTCGTAATGTCTGAAAAAAATTAATATTTTCAAGGTTATATAACACAAAACTAGTAACTTTAGTGAAAATCGATCTAAAGCTCTTTTAAAGTGATTGAAAAGAATTTTAAAATGAGGTATGATGGAATTCAATGAAGTATAAAGTATATAATAACGGAGCTATGATCAAAATAATGTAATTACCTGAATTTTAGATAAGAAAAATCAATAAACGTAGTTTCCTCACATAAATTAAAACTAAACTGAATCCTTTGTTTTTAAGCCCTCGCAATAAATTCTATCATACCTTATTTTCAAGGTTCTACTACTTGTCCGAAAATTTTAACTGAACATTTTTTGCTTAGAATTGACGATTTTTGTGATTATTTCGAAAAAAAATTACATCTCGGAGAGGGACACTTCGACACTTTATAACTTTTGTTTCTTATGCCACCCTCCACCACATCCCAAACTTCATGTCAATCGGTCTTGACTGAGAGAATTCGGAGGGCGCATCCGAGTTTTAGCTCCCGACAGCCTCAAGCTGCATAGCGGCTAAGCGCTCTTCGTACGTATGGGGTAACATACAAGTGTGGTGATCATTACCTATGTATTTAAGTACGTTATTTTGCAGTAAATTTTTGTCAAGATATATGCGAAGATAGCGCCATTGCATAAATTTTCCTGAAGCCTCCCGAATTTGATTTGCTCTACGGGACGCAGGTAAACAGGAGAAAAAAATCAATCTACATCAGTATACCTAGAGAATGACGTACGGAATTTGAAATATATTAATTTTTAAAGAATTGGCCAATGAAGGCTGCTTGGTTTTTAACAAAAAAATGACTTTGACCGATCATTAAAAATTTGGAAAAACTTCAAATTTCGTACGCCATTCTCTTTGAAATGTTGTGAAGATGCTGTTAATTTTTCAAGTAAAAATATAGAAAACTGTTCAAGTTATGTTGCATGCCATTACATAAAATCATGTTACGAGAGAAAAAATGTGTTTACAGATACCAAGGCCATTGAAAAAAATAGTCGTGGCATAATAGGAGGGAAATTCTTAAAAGTTCAAAGTATTTTTTAGTCAATAAAAAAATCAGTTCCTAGAAATTTCTAGCGTGGTTTTACCTCGGCAAGATAACTGAAAAATTACTTTCTTGATCTTATAATAATAATAATAATCGTTGGCGCTATAATCCATATTGGATCAGGGCCTTGAAGTGTGTTAGAGCACTTCATTCAAGACGCAACGGTACACTACAGTGTGGTCAGCATTGCGCTCACCCGAGATTATTACCCTGATTTGACTCAGGTACTCATTCACAGCTGAACCGACTGGTATCCGACGTCAAATCACGATACAAATCCCACTGCCACCAGCGAGATTTGAACCGCGACCTTCCGTGCGACAGCCTTGTGCTCTAACCACTCAGCTATCCGGACTTTCTTGATCTTACTAAAAGTAAATTAGTACTTTTTAGCTGAACCTTGTTTGAGGCATAAAATAAAATCTCAATTTTCATTGAAAATTCGTACTTTCTGTTTAAAGTTTAAAATTTTTAACAAAGTTTTTAATATTTTATTTTTAAGTTCAAGTAGAAGCTATACGTGCTTATGATCAATTTTTCCGCATAAAAATTAAGGTTTCTTACCGATTAGGTATTCCCACCGCGATGTTGCCGCTTTTTTTTCAAGAATGAAACAAAAATGAAATGTTTTATTTACATATACCTAACTAAGATCACAATATTTAAAACATTTAAAATATAACATTCCTGTAAGAAAAAAAATAGTGAAAATAGGCTTGTTTTCGGCAGTTCACAGGTATCTCTTCCCTTAAAGCGATAAGTGAACTATTTTTCACGTCACGGTATTCAGTTATGGGGAACAGCCAGAATTTAAAATATTAAAGGATGAGACATCTCAGTTCAGGAAATATATTTGATAAAATTAGAAATTCATCCTAACTTTTTATATCTCAAAAACCATATGATATTTTAAAATGAGTTATAAAGGAAAAAATAATAACTCTTTATGGGTGCTTTCTATCGTTATTATTATTATTAATTTATGTTAGACAGAAATATTATAGAAAAATAAACAGGTGAGCCTTTATTACAGCCAAAAAAACTTGGACACTTCAAGTTACCATTTTCTATCGCAACGTGTAACGCAATTGCTGCTCAAATGAGGTACCGTTATGTTTCTTGTTGTATTTACAACTTTTAGACTCTCTGGCGTATACGACATTCATTAAATCGTTGCAAGTATCGTGCATTAAAGGGTCGAAAATGAACAATGAGCAGCTGTCCTGCGACTCCAATGCGCTGATCATTAAATATTATAAAAGCATTCAGAAAATAGCTCAAAAACAAAAAAGCTAAAGTTTACTGTTCATTACGCAATAAAAAGCTTTGACGAAAGTGACTCTGCTTGTCGGAAAACCGGTGGTGGTTAAACCGTGAAAATCTAGTCGGAGCAATAAAAACGACAGATCTTGCGCAGCATAAGGAACAACTCCAAGCCAACTGCAGTATCTATAGCAAATTTTAGCAATTTTGGCACACAGGTGTAGTAATAGATCGTCCTAAAAGCGTTCGCAATTTTAGGACTTTAAGGGCCTATGCTCCAAAGAAGAAGCCATTGCTTTTCCAAAGAAATATTGAAACAAGTCGGGAAACCGGAAGCTTGACGCTTCAGGTATAAAAGGTTTTTTGTTTCCTTATGTGAGGAGCATAACGCAGTTCTCCATTGGCCGATAGCATTGACTTGAGATATTTAAATCGCTCAGTTCTATCAGCGGCGTGACCTGCCCAGAACTAAGCGATTTAAATGTCTGGGGTCAATGCTATCAGCCAATGGAGAACTGCGTAATGAAACTGCTTCACGCATTAACGCAATCTGAATGAAGTGGCATTCCACAACCGGTGTTCTTTGTGATCGACGTATTTCTACACTTTTGAGTGTTGGCCGACTATAAAAGACAATGAACGGCGTTTTGCGGGAATGGGGACTAAGAGGTTCCATTGGATTAGTGGTGTGACACGTTTTAATTACATCCAAAATGAGGATATCCGTGATCGATACAGGGTTGCATAGATTGTGGAAACATTGCGAGAGGCGTTTTCGATGGTGTGGTTATGTAATTCCCGCTAACGAGAATTCACTCGCCAATATTGGTCTGAACTGACTTCGATCAATGGTAAGCGGCCAAAAGGCCGGCCGAAACAATGGTGGCAGCATACACCGGATGGGGATTTAAAAGCCTCGCGATTACATCCAGATCAGGCATTTGATAAAATAACATGGCGAAACCGAACTCGACGAGCCGACCACGCGTGTGAACGGCACAACGGCCGAAGAAAACAAAGAAGTTGTGAGGAGTAGCGAGCGCATGACAGCTCCGTGTCACATAGCGAAAAATTCCACTGGTCTCTAATTTTTTAGGAAGCTATTTAAATGAATCATTTGATGGAAAGCCCTGTATTGATAATAGTCAAGCTCATACGCTTCATACTCTGAGTTTAATATTATTAGCAAATGCGAAGAATTTGACCGACACCGGATATAAAAAAGGGCCGGGGAGAAATAGATTCTTCATGAATGGAACTTTAATATTTCACTCGAATGTCAATTATTCTCGTTAATTATGACGTCATCATATTATTTGTATGGCTTAGGATGCTTTTAATTCACACGAAATTGACAAGTTTGAACTGCTATAACTTTGACACTAATAGTTGGATTTTCATGAAACTTGGCATGCGTATGCACGATACTGCCCTCTATGCCTATTCCTAGGATGAACTTAAGGGGAGTCAATTTCTAAAAGTTGGTAATATACTATTAGCAAGTTTATTTGAACAGATATCGGAATGGGATATATTTTGAGGCCTAGATTTCATCTAACGCACCACCCTGCTTTTTTTGGATTTTTAGGTTGGGTAGTTTCCGAAAATGAGTCCTGTCTCACTTTAAGTGCGTACATTTTGACTCCCTACTCAAGCAATTTACGCCAAAAGTAATGTCAGTTTCGGAAAGTACAAATCGAGACCTTTGAGCATTTGATACCCTACACGACTATATCTGGTGAAACAATTTCTGAAACCCCCCTTTGCATGTCTAGGAAACCCTCCTTTAAACTCTAAATTTATTCCACTCGATGTATGCGTGAGATTTCATAATTCCCATCTGTCCACCAAATTTCGTCCGGATCGGTTAAGCCGTTTTGGAGAAAAATGCGTGTGACAGACAGACAGACAGTGAATCGATTTTAATAAGGTTTTGTTCTACACAAAGTTGAATATGTTCGAGAGTTTGTTAATAAGACAGAAGCTGTGGAAAATCGTTATTTTTTGCGACGAATCTAAATTCAACAGTTTTGGGCCTGCAATTGGTGTGGAGAAGGGTGCTCACTGCCTTAGGAGATCCTAATATCGAACCAACAGTTAAGCACGGCGGTGTGGCAGCATCATAATCTGAGGTGCTATGGCGTCCAGGACGAGCATTATTGCATATAATCCAAGAAAACGTCACTAAAATAGATTTAGTTGACATACCAAACCAGTACATACTAACTACGGTTGCTATATTAGGTTTGCCACCTGATATAATGTTAGATCATTACAATGATCCAAAATACACAGTCAGGGTAGTTAAGGAATAGATCCCCTTTAATGTCAAAAGGACTCGTGGTCATTCACGTCGAATAGGAGCTACGCGAAAGAGAGGTAAAAGGCAAAAAGGACTTGGAGAATCATATAAAGGATATCTGGAGGTTTATTTCTGCAGAAGTCACCGACAAGGTTATAGGATTAAAGAAAAGAATACCTCTCGTAACTTGAAAACCTAATGGTCGCTACACAAAATAATAATCTACTCTGCTGCTATTATAAATTTGTTCTTTTGTATTAAATTTGAAGTGTCCAAGTTTTTTTGGGTTCGCACAACACTAATTTTTCTGTCTAATCGCTCCTTTTCTGTTTAAAATAAAATTAATTATATAGTAATAACGGTGGAAAATGTACATACAAATGCATCTATTTTCTCCAATAGGTTATTTAAAAATATTAACTGACTTCCGAGATATTTGACTTCAAAGTGGGTTGCATTAACTGTCAAACCTTTCAATTGCTTGATTGTATATGAAGTTGCTCTTTTAACCCAACATGAAATGATGCAGTCCATTGCATGCATAGGAGATCATATCATAGCTTCAATATATCCTGCAATAATATAAGCTTTTCAAACAACGAGACGGTGACAAATATATTAAGTTGTAAACGCAAGAACCAGCAGTTTCCTGTGCTGCTAAGAATCGCAATAATTTTGACACATCCGCCGTATGAGTTCAAACGCTTACAATTTTTGGGATGATTCACATTTGCAATCGCCATCAACAAAGGGCAGGGATAGTTCCCACAAGTGGGTTATATATATGGAAAAAACTTCCAGTTAGAAAGTTATTCGTATTTGGCTCATGTTTCGGAAACGTGTGCACCGAACGGAAAAACCGAGAAATGTTGCATATCCGAAACCCCTTCAATAAACGGAATTAAAACAAAAGCATTTTCTTGTCTCAAGTGCCATTTTAACATATTCCGGATACTCATATAAAATATATTACGTCATTGCAATAAACTTAGCGATCGAAGGCACGAGTAACACTTAGTTATCTATACAGTGAAGACTTTAATGTAATCAACTTCCAATTTTCCTCTAGGGTAAGTCCTGTTTTTAAAGTGACGCCAAAACCTACGCATGCTTCGTGGATCAAGGTTATACCATGGTTTATCTGGTAGTCCGTCGTCAAACTCGATATGTCCGCCAATTCCTAGACCAATCGTTAGATGAAATGGTCGATCGAATGGTGCCATCTCCGTCGCTGGTCGGCGGAATGCTGAGGAGAAATTCATCATTCTGAGGGACTGGTTGAAGAAGGACTTCCTTATTGGATCTATATTACAATATTGCTCTCCATTTACGGACAGAGTGACGGAGGTTGGGGTCCATTTTAAACCGTAAATATGATAATCGGAACTCCATTTTCGATTATTACTGCATGATTTCTGGCATGTAAACTGGTTTCGGAACGCGCTGCTACCTTTCGAAATAATGCCACCTGAAAGGGTGCATGTATCCAATCCAGTAACAAATGCCACTCGCATTTGTCCAGAACTGAAGTTGTATTTGCCATATGCATTATCTGTAGGTTCTAGAAAGAATTGCACGAAGGACCAAGGAATATCGGGAAGCTTAGCCCTAATTTGAACAGAACCATACGAAAAGCTGAAGTATCCTTTTGTTGTAATTTGACCTGACGCTATTGGAGGTACTATATCAACAGCATTTCTCCTAATACAATCACTTGTCTCTAGTTCTCCAGTGCAATCTGCTTGAAGATTGAGCGTGAGATTGGAGTCGAAAATAGTATCTCCATAAATATCTGTTATGGGTTTCGGCTCTATGGAAAGATGGTCTCGGTTGACGTAAATTACATCTTGGTGCCTTAAATATGTAACAAATTCAAAGTTAGGTTGACCAGCAAACCGTTCTTGTGGAGTCCATTTGGAGGTATCGATTCGATTCCCTGAGAATTCTTCATAAAATATTAGACGTTCCGCGCACTTCTGTTGAATACCATTCACGGCCGTTATCGATGGCTTACATTCAGCACTCGTGTCGTCCGTCGGTGGAGGCCGCCAAATACTCCTGTGTCCCACTTTGTTAATGTAACCCGTCACTATGTGTACTCCATCCGGGTATTGTTGTCTCTGTTCAAATGCAGTGACAGTTATTCGGTAGTAGATTACATCTCCAATTCTGAGGTTTGATGTGTTGTCTTGAAACGTTAGTTGACCATTTTTAGGGCGTATATCGTATGCAACCCATTGACTGGCTCCAAAATTATCTAATTCTTGGTTGAGTCTGCCATTGAAAGTCATGGAGGTGATATCCTTTCCTGCAGGAATTGATACCTGGAAACCACTTGGGTAAAACACATCCACTTTTACCGATTCAAGACCCGATTGCTTCATCTGGGGTGCGACCGATGGCCTACATTCAGCCCTAGTATCGGGAATGTAATCAAACACAACAAATATTCCAGTCATATAACGCTGTGTCTGACCAAATGTTCTAAGGTTTATTTCGAATTTGAACTTATTTCCGATCTCAATATTTGATGTACAGTTTGTGTATTTTAGTCGACCATTTTGTGGACGCACATCATCTGCAATCCACGTATCAATTAGAAATACACCATTCTCGTCGTATAGATTTCCTTCGAAGGTCATGAACTTGATATCATTTCCTGCAGGAAGTGATAGTTCGAACCCTTTTTGTTTAAACACACCCAATTGTATAGTTTCGGAAACAAACTTCGCAGAACTTGGCTCCACAATTTTTAGTAGGACTTGTGTCCATGGCATACATTCGGCTACCGGTTTAGCATTTTCACCACCTACAATGCTTTTTCCCCATGTGTAGTCCATTCGCTCTCCAAACGCAGTTAAACTTATGTTCAAGAAAATCACATCTCCGATGTTAATATTAGCTGTGCTGCTGTTCTCAAATGTGAGTAAACCATTTTTTGGACGCATATCTGCAAACCACGTAAACGATTGCTTATAGGCTTGACTGAAGTGCGTACATTCGAAAGTTGCAAAAGTGGTATCAATTTTCGATGGAATTGTTATCCGGAAACTGCTTGGGCAAAACACTTCAAATTCTCCAACTTTTCCAAATACTGGGGCACTTAGAAACCTTTGTTGCGATTTAACACCGTTAAAATTCAGAATAAAAATTACAAATAAAGTTATGCCAGTGATGAAAAGCTTAGGGACCATTGTGTCTAATCAGCGAACTCGCGTCTACAAATGATAACCGAATACTAAATTCATTTTCTGGTAGATTAGAATATACACATGGCATTCCAGAGATTCATTATTTGCAGGCTGCAAGAGTTAGAACGTCACAAGTAAATCAATGATCTTTGTGAGGGTTCCATGGTTATCGCACCCAGTTTTCATCTGGTCCACACTAAGAGTTTGATAAATAAAATGAATTAATTCAAATGAAAAATAATATATTTTACAATTTCTTATGTACACTTTGAGGCTGGAAATAACGTCTCGTGGCTAAGTTGATTGAAAATTAGGTTCTGTATTTTGTGCCTTGTATCCCAGATACGTTATGAAGATTTGTATTCATAGTTGTGCTTCATCCGCTACGCGGCTTGTCGTTTACAGACTTTTGTGTTAAGAACAATTCCTTCAAAAATCAAACAACATGACTACAGTTTTTGGGTCTAGTGTGATTCCTCATGTAATCGAATAACAAATCGGAATCCTAGAAGCTCAGCGCTTCGAGTATAAAGGTTTTGTGTTCATCCTAAGTGAACGTTTTTACATTCCTTCATAATTGAGAATGTAAAATATTCGTTCATATATTTCCAGACTCCAAGATATAAATATGTAAATTAAATACCGCTGGTACCAACTTTTCTTTCTATGTTAGCCTAAGAGTTTTTCAGCCCAACTGTTACGGCTGGTACTAACGTATGCACATGACGATCTTATTGTACACTACCCGACAACTTCATTAGCACATACATATTCATACATATAAGCTCATTTGATATGGTGATGACGTCACACATAGCTTAGAGAGCAATAAATTTACGTGAAATGTAAAACTTTGACTTCTGTAGCTTTGTTGATAATAGTTAGATTGCATTCAAACTTTCCAGAAATATGTCCTATATTATCATTTTTATATTATCATTATTTCGCCTATACTGCTATCAAATTCTACTCCCAGGATGAACTTAAAAGGGGTTTTCGGGTAAATTTCTAAAGTTTGGTAACACTATTATTGTCTTTATATATGCGGCTATTGAAACGGGATGTCTTTTCATGCCTAGATTTTGTTTAGATGCATCATTATGATTTTTTCAGATTTGCCAGTTCGATAGGTATTGAAAACGAGACCTGTTTCGCTTTTCGAGGCACACATTTCGAGTCCTCACTCGCCTGTATTTCACCTAATGTCATAAATAAGATCACTTTCGAAAAATACTAATCGAGTCTTTTCATTTGATATCCCATGACTATATTTTGTGAAAGAAAAATTTGCACCTCCCTTTCGTATACAAGGGGAGTCTCCCGTAATCCCAATGCAAAATGATGCCACTCGCTGCGTACAAAGGGGCACACAGCCCACATGTTCTCGGCAAACTTCGTGATAACCGACGAAGCCGTTTGCGAGTAAATCGGATGTGACAGACAGATAGAGAAACGGCTAGACAGGCGGCGACTTAAAAACAATTAAAATCGGTGCGAATAGAGAGAATGTGAAAAGCGGTTGTGTAAAATGAGTTGAGTGCGTTTAGAAAAATAACAATTTACACAGCAATAATCACCTTCTTTCAATTCCTGTGTTGCCTCTCCATACTGACCTGGCCATCGACGTTCCGTTTGTTGAATTCGCCGGCGGCTGTGAACTAGACTAGTGTGTATTTGAGAGAACAAGAAAGTGGTCTAGTTGGCGCGGTGTGAGCGCGAGTTTTTGTGACTTGCTAGGGTTCCAGTCCAAATTAGATCGGGCTTTTTATGAACAATTTTAAATATAGGTTTTGATTGTACAGTAGGAGGATAACTGACGCTAACGTTTGAACCCCACTCATAACGAAAATAAATTATAAACAACAAATTATAACAGAAATTTAAAATAATAGGCAGTTGTTTCTGCAAACACTATGGGATGCAGCGTACGCAGTAAGGGAATAGGCTTGGTTTATAGATACGTCTGTCAAAATGTCGGATGGTAACGCGACATCTAACCTGCTTTTTACTACCAAGGGTGTCGGCGAGAAGATTCCGGTGGTAAATAGTTGAAGTGACCAATTTAAAAAGAGTAACAAGGTAATACGATCCCCGACAGCAGAGGCTGATGATGGTGACAAAATTAGCCAGCGTTCTTCGGTGAAGGTATCCAGAAGCGAGTATGCATTCAAGGTTCCACTCCGGTTAAGGTGGAGAAGAGGCCGGCCCGATGCGCTAACAATAACGAAAAAAATGGACTTACCTACTCAGGCATTCTGCGCAAGCTCAAAACCGACACTTCTTTGGCAGAGCTGGGTTAATGTTTGAACTGCATAAGATGAACACAGAAGGGCGACTTATTGCTAGAATTGGGGTCAAGCAGTGCACTGCAGGACTGATGCGGAACATAGCTCCCTGAGGCCAACCTATCTCTCTCTAAGGATGAGTTGTCTCTCTTCTGGGACGGTGTGTGCCTTTTCAGGGACCAAGCCTCTCGTCTACCAAGACCGTTAGTGAGTGGTGATAGCCACACCCTGTACGAGGTGACCCTACTATTAACAAAACGCTACGGATCTAGACTGGGGAGTCGAAAAACACCTCCCCCAATCCAGGGTGTCATGCGAACCGTGCCCATTGGATAGTTTGCAGTCGGGGGTAACTGACTGTATTCGAACGGAGCCTCACTGATACCTGGTCGCCTCAGTGAGTAAGTTAGGCCTTACCGTGTTACGGGGGATTATGGCACGGCGGACCTCTTAACCCCCATACTCGTGGGAATCAAATGAGTACAAAGCTAGAAAAGAAAACAAAAACTAAAAAAGCGGGGCCCCGTACCGCACCAAAACTGGTTAATCAGCCGGAGGCACGTCTCCGAATTACTGAAAGTCAGGTGACTACACCCAAGAAGGGAGAAGTTGGGACGTCAAGCAGTGGATCCAAGGTGAGCATTGGTATACTGCGTGGACTACAGCCAACGAACACCACTGCTCAAAGAGCAGGGACCAGCAAAAGCACGTCTGAGATAAATATAACAGACGTCCGGAAGGAGACAGGTCTCAGTGGCGCCGGGGTTAAATGGTACCTGCGCTATCAGAAGGAAGGCCTGAAACCAGAAGAGGCCCTTAAGAAGGCTCAGGACAGACCTAAGCCATCTCTACCGGAGCCGAGAAAGCGGGGAGCAGCAGAGATCAGCCCGCATGAAGGGAATGCTCCCAAAAAACCCAGACCTGAACCCACGGGAGGAGAAAACCCGGGCAGGCCAGGAGTGAAGGCAGGACCCAGGAAGCCCGGCATTAGCTATGCTAGTGCGGTTAAGGGCATTCGACTGGCCATACTGCCAAAAAGGTTTCCCGAGCAAATACTCACTCGGGAGGAACAGGAAATCATCGAGCAACTTGTCGTCAAGCAGATGATCAAGGGTTGGACGTCGAAACTGGTGTTCACCGGGATACGCTTTCGACCAGGCCTTATACTGGTGGACTGCACGACGGAAGGCGCCGCAGAATGGGTTAGAACCATAGTTCCTAGATTGCCAGGCTGGGAAAGGGTGGAACTGTCAACATGTGCTGGGGATGATATACCAGGAGCCCACATGGTGACGGTTTTTCTGCCAAAGGCCGCGGCAATAGAAACGGAAGACCTTATTAGACTCCTAACTGCTCAGAATGAAGATCTCCGTACTCGACTATGGAGAGTCTTCAGAAGCAAGGTGGAGGGCAAGGGTAAACTCCTCACGATCAGGGTAGACGACCGATCCCTGGAGGCAATTAAACGACGGAGTTGTCATATTAACTACCGATTTGGCAACATACCCGTGCATGTGCACAAGGAAAAGCCAAGGGAAGACACCTCGGAGGAGGCATCGGGTGGAAAACTTACCGAGGTCCCTGAAGAAGTCGCGGAAGTCATAGAGGCGGAAAGAACTGGATCAACCAGGGAAATAGACCTGCTGCCCAGTGAAGAGCAGAAGCTGGACGACCTAGACCTAGGACTCCTAGGTAATTTGGGACTCCTCTTGTGAAAAACCAAGAGCTTGCATAATTCTCAAACGTAATTTAAAATACATATGTCTTTCAGAGTTCTTAACCGGGGACCTTGTGGCGATCCAAGTCTCATTGGAAGCCAGGAGGGGCACTCGAGAGGTAGTTGTAGCATCGGGATACTTCCCAGGAGACGAGAGCCGGGCTCCACCGGAACAAGTCGCAAAGCTGACGGCGTATTGCGAGGAGAGGGCGTTACCACTTCTTCTCGGCTGCGATGCTAACGCCCACCACGAAGTGTGGGGAAGCAGTGACACTAATCGTAGAGGTGAGTACCTTCTCGAATTTATTCTTAGTAATAAGTTGGAAATATACAACGTAGGGAACACTCCAACATTTGTGACCAGCACCAGACAAGAGGTACTAGACATAACTCTAGGAAATATCCTAATGAATGGGATGGTCAGGAATTGGAGGTTGTCGGATGAACCCTCAATGTCTGATCACAGGATAATCAGATTCGACATTGAGGGTAACTCCGAAATAAAAAGAATAATAAGGAATCCCAAGAGAACGGATTGGGAATCCTACACAATGCACCTCAGCAACAACATTGCCCACCTTCAAGGGGGCCGTGACATCAGGAGCGAATTAGAATTAGAAACGGTGGTGAAAGACCTCAACCTCAATCGTCATTGACGCATATGAGGCCAGCTGTCCGGCCAAGACAGTCAAGTCAACAAGGGATGTACCATGGTAGAACAGGAACTTAGCCAGAATGAGAACGGAGGTACGAAATCTCTTTAACCGGGCAAAACGAACCGGGGACTGGCGGAGGTATAAAAATGCACTGACTGCGTATAGCAACGCCATCAGGGAAGCAAAACGGAACAGCTTTAGGGAATTCTGTGAAGGGATTGAACAGATCACAGAAGCAACCAGGCTGTACAAGGCTGTAGCCAAAGACGGGGGAATATCCTCTGTCTGCTTGAAAAAGGAAGATGGGACATTCACCGAGAATGAGGAGGACAGGGTACACCTGCTTCTCAGAACTCATTTCCCGGGGTCCTACCCCTCGGCGGCAGGCGACCATAATCTGCCTGACACCCCAACAACGAATAAAAAGGGAAGGAAAAAGAGCTGGAAACTAGCAAAAAAGGTATGCTCAGAAGCTAGGCTAAGATGGGCAGTGGGAACTTTTCAACCAATGAAATCTCCCGGAGTAGATGGCATTTTCCCAGCACTTATCCAGAGAGGCCTAGGAATTATCTTAGAGTCTCTTCTGAGGGTGGTAAGGGGGAGCATAGCACTGGGTTACATACCAAGGGCATGGAGACGGGCAAAAGTGGTCTTTATTCCAAAAGCGGGTAAAAAGGATCCTTTTCACCCTAAATCTTTCAGACCAATCTGCCTGACATCGTTCGTACTCAAAACGGTGGAGAAGGTCATAGACAACTATATTAGAACTAACGTTCTAAAGCGTAATCCCTTACATCACTGTCAACACGCTTACCGGGCAGGAAGGTCAGCTGAAACTGCTCTGTATCAGCTGACAGAGGTACTACGGGAGGCTATAGAAACAAAAGAAATTGCAGTGTGCGCGTTTTTCGATATCGAAGGAGCATTCGAAAACACATCACACACAGAGATACAGGATGCCCTGAGCCGCAAAGGAGTGGGAGACACCCTGGCACTCTGGATGGGCAAAATGCTAGAAAGCAGACAAATGGAGGAACAAACAGGTACAAATTCTATTATCATGAACACCACTCAAGGCTGTCAACAGGGTGGAGTACTATCGCCGCTGATGTGGAGTATGGTAGTGGATGAACTCCTGGACGTGTTAACTAATACTGGAATACAAGTGCAGGGCTACGCGGACGACATTGTTATAATCTGTAGGGGCAAATATGAAGATACCCTATGTGATAGAATCCAATCTGGATTAAGGGTTACTAGTGCCTGGTGCAGGAAGGTGGGACTGCGGATCAACCCAACCAAAACAACCATAGTACCATTCACTAGGAGGCGTAAGCTAGATCACCTGAAAGCCATAACATTACATGATATGGAGGTGAAACGAGAAACAGAGGTAAAATATTTGGGAATCACGCTAGACCAAAAATTACTCTGGAAGACACATGTCGGAAACACTTGTCGAAAAGCCACAAGGGCTCTGATGACTTGCAGATCCATAGCAGGAAAAAAATGGGGTTGCAGCCCGAAGATACTACTTTGGATATATACTGCAATAGTAAGGCCAATGATTACCTATGGAGCGGTAATCTGGGCAGAAAGAACCCAACTCAGCACACAAGCCAGGGAATTACATAAGCTCCAAAGGCTGGCTTGCGTCTGTATCAGTGGGGCAATGAGGACATACCCAACGGCATCGCTGGAGGTCCTTCTGGGATTAACCCCTCTCTGCACAAATAGATGCAGGCAAGGAGATCAATATTCAGGATGGCCGGTAGTATGAGTGAGGCGGGGAGCTGCCTAAATCGAAGGAAGATTGATATCCTTTCTAGGCGGTATCCCGAATTACTGATACCGAGGGACAACATGACAACGAGGTTTCACTTCGATAAGAAGTTTGAAACACGTTGGAGTAACAAGGCAGACTGGGAGAGCGTGGCTGCGACATACGGCTTAAACCAGCAACTGATTACTTGGTACACTGACGGTTCGTCCAACAAGGTCTGGATACTTTGGGTTCCACGCCATGCTGGGTTGGAGCAGGGATGCCTTTACATGGGCCAGAACCCTTCTGTGGAATCGGAAACGGTTTCATGGCTATGAATCTAAGAAACGAAGAGAAACGGTTGAGGGAACTATATTGGGCGGGTCTACCAGGGATGGAGCAGTCCAGGGTGCTTATTGGGGGATACGAACCCATGCGCACAAAGGATTGCTTAAACCTCACCAAAAAGAACCTCCGAATCATAGTGGGAATTCTCACTGGTCATTGTCGGCTGAACTATCACCTAGGGAAGCTAGGGATATCTACGGACACTGCCTGCAGGTTCTGTGAGGAGGAGGACGAAACCTCTATGCACGTCCTGGGACAGTGTCCGGCACTTGTGCAAAGTAGGTCGATACATCTGGGAGAACACTTAATACCAGATGCAAAGCTGAAACTTCTGGAAGTAGGGAACATACTAAAGTTCCTAACGGTTACAGGCCTGCTTGAGATACTATGATCAACAGGTACACTATAACCAGTAAAAGGGGCACAATAGTTCTTCAAGGACGCGGTGCGACTTTCCCTTAACAGAATAATAATATTGCTAGAATTTGAGGCGGGCGAAAACAAGTCAGAAGACTTGCAGAGAAGAATCGAGTGGGAGATTCGGCAGAAATAAACTTAAAAACCGCGTAGTTATTGAGTATAAGGAGTTAGACGAAATTACTACCAAGGAGGAAACTTTCTAAGTCTTACGATCCCAGCTAAGAATACAGTCAGTGCAGGAAGAAGATATTCTACGGCTAACGAAAGCATATAGCGGCACACGAGCTGCGTTAATAAGTCTAACCCTTGTAGCGTTGAAAAGAGCTATCACTGCCAGCCAAGTCCGGATTGGTTGCGTCGTTACCAACAGCTAAATCAACATAGGCGGGCCGAAGTACCTGGTGCGTATCGTTGCAACTTTTTAATTGATAGACTTTTATAATGCGAATCAGGTGACGGAGCCTCTTCGAAGAAATCGAGCTTTATGGAAAGGAATCAGTATAGGAGGAAGCCTGGGAGAACCAACAAGTCTGTGAACTAAAAAAGTACAGGGAGCAACCGCACCAGGCGCGGAAGTTTTACCAACAAGTCAGCAGGATGAAGCCTTATACACCTCGATGCTCATCCTGCCGAGACAAAGAGGGAAATCTGATTTCCGACAGAATGGGAATATTAGAGCGATGGGTTGAGTACTTTGATGAGCTACTGAACAACCAGAACATCGGCGAGTTGGAGGTCCCGCCAACTGAAGACGACGGACAAATACTGCCACCACCAAGTTTAGGAGAAACAGTCCGTGGAATTCATCGGCTAAAAAATCATAGGTCGCCAGGAGCCGATGGAATTACAGCCGAATTGGTTAAATATGGAGGCGACCAGTTACACCAAGTGGTTCATCAACTTGTGCTCAAGGTATGGGACAGCGAATCAATCCCTGACGATTGGCAACGAGGCATTATCTGTCTCATACATAAAAAGGGAGATATCACACAGTGCAGCAATTATAGAGGTATCGCGTTGCTGAGTACCATCTATAAAATATTCTCCGGTATCTTCCTAGGCCGAATAGCCCCATACGCCCAGAACATCATTGGCCCATACCAAAAAGACTTCACTCCAGCCAAATCAGCAACAGATCAGATTTTCTCTCTGCGGGAAGCGGTGGAAAAACTGCTGGAATATGGACAACAGTTGCACCATCTGTTCATCGACTTTAAAGCCGCCTATGATAGCATAGCCAGGGTAAAACTATACACGGCCATGAGAGAATTCGGTATCCCCACGAAATTAATAAGACTGACTAGGCTGACCCTGACCAATGTGCGAGGCCAGATAAAAGCAGCAGAATCACTCTCAAGACCATTCGACATCAACAACGGTCTACGACAAGGGGATGCGCTATCATGCGTCCTCTTTAACCTGGCCCTCGAGAAAGTGATCCGTAATGCTGAGGTAAATGCAAGAGGTACGATCCTCTTCAAGCCCACCCAACTACTGGCCTATGCTGACGATATCGACATCATGGGAAGAACGACCCGAGATGTACAAACTGCCTTCATCCAGATCGAGCAGGCGGCAATTGGCGCGAGATCTTGGGCTGCACATCAATGAAGGCAAGGCAAAATATATGGTGGCAACGTCAGCACCGAAGACGAATCAACCAACAACATCAAACCGCACTGGTCAAACACAAACACGAAGAAGAATAAGAATAGGAGAATACAACTTTGAGAGCGGTGACAATTTCTCCTATCTAGGGTCGAAAATCACAACCGATAACAACTACGATGATGAAATCCGGGCAAGGTTGTTGTCAGCCAACAGAGCCTATTTCAGCTTACAAAGACTGTTCCGCTCGAAACGTTTCACCATAGGGTCAAAGCTCTTACTGTACAAGACTATGATCTTGCCAGTCCTCATGTATTCCTCGGAAACTTGGGTTCTTAGCAATATAAATTGCGAACTCTTGGCCGCGTTCGAGAGAAGAATCCTCTGAAGAATTTTTGGCTCCCTACATGAGGATAGACGATTCCGTAGCCTACACAATGACGAAACCTATGAGCGATACCACGACCGTCCGGTTGTGGATAAAATGCGGCTCAATAGGTTACGGTGGGCGGGGCACTTAATCCGTATGGATGAGGATGATCCCACCCGGAAAGTCTATAACGGCAATATCTATGGTCGAAAAAGAAGGCGAGGCAGACCCTGGCTAAGATGGAACGATGGCGTGGGTCAGGACGCCAGACAGCTTTTAGGGATATCGAAACTGGGCGCAAAACTGGGATGTCTGGAGTTCGTTATTAAGGCAGGCCTAGACTGGATACCGGTTGTTGCGCCGTTGATGATGATGATGATGATGAATCAGTATAGGAGTTAAGTCTTGGCTGGAGGATACTCTTAGTACTTATTACCAAGCGGAGAAAGTTCATGTCCATGAAAATCAAAGTTGGGACACATCATTCACCAGAGGCTTCATTTCAAATCACATGTGAAGATTGCGAGAATGCTCCAAATATAGGAGGTCCGTGGCCGAGCCGTCGACTTTTTATTTCGAGGGTGGTCAGTTCGATCCTACCGAATGCAGCCTTAGAGCACTTCCTTCAAGAGCGTAACGGTATACTACAGAAGTATATCCTGTAGATGGCAATGTGGTCAGCGGACCCTGTAGAAGGCAATGTGGTCAGCATTGCGCTCGTCACTAATAATTACCCTGATTTGACTCTGGTATTCAACCACAACTGAGTCGACTGGTATCCAACGTTAGGGCACAATACATACTCCATTGCCACCAGTGAGATTTGAGCCGCGACTTTTCGTGCCACAGTCGACTAACCACTGACCTATTGGGACAATCTCATAGCCCACGCCAAAGGTGAATGTTGCGCACTGGCGATTTTGACATCAAAATGCATTCAGTTCCGGGGTTGAGGGGTGACTTGTATCACAGGAGCTATTATCAACTCGAGGTTATCATGGATACTACCAAATGTAGGCGGAATGAAACAAAACCGAAGAGGACTTGTATCGCGGATTTTCAGTTCAGTTCCTTTAGCATGTATGCACCTCTAGTGTGGATATTAACACATCACATCGTAGAAAAGGGTAGTCAATTTCAAGCCGCATTACGGCTAAGCGCTCTTTCAACATGTTGCCCCCGCTGGACGACATCGAATGAGGTTGCACGAGTTACATATACAGACTCCTCTATTGCCATCCGAAACCTCATACATCAAGTTAAACAAGGGTCTGCAACAATGAGCATGACACCTGTCTAGACACTTAGTCGTAGGCAATAAACAACAATTGGTGAAATGATCCCGATAAATATCGGTTGCATTAAAAAGAAAATCAAATGATAATATCTAAATATCCTTTCTGGTATTTGTAGTATTTTTAAATGATAAACAAGTCGGAAACCGGAAGCGTCCATTTGTATTTCTTGTGAATGTTAAGTATATGTTAGTGCAAATGGAGACGTCTCCATTTGTACGCAGCTCGTAATGTACACGCATTTAGCATGTTGGGTTACTCACTTTATAGTGATATTATCATATTAATATGTGTGTCCGGATAGCTCAGTGGTTAGAGCACTAGGCTGTCATACGGAAGGTCGCGGTTCAAATCTCATTGGTGGCAGTGGAATTTGCATCGTGATTTGACGTCGGATACCAGTCGACTCAGCTGTGAATGAGTACCTAAGTCAAATCAGGGTAATAATCTCGGGCGAGCGCAATGCTGACCACATTGCCTCCTAGTGTACCGTTACGGTCTCTAACACACTTCAAGGCCCTGATCCAATATGGATTGTTGCGCCAACGATTATTATTATTATAATATTCAGGGTTTTAAGATGTTGCAAATTTACACGGAAGAGACATTTTTCTATTCATTAGTAGTAAGAGGTGGAGAGATCCTCGATACTATAGTCTACATTACTGCAAGTTGTGGCGCGGCAGGATTCGCGGCATTCGAAATTTATTTCGAATGTTGCGAGTGCCAACGAATAGATGGCGCGGATCTATCCACTTTGCGGAGCACGACACGGGAGTGGAGGATCTGCGAGTGTGCCATGAGTTAGGGGCAGAAAAGAAACAAATGAAGTGAGACGTCTTTTCTGCCTCTAACGTTTGAGAAGCAACAATACAAGTCAGTTTTTCTTGTGAATATTTAAACTATACAGCAAATGGATAAAAGCGTCTTATAAATTAAGTTCAGTTTTTCTTGTGAATATTTAAACTATACGGCAAATGAATAAAAGCGCCTTATAAATGTTTATTATAATATATGTATTTATTATTGGATAAATACTTAATTGGTGACCCCGGAACTCGCACCAACAGCATCAACAACTAAGATCCCGAATTCCCAGAACCTGCAAAATTGAAAAACTCAACAAAAAGGACAATGAACAGCAGTAGCGGTGCTCCGCAGCAAGCTGCATTGCAGCTCGAATTTGTTTAAGCCAATGCCAACGACCGTTAAAATTCCACCCAACTGTACAAGCACATCATCATCCCCATCAACAAATCGCAGTCTGCGCAAGCACAATCGCCCAGCAGGCAGCCGCAACAACCGCTTGGAGATAAGTAAGAGTTCCGCAGCCGCAGCCGCCATCGCTGCCGCAGCCACTTTCGCCGCCGCACTCAACTCCACCATCGCCGCAGAGGTCGAAGCCGCCGCCGTCACCGCCGTAGCCGCTACCGTCGCAGCCGACACCAATATCACCGCCGCAACCATCGCTATCGCAGCAGGAGCCGAAGGCTCCGCCACCATCGCCGCCTCCTCAGCAGGTGCCGCCGTTTTAGTTGTTATAAGTTAATTGTATTTCACTCTAAGTCAATAAAAAAGGTGATAAATTGTCCACCATCGCCGACATTGGTGAAGTTCTATTAACGACAAAAATTCGTCCGAGCAACACGGCAGAAATAGAACTTCCAAAGACTGAGAAATCCATCCAAAACATCAGTAGACCGTACTGCAAGCGATTTTCACGCGTTCGCATCTACAGTTGAGTGTGGAGTGCCGTAGTAAACATCACGAAAACGTGTCGCATCTCCACATCCCGAGTCGGAGCAGAGGCAAGAAAGAAAAACGCGAGAAAACCTTCTCTACACAGTGTACTGCGCGACACACGTCGGACCCTCACCAGAAGTAGATTTTCACGCGACTTCCCGTACGCACGCCCTCCTGCACAACACCTTTCACGCACCGGACTAGTCATCATTGCCACAACGATCAACAACAGCAACAAACGGACGTCCCCAGCACCGCCAACGCCGCAGCTACAGCCGACAAACTCGACCAGCGCCGCCGTCAAGGAGTTATACTTAAGTGAAATTATTATTCATTTATATATAATATTTATTTATTTATTCAGTTAAAAAAAAAATAGTAATAAAAAAATTGAAATCGCTGCAAGAGACGGCGTGGAGGTGTTTAGCATCGCGAGTTCTCCATCTTCATTGGTGGTGTTTTTGGTCTGCGCTGGATAGCGTCCGCTTCGTTTTTTCTCGTTTCGTGCGTGCATTTGTGGGTGCGGCCTGCCGTGTCGGTGTAAAGTTCACCGTGTTTCAGTATAAACTCACCGCGTTTACATCTCAATCTCGTACTTCTCTGTAAGAAAAATGTCTTTTGACAATAAAGACGCGGCAGGCCCATCGGACCCGCAAGTGACCGCCCTCGCCGTACGCGTTCCTCCGTTTTGGCGGCGGAACCCCGAGCTGTGGTTCGTGCATTTGGAAGCACAGTTCCAAATGTCCGGCATCACATCGGACGCGACCCGTTTCAACTACGCGGTGGTCGGCCTGGACGAAGAGTCCATACTTCTGGTGTCCGACGTGGTGAAGTCGACATCGTACGTGCAGCTCAAGAGCGAGTTGATCAGGCGCCTGTCGGCAAGTGAGTCGGCAAAATTAGACCACTTGCTGGCAGGTTTAACGTTGGGTGATCGAACTCCCAGCCAATTGCTTCGTGAAATGAGGCAATTGGGTGGGAGCAAGATCGGCGACGACCTGATCAAGTCGCTCTGGCTGCGTCGGCTCCCGGAGGGCACCCAGGCGATCCTCGCTTGCGTCTCCGGTTCCTTGGAGGAACTGGCAGCGACAGCCGACCAGGTCCAGGAGGTGTACGTACGCCCAACCTTGGCGGCCGTTCAACCACCGTCGGATGAGGTGGGTGAATTGAGGCGCGAGATTGCTGCTTTAACAGCTAGTATGGCCGAGATGCGGGCGACGTTGGACGCTCAGCGTTCGGGCGCCAGATCGCGAGCACGCTCGCGGTCTGCCATCCGAAAAGGGCGATCAGGTAGCAGGTCGTCAAGACAGTCCACGGACCCAGGGATTTGCTGGTACCACCGCAGATTCGGGGATAAAGCGACAAGATGTACGCTACCGTGTAGATTCTCTCCTACCGCAAAAAACTAGGTCCGCGGGGGGTCTTGGCGGCGGCCACCCAGAACGCAGCACCACGTCGCCTAACTATTTTCGACCCCCTCAGCAGGCGCAACTACCTCGTCGACACGGGTGCGGAGGTTTCGGTTCTTCCCGTACCCCAGCATCATCGACTATTTCCACAATCCCTCAAACTGGCGGCAGCAAATTCCTCCCGCATAAACACGTACGGGTATAGGCAAGTGGACGTGAGTCTTGGCTTGCGTAGGACGTTTTCGTGGCGTTTCATCCTGGCGGATGTCAGCTTCCCCATACTAGGCGCAGACTTCCTGTGTCACTATGGATTGCTGGTGGACTTGCAAAACAAGTCTCTTATAGATTCCACGACCAAACTTAATTCGTCGGGACATATGGTATCTCACCCAGGCAATAATCTTTCCGTTCTTTTAGAAGACATTACCGACTCTCGTGTTCGGGCACTTCTCCAAAAGTTCAGCCAGATTACTACCAACTGTAGTCTCTCCAAACCAGTGAAGCACAATGTGCAGCACCACATTATCACTACTGGTTCCCCGATCTTCTCGAAGGTGCGTCCTCTACCATCTCAGAAACTGGCAATTGCACGGAAAGAGTTTGAACAACTCGTTCAACAGGGTATCTGCAGGCCCTCAAACAGCTGTTGGTCTTCCCCACTGCATATGGTCCCTAAGCCAAACGGCGAATGGCGCCCATGTGGGGATTACAGAAGGCTAAATGCACAGACTGTTCCTGACCGATATCCAATTCCACTCATCCACGACTTTGCGCATCACCTCGCGAATTGCCGCATCTTTTCGACCTTGGACTTAACCAAGGCTTATCACCAAATCCCAGTAGCTCCTGAAGACATTCCAAAGACGGCAATATGCACACCCTTTGGACTCTTCGAGTTCACCCGGATGACTTTCGGATTGTGCAACGCGGCGCAAACCTTTCAAAGGTTCATTCACTCAGTCCTGCGAAACCTCGATTTCTGTTTCGTATATTTGGATGATGTTTTGGTCGCTTCTTCCACTGAGTCTGAGCACTTAGCCCATCTCGAGTGCATTTTTCAACGTCTCCTTGAGGCCGGTTTAGTCCTAAACGTTGAGAAATGCAAATTCCTTCAACAACAGGTGAGATTCCTCGGCCATTTCATTTCCCCTGAAGGAATACAGCCCGACCCAGACAAGGTGCAAGCGATAACAAGCTTCCCACGTCCAAAGACAGTGAGGGAGTTGAGGAGGTTCTTGGGCATGCTAAACTTCTACCGTCGTTTCCTGCCCAAGGCCGCCCATCTCCAGTCCATTTTGAACGCGTACTTGTCTGGCCCCAAAACTAAGGACACACGAGAGATCGTGTGGTCTGAAGAGGCTATCTGCGCGTTTGACAAATCTCGTCAACAACTGGCTGACGCTACACTCTTGGCATTCCCTCTGCAAGATGCACCCCTAGCCGTTTTTGTTGATGCCTCTGACATCGCAGTAGGTGCTGCCCTTCACCAAAAGGTGGACCAAGTTTGGCAGCCGTTGAGCTTCTTCTCGAAGCAGTTGAATCCCGCTCAAAGGAACTACAGCACCTACGATCGCGAACTGCTCGCCGCATACCTGTCCATCAAATACTTCCGTTTCTCCCTAGAAGGCAGGCCGTTCACAGTGTTCACGGACCATAAGCCTCTCACGTTCGCTTTGAAACAGAAGCCCGACAAAGCGTCCCCTCGTCAGCTTCGACACCTGAGCTTCATAAGCCAGTTTACGTCGGACATCCAGCACGTGTCCGGGAAGGACAACATTGTTGCTGACGCTTTGTCTCGTGTCTCCGAAGTTAACATCCCCGCCTCACTCGATTTCTCGGCTATTGCCAAGGCGCAAGTGGATGACGCAGCACTTCAGAGCCTCAAGTCCAACCCCAAATACAAATTTCGGGAGTTGCCCATCTTCGGCTCAAACCTCTCGCTCTGCTGCGAAGACTCGGAAAAGGGACCTCGGCCATACATTCCGGCCACATTTCGCAAGGAAGTGTTCCACGCAGTTCACGACTTGGCGCACCCCGGCATCAGGACAACAAACCGGTTAGTCACCGGAAAATACTTCTGGCCCTCCATGAACAAGGATATCAATTCCTGGGCCAGAGAGTGCATCGCATGCCAAAAGTGTAAAGTCTCCAGGCATGTAAGGAAAGAAGTGGGCTCATTCCCCCGCACTACCAAGCGTTTCCACACCATACACCTCGACATAATAGGGCCTTTGCGAGACTCGCACGGTTATAAGTATTGCCTCACAATCATCGACAGGTTCACGCGGTGGCCTGAGGCAATACCTCTGAAAGACATTACGGCGCAATCATGTGCTGAAGCCCTCTGTCGAGAGTGGATACCTCGCTTTGGCGTCCCTGCAGTGGTCATCACTGACCAGGGAATGCAATTTGAGTCCACCCTTTTCTCCGAGTTAGGCAAACTCCTTGGTTTTAAACGCCAGCGGACTACGGCATACCATCCACAATCCAATGGGATGTTGGAACGTTGGCACCGGACGCTGAAAGCCGCCATTATGGCACGCGACGACCCGTCCTGGACGCAAGTCTTGCCTCTCGTCCTACTCGGCCTTCGTACAACCCGCCGAGAGGAATTTGCTGCCAGCCCCGCGGAGCTGGTTTACGGGGAGAACCCAAGACTCCCAAGCGATCCGGTCTTCGACAAGAGATCGGGTCTCACGGAGTCGGGGTTGGTGCGTCTGCTGAGGGACAATCTCCGACGCATCAAAGCGCCACCACCCTCTCGACACTCGTCCATACCTGCTTGTTCGCCCAAGGAACTGGACACATGCACGCATGTGCTGATCAGAACGGATGCCGTCCGGAAGCCGCTGCAGCCTCCATATGAGGGCCCGTACCGCGTTCTCGAGCGGGGAGAACATTTCTTCCAGCTCGAGATCGGTGGTCACAAAAAGGCGGTCTCTTTGTCCAGGCTGAAACCCGTGTGCGCCCCGAAGCAACGTCGTGTCCGCTTTGTGGATTAACGGCGAACGAAGTTCGGGGATCAGTCGCCGAAACCCCTAGGTTTCAACTGGGGGCGGAGTGATGTGGCGCGGCAGGATTCGCGGCATTCGAAATTTATTTCGAATGTTGCGAGTGCCAACGAATAGATGGCGCGGATCTATCCACTTTGCGGAGCACGACACGGGAGTGGAGGATCTGCGAGTGTGCCATGAGTTAGGGGCAGAAAAGAAACAAATGAAGTGAGACGTCTTTTCTGCCTCTAACGTTTGAGAAGCAACAATACAAGTCAGTTTTTCTTGTGAATATTTAAACTATACAGCAAATGGATAAAAGCGCCTTATAAATGTTTATTATAATATATGTATTTATTATTGGATAAATACTTAAAAGTTATGAAGACTCGACAATAAAGATACTGGCGGATAATGGTATGGAGCGTACATTGAGGTTTGGATTTTTCGGTTGGGTAGTTACCGGGAATAGATCCGTGAAAGAAATTGTCAGTTTATAGCCTCCCCGCCTTTGCAGCAAATGTGAAAATTAAGAACAGCTTCGGAAAGTACCTTTCATTTGATGCCCCAAATAGCAATATTTGGTCAAAACAAATTCGGAAACCGGAAGCGTCCAAGTTTAGGTATGAAAAGTTGTGTGTATTTCTTTCATAAAGACATTTGAGTGCGAATTTGTCCCATTAGTGCGTAATATACGCACGTATTATGTCAGAATATGCACTTTCGGGTGATATTGACATTCAAAAGCTTGAATTTCCAAAGAAGTGACAACTTTGATCTATTATAACTTTGTCAGTAAGAGTGCGATTTCTTCAAACTTGGTAGAATCATGCTCTATATTATAGCGTACAATGCCACATTTCGTGGTGCTAGGATAAACTTAAGGGTTCTGCAGCCAATTACTGAAAATTATAGTAATATACTATTATTAACTTTATCTGAAGGGATATCGGTATGGAAGGTATTTCGGAACCTAGCTACCATATAGTGGCAGCCTTCTGATTTTTTTCAGATCTTTCGGTTTGGCAATTTCTGAAAATGGCCCCGCTAAATAAGTGATCACTTTCGACCCCCCGAACTCCCCGCCATTCCAACAAATGTCAAAACTAAGACCAGCTTCTGGAAGTACTAACCGAGACCAGAGTGGTCACAGTTCCCACCTTTCCACCAAATTTGGTCTTAATCGCTGCTACGGACGGACAGACAGACAGACAGACAGTAAGCTGATTTTAATAAGGTTTTGTTTTACACAAAACCTTAAAAAGAGCAGTTTCAGAAGTTTTAATCGGTAAGACTCTGGCATGCATAGCCAGGGGACTTTGACCTTGGAACGTGCTGCACTTGAGTGGCATCATTCCTGATGCTTGTGAGAAAACCGATAGTTCCGTGCTCCAATTTAATTGTACAAACGTAGCACTTGCTGTAACCACGAAAGAAGTCAAAGACTAATTTATAATCGATGTAGGCTGTCAAAATATCTCTTTTTTGGTGGATAGCCTCCTTTACAGCGACCGTATCGATTATAAGCTGTTCTTTACAGCCTTGACGTTTTGAAGGGCAGGAGGTACCATGTTCCTTGGGGATGGAAAACGCTGTTCCTTTGGAGAAAAATTGTGCAACTAATTCCGGATCGAAAATCATCTGATTAAAATGATTTGTCAATACCCTTTCAGTGGTCTTGTACCATTTCAGCCAGAAGTGAACCTTATCATCTCTCGGCGCCATCCAGTCATATCAGGCATGGCCTCGCATGAATGACTAAAGTGTGGGAGCTACACACCAGTAAATTGGAACGGGTGGGTTCCCCGGAAACCCTTCTCCAGAAGTTTTCTCCCTGACCCAAATGGAGGTTACTTGCATGACCTGAGTTGGTGGGATGTTCATAGAATCTCCGTTGGTTTTGGAATAACAAGGTGTTGTCTGTCTTTCGCTGAAACCTCTCTTGATACTTAAAGCGCCCACAAACGGCAAACCAAGTTGGTGACCAAGCTGTCGGTTGCAATGCGGTTGCACGTCTGTGGAGAAATTCTCTCAGGTTACTCAGGTTACGGCAACGGTTGCAGGAACATCGAAATGTTTTGATATTTTGTGGGCGTGGCCTCTAAATGTGAATCGGTTACGAATCGGTTCGGTGTCTGCTTGATCATTTGAAAAGCTTTCGAGCGATTTTAATGTTCTGCGAACGCTTGGGACGTTCATATCATATGATGAATGATGATATGATTTGATGCGTTCGATTAGTTCTTAATTACATTCTCAATGATTCTTCCAGTTCTTATTGCTATCATTATCTAGGAAGCCATTGTTGTCGCATCGTCGTATATGGTATGGGGTGTTGTTTGGGTGTTTTATGGGTAGGATTGGAAATGGAGATTAGGTTGCCACTATGTAAAATTAAAGTACAAAACTTTTAATTACCCGGTTGCTACAAGTTAATTACGATAATGTCTTAGTTTTCTTCCTTTTTGTTGGCTCATATTCTTTTCTTAAAATGCATTTACCTTATTTGGAAGGTAAAGACATGTTCTGTGGTATCTTATGATGTTCCTAATCCTTGAATATTCAAACAGATGTGCATTTGATACTTCATACATTTCATTATTGGTTTATCACGCTTCGGATGCACTTATTTCTTATCGTTCAACTGAATGGTTCATAATTCTCGTTTGAACAGGTGTTTAGGGTAGTGAATTAGATTCTATGAGTTGAGCAACAGAAGCCGATTTATACTGGATGTACTTGCTTATAAAAAAGACGGAGTTGTTGTTTCGTATGGCTGATTCCCACCGTTAATTACTTGTATATGTTTACGTCAACTCTTAAAGAAAGAAATTACGAAAGAATGATCCCTCTGGTCTACCTAAATCCTTTTATTAGGTTGTTTAATTGCAAGTAGGCGACGAATGGCTGTGTAGGTTGAATTCCCGTGCGGCACATGCCTCGTAATTAATAATTATGTTCTGTATTAACGAAAGCTAAATACCGCGTTTGGGTATTGTTTAAATAGGAATTTCGTTTTTTAAAAAAAAATGGGTTTGCGATGTACCTGTACCCTGTAACTTTGCCTACCATTTTCTGAAAATGAGAAATTATAGTGACATTTGTCCTTTGCTTTATCTTGAAATTAACTCGTTAATTAAGATGCAACAGGTAATCACAGGAAAATCATTTAATATACAATAATCAGCAATTCGCACCATATACCGTTAATTTCTTTGTATTTATAAACATGAAATTAAATTAAATTATGGGCACTGGAAAATAAGAAGCTGATCCATCAAATTCTAATAATTGGTGAAAGATGACGCAGATATACATTTTCATATGTTTATATTTGTACTTAATCTATAGGTAAAATGACCTTCTATAAACGGAATAGCTACTTCTATACATCTAATTTAATTGTTTGGAACCATTTATTAATTTTTCAGGAGAAAATAAAGAAATGGTGAATTTACTTTTGCAACTTAGCAATGAAGGTGTTAAATTTTGTAAATTAGAAGAGGACTTACTTTAATATATGTCTTTAATACTTTAATTATTGCCGAACACGTCTCCATTATCAAGACTCCTAAAGATTGTGGTGAAATTGCGGTAAGGAATTTCAAATCTTCAAAAGTCTGTCCGCTATCTAAAAGCCGAAGAGTTGCGGACAGACGTTTGTTAGGAAATATCGTATCACGCATTATTGTGTCCTGTTTCTTAATTAATGGACTCACTTTTCGCAATAACTCATTATACGTTTCACTATCCATTCTTAAAAAGTTCTTGAAGTCACTGGGTGCACTAATTTCCAACTCTTTCAACAAGTTTGAATGTGATAATTCAGGCCTATTTAAATACCAACTTTTTAACCAAACCCTTCTCCTCTTTATTTGGGTTGGTTCTTGTATTTCATCATTACATAGTTCGTCTATTATGACACATATCAAGGCCCTTTTCAAATTCACACTGATGTTCATTTTATTAACTGCCCAATTTATAAAATCCACTGCAAATACGTCCAATTCACTCTTAAATCTCTATATATACACTTTTCCCACGCAATTCAATTCAACCACCCACTTCCAGTTCACGACAATGTAACCAAAATTACTTTCACGATGCGCGAATGTGCACTCCTCGAGATCTCGCAAGGAAATGAAGTTGCAGGACCAATTGCTGCCTGTGTGGCGAACAAACCGAAACCTCATTACCAAGTTGGTTCATTCTTTCAAATTAAGAAGTTTATTAAGATGCAACATGAAATCAAACAAACATCACTTAAGAAAGGTAATTAGCAAGTGGATCATAGGTCGTTAATTCCTTTGTCTTTCTTTACATTGTATTAAATTTAATTATGAACACATCAAAATAAGAAGTTGGTAAACCAAATTCTAACTAACCTCTTGGTGAAAGATGACACAGATATATTTATATCTGCACTTCCTATATCATCATTATTACCTTCTTAAGTAGCATGAATCCTTTCATAAAGATCGTTTTATTGTATTACAAGCATTTGGAATCAAAAACAAGGGCGCCACAACAATTGCATGATATGATAGCCCGAGGTATGTTGGCAATTAGAAATAAGGTTTTGTTTTACAGAAAACATTAAAAACCGAAGGCATATTTACACTTAAGCTAGAAAATGCATTACGTGCGGTAATTTGCAAAAATGTTGCCTAACGCAAGATATTGCAAAGTGAAATTAACTTTCAAGTAGGAAAAACAAGTATATAATATTAAGTTTATTTATAATATTGGCATTTACATGCTCACGACGCCAAAGTGTTACATCGGACTATACAAACCAACACAAACACTCAATAAAATTTAGTAAATAAGATGTTGTAATGCACAAATAATGTAACATATCAGTTCCAATAAACTAATGCCGAATTCCAATAAGAATTCATGGCTTATCGGAACTAAAGAACAACAAATACGGATCGTTTTTGGTAAGATTTACATAATATTAGCCTGCCTACATAATATTAGACTCAGCTCACATTAGATTTGTTACTTTTCCGTTGCAATTTAAACTTACTACTCAATTAATGGCTTTCAAATTGAAAGACGCATCGTTTTGGTTAAAACCTGGTTGTTCTCAATCATTGCTACTCCCTAAAACCCTCCCGAAGAGCTACGCACGTATGCAATTTAACGCCAGTCATAAACCAGACCACTCCAGATAAGCAAAATGAAACGACAACGATAAAAAAGGTAAATTTGAGACGCGAGAATCAATTTTCTGATTAGGCTTAGAATTCGTATGAGCAGAAAGATGCATTTTAATGAGTCGACGCGATAATGTATTTCAGATAATCCTAATGAGCCTTTCATTTTTCTTATTTAATCAATAGTTCAAAGGTTGATTTTAAGATAATGTTATCCACATATAAGGACACGAAAAAGACATGTAACGAGCAGTTGAGTTGTTAGAGTTGAGTTTGACGAGTGGAAATAAAATCACATTAATAAATATCGTGCGTTTTCACTTTCAAGAAAACATATATCTCGCCACACTAAAAGAGAGCGCGCAACATAGCAAAGCTCACGACGCAACGATGTGCACTGTTCGACATCTCGCACCGTAATGTCCATTACGGCGCGATGATGTCCACTCGTCGAGATCTCGCAACCAAATGAAGTTGCCGGTCGGTTGCTGCGTTTGTGGCACAGTAGATCTACTATAGGCAGTACTCTTACTAAAATGACCCTACTTGCGAATGTGCTTGCAGAAGCTTATCTGTACACATCAGAGACGCTAAACAAGGAAAAGGCATAATCTTCGTCAATTCGTATTGGTAAGAGAGAGATCGGTGAGCTTTTGCTATTCTGGTACTACGGCGTGCTCACCCATATAGCAAAAAGTTGTTTCACGTATTTACTTATGCATAAGCAAAAACTTGCCAATCTCACCAATACATTGGCAAGTCCGGGCGGTATGTCAAACACAGCGGATCGGGTTTTCGTTACATCTCGCTCATGCTCAAAACAATTTGAAATCGTGTGTACCCGCACTGATTTCCCCCCTTGAGGTGCAAGGGGGAGTGTGGTAGCTGTCTAGTATCTAACTGTGGTCTGTGGCAAACGGACCGCAAACTTGATCACCAACTTGGTTCGCCGTTTGTGGGCGCTTTAACGGATGCGACTGGAGCATATTGCAAGTTTCTGCTTGAGCACCTCGATGATTTCTACGATCAGCATATTATTGGACAGATGGTAGTTTCCAATGATGTTGACAAGCATCTGTGCACTCTTGGTAATGGAAATGGATTTCTATTTCCGTTATAGAATCAACCTGTGTGTATGTATACCAAACAATCCTCACTTCAACATAAGCTGGAACGCGCTGTTAGCTTTTGAAACAATGCCATCTGCAAGAATGCATGCATTCAATCTAGTAACACACACCACGCGTATTTGTCCTGAACTGAAGTTGTATTCGCCATATGCATTATCTGTAGGAGAGAATTGCAAGAAAGACTAAGGAATATCGGAAAACTTAGCCCTAATTGGAACGGAACCATACAAAAAACTGAAGTAACCTTTTTTAGTAACTTGACCTGATGCTATTGGAGGCACTATATAATGAAAGTTGTGCTAATCAATCCTTGTCTCTAGTTCTTCGGTATGATCTGGTTGCAGATTTATGTGAGATTGGAGTCGAAAATAGTTTGTCCATAAATATCTGTCATTTGTTTAGGCTCTATAGAAAGATGGTCTCGGTTGCCCTAAATCACATTTTGGTGCCTTAAACATATAACAAATTCAAAGCTACGCTGACCAGCAAACCGTTCTTCTGGAGTCCACTTGGAAGTCTCGATTCGAATCACTTTCTGTTGAATACTATTCACTGCCGTTATCGATGGTTTACATTCGGTACTCGTGATGTCCGTCGGAGGAGGTTGCGAAATGCTCCTGTGACCCACTTTGTAAACGTAACCCGTGCACTCTATGTTGGTATTGTTGTCCCTGCCCAAATGCAGTGCCCATTATTTGGGAATATATTAAATCTTCAATTCTAAGGTTTGATGTGTCGTCTTCAAACGTTAGCTGACCATTTTTAGGGCGTATGTCGTATGCAATCCACGTACTGTATTCAAAATTGTTTGATTCCAGGGTGAGTCTGACATTGAAACACCATTTTCTGCGGGAATTGATACTTGGAAACGACTTGGGTAAAACACATCCACTTTCACCGCATTAAAACTTAATTGCTTCATCTGGGGTGCGGCTGATGATCTATATTCAGCCCTATTATTGGAAATATAATCACACACTACAAGCATTCCAGTCATATATCTCTGTGTCTGGCCAAATGTAATGGTTTATTTCTACTTCGAACTTATTTCTGATCGCAATATTTGATGTACAGTTTGTTTATTTTAGTCGACCATTTTGTGGTCGCATATCGTTTGTAATCCACGAATCAATTAGAAAGTGACCATAATCGTCGCATAGATTTTGTGGGCGGCCATGAATTTTACATCATTTTTTTGTGGAAGTGATAGTTCGAACACTCAATAAAAACACATCTCCATTAAAATTCGCTGTGCTGCTGTTCCCAAATATGAGTAAACCACTTCTGTAAACCAACTAGCCGAATTCTCGTAGACGAAGAGCATCAAATCGAAAGTCGCAAAAGTGGTATCATTTTTGAGGTTTTGTCTAAAACAAAACCCCATTAAAATCGATTCAATGTCTGTCTGCCTGTCTGCCTGTCTGTCTCTCTGTCACACGCACTTTTCTCCAAAACGACTAACCGATCCGAACAAAATTTGGTGGACAGTTGGGAACTATGAAATCCCACGCGTACAGCGAATGGCATAAATTTAGGAGGAGTTTAAAGGGGGGCTTCCCATACATGCAAAGGGGGTATTGAGAATTTTTTTTCACTGGATATAGTCGTGTAGGGTATCAAATGAAAGATCGATGTGTACTTTCCGAAACTGACATTAGTTTTGGCCTGAATTGCAAAGTGCGTGAGTAAAGAATCAAAATGTCCGCACTTAAAGTGGGCGGTGCGCTTAGATGAAATCTAGGGCTCAAAATATGTCCCATTCCGATATCTGCTCAAATAAACTTACTAATAGTATGTTACTAACTTTTCTAACTACTTCAACTTCAACTTCATCGTAGGACTTCCGAATGTACCAGCATAGGGGACAATATTTCGTATATACGTGCTAAATTTTGTGGCGCAGCAGATTGACGCTGGCCACCATCGGTGTTTTCCGTGGCGGAGCAGGCCATGATTAATTAATTTTTGAATTGAAAATATGAATGAAAGAAGATTATGTCCCGTCTCTATGTAATGAGTGTATTTTTGCCTTCAGTGGATTTAAAGTATTTTGCAATTTAATTAAGCTCTCCAAAATGTCATGTAGTGGCTAACATGTCTGAAGTTGGTGAACAGGAAGAGTTTTCACTAGACGAAAAATTTTCTGGTATTTTAACATCAGCACTCACTGAAGCACAATGTCTAGTTCTGCCCGGTATTCCGTAGAACTACAATTTCATGGAAATCTGGCAATTAACGCCAAAGTTACAGCGGTTGAACCTTAGAAATTTCGCGTGAATTAACTGCTTCCAAAGCCATGCAAATAAGATGCTGACGTCATAATTAACGGGAATAATTGACATTGACATTGACATTGACGTGAAATATTAAAGTCGCATTTATGAAGAATGTACCTAACTGCGGCCCTTTTTAAGGTTTTGTGTAAAACACTGTGTGTGTGTGAAATCTAATTTGCGAGAGATGTCCCATTCCGGTATCTGCTCACATAAATTTACTAATAGTATATTATCAACTTTTAGAAATTGACTCCCCTTAGGATCATCCTAGGTGTACTAAATTGCACCGACATAGAGGACAGCCAAGTTTCATGGAAATCCAATTATTATTGTTAAAGTTATAGCAGCTTGAACTTATCAATTTCGTACGAATTAACAGCATCCTAAGCCATACAAATAAAATGCTGACGTCATAATTAACGAGAATAATTTTAAAAAGGGGGTGTAAATTTTTTTTGCCAAATGTAGTCATGTGGGGTATCAAATGAAAGCTCTCGATTAGTACTTTTCGAAGCCTGTCTTAGTTTTGAGATTTATTAGAAAGGCGGGGAGTGAGAGGGGTGGAAAGTGATGATTTTTTTAACGGACCCATTCACAGAAACTACCCAACCGAAAAATCTGAAAAAATTCATGAAGCTATATGGTGCCCAGGCCTCAAAATACTCTCCAGATCGATGTCTGTTTAAATTAAGTTAATAATGGTATATTACCATATTTTTGGGGAAATTGAGTAAAACCCCCTTAAGTTTATCCCAGAGTTATAAGTCGGTAGTAGTATAAAATATAATATGAAGCATATTATCCCAAAATTTGATCAAAATCACACTATTTCTAACAAAGTTGCAGTAGCTCAAAAATTGACTTTATCGTATAAATTTACTGGAACTAAATAAGTGAATAGTCTGACATGCTAAATGCATATACATAACGGGCTACGTACAAATGAGATAGTTCTACACTCAAATATACTCACAAAAGAAGCAAACAAAACCTTTCATACCTGAAGCGTCCAGCTTCCGGTTTCCCGACTTGTTTTTGTTGGAATTGTTACCCGGAAACCTTTTGGGCAAAACACCTCAAATTCTCCAACTTTTCCAAATGCTGGAGGGCTTCGAATTCTATACTGCGATGTAACAGTGTTAAAATTCAGAATGGATGTTATGAATAAAGTTAAGCCAGTGATGAAGAGCTTAGGGGCCATTCTGTTTGAACAGTGAACTCACACTACAACTGATAACTGAATACTAAATTCATTTTCAGGTAGAATATGCAGATCGTATTTTTAAGATTTATAATTTGGATACTTCAAGAGTTAGAAGGTTACACGTAAATCGATCATCTTTGTTAGCGTTCCACAGATTCAAATTGGAGACCTCATCCGACTGTCCAAACTGCGATGGAGTCCCAGAGGATCCAGAGAATGTATAGGTATGTATAGTATGTAAGGAAGGAGGAATCTAGAAGAGACTCTAAAAGAGGTGCTGGTGCCAGAAAATCTGGTGCCAAAAATGGTAGCACATCGAGAGAAGTGGGATGCGGTCAACTCCATGATCGGATCTATCCAAAATAACCTGCGAAAGGCAGAGGAGAGAAGAGAAACGCGGTTACGTACGCCGCGTATAGAAGAAAGGTGACTAAGTTAGAGAGAGCTGACTCCGCCCCGTGATGTAATACCTTATGGTGGTTTCGCGGGATAGGGAGGGAGTCGGTGGTAGTTTTAGTTGGTAAAAATCCCACACACTGGTGTCTTTTGCAGATTTCCACCTCCTGCCAAAAACAAAACAAGTCGGGAAACCGGAAGCTTGACGCTTCAGGTATAAAAGGTTTTGTGTTTCCCCATGTGAGGAGCATAACGTAGTTCTCCATTGGCTTATAGCATTGACCCGAGATATTGAAATCGTTCAGTTCTGGGCAGGTTACCACCACTGCCAGAACTCAGCGATTTAAGTATCTCGAAGGGCAGGTTACTGCCATTGCCAGAACTCAGGGATTTAAAAATCTCGAGTCAACGCTTTCAGCCAACGGAGAACTGCGTACTGAAATTGTTTCACGCATTAATGCAACCTGGATGAAGTAGCATTCCCCAACTGGTGTTCTTTGTGATCGACGTATCAGCGCACGTCCCAAATCTAAAATTTACTGCAATGTTGTCCGTCTGCCACTCTCTATAGTTCTGAGTGTTGGCCGACTATAAAGGGCAATGAACGGCGTCTTGCGGTAATGGGGACGAAGATGTTGCATTGCACTGGTGACGTGACACGTTCTGATTACATCGGAAATGAAAATATCCGTGATCGATATGGGTTTGCATCGATCGTGAAAAAACTGCAAGAGAGGCGTTTTCGATGGTGTGGTCACGTAATTCACGCTAACGAGAATTCAACAACCAGTATTGATCAGAACATCGAAAGCAATGGTAAGCAACCAAAAAGCCGGACAAAACAATGGTGGCTTGATACGCTGGATGGGGATTTAAAGGTCTCGCGATTACATCCTGATCAGGCATTTGATAAAATAAAATGACGAAACCGATCACCGCGAGCCGACCCCGCTAGTGAACTAAAGGCTGAAGAAAATGAAAAAGATGTGAGGAGCGACGAGTGCACGACAGCTCCGTGTAATATAGCTAAAAATTCCATTGCCCTCTATTTTCTAGAAAGCGATTTAAATAAATCATTTGATGGAAAGCCCTATGTTGATAATGGTCAACCTCATACGCTTCACGCTCTCAGTTTAATATTATTAGCGAATGAAAACAATTTAACCAACATCAAATATAAAAAAGGGCTAGGGAGAATTAGATTCTTCTTGAATGGAATTTTAATATTTCACTCGAATTTCAATTATTCTCATTAATTATGGCGTCAGCATTTTATTTGTATGACTTAGGATGCTGTTAATTAGCACGAAATTGATAAGTTTTAACTGCTATAACTTTCCCACTAATAGTTGGATTGTCATGGAACTTGGCATGTGTATGCACGAGACTGTCCTCTTTGTCGGCGCAAAATTTGGTATACCTAGGATGAACTTAAGGGGTGCTTTTTAGTCAATTTCTAAAAGTTGATTATATACTATTAGTAAATTTATTTGAGCAGATACCGGAATGGGACATCTCTCGAAGATTAGATTTCACATAAGTGTTTTACACAAAACCTTAAAAAGGGCTGCAGATAAATAGATTCTTCATAAATGTGACTTTAATATTCCACGTGAATGTCAATTATTCCGGGTAATTATGACGTCAGCATCCGTTTTGCATGGCTTTGGAAGCAGTAAACTCGCTCGAAATTGCTAAGTTTGAACTGCTATAACTTTGGCGTTAATTGCCTGATTTCCATGAAATTTAGCGTATATACACAAAATATTGTCCTCTATGCTGGTATAGAATCCGGAAGTCCTAGGATGAATTTAAGGGGGTTTTTTCAGTAAATTTCTAAAAAGTAGTAATATACTATTAGTAAGTTTATTTGAGCAGATATCGGAATGGGACATATTTTGAGGCCTAGATTTCACCTAGGCGCACTACCCTGACTTTTGTTGGATTTTTGGGTTGGGTAGTTTCCGAAAATGAGGCCTGTCTCACTTCAAATGCGTACATTTTGACTCCTTACTTACGCACTTTGCAATTTATGCAAATCGAGACCTTTCATTTGATACCCTACACAACTATATCCGGTGAAAAAATTTTTTGAATCTCCCCTTTGCATGTATGGGGAGCCCCCCTTTAAACTCCACCTAAATTTATGGCACTCGCTGTATGCGTGGGATTTCATAGTTCCCATCTGTCCACCAAATTTCGTTTGGATCGGTTTAGCCGTTTTGGAGAAAAATGCGTGTGACAGACAAACAGACAGACAGACATTGAATCGATTTTAATAAGGTTTTGTTTTACACAAAACCTTAAAAACGGACCACAAACAAACAAACAGAGCATTGGAGAAAGCACCGAACCAGTTCACTTCGAACAATTACTGTAAAATTATGCATCGGTTCGGCAACATCCATTGCAAATAAATATACCGTTCGAGTTCAAAATACCACGTAATTTTTTTTCCAATTCTGCAGTCTCCTCTGTAGGCGCGTGAACGTCAATGATGCCTATATTTCTAAATTCGCCTCGCAAGTGCGGAGTGCATAGCCGTTTGGATACCTTCTTCGTGGCAGTATAACGATGCCTATCCCAGATATGATATAAAAATCATACTTGGGGAATTTAACAGCCAAGTAGGAATGGGGCCCGTATTCTGACGATACGTTGGCTCCAATAGCTTACATCCAAATACAAACGATAACGGATCGCGGATTATTCAATTAGTAGTGTCACACGAAATGGTTGTTGGAAGTACCTGGTTTGCGCGGAAAGCGGTCCACAAACATACGTGGGCCTCTCCAGACGGGACCACTTTCAACAAATCGACCGCGTGTTGATCAAAGGCCGCCACCTCTCAGCCTTGATGAATGATAGTATATATATATAATATAATAATCGTTGGCGCAACAATCCATATTGGATCAGGGCCTTGAAGTGTGTTAGACCACTTCATTCAAGCCCGTAACGGTACACTACAGTACACTGTAGGAGAAAATGTGGTCAGCATAGCGCTTGCCCGAGATTATTACTCTGTTTTGACTCAGGTACTCATTCACAGCTGAGTCGACTAGTGTCCGACGACAAGTCACGATACAAGTCCCACTGCCACCAGTGGCGATTTGAACCGCATCCCTCCGTACGACAGCCCAACGCACTAAACACTGAGCTGATAGTATATATAGGGAGCCAGTATGGACTAGGGTCAATATTTCGTTAGCATGGTGCTCCGAACTCAACAAGATCACCCAGAATCCCCTCTGACAATCAGGTGAGAGTTAACACCTCCAAGAGGGAAATGGATACCGCAATAACCGCATTCAACAGAGATCCTAGAGATGAACCATCAACAAATGATCTGGTTTGACGATGAATGTTAACTAACAACGGAACGGAAGAATGCTGCATACCGAGTAATGTTGCATTCTCAATGGAGGCGAGCACGCGTGGAGACTTATCACGAAATCCGGCGAGCGGAGAGGTCCAGCCAACTGAAGATTACGGACAAATACTACCACCACCAAGTATAAAAGAAGTAGCCCGTGCCATCCATCGGCTTAAAAATAATAAGTCTCCAGGAGCCGATGGAATTACAGCCAAATTGGTTAAATATCGAGGCGACCAATTACACCAAGTGGTTCATCAACTTATTTTCAAGGTGTGGGATAGCGAATCAATGCCTGACGTCTGGCAAAAGGCATTCTCTCTTTCATACATAAAAAGGGAGATATAACACAGTGCAGCAATTGTAGAGGTATCATGTTGCTGAGTACCATCTATAAGATATTCTCAGCTATCTTGCTAGGCCGGATAGCCCCATACGCCCAGAACATCATTGGCCCATACCAAAGAGGCTTCACTCAAGGCAACTCAGCGACAGATCAGATTTTCTCTCTGCGGTAAGCGATGGAAAAACTGTTGGAATATGGACACCAGTTGCACCATCTATTCATCGATTTTAAAGCCGTCTATGATAGCACACCAAGGGTGAAACTGTAGCGAACATGAGAGAATTCGTTATCCCGACGAAATTAATAAGACTGACTAGGCTGACCCTGACCAATGTGCGAGGCCAGATAAAAGCAGCAGGATCACTCTCAAGACCATTCGACATCAACAACGGTCTACGACTAGGGAATGCGCTATCATGCGCCCTCTTTAACCTGGCCCTCGAGAAAGTGGTCCGTGATGCTGATGTAAATGCAAGAGATACGATCCTCTTTAAGTCCACCTGACTACTGGCCTATACTGACGATATCGACATCATAGGAAAAATCACCCGAGACGTAGAAACTGCCTTCATCCAAATCGAGCAGACGGCTATTGCCGCGAGATCATGGGTTGCACATCAATGAAGGCAAGACAAAATATATGGTGGCAACGTCAGCACCGAATACGAACCAACCAACAACATCAAACCGCACTGGTCAAACGGGAAGAATAAAGATAGGAGATTACAACTTTGAGACCGTTGACAATTTCTCCTATCTAGGGTCGAAAATCACAACCGATAACAACTACGATGATGGAATCCGCGCATGGTTGTCGGCAGCCAACAGAGCGTATTTCAGCTTACAAAAACTGTGGCTGCGCGTCCATTATAAGCCTTCGGGTTTATAAAATGTTTTTCTATATTTTCTTTTTTAAGAAATTCTTTCACGTTCGCCATGTTAAGTTCGTTGTAAGCAATAATAAGTTTTGGTTTTCCCAGTACTGCATTCATTTTTCTGATTAGTCGAATAAAAGTTCGTTTTGGTCCATAGTTTCTTTGATATATAACAATTTAGAAAATCTATCTATTGCCGTAAAAAGTATCTTTTAGTTATTTGAGAGACATACATCGATGTTCTAAATTTCGTTAGTCTCTTGCCGGCTTCCGGCTTTTGGTTTTCATTCCTATTTTACACAGTTGCTTACGTCGTATTGTTTGAATAAATTTTGGGTAGTAGTAAGTCCTTTCAATTCGCTGTAGTTTTCGATTATTCCTCTATGGTTGGTTTTTCCATGAATTTCTTTCATTTTTCTAAACATTGGCCTTCCGAGGTAGATCCACGGTACACTTAACGAATTTTAACTGCTCACAATTTGAGTATAGGTTAATTATTGGCGGTTGGATTTGGTTCCATTCATGGTCATGAAACTCGAAAAAATACCCTGTAGTACCTCTTCCTTTTAAGTACCTTCGTAAGATGTCGTCGATTTTGCCGTTGTCTAAATCTTGCTTATCAATATATATTTTACGATGTTTATGTACAAAATCAAACTACTTCTGCTTCTTTGTTTTTGTGATAATCAGTTGCGTATTATACGAATTAACTATTCCCTGTTTTATAGGTATATAATCGTTTAGCTGCTCCTCTCCAGAATGGATGGTTGCCCTTCCACTATCATTACTTGTACTATCATCGTTTTTAGATGAATTTATCACGTTTATTTCGTTTGTATCAACGTTTATACGGCTCAGAAAGTCTGTAAGATGATTTTCTTTTCCCTTGATGTATTCTATATCGTAATTGCTATTTGGTTCTTTCAATCTAGTTAGCCAAACTAAAGCACGATGATAGGTTTTTATTGTAAATTGTCGGACGCATCAGTTTTTAGTATAAATTTTTTTTTAAAGTAGGGATAGGGTAAAGTAGGATAGATAGTTATTAACACCTACATACTACGCAAACTTGGTGGACATGTTCCAACCTCGTTCATCATGCGTCGGATTGTCGCAGGGGTGTTTTTTAGACCAAAGAGCATACGATTAAACACGTAGTGTCCTTGGGGGGTAGAAAAAGCTGTTTTATTCCTATTAGTCTCTGGATTTCTATTTAATGGAAATCTAAGGTTGTGAATTATAACGCTATACCTAGTTTGTCGAATATGTTTTTGATATTAGGTATAGGAAACTAATCCTCGATAGTGTCCCCGTTGAGTTTTCTACAGCCGATGACAATACACCACTTTTGCTGGCTTAAACTATCTATTTTTTTCAAAACGACCCATATAGGGGCGTTATAAAGTAATGTTGACTTCCTTATAATGTCTTGTTCTAACATTTCTCTAGTTTGATTTTTCACTTCCTTTTCATGGACTGGTGGGAATCAGTCACTGTATTGTGTTTTGCTTGGGTTGTACAGGATAGTATATCACCATCCCTATACAATAGATCATTGTATGATTTTGTTAGTTTATGCAGTGATTGAGCTTCTTCTGCGTTCAAACAATTTGGCTACTCTCAGATATTTCGTGATAGTTTATTTCATTTTCGGTTTTAATACAGCAATTCTCAAATTTTAGTTTATTGCCATTCACTCAATTGAATTAATTTTACCGTTTGCCTAGGATGTTAGGTCCAATTATAGCGTCGAATTTATTCTCCGATGCTACTTTCCAGATCGTGTAATCCCTTTTACCTGTCTAAAGTTACTAGTTTTTACTAGGGGGATGTATCTATGTTGTTTTGATTTATTTCAGAAACTGTAGAACCACTGTCCACTGGAGTTCTAATTGGAACGCTGCCGACATGTAAAATGATTATTGGTAAATTAAAAATTAAATTTGACTCGAAAATTTGCCTCAGTTTTCACGTTTTCAAAATCCACTATTACTTTTGTAATGATGATATTGGGTGTTTTTGTTTTTTATTATTATTTTTGTACCTGTTGTCTCTACTGGGACCAGGATTAGTATAGTAGTTTTGTTTAAACATTCACCTGTTTATAAGATTTTGTGAGAAACAAAACCTTATTAGAATCGAGTCGATGCTGTCCGTCCGTCTGTCTGTCTTTTTTTTCGGCGTTGGAAGGTAGAAAGGTTTAAAACCTATTGCTGGTTCCTGCCATGCAGTCATGCGAGACTTCTACTCAAGAAGGCCATCTCCTCATTTCACACTCCCCACAGAACTCCTATAAAGTATTGTGTCGCGGAGCTGGATAAACTTTAACTGCGGCTCGTTATGGTTCTCTCTCTTTTTTGTATTTGTCATAGTTCCAATTGCCTAAGCTGGTCTGGTTCCAAGCATCCGTTGACTCCAGCATGAACTCTAAAATATGTTCGGGTGTTAAGCCCCTGACCACTTCCATTCTTGTTCAGGGCGCGGTAAACCAGGGCCAATCAAATATGACATACTCTGCATTCTCGGCCACCTTACCGCACCTTAGGCAGCATGGTGATTCGTCGTGACCAAATCGATTTAAATAAGCACGATAGCCTCCATATCCACTTAAGAATTAAGAATTTGCTCAAACCATCTCCGAATATCCGGAATGATGCAGTTTGTGACTCGTCCCGTCGAAATATGTTAGACTCCCCAGCTGCATATGTTTTGCCGTAGGGTCGCCGGCTTTCATTCGCCGGTTTTCATTCGCCAAGAATACCCTGCTAGTACATATACTGCTTCTCCTGATGTTGTCTGATACACATTGCATACCCGGAGTGCACTTACCCGATACGCCATTTCCTATTTGCAGCAGTTTAGTTTGTTATCCAGAACAGAGACCCAAACCGGAGCTGCGTACTTTAGCACGGAGCTCACTACCCTAGAAAGCAGAAGACGTCGACTTTGTCTTGGCCCACCAATGTTCGGTAGTATTCTCGAGATCGTTGCAGCGATGGAAGACGCTTTAGTTGCAGCGCATCATTACTCCCCAGTACTTGAGCTATGGTGGGTGCAAATTGTTTGTTCGCCAACTTTGATTTTCACGGTTGTGTTCTTCTCTTGCTGAAGAGAACTACTTCTGTTTTGTGTTCAGCCAGTGAAAGGACGGAATTTCTCAACCATGAATTGATGTCTTGATCTCGTCTTGGTGCTTTGTAACAGCTGTTATTCCGATATCATTGGCGAAGCCAACAGTCGCCACGTTGTCCGGAAGGCGTAGCGACAACACTCCCTCATACGTAACTAGGCACAGTAAAGGACTTAGGGCAGAACCCTGTATCGCCCCGCACGTTGTCGGTAATATTTTTAACCCATTGTCCGATTCACAGTAAAGTCTTCCCCCAAGGAGAAACTCAACAACAATGCGTACAATGTATTTCGGAACCTGTAGCTTGTCGAGTGCTTCGATGATTTTTTTCCATTTTGCAGAATTGAACGCATTTTTTAAGCGCAGGATTTTCCTGTCCGGATAGCTGAGTGGTTAGAGCACAAGGCTATCGTACGGAAGGTCGCGGTTCAAATCTCGCTGGTGGCAGTGGGATTTGTATCATGATTTGATACCAGTCGACTCAGCTGTGAATGAGTACCTGAGTCAAATCAGGGTAATAATCTCGGACGAGCGTAATGCTGACCACATTGCCTCCTACAGTGTTCTATAGGGTACCGTTACGGTCTTGAATGAAGTGCTTTAACACACTTCAAGGCCCTGATCCAATATGGATTGTTGTGCCAACGATTATTATTATTATTTTCTTTCCTGTATTGCAGCCTGAACCAAACCGGTCAACATGCTGATTGCGTTGACAGTTGATTTCGCCTTACCAAATCAGAATTGTTCGTCGGAAAGCCCAATATATTTTTAAAATTTACTGCGTACCCTCCTTAAGTTCATCTTAGGCCCGTAAAATTAAAATGCCGTAAAACATAAAATGTCACCAGTACATCGAATTGAATATTGCGTATCTCCATCCTGCATGAAAGATCAACAAAACCTTTCATACCTGAAACCCCAAGTTTCCGGTTTCCGACTTGTTATATATAAAGATTTAGATATGCGGTGTATTTATAGTTAACATATGTATATTATATATAAGGAGCACAGTTTATCTAATGGGCAGTATCCATGCTCAATGGTCCCAGACATGCGAATGAATTGAGAAAGCTTATCCGTACACATTTAATATGAGGATAACTTTTTAAGGTTTTGTGTCAAAACAAATCCTTATTAAAATCGGTTAACCGTCTGTCTGTCTGTCTTTTTTAAGGTTTTGTGTGAAACAAAACCTTATTAGAATCGAGACGGTGTCTGTCTGTCCGTCTGTCCGTCTGTCTGTCTGTCTGTCTGTCTGTCTGTCTGTCTGTCTGTCACACCCGATTTATTCGGAAACGACTAGACCGATTGTCACGAAAATTGGTGAGAGTATGTAATCTGGTGATCCCTTTACATGCAGTAAGTGGCGCCATCTTGTGTTAAGTTTAAGGGGGGGCTCCCCGTACATGTGAATGGAGGGTGCAAATTTTTTTTTCACAGAATGTAGCCATGTAGGGTATCAAATAAAAGGCCTCAATTAGTACTTTTCGAATCTGGTTCAATATTTGATATTAGATGAAACATAGGGGAGTGAGGGTTCAAAATATGACCCACAAAAAGTGTAACAGGTCTCGTTCTCCGAACCTATCTAACCGAAAATTCGAAAAAAAATCACAGTGGTGCATCTCTATGAAATCTAGGCCTCAAAATATATCCGGTTCCGATATCTGCACAAATAAAGTTAATAATAGTATATTTCCACATTTTAGAAATTTACCCGGCACTCCCCCCTTATGTTCATCCCAGAAGTAGAAAATTTGGCATACGTGTAATGAAGAACATAATGCACAGTTTGGTCAAGTTTGAAGAAAATCCAACAATTAGTAACAAAGTTATAGGGGGTGAAACTTTACATTTTTTTGTGAATTTCGTGCACTCTACAACCTGCATGACGTCATCATCACATATCAATTCGCCAATACCACAACGAAATGAGTTCGTATAAATTGGGTCACAGAGAATTATTTTGTTTTAGTTTTTTAGTCATTTGTCAGCCAGACATGTATGTATGTAAGTATATAATATATGCGTGCTAATGAACTTTGCGGGTAGTGCCTAATTGAAATAGAAGAAGTAAATCGGAAATATGGGTACGATCAATTTGTATACGTGGATATATGTGTACAGTATTCGGTAATAGGCAGTTTGTTTGTTTAGGGTGAGTGTGATATCTATGGCTGTAATATGTACGTATGTCTCGTAGTTTGGAAAAATATGAAGGATTATGTTGAATTTGTAGCTATATGCGGACAGAAAAATGTGCGTTGAAGTTTCTCACATAAGATGAACACAAAACCTTTATACCCGAAGCGCGAGCTTCCGGTATTCCGACTTGTTTTTTTTTGAGGAGGTGGAAATCTTCAAAAGACACTGGTCTGGACACACCAGCGTGTGGGATTTTTACCCACTATAACCACCCCCGAATCCCTCCCTACCCCACGGAATCACCCTAAGGTATTACATCACGGGGCGGAGTCAGCTCATTCTAGCTTAATCCTATTTCTTCTATGCGCGGCGCACGTGACCGCGTTTTTCTCCTTTCCTCTGCCTTTCGCAATTTATCTTGAATATATGCGATCATGGAGTTGACCGCATCCCAATTCTCTTGATGTGCCAGCATTTTCGGCACCAGATTTTCTAGTACCAGCACCTCTCCTAGAGCCTCCTCTAGATTCCTCCTTTCTTTCACAAATCTCGGACAGTGAAAGAATACATGCTCTGGGTCCTCTGGGACTCCATCACAATTTGGACAGTCGGGTGAGGTCTTCAATTTAAACCTGTGAAGGTATTGGAGATATCCTCCATGTCCAGTGAGAAACTGGGTGAGATTATAATTAATCTCACGGTGTCGTTCTCCAACCACTCCTTGATGGCAGGAATGAGTCTGTGAGTCCACCGACCCTTTCGCGAGCGTTCCCACCGCCCTTGCCATCTATTTATGGATCTCTCCCTATCAGCGTTCTTCGTCTGCAATAAGGGAGAGATTGGCTGCACATGGTATATATTCGCCATCTCATCTGCCAAGATATTAATCGGCATCATTCCAGTGATGACGAATGCTGCATCATCTGAGACAGTCCTGAAGGCAGAGCATCCCCTCTGAGCTGTCCTCCTGTAGACTGCATTCAGTTTGCTAGTGTTAACTGACATCCGCAACGCCTCGCTCCAAACTGGGGTCGCATAAAGCATGATTGAGGTCACCGCTCTGGCTATAAGCAACCTAGAGGTATTCCGTGGCCCTCCCACGTTCTCCATCATCCTCACCAGGACCATACTAGCACTGGATGATTTATCGCAAACATACTGTACGTGTTGCTTATAGCTGAGCTTCCTGTCTATCACCACCCCCAAGTATTTGATGGTCGGCTTGGAAGTGATGATATGATTCCCGATTCTAACACAGGCGTAATTTCTCTTCCGGCGCTTAGTGATGAGGACCGCTCCTGTTTTTTCCTCCGCAAGCGTCAGACCAGACCTCTCTAACCAGCATTTGACAACACTGATTGCCTCGCTTGAGTATAACTCAGCATCTTCGAGATGCTTTGCGACAATAACCAATGCAATGTCGTCAGCGTAACCCACCAACGTGGTTTCCTCACGAAGGGGAAGATTAAGTACATCGTTGTACATCATGTTCCACAGTAATGGGCCCAATACGGAGCCCTGTGGGACACCCGCGGAAACAACGTACTTCTGGGGTCCGTCATCGGTGTCATACCAGAGCCTCCTTTCAGTTAAGTAACTATCGACGATAGCAGCGAGATAGGCGGGAATACCAACCTTCGCTAGGCATTTGCGTATTAGATTCCAATTGGCCGAATTGAATGCATTTTTCGTCCAGGGTTACCGTGGATTGCAGCTTCGGCCAAGCCAGTCACCAATTTGATAGCATCAATGGTTGATCTGGCTTTTCGGAACCCATACTGCCGATCTGAAAGGCCGCCTCGGTGCAAATCGCACCATTACTAACAAGTTATAATATGCCACAGTTGTTGCTTCTTTGCAAATTGAAGACTATGAATGTCAACATCACCCGAAAGTGGATACTCTCACATAATATATGGATATATTACGTGCTACGTACTAAGAAATACACAAAATCTTTCGTACCTGAAGCGTCCAGCTTCCGTTTTCCCTACTTGGTTTACCTATCCCCATTGCCCAGCTGTATACTATTATATATGCAGCGGTCTTGTGTGTTTGTGAATCAGTTTTATCATTTATACATTTGTGGAAAAAAGGGAAGACCAAGGTGCAATGTGTTACTTTGGATTCGCAATGAGTAATGAAGATTAAAGGTAGGTCCCGCATGTTGTTTGTGAAAGCTGCAAGTTTTTATATGTTGTGCTTCGCGAAGAAATGAATTTCCTTCAGGAGAAATGAATGTTAAACATATATCCGCCCGGGCGGGGGCCCGGAGTTTTCTCGGAGGATCAAAATAGAAATTTCAATGAAAACGAGGAATAATGGGGGGTGGGGCCCTTCATAATTTTAATTATTGGCCCGGATAATTTTGACTTTGGCCCCGCTTTCCACATACCAGGCTCAGGCCCACGATTTTTCTCTCTAAGGCCCTGGATACCACCATTATATTAGGAGCCTACAACTGCTATAAATAAAAAGAATCTAGTAAATTATAAGAAGAAGAATAGAGTCATTGTCAAATCGACACCCTGAGCGCTTATTTTTACAGGAAAGAGCAGGCAAGGCCCTTGCATGCGGTTGTCTGTAAGCCAGACTGTGGGCTGACTCCACTTAACTTGTAGGATCGATCTTTCAATCCTCTGAGTGGGGTGAAGTCGGAACAAGAGCAGATCGATGAATGGAAGTCGAAGGCAATGCACGGTAAACACGTGAATTGTCTTTGCCAGCCATTTGTCGATTTGCATTTGTCGAACAGATGGCTGTGTGCTGGGAAGCTTTCTACTGAGACGGAGGGGTTCATGTGTTCCATTCAGGACGTCGTGGTCGCCAGTCGAGCTTATTAAAAGGTCATCATGAAAGAACGGATGGAGAGCGGCCAGTGCAGAATGGGTGGTTCGGCGTTGGACCATCTCATTTCTAGCTGTACTATTATGGTATCGGTGCAATGCATCATCAGGCATAATGCTGTATATAAGGTTATCCATCAGAACATACATGGGCATACAAGCATTGGCTGATCATGGGAACATGTCGGGTTTACCGATATGAGCCTGAAGCTATACTTGATAGTTCTGCTTACAGCATGTATTGGGACCGGCAAGTACTCACTGATCACCATACTGCACGTAACAAGCTTGACGTACTGTTAATTGACAAGACGGGGTGCTCCCCGCATATTATTGATGTTGCTATTCCCATAATAGGAACATTGAGCGAAAATATGTGCAGAAGAAAGTGAAGTATGAGCCATTGACTCGGCAAATCAAAGAAATTTGGCATCTCGAGCGTGTGGTCGTAGTTCCCATAATATTGTCAGCTGCAGGTATTGTACCTAAATCCCTCACGGCTTCCCTTGATGTCCTGGGACTTTCGCAAAGTCAAACCATGCAGAAGTACACCATTCTGCATATGTGGTCGATGTTGCGGGGAGTTCTCGACGGATTCTCCCATTGACTTACCACCGGCCGTTACCACGAGCGCCCCTTTAGTTTTTAAGTAGGTAGGATCATCCGAGCCTAAATGCTTGGCACTTAGTACTAGTATTAGGTAAAATGCGGCTTTTGCCGAGATTGATAATAAGACCCTACCCTCTAAATATTTTTTATACTAGACGCGTAGAAGTGTGCCAGAATCTATAAAAAATACACATTTTGCCGAAGATATAGAAACTGTGTAACCTATTGTAATCTGAATGGCGGCTGATTGCATGGTAGAAGCATTAATGCTTAAATGTAAGACGTATTTATGCAAACGTTTTCAGTATTTAAAACTCAAAACTAATTTTTCTGCAAACGACAAATTTTAAGTTTGTTGAAAGATAACTCGAACGATTTTTTTTCGATTGACTGGAAATGTTTACCGTATACACAGAACTACATGCTCCTCAACACTGCGTAGGGTTTTTCCTATTTTTTTTTACTTTTTAAGGTTTCGTTTGCGAAACAAAACCTCATTAAAATCGGTCCATTGTCCGACTGACGTACAGTCTGTTTTCTTTTTGTTTTTTTTTTGCTTTGAGGAGGTGGAAATCTTCAAAAGACACTGGCCTGGACATTGCACCGTGTGGGATTTCTACCCACTGAAACCACTGAGCAATAATAATAATAATCGTTGGCGCAACAATCCATATTGGATCAGGGCCTTGAAGTGTGTTAGAGCACTTCATTCGCCCGAGATTATTATCCTGATTTGACTCAGGTACTCATTCACAGCTGAGTCGACTGGTATCCGACGTCAAATCACGATACAAATCCTACTGCCACCAGTGAGATTCGAACCGCGACCTTCCGTACGACAGCCTTGTGCTCTAACCACTCAGCTATCCGCACACTAGAAACTGAGAAACTGAGCAAGATTATAATTAATCTCACCGTGTCGTCTCTCCAACCATTCCTTGATGGCAGGGGTAAGCCTGTGTGTCCACCGACCCTTTCCCGAGCGTTCCGACCGCTCTTGCTATCTACTTAGAGATCTCTCCCTTTCGGCGTTCTTCGTTTGCGATACAGGATACGTAGACTTCGCATTATATATACTCGCCATCTCAATTGCCAAGATGTCAATGGGCATCATTCCAGAAATGACGAATGCTGCATCATCTGAGACAGTCCTGAATGCCGAGCACATCCTTAGGGCTGTTCTTCTGTAGACTGAACTCAGTTTGTTAGCGTTAAATGTAACCTGCAATGCCTTTCTCCCAAACTAAGTATTTGATGGTAGGCTTAGAAGTGATGATATGATTTCCACTTTGAATACTGGCAAAATTTCTTTTACGGCGCTTGGTGATGAGGATCGCTTCCGTTTTTTCCTCCGCAGACCAGAACTCTCTAGCCAGCCCTTAACAGCACTGATCGCTTCGCAAGTGTATAACTAAGCATCTTCGAGATGCATTGCGACAACAACCAGCACTATATCATCGGCGTAGCCCACCACCGTGGCTTCCTCCGGAAGGGGAAAATTAAAAACAGCGCTGTATATGATGTTCCACAGCAGTGCGCCCAGCACAAGCCCTGTGGGACACCCACGAAGACAACGTACTCCTGGGGTCCATCATCAGTGTCATCCCAAAGCCTCCGTTCTTGTAAATAGCTGTTGACAATAGCGGCAAGATAAGAGGGAATACCAATCTTCGCCAGAGATTCCCGTATTAGGTTCCAATTAGCCGAATTGAATGCATTTCTCATCCAGGGTCACCACTATGCAATATTTGCTAGTACTACCCTTTCCATGGATTGCATCTTCGGCCAAGCCAGTAACCATTTTGATGGCATCAATGGTTGATCTGGCTTTACCGAACTCATACTGCCGATCTGAGAGACCTCCCTGGCTCTCAACAGCCTGGAGTAATCTATTATAGATTATATAGATTAGATGCTAGACATTTTGCCCACAGTGTCCAAAAGACAAATACGTCTGTAGGAGGTTGGCTTACCTGGAGGTTTACCAGACTTGGGCAGTAGCACCAATTTCTGTCGTTTCCATGATGCAGGAAATATCCCCTCGGACATGTAAGTTTTGAACAGCTCAGCCTTATTTAGCACGCCATCCAGACCCGGAGATTTGTTATTTCCTATCATAGCGCAGATTTCCAGCACCTCGTCACAGGTGACCGGCGGTATTGAAGTGTCGTTTAAAGGTCGCTGGAAGCTCTCTATGCCATCCTCTTGCTGAGGGAATAACCCCTGGATAATTTTTAACAAGAGTGAAGGGCACGTGATCTGCGGAGATGATCGCACTCTGAATCGCCCCATAACGATTCTATAAGCGCTCCCCCACGGGTTTACGTCCGCTTCTAAACAGAGCTCCTTAAAGCATTCCCTCTTGCTCCATTGGATGGCGAGCTTGAGGGTTTTGCGGGATTCTTTACAGGCGCGCTCTTTTTGCCCTCGGACGATTCTGCCTACCGCTCTTTGAGCCGCTCTTCTGGCTCGGTGACAGGCGGATCGAAGGCTGGCCAGTTCAACATTCCACCAGTAGTTTGGTCTTCTACTGGGGAATGAGCACCTCCTCGGCATGGACGCGTCACACGCTTTGGCGATGCATTGGGCCACATGGACAGCTCTTTCCGTAGAGACGCCTGCTTTATTAGGTTGGTGTAACCACACCTCTATGAAGGTCTGCTCATCCAGAGCTTTAGCAGGCCAGCTTGAAATCTTTCTCGGTTTCGGGCATGATGGTCTTATGCCGGTGACTCCATCCATAGCCCAAAGAAGATTGCCTGATGATCGCTGTGGGTGTAGTGCTTGCTGACGCACCAAGACATACCACGTGCCAGTGCAGGGCTGACAAAAGTTAGGTCTACGATTGAGGTACATCCCCCTTTCTGAAAGGTGTTTACATATCTTTCGTTGGCGAGAACGACATCCAACTGTGCAAAAGCGTCTAATAGACTGCGGCCCCTTGCATTTGTCTCTCTGCTACCCCACTCACGGGCCCAAGCATTGAAGTCCCCAGCAATCACTCTTGGACTACGACCCCTTGCGTCCAGAACAAGACAGTCAAGCATTTGCTTGAATTCGGACAGTGTCCGGCTTGGTGGGGCGTAACAGCTGTACACATATACACATAAAGCCGCTGTATGTCTGTCCCCAGTACACTGTATGGTTTGTCGACCACATGCCCATATCGCCGCTCCACCAGTTGAATCTGTAACCCATATGCCACCGTGACGGTTTTTATATGGTTCGCTAATGATGGCAATTTCCACCTCGGATTCGAAGGTGGTCTGCTCGAGTAAATCTTGAGCGATTTGGATAAACCAACGCCGTAGACGCTCCACAAACTCACAACTTTCTCCAACTTGCACTGTTCCATCAAGGCAGTGCAAATTTCTCCTTTGGATGTCACTTCATCGAGATCCTTGCACTGTATGTAGACCTCATGTTTTTGGGTCCGTACTGTGACAACCCCTCATTCTTTGCGTTTTCCATGCGCGTTCCGCTTTTCCAAGTTGTGCCTGAATCCTTTCCTTCCGGAGTTCACCGAGGACCAGTTTTGCCTATGACCTCAGCATTTCCTCTACAAGTTAGTTAGTTTAGTTTGCTGGGGAGCGGCAACTCCGGCACAGTGTACTATCCCCGTAAATCGCCTGTTCAATGACTTCCCGCCAACGGCGTTCGCAGGTTTTAGCAAACCTGATAACATTCCCCAGAGGCAGAGAGTGTGCAGATTCTTTATTGAAGAAAACCTTGTCAAGGTGTCTTCGTCTAAGATCTGAGGACACACATAGGCGAAACCACCACCTCAAACTTTTCCTTATGATGGTTTAAGGAGCAGTGTCCCGCTAGAAGTCCTACTATGATTTGCATATCCGACTTCTTAAGGGACAACAAAAATACCGCTCTAGCGACCCCAGGCTCTTTCACAAGGATTTTCTCATGCTGGCAAGAGTTTAAATTTCTCCTTCCTGCGTGAATCCTTACAATTTCACCCTTCAGAGTAGACTTGAAAGTGAATGGCCAAACTCCAAAAGCTGATTCTGACCCCACCATTGTGGATCCAGACAAAGATCCAGACTTGTCAGCCTGCTCATCAGGAATGCGCCGTTCAGTCGGCCAAGTTTCAGCAGCTCCTGATGAAACCTTCACATCAACTGGCTTGATATATCATTGCGGTTTAGTGGTGATAATGCCGCCCGGCTGTCGGAACAGATTCGAATGGTGCGACCCCTCCATTTTTGCTGCAGACATTCTTCTGCTGCCAGTAAAATGGCATATTTCTCCGCCTGGAATATGGTCGACATTTTTTTGAGGGGTCGGGCCAGTTCCATAATCGGCTTCCCCGAGAACACACGTGCAGTATATGTCTTTTCAAAGACGTATCTGGAAACCGGTCGGCCTCAGAGCTACCGGATGTTTGTTAAGCAATTTCCAGGTAGACGCATGACCTTGTGATTGGCCGCCTTTCCACGCTCCAATGGTATCCAATCTATACGCGTCATTGGCTGCCTGACGGGGATTGAGTCAGCCCTTAGTTAATCTCCTCATATCCTTGCTGAATCCACTCCTCAATACAGGGAATCAGAGTGAAGCGATCCCTCTGCGAGTCATCCCACCGTTGCTGCCCCTTTTGCAGCGAATCCCACCTTGCCGCCTTTTGATATGCTGAACGCTTCTCGGGTAGATTCATTTTATTTTTCTCATACAGAAAGCGTTCCTCCCTTACCAGAATGTCCATCGGGATCATCCTTTAACCCCCCTTCTGAAGGCGCTGCACACCCTAATGCTATGTTTACTCTCCTCAGATTACTCTACTACGCTAGCGCTGCCTACTAGATCGGTGCCGCTTAATGGAGAGCGAAAGACTCTGGTCATAAGCAATATGCGGCTGTATTTTGGGCCGCAATCCTCCATCGTTCATGCTAATGACACGCTACCGCTTTTTTACGGGCTTAATCCAGGTGTCCCTTGAAATTAATCTTCCCGTCAATCATTACTCCCAGATGTTTGATAACCTGCTTTGAAGTCATGATGTGGCTGCTAACACAAATGTTAATTGTGTTCCTTTCCCTACGGTTAATAATCAAAGTCTGCCTTTTGCTCTGCAAGGCCAAGCTGAACCATCTAAACCCACAATTTTATGGCGCTAACAGTTTCGGTAGCGTACACTTCAACACTTTCAGGTTGTTTTGCGACGACAACCACGTCTAGATCACCTGCGAAACCCATTGCCGTGGCCTCTTTTGGCACGGAAAGGACAAGGACCCCGTTGCACATCTTTTTCCGCAGGAGAAGACCCAACACTGAGCCCAGTAGTACTCCTGCTATGATGGTGTAACGATTAGATCGTTTATCCGTATCGCACAAAGGTGTGCTTTTCGAAAGGTGATTTTCGATTAGCTTAATCAAATAAGTGAGTGAGCGGATAGCTGAGTGGTTAGAGCACAAGGCTATCGTACGGAAGGTCGCGGTTCAAATCTCACTGGTGGCCGTGGGATTTGTGTAGTGATTTGACGTCGGATACCAGGCGACTCACCTGTGAATGAGTACCTGAGTCAAATCAGGATAATAATCTCGGGCGAGCGCAATGCTGACCACATTGCTTCCTACAGTATACTGTAGTGTACCATTTCGGTCTTGAGTGAAGTGCTCAAACTCACTTCAAGGCCCTGATGCAATATGGATTATTGCCCCAACGATTATTATTATTATTAATCAAATAATTAGGGGCAACCATTTTAGCCAATGAACTTTTTATCCACTACCAGATAGCTTAATAGAACGCAGGTCCAATTTTACCACGGTACAATATTGATTAGACGGCATCGCGCCCTGAGCCAATGGGCTTGACGAAAACCAAACTATTCCTCCGATAAGGCATCTCTATATTGTATGGTAGTGAGGAGTTTACTGTAGATTATCCTTTCGAGCATCATGTCTACCGTGTCCATAAAGCTGTTCCGGCGGAATGATAATGGAAGTCTCGGTTGTGTTTTTTGTGGGCTTCGGTAGCAAAACTAGTTTTTACATCTTCCCGTGCGAGAATAACTTCCTCTACCAGCCATGCATCAAATATGCTGATAAACCAACGGCACACCGGGTCTTATTTCCGACTTCTAGTCTTCATCATTCTTGCTCGGAAATATATAGCTCCCAACTTTTCCTATTGCTTTATTCCATCAATAATTTGACCGACTGTGTGGGACTCGCTGCCTCGGCATGGGTGTGTCGCATGCTTCGATCATGTGCGCCACCTTTTATGGCCTTCCAATAGCATCCCGTTCAGAGGTTTTCGCGGAGAATCCCTCATGTCGAGCTCTGCGGGAAAGCACCTCGTTGCATGGTAAATTTTCGATCTGGAGGAAAATTGCATGGTGGTCGCTATTAGTACAGTGCTTGTATAAACTTACATAAGTTAATCTAAGCCCACAGCAACTCAAACAAATTTCATCATTAAATTCAAATAGATAAATTCACTTGCGTGTTTTCCTTCCGTATGCAACATAATGCATGTACTGACCCTTTGTGTTCCTCTTGGACATCAGGCATTGTTTGCTCATTACAAAACCGAACATGAGAGCTTTTCTCTACACAAAAGCAATAAAATTTCAGTTCGCCTGTTTTCTAACATAGTCATTGCATGCATCTTGTGGGTCGCTTTTTTCTTTACAGCAACCTTGGTCCATGTTTCTGCAGTTCTTTTCAGAGCTTTGCCTCCCTTGTTTTTACTGAAGAAGGCTTTTTCCACAATCTCTCTAGCTTGGTTCTACTTTCCCTTTTCCGGTGGGCCTGGCCTTTTTGTTTTAGAGAGGCGTACTTGCGTTGTCTGAATGACGCTTGTTTCCGCAAGGCAAACTTCACTCAGGCAGCGCAAGTACCAGCATCTACTCTGTCAGTCTGTATACTGGTTTGTCGCTCTGAAGATGGACGATTCCGTAGCCTACATAACAACGAAATCTATGACCGGCTCAATAGGTTACGGTGGGCGGGTTACTTAATCCGTATGGATGAGGATGATCCAGCCCGGAAAGTCTATAAGGGCAATATCTATGGTTGGAAAAAAAGGAGAAGCAGACCCTGCCTGAGGTGGAGCGATGGCGTAGGTCAGGATGCCAGACAGCTTTTAGGGATATCGAATTGGTGGACCCCGTCGCAAAACCGGGATGTCTGGAGTTTTTTATTAAGGCAGGCCTAGACCGAATACCAGTTGTTGTGCCGTTGATGATTATGATGATGGCAACTGTGAACGCACACGGATGCAGTTGAATTTTTTTTTGGGGAGGATGCTCCACATATGTGGAAAAGGGAGGTGTAATATTTTTTCACTGAATATAGTCGTAATGTCTCGATTAGTACTTTCCAAAGTCGGTGATTTAATTTTTTGGTTGTTTAATTTTGACATTTGTTGGAAAGCGGGAAGTGCCGGAGCTATAAAGTGGTGATTTCTTTCTCAGAAAGAAGTCAAAAAAAATCGTAAATCTGCCCCGCGTGGTGCCCAGGTCATAAGTTACTCATCATCCCGATATCTACTAGAAACCCATTTATGTTTAGTGGCAAAGTTACAGTAGCTCAAAGTCGCCTTTTCCGTGTAAATTGGCAGCACATTCCAACACATGGTAATATACTTTTACTGCCTTTATTTGTGCAGATATTGGAATGGGATATATTTTGAGGCTTAAATTTCATATAGTTGCTTCACTGAGATTTTTTTCAGCTAATTCGTTTGGGTACGTTCTGAGAACGAGACTTGTTTCACTTTTTGGGCACCCAATATCAGTAAAACATTTATGAAACGTACTAATTGGGCCGTTTCATTTGATACCCCACATGACCATGTTCTGCGAAAAGAAAATTTACACCCTCCGTTCGCATGTATGGGGACAAACAGACGACATGTTCTTACCAAATTTCGTAACAATCGGTTCAGCCGTTTCCGAGGAAATCGAGTGTGACAGACAGACAGAGAGATGGACATGCGGACAGACCGACTTTGAACCGATTTTAATAAGGTTTTGTGTTTATACAAAAAAAACAATAGATGTACATACCTTTTATGGTTTTTAAAAGTTATTCGTACACTTCTTAGGCACAAAAGGTGAATATAATGAAATACGATGCCAAACTTACAATGTTTAACAAAAACCTACACAGATTATAAGATTTCCTTCAAATTTAGTTAGGAACAAGATGAAAGATACAATATGCATACTTATCCTGATGTTTACATGCATCTTTACCCCTACCTGAATGATGTTTAGTTTTGAGATTCATTTTTTACAGTCAATAGAATTTCTGAGCAAATTCATCGCATGAACAATTTTCCTTGCATTTGAAATGAGCAGAAGGAGCTATTGAATAATGCATGGCACAAGCAGTGGTTGAACTTCAAGACTTCCCTGGTACACTTGAAGGAAACGGCCACTCAGTTGTTTGCACTGTAGAACCATTAGTTACGCATACATGTGCATACGTTTATGTAAATCTGAATCAGTTTTCATGAGAACAATTGAAATCTACCTATATGATAGCTGGACTTATGCATGAAAAATGGTAGCATGAGAATACCGTGTAGAAATATTCAAATTGATGGAATAGATACAAACATGTACCCAAAAGTATATGTATAGAATTGGGGTCTATTGCTTTATCCAAATATAATCAAAAAAGGGAAATCTGTATGCAAATCTGAAAGTTAATTCTTTTCTTTGAGGAGAGAATTTTCCAGTAGAATGGTAACATAAATATAGACTGGTTTATATAGATAAATAGGTTCATATTGCAAAGTTAAGGCCGCCTCCTACCTACATGTTTTGACTTATCAAACATATTTTTGAAAAATATTCATTCTTTATGTGTTGTTCTTGTCGAAATGTTATGGGTAACTTTGAGGCATCTGAACGGTCATTTTTATCATTGTCAATGGCGCAACAACCGGTATTCGTTCTAGGCCTGCCTATGCTTATTTGTCTACCATAGATATTGCCCTTTGCCCTCACTTTCCGGGCTGGGTCATCCTCACCAATAAGGATTATGTTGACCCGGATTTTACCCATAACGGTCGTGGTCATAAACTTTATTGTTATAGAGGCTACGGAATTGTCATGGCAAAAATTATTCGAAGGATTCTTCTCTCGAACGCGGCCAGAAGTTCGTAATTTTTCTTGCTAAGAACCCAAGTCTCCGAGGACTGGCAAGATGATTGTCTTGTACAGAAAGAGTTGGCCCTATGGTGAGACGTCTCCAGCGAAACAGTTTTTGTAAGCTGAAATAGGCTGTGTTGGGTGCCAACAACCGTGCACGGATTTCATTGCCATAGCTGTTATCAGTTATAATTTTCCACCCTAGACAGGAAAAATTACCAAAAGTCCCAAAGTTGTAGTCTCCCATGTTTATTGTTCTCGTTTGAACAGTACCATTTGATGTTGTTGGTTCTTTCGTTTTTGATGCTGACGTTCTCACCACCACATCTTGTTCGATCTGCATATACATCTCGAGTTGTTCTTCCCATGATGTCAATATCGTCAGCATGGGCCAATAGTTGGGGGCATTTGAAGAGGATGGTTTCTCTTGCATTAACATCTGCATCATGGGTTCACGTTTCCCAGGGCATGGTTCAAAAGAACGGTTATTTTATCTGTCCGAAATAAAAAGAAAATATATTTCATATTAACAAGTGTTCCGTCGGCTATGTTTTTCGTCCGGGATTTTTACTATTTAGAAATTTCGCAAAAATTTCCAACATTTTATAAAAAAATTGTATTTTTCACTTTTTTTATACCTTTAGAGGCTGTGAAAATGGAACAAATCAAAATGGTTGTTCAAGAACTGAAACTGAAAAGAAAAATTATTGAATTCGATAAATACTTCTGTTAGAAGTGATGCTCTAATGTTTAAAAGAGTTACTCTGCGTTTAGAAATGAAGCATAGTATAAGACATGATTTCAGAAACTTACAATTCAATCTGCGATAGCAGGGCGGGGAGGGGGAGGGGAGGGAGTTCTTCTTCCACATTAAGAAAATGTCCTCGGCTTGCCATATTTCTCTGTTGTATCCGGGCCTCTTTGCAACATTGCGAACCCTACACTCGGAGTCTACCCCAAAATAATCAATCAATAATCAACAGGTCCAGGACTTGCAAAATGGACAAAAGTTCTTCATTGATGGCCGTTACTGCTGAGTGGGTGTTTTGTAGCCAAAATCCAAACACAGCTTTCAATTGATTCGTTGGTGTTTTGAGTGTGTGCTGGGTGCATCTTTCTAATAAAATTATCAGATGCCAGATTCTGTACAAGAAGGTTTCATCAATTGAATAATCTGGGATTGATGGAAATTATGCGAAAGACTTGTGAAAGTCCCTTTGGCCCTGGCCTGACGCCTGTTGATGAGCGAAGTGCATTTCACAAAATCCTCTTCATGAAGTGTTCTTAACATCATCAGATCGAAATCGATGAAGAGCAGGTGAAACCAAGATCTAAACTTAATATACGGTTCCAAAATAATCCGTAGGGTGTTGACGTGGTTAATGCAGGAAGATCCGGAACGGGAACCAGCCTGCTCTGTGTCGATCAAGCTTTCGAGATATTCAGATGAGTTGCAGAATTACTTTAGCTATTATCTTTGCAACGACAGGGAGTACGCAGAAACCTCTCCAATTATCACACTCCTAACGGGTCCCCTTTTTTGGAATTTTAACTGTCATCCGGTACTTCCACTCTCTGGCAAATGTCTCGAATTCCCAAGATTTCCGTACGAGTGGGAGCAGCAGATCTGAAGTAGATGCAGTGATAAATAACTCTGTGGGGAGATCGTCAAGCCCAGCGGCTTTACTAAGTTTGAATGCATTACATTATACTCTGCTAAGAGGAACAGCTCTTATCCGGATGTTACGGTGATAAGCCATTCTGTCCACAAGAGCAGGAACTTCACCGGATGTAATACGGTTAAGAACCATGGTGAAGTGTTCCTTCCCCCCTTCAGTTGTTGATCATCGTGGAACAGAAGTCGACCATTGACTTCACAGGACCAACGAGAGATGTGGGACCAACCGCTGCTGTTCATCAATCCGCTACCATGATCCGCTACCAGCACCCATCACTATCACAATCTCACCTTTAGGAAGCCATCCCTGAACTGGGTTTAATTGCTCGTAGAAAGCATCCCTCTCCACTTTATCAGAAATCTCCTTTGGTGCGCAGTATTTTAGAATTATGCTCCTTAACCCAGACCGGAGTTCCAGTTAGAAGTCTGACAGAAACTGGTTCCCACGTCAGGAGAGCGCGCTTTGCGGTAGCGGTCAGAATCAAACCGACACCAGATTCGCATCTGCTATCACTTGCCTTTCCAGAGCACAAAAGTACATTGCCGCAAACGTGAGAGGAGTACTCTTCAGAGTTCCACCATCTTACTTCGCTTAGACGTGGAATGTCAAAGTTATGTCGGGGGGACTTCCGCTCAAATTGGAGGAAGCGAGCATTCTGAGGACCCTCGCTACCATTGTCGATGAGCGTACGCACTTTCCGGAAACCAATCATAGTCCTTTTTCAATAGCCAAAGGTTGCTGCCGCGAGATGAGTCCCTATCCGAGGCGTTGTTGACGTTTCGATAGCAATGGAGTTCCAAAATTTGCAGATTGTTAGCCCATAAATTTCATTTGAATTTTTTTTTCAGCGATTATAGTCATCTGTTGCATCAAATGAAAACTCTCTTAGAGTACTTTCCTTAGTTTTGAAGCCGGTTGCGAAACAAGTGACTGAGGGCATCAAAAAAGGTCATTTAAATGAAAAGGCCATTCTCAGAAACTGAGAAAAAAAATTAAAATCAAGATGCCTTTCTATGACCTCTAGGCGCGGAAATGCACTTCATACCGATATCTGTTAAAATAAAGTTAATACCAGTATATTAATATATTTTTAAAATTTACCGCAAACCCTCCTTGAGTTCAAGACCCTGCAAAATTCGACATTAATATAGGCTTTAATAAGAGGCAACATACTGGAAGTGAAGTTATGTTTAATAACAAATAATTCTTATTACAATATTATTAATAAAGTTACAGTAGGTAAAAGTAGCCTCTTTTGCGTCAAATTGGTGCTGTCTAAGGGATAAAATACCAGTACTATTATACATCGTATATCGGGTATGTTTAACGAATATATATTACGGGCTATGTATAAATGAAACCATCGTGTCCCCAAATGTTCTTACATAAAACATCAACAAGGCCTTTAATACCTGAAGCGCCGAGCTTTCGGTTTCCCACTTGTTTAATTTGTTTTAGGTTTATTGGCATAAAAGAGCAAACATTGTATCAATTTTATCACAATTTGCAGATCAACTGATGAAATAAGTCAATTTATAATGAAAACGACAGTTTTGAGGAAAATTTAAAAAATCGATGTACTTGTAAAAGGGCAAATGTTGTCGTCTCTGATAAAATTAAATACAATGAATCACCGGTGAAAAGATTTGGGCGAATTATTTGAAAACGAAGAGTCTGACAGTGGGCTTTTAAGGATAACCATTTGTTCCGAATATCTCTGCCCGAACCTACTTAATTCTTGTAGGGGTGTAGGGGTGTAGGGGCGTGTCAAGTATATTTAATGATTTATCACGGTATATATTTCGCTTTATGACGACCAAAACGGCACGGTGCAAATCATTTTGAAAACCCACTTTCATGTGCTCAATGAAACCATCGACTATTGGCAGAAGGCTCTTTTTCCAGATTCATTCTAAATAAGCTGCCAAAGTCACAGTGCCTCCCAGCACTATAATTGTACCAATACCACGGCTTGGCCAACCCAAAACGTGTGGAGAATGATTTAAAGTATTCTGTACTCATTCATCACTATATCGTCCATTCCTTATACGCCCCATCATGACTCCCGCGTCTGAACTGATTAGGGTTATTCTGCTTTCATCATTATCATCAACGGCGCAATAACCGATCCGGTCTAGGCCTGTCTTAATAAGGAATTCCAGACATCCCGGTTTTGCGCCGAGGTCCACCAATTCGATATCCCTAAAAGCTGTCTGGCATTCCGGTCTACGCCATCGTTCCATCTCAGGCAGGGTCTGCTTCGTCTTTTTTGTCTACTATAGATTTGGCCCTTATAGACTTTCTGGAATGGATCAACCTCATCCATACGGATTAAGTGATCCGCCCAACCACACCTATTGAGCCGGATTTTATCTACAACCAGACGGTCATGGCATCGCTCATAGATTCCGTCGTTATATAGGTTACGGAATCGTCCCTCCTTATGTAGGGAGGATTCTTGTTTCGAACGGGGCCACACGGTCGCAATTTTTCTTGTTAAGAACCCAAGTCTCCGAGGAATACATGAGGACTGGCAAAATCATTGTCTTTGACAGTAAGAGCTTTGACCCTATGGTGAGATGTTTCGAGTGGAACGGTTTCTGAAAGTTGAAATAGGCTCTGTTGGCTGTCAACGACCGTGCGCGGATTTCGTCATCGGAGCTGTTATTGGTTGTGATTTCCAACCCTAGATAGGTAAAATTCCCAACGATCTCAAAGTTGTAGCCTCCTATCTTCATTCCTCCCGTTTGACCAGTGCGGTTTGATATTGTAGATTGGTTCATTTTTGGTGCTGACTTTGGCATCATATATTTTGTCTTGCCTTCATTGATGTGCAGTCTAAGGTCTCGCGCCGCCTGCTCGATGTGGATGAAAGCGGTTTGTACGTCTCGGGTCGTTCTTCCCATGATGTTGACATCGTCTGCATAGGCCAGTAGTTGGGTGGACTTAAAGAGGATAGTACCTCTTGCATTAACCTCAGCATCACGGATGATTTTCTGGAGAGCGGGTTAAAGAGGACGCATGATAGGGCATCGCCTTTTCGTAGACCGTTGTTGATGTCGAATGGCCTTCAGAGTGATCCTGCTGCTTTTATCTGACCTCGCACATTGGGCATTGTCAGCCTAGCCAGTCTTATCAATTTCGTCGGGATACCGAATTCTCTCATGGCCGTGTACAGTTTTACCCTGGCTACGTTATCATAGGTGACCTTAAAGTCGATAAAAAGATGATGCAACTGATTTCCATATTCCAACAGTTTTTCTACTGCTTGCAGTAGAGAGAAAACTTGATCTGTTGCTGATTTGCCTAGAGTTGGTAACGGTCAATGGTGTTCTGGGCGTATGGGGCTATCCGGCCTAGCAAGATAGAGGAGAATATCTTATAGAAGGTACTCAGGAACATGATACCTCTATAATTGTTGCACTGCGTAATATGATTCGCTGCCCCACACCTTGAGCACAAATTGATGAACCACTTGGTGGCCGCCTCCATATATAATAAACATCGCTGTAATTCTATCGATTCCTAGCGACTTATGATTTTTAAGCCAATGAATTGCACGGACTGTTTCTTCTATTCTTGGTGGTGGCAGTATTTGTCCGTCTTCAGTTGGCGGGATCTCAAACTCGCTGATATTCTGGTTGTTGAGCAGTTCATCAAAGTACTCAGCCCATCGCTCCAATATGCTCATTCTGTCGGAAATCAGATTTCCCTCTTTGTCTCGGCAGGATGAGCATCGAGGTGCTTAAGACATCATCCTTGTGACTTGTTGTATGTACTTGTGTCTATACTTTTCGAGTTCATACAGCTGTTGGTTTTCCCAGGCTTCCTTTTTCCGTCTATGAAGTCGCTTCTCCGCTCGCCGGAGTTTGTAATAAGTCGCGTCCCCGCGTCCTTTGAGAAGGCAATATTACTCGTTTAAAAATGCAACATTACTCGGTATACAGCATTCTTCCGTTCCGATACCAGCTTCCATTCATCGTCGAGTCAGCCTTTCCGACTTCTTTTGCGGCTGGGGCGAAGTATGTTTGTGGCCATATTTATGATCTTCAGGTGATTGTGAAGATCATTGTTAATGTTTCATCTTCAAGATCTGTCTTGACTGTGGTTATTATGGCATCCATTTCCCCCGTATAGATGTTTCGAAGGGCTGTGTTGTAAATGGCACCAATATTAACTCTCTCCTGATTGTCAGGGGGGATTCTGGACGGTATTATTATTCGAGCTCGGAGCATACAGGGAGCACACATTCCATGAGAAATTGCGCAAATCGTTATTCCATTGTCGTTGCCGGGTTTATCGTTGTGTAGTCGATCCAGTCTGAGGCTCATTTTGTGGTTCCGTAACAGGTTGTTTTTCTTGTAGGGTTTTTAGCGCTACCCAACCCCCAACCTGGAGGACCAGTTGGCACAATTTGGCACGTTTTTAGGCGCGGGAGATTCGCCTTCATCCTTCCCCTGCAGCTTTTCATTAAGAAAGATTACTCAGCGATCACCACAAGGACGTGGAGATAGGGGTTTGTTAGTAGAGCTGTCAGTGTTGGTTCAGCAATTAGTGTTGTGTACAACAAAACCTTCTTAAAATCGCTTTACTGTCTGTCTGTCCGTCACACGCATTTTTGTCGGGGACTGTAGCAGCGATTGACACCAAATTTGGTGGGAACTGTGAACGCTCACGCATACAGTGAGTTACATCCTTTTACGTCGAATTTAATGGGAGGTCGCCATACATGCAAAAGGATGGTGTAACTTTTTTCCCCAAATATAGTCAGTGGTATCAAATGAAAGGTCTCGATTAGTACTTTCCGAGGCTGGTCTAAGTTTTGACATTTGTTTGAAAGGCAGGGAGTTCGGGGGGTCAAAAGTGATCATTTATTTAACGAGGCCATTTTCAGAAATTGCCACACCGAAAGTCTGAAAAACCCACTATATTGTGGCTAGCCTCCGAATTACCTTCCATACCGATATTGCTTCAAATAAAGTTAAGTACATTACTATAATTTTCAGTAATTCAATTAGTTCACCTTAGCAGCACGAAATTCAGCAATGTAAGCTGTAATCTAGAGCTTGATCCTACCAAGGTAGGTGGCAACCGCACAATTATGGTAACTTATAATAGGTCAAATTTGTCACTTCTTTGGATATTCAAGATATTGAATGTCAATATAATCCGAAAGTTGATATTCTCACGTCACGTACGGAAGGTCGCGGTTCGGATTTCACTGGTGGCAGTGGAATTTGTATCGTGATTTGACATCGCATACCAGTCGACTCAGCTGTGAATGAGTACCTGAGTCATATCAGGGTGATAATTTCGGGCGGATGTTATGCTGAGCAAGTTGCCTTCTACAGGGTACTGCAATCCGGTAGTGTGTCGTTAAGGTCTTGAGTTAAGTGCTCTAACACACTTTAAGGCCTTGATCCAGTATGGATAGTTGCACCAACAATTATTATTACTTGTTTCTCACTAATGGGACAAATTGACACTCAAATGTCTTTATAAAATAAATACAAAAAACCTTTCATACCTGAAGCGCCCAGCTTCCGGTTTCCCGACTTATTTGTTCGGTCCCTGGGACCCGGCAAGCTAACAATTGAAACAGGACCTGATACGACCCAGGAAATGCAGCAACGGACTGATGGCAGGTACTTAGCCTATCTTGCAAAAAACACTGTCTTCCATGGCCAAAAACCGCAAAACACAAATTTATTAAGTTTGATTCTTTTTTTAATTAGCCGACAAATACATAAGTCTTAAAGCCTGCCTGAACAGACTGAACACGTGTTGCAAACTTAACAGGTATAAGTTTTTATGAATGTTTAATCGTAATTGATTTGGTAATATTTAAGTTGAAAAAATGTATTCACGCAATGATGCATGTTATTGTTTTTTAGTCGTTATCGTAGTTGATGGTGATGATCGGGATGCATTATAAGTTTTAGTACACAAAATGGCGAGTTGTAGGAAGAACAGGATGCATTATAGAACCGAGGGTTCAGCTCCGGAAAACCAAGATTCAGTATTCCTTCAGGTGAAATAAAAGGTTTTCCGTATCCTCCATCCGAAAGGCCCCGGCCGGAACCAGAAAACCGGTACCAACTTGACGCAAGAACACGTAGAGGCTGCTCGGTAGATTAAAGGTATCTCACATCGTGTGGATCAGGTACTTCTCCGCAACTCTACTAACCATTGCGAACCATTGGAGCGCTGGGGAGTAATAATAGATCAATTCAAGGAAAAAGAACGAGGATGACAGGCCAAGACATGAAGAAACTGAAACTATCTGTATGCCTATCTAATTCTAACCTCCTTGAAGAAATATAAAAGGTCATCAATCATGCAAGGATCTCTACTCAAAAAGATTTGTTCAAGGTTGAAAGATTTATTATACCATATACACTTAACTCGAAACCAGGCACTCGAAGATTATGTGTTCGTTCATTCGAAGATTATTTGTTCGTTACTTTCTCTAACCATGCAAGTGTTAAATTTGTCCGAATCTATTTTTTCAAACCTTCTGAGAAAAACTTTGTTATATGTGTGATTGGTCTGAAGCTGTCTAAGTACATATATGAACGTTGAATATACCCGATTCGATGTGGTACTGAAAATTTCTCGGAGGGAATTTCATTTTGATGAGAAACAGGCAAATTTCAAGTTAGCGTAACTTTATTTATTATAGTAGGATTTCGGCCAAACTTTTCAGAATGGTGTTTCATATTAAAGTCTATATTCCCGCCTTCCACATGTCTAGGATGCTTGCAGTAAATTTTCAAAATATAGTAATGTATTATTATTGGCCTTAATCAAATATTGCATCGGAGAGCATTTCGGAGACTAAATACCATATGCATAAACCACCATCATTTCTTCAGATTTTTTGGTTGGGTCGTGTCTGCGAACGAGTCCTTGAACTAATTAGCCTCTTTCAGGCCCTTGCGCTCCTCCCTTTTGTAACAAATGCCAATTTAAGTGAAAAGGCCAAGTAACGCATTTGATCGGAAAACACCTCAAAACCACCTTTTCGCAAAAAAAATTGCCCACGCTTTTTTACCGCTACTGTATCTGTCTCCCCAGATGCTAGTGGGCTCCCCATTGGAAGTCAAAATACTTGCTTGCATATATACAAATCAAACGTGTTGATTGAGATATTAAGCAAGTGTGGAACTTAATTGTAGGTCATATCATGCAACGGTACCCACTATTCATTATTTCATTACCAAGGTAAGATTTTTTTTTGTTTTTTTTACACATTCTCGGGGCTCGGAGGTGGCGGCCATGGGACAACAACCTTGCTGGCCAGCCGAAAACCAAGTGGCTGAGGACAACCTCCACGTAGTGGCACCGGCAAACACTGTACTAACTTTGACTTGCTGGCGAGGATGCCATAGACGAATGCTTCGAGGCTTAATTAGAGCCGTCAGTCCCGAGTCTGTACGCGGACTTATCTGAAGTGCCTTGGCTCACTAAACCTTTCCAGGGGTGTACTGATATTATCGGAATTAGGATAGTCCTCTGAATTTACATGTCTCAGAAGAATTCCTCGTTGATGTACTTTCAGCTCGGTTGTAGTAGTCGGTCCCCTAGTGGGTTGTGGTTACGTTCAAGCGGAGAACGAGACCTTTGGGCCTAAACCCTGGAGCTGCGTTTCAACTCCCGTGCCGTACTTGGTTCTTGTGTCCACAAGTATGAATGGTTAGCCATGCATTCAGTATAGGGTTATGCCGCTGTTGATTGCCACAGCGGGGCTCTGATTGCGGTTAGGAAGTTAATCCATGTCCTAAGAAGATAGTGGAGTTAAGTCTACTTGGCAGGTGCTCAGGTTAAACGACCACGGACGTAACTTTACACATTCTCGAAAAGTACTCACCTATCTACCAAAATAGTGTTATTTCTTCAACACTTCACAAACAGAAGGCATTGACATTCTCAATGACTTAAATGCCGATATAAATTTACCATACAGAATTTAAACATTCAATAAACATTCTACGTACACCCCATGCAAATGTCCCCCAAAAATATTTTCCACTCACGATACACTCAGTGTAAGTAAAGCTATCAATCAATTTTTATGGAGTTTTTCCTTGTGTGTTTGTGATAGATCCTGTGAAAAATTTGAAATATCAGCATATTATGCAATAGTTCGAACTGCGCGATTGTAGATGTACATCTTGTTGTGTTATGAAATATTTCCATGTGTACGTACATACGTGCGAAACAAAAAAGGTAGCGGATATCTGCATACAAGGGGTTTCAGCCCTTGAAGTCCATTAAAGATCCTCAGCTTCCAACCGGTAAATCACGGGTTTATCAGCATATTGAGCAAGAAAAGTGGACATATGTACTTGCCAAGAAAAGTTCATAAAATTTGCGGTTTCTTAGGGGCAATTTTTCTAAGCTGGAATACTTTTTAACGTGTTATATTACTTTCAGTTTAGAAAGCATTTCGGCTTTTCAAGTTTTATTTATTTCAGGGCGTGTGTGGAAATTGCGCAAGGAAAATGTAAGAATGCATATTTCTATGACAAATTTTCAAAAACCGGCCTAATAATGCTCGTTGCTTTAACGGAATAACTGGGTAACTGGATCATCATTAGTCCTTTCCCACTGGGTCCCCATCTCGCCGATGGAACGCTCGAACTCCTTTACCGAGCGAAATCTCATTATTCGTACATAGCTTGGAATACAAAATATTCTGTTATTTCTTGCCAAACCCCAAGATACACAAATGCACATACATATCACTGTGTTCATCCTAAATAAATAAACATTGTTTATTACCGCATGCCATATATAAGTTAGCACCTGCACGCGCATTCAATACCTGCACGCGTTCAGGTCAGTTCTCTTATAGACTCAATTTATTAAACATCAGGCTCAGCCCTGAAATTATTCTTTTTTAAAAACACAAACGGTGTTTAAATTTATTAACTTATATGTGCGCATCAAAGATCGAACTCATCTTCACGGATTTTCACTTTACTCCGTCCACAAGTATATTTATATACGTCGAATATGTATGTTATGTATGTAAATTAAAAACGGCAAACTTTATTAGCACATACATATAGATACACATATCTACCTCGAGTAATTGGCACTGATATGCAAATAACTAAAGAAACAATAAGAGGAAAACTAAAACGTCCCTATGGACTTTACACTTTACATGATGATAACGTCATACATGACTTAGGGTGCAATAAATTTACCAGAAATGGGAAAATATGACCTTCTATAACTTTGTTACGAATGGTGGCATTGCCTTCAAACTTGTCAGAATTGTGTCCTGTATTATGGCCTAAGCTAATGTCTTTTGTACTTCTGTGATGAATGTAAGGGGGGTTTTACGGTAAATTTTTAAAACATGGTAATATACTATAATTCACTTTATTTGTACAGATATAGGAAGGGAATGTATTTTGAGATTTCACGGCGATTTTTTTTTTCCGATTTTTCAGTTGGACAGGTCCTGAGAACTAGGCCTGTTTCACTTTTTGAAGTACACATTTTGAGCCCTCACTTCCCTATGTTTCACCGAATATCAGAGATAATATCAATTTCGAAAAGTGCTAATGGAGCCCTTTCTTCTGGTATCCCGCTTGATTATATTCTGTGTGAAAAAATGACACCCCCTTTCGTACATATGTGGAGCCTCCCTTCATACTGAACACAAAATGGCGCCACTTACTATATGAAAGGGCATGCATAGACCACATGTTCTCACCAAATTATCTATCTGCCTGCTCTCTGCCTTCGCAAAGATAATTGCTAAAGTAATCGTGGAACGTATCAAAGAGCATCTCGAAAGCTTGATCGACAAAGAACAGGCTGGTTTCCGCTCCGGATCCTCCTGTATTGACTATTCAACACCCCACGGATCATTCTTCTCATTGATTTCGAGACAACTTTCGATAGAGTGAACAAGGAGTGTATCTGGAGTTCCCTACATAGGAGATTCTAATAGCTATTATCAGAGCGACATATGATGGCGCACAAAGTTACGTGCTGCACTGAAGTAAAATCTCCGAGGATTTTGAGATCCAAAGCGGAGTCCGCCGGGGTTGTATCCTGTCATCGATATTATTTCTTTTTGTTATTGGTGACGTGCTTCATGTTGCCATGTGCGGAGGACGTGAAGGAACTTAATGGACGATGATATCTTTCCTCAAACATCTCGACTACGCTGATGATATCTGTCTGCTTGTTTGCTATCTCACAGGGTCATGGACCTTGGCCAAATGGCTGTGGGTTTGGAAAGAGAGGCAACTGGAGTTAGACTGAAGACAAACACCAACAAAAGCAAAGTTCTCAGTCTAATGAGTCATCACACTCTCCCTATCTGCATTAATGGCCTAATCATCGAAAGCGTCCATCAATTTGTATATCTAGGAAGCATGGTTTCTGCCGACGGCGGCATGGGACTAGATGTTGCCCAGCGCATTAATAGCGCCAGATCCGCTTTCATTGCCTTGTCTAAAATCTGGAAATGCTCTCATCACTAAGATCAAGTTGAGACTGTTCGGTGCTAGTTTTCTTTCCGTCTTGTTATTTAGGAGTGTGGCGATGTATTGGTGTCCATCACATCAAAAAAAAATTTTTGGCGCCGAAAATTGTTTTCCAATGTCAGTCGGGAATTGAGAAGGGAAGCAGGCAGTTGGGTCTGCCGTCAGTCTGGCAAATAAGACGGATATTAGCTATAGGAGTAGCACATGGAAAGTGAACTCCACTGTTACTCAAAAGCTCCAAGCTTTCGTCAATACATCGGAGTATGCTGGCCTGACACTATTTCAAACTCTTATGCAATGTGATCAGAAGACGAAAGTGGCATTAGATAGGTCACCCATTAAGGAGAAGCGACAATTGCATTGTGGCCTATGCCATACAGTGGAATTCACTCTCCCAAATGTTCGACGAGTGGTTCGCCCCAAGGGCACTTGGCGTAGAACAGTAGAGGGCGAGTGTGAGTGCCAGGGGAAATTATGAAGGAGCTGAAGCGCAACTGCCTTCATCCAGATTGAACATACGGCACGAAATTTTGGGCTGCACATCAATGAAAGCAAGGCAATGTATATGGTGGCAACGTCAGCACCGAAAACCAACCAACCAACAACATCAAACCGCACTGGGAAGAATAAAGATAGGGGACTACAACTTTGACACCGTTGATAATTTCTCCTATCTAGGGTCGAAAATCCCAACCGACAACAGCTACGATGATGAAATCCGCGCACGGTTGTTGTCAGCCGACAGAGCCTATTTCAGCTTACAAAGACTGTTCCGCTCGAAACGTTTCACCATAGGGTCAAAGCTCTTACTGTACAAGACTATGATCTTGCCAGTCCTCATGTATTCCTCGGAAACTTGGGTTCTTAGCAATAAAAATTGCGAACTCTTGGCCGCGTTCGAGAGAAGAATCCTCCGAAGAATTTTTGGCTCCCTACATGAGGATGGACGATTCCGTAGCCTACATAACGACGAAATCTATGAGCGATAGCATGACCGTCAAATTGTGGATAAAATCCGGCTCAATAGATGTAGTTGGGCGGTCTGGATGAGGATGATCCCGCCCGGAAAGTCTATAAGGGCAATATCTATGGTAGAAAAAGAAGACGAGGCAGACCCTGCCTGACATGGAGCAATGGCGTAGGTCAGGACGCCAGACAGCTTTTAGGGATATCGAATCGGCCTCATAAATTAATTGTGAGAATTTGCACATTTTGAGATTTTGCACTATGCCCCGAAACGTTTTACAATATTTTGCTACCATGTCGCTTCGCGGTTCACTGAATATGAGACCGACTCGTGGTCAGATCTAGCGGTGCAGCCTCACGCCTACGCTAACTTTAATCTGAAATGCGTTGATCCTTTTTCTGTAAATTCTGCCCCTTGCAGGTTGCCTTCATGGCATGTTACCCAATTACTTCTTCTCTGCCAATGTACACTTTGTGGTAAGATATCCGAGATTTGATTGACAAGGAGTTCTAAGAATGCTTTTCACTTGAAATCTCTAGAAGAGTGAGCTATCATGCAATGGAAATTTAGGCAAGCTTTTGAGTGGTTACAAAAGTGCAACAATATTTGATGCTTTCTAGTCTCAATTAGCCTCAATTCTACCGGGTTCGTTGGCGCAATTTTCATAAGATTCATTTTTATTTGGTTTACATTCCCAAGGAGCACTGGAGCCAAGCTCAACATTGGCCTACTGCGAAGGAATAGCCGACAAATTACTAGGCTGGGAGGGTGCAGAACTGTCACCATGAGCTGGGGATGATATTCGTTTAGCATACATGCTGACAGTGTACTTTTCCACAGCCGCAGCGTCGGAAACGGAGAAGCTTCTGGGCCTTGTAATTGCTCAGAATAAAGATTTGCAAACGTAATTGTGATGAGTCTTTAGGAGCAAGATGGAGAAGAAGAGCGGAAAACGAAGAAAGATACTTAAGAGGACACATTGGGTGGAAAGCCTTCTAAAAACTCAGAAGGAACCGAGGAGGCCATAACGGCCCAAGGAACAGGATCGAGTAGGAAGTGAACCTGCTGCCAAGTGAGGCGGAGAAGCTGCACTACCTAGACCTGAATGGTGGTATGGTGAGACGTTTCGAGCGGAACAGTTTTTGTAAGCTGAAATAGGCTCTGTTGGCTGCCAACAACCGTGCGCGGATTTCATCATCGTAGCTGTTATCGGTTGTGATTTTCGACCCCTATAAGGGTAGTAGACACTTATACGTAGTTAATAAAATGGTTGGCTCACCTTCATATATTACATATAAACGCAAATCGACTATATCCTCATAAGACGTCGACATTTTATAATCGTCAATTTCTGCAATGATACCATCGCACCTCAACATCGACCGTTGGTTCATAGTGAATAACAACCGAGTTGCCTTACCAACTAGGCAACAAATCTTCCAAGAGGTTTCACTTGAGCTCGGGCTGGAGTCATCAAATTACCGGACTAGTCAAAGGAGTAACACACGTTCTCCACCTATAAGGCACTCCATGAATCCAGTAGTCAGGAGAAGCTTAGTAACTGGGGATATCGACCCAATTTATAATGAGGCTTTGACCGCATTCCAGGTTGCATTCACAGAGTATGCTGAGATTCTCCCAGACGCTAGGCCAAAGATCCCAAAACTGAAGTTTACTTCGGCAACTACTAACATCATTGCTGCCGTTGACAGAATTTTGGCTGATCGTTTGGCTAGCGAGATTACTGCTACATAGGTTCACAGCCCGATCTACGTTGCAGCTGCCACGGTTATTCGTCTCCATAACCAACATCTTAGAGCGAATAACAGAGGTATGCGCAGAAGGACTTTACCGTTCTGGGTGTTTCGACTCAACAAAAGAGTCGAAAAGTTAAGAGAGGAGATCGGTCGTGTGACGCAAGCACTCCTTGGAAATCCATCACTAAGAGTGCACAGATGCGTTGCGAACATCATTGGAAACTACCATCTGTCCAATGATACGCCAATCGAAGAAATCCTCTAGGTGCTGAAGCAGAAACTTCGGTATGTTCCAATCGCATCCATAAGTATCAGAAAAGCTTTCAGCGAAGGACAGACAACACCTTGTTCTTCCAGAACCAACGGGGATTCTACAAAAATCTCACCAACTCAGATAGGGAAAGTAACCTCGATCTGGATCAGGCAGAAGACTTCTGGAGAAGTGTTTGGAGCGAATCCAGCCGTTGCAATTTAGAAGCAGCGTGGCTCCCACACCTTATGCGTTCATGCGATGTCCTCCCCGAAATGACCATGCCTGACGTAACTGAAGTCGACGTTGAAGCAGCCCTTGACGAGGCAGGTAACTGGAAGGCGCCAGGAGTTGACAAGATTCACAACTTCTGGCTGAAGCGGTTCAAGAGCACTCACAGGATATTGGCAAATCAATTTAATCAGATGATTGCCGATCCTGATTTAGTTCCACCATTTTTCACCAAGGGGATAACTTTCCTCATCCCCAAGGAACAGGGTGTCTCTTGCCCTTCAAAATGTCGACCAATTACTTGTCTGCCTACCATCTACAAGCTCTTCACTTCAGTTCTGTGCGCGAACATCTCAAAACATCTTGATGTTCATAAATTGATAGCTGAGGAGCAAAAAGGATGCGCAAAAGGCTCCCGAGGCTGCAAAGAACAGCTTATAATCGATACGGTAGCTGTAAAGCAGGCTGTCCACCAAAAACGAAATATCTCGACAGCCTACATTGATTATAAATCAGCCTTTGACTCCATATCACATTCGTGGTTACTACAAGTGTTACGCTTGTATAAAATCAACCCGAATGTCGTTCTTCTTCTGAGAACAGTAATGAAGAATTGGAGCACGAAGCTATCGGTATCCTCACAAACATCAGGAGAGATACCAATCAGGCGTGGCATTTTCCAAGGCGACTCTCTAAGTCCACTGTGGTTTTGTTTGGCTTTGAATCCGCTATCCCATCTTTTGCAAGAAAGCAAATACGGGTTCCAAATCAAGCATGGCATATTGTCGAAATGTACATTAAGCCATTTAATGTACATTGACGACATCAAATTGTATGCCAAAGACGAGAACCAACTTCGCTCCTTGCTGGACATCACCATCCAGTTCAGCAGGGATATCGGCATGCAGTTGGGTTTGGAGAAATGTCGCATAAAAACAATTGTTCGGGGAAAACACACCGACAACGAAGGATACAGCCAAAATAACGTCCGAATTGAGGGCATGGATTCGGACGACGTCTACAAATACCTCGGCATATTGCAAGCAACAACACCTGCTGTGGCAATAATCAAATCTAAGTTGCTGGAGGAATTTGAACGGAGTCTGGATCTTGTCCTTAAAACTGAGCTGTACGGGAAAAATAAAATCTTGGCAATCAACACCTTCGCCATTCCCGTCCTTCTATACACTTTCGGTGTGATACAGTAGAGTAATACTGATTTAGAAGCTGTCAATAGACGGGTAAGGGTAGTTCTTGCAAACAACAACATGCATAATAGAGCTGCCGAAAAATTGGAATCACTATCCCATGTCATCAGGGAGGAAGGGGTACCTGATTTAAAAACGTTGCAATACAATCAAGTGCATTCTCTTCGTGAGTTTTTCTATGAGAAACAATCCTCTAGCCAAATACATCAGGCTACCGTCATGGCAGATAATAAATTATCTCCTTTGAGCTTGAGAAGGAGAGAATGGGATCCCATGTCGAATGTTACTTCAGTCCAACAGAAGATCGACATGTGGAAAGAGAAACCCATTCACGGAGGTCATATCAAAAATTTGTTGTTGTCAGGCATTGACATCGAAGCCTCCAACAAATGGTTGACAAATGGTGTACTTTTCTATGAGACCGAAGCATTCCTAACTTCAATTCAGGACGCTTCGCTCCCAACAAAAAATTATAAACGGTACATTCTTCACGACTCCTCAATCACCAACTCCAGTTGTAGGTTATGCAACTGTGAAGAGGAGACCATCCAGCACGTAACATCTGCGTGCAGGATTTTGAGCAGTACCGAGTACACCAATCGTCATAACTCCGTCTGCAAGATTCTCCATCAAAACCTTGCGTTGAAGTATAATTTAGTGGCAACCTACCATCCTTACTATAAGTATACTCCGCAGAGAATCTTGGAAAATGATCGGGTCAAACTACTGTGGGATCACACTATTGCCACCGACCACAGTGTTAATCATAACAGACCCGATCTAGTTCTGCTTCTGAAGGAAGAAAGAGCGTGCTTTATAATCGATGTAGCCGTACCGTTGGACCGGAATACTGTTGAAAAACAGCACGAAAAAATCCGGAACTACGGCCCCTTGGCAGACGATATAAAGCAGACCTGGAGACTACAAAAGATCGAAGTAGTCCCAGTAGTAATTTCAGCGACGGGATTAGTCCCGCAGAACTTACATAAAGCGCTGAAAACGCTCGATCTTAGGGCTGGACTATACATGGAGATGCAAAAAGCGGTTATCCTTGCACCCTGTGCTATAGTCCGATGAGTCCTGTCCGGTAATAATCTGACCTAATGGGTTTCAGTCTTGATCCGCACTGTCTTCGATATAAGATCCATGTCTCTGTAGTGTAGAACCTCCGCGTCATTGGCTGAAGTGTTTGCGACAATCGGGATGTAGTAATACATTTTCGCATGGTCGCACACGCTTTGCATTAAAACGCATCATCGCTGTGATGCGGGCCTTTGGATGTTGCCTTCAGCCCATTCTTAGGTTGGTCGCCCCTCGGTCCGGTTGGGCGGGAAGAGGGTCCGTGGGCTTTTTTAACTATATATATATACATATATCAGTATGCGGTAGTAGAGACTGTTTATCTAGGATGGGCGTAACATTTATATCTTCAATATATATGTATCTGTTTGGGAATATATAAGTTTGGGAATATACAGGGTGCGGTAGCATAACTTCCTTTTTCAAAACTCAATAAAAACTATTGTATGCATCGGAAAATATTTATTTATTTTTTATAATGTCTAAAATTTTTATTTACATTGTCTTGAAGATCAAATCTGTTAGGTGACGTCCCCCATTCTCCATACATTGCGTAAACCGATCTCTGGCGTTTGTCATGACTCTTGTTAGCAACATTGACGCTCTCGCTGCTTCAATGTTCTCAGGTGATCTAACGGGCCGAGGGACTCCAGTTCTTCCTTTTGTCGCACTTGCAGTTTGTCTGAATGTAGTGACCCATGTAACAATTGATTTGCGATTCCGAAATGCACGCTGTGTTGCAATAACCGAACATCCGCTTGAAAAGTAAACCTCAACGGCATAGGCACGCTCCTAAACACGAAACCTTAAAATCGATTCAATGTCTGTCTGACAGTCACACCCGATTTACTCGAAAACGGCTAAACCAATTGTTATGAAATTTGATAAGAAGGTGTGATCTGTGAATCCCTTTATGTACGGCCAGTGGCGCCATTTTGTATTGAGTTTGAAGGGGAACTCCCTATACACGTGAAAGGGGTAAATGTCAAGTTTTCTTTCACCAAATATGATCATGTGAGATATCATATGAAAGGGCTCAATTAGTACTTTTCGAAATTGATCTGTTTCTGACATTGGGTGAAACATAGCAGGGTGAGGGCTCAAAACGTGTGCCCCAAAAAGTGAAGCAGATCTCGTTCTCAGAACCTATCCAACCGAAAAATCTGAAAAAAATCACAGTGATGCATCTCTACGAAATCAAAATACGTCCGGTTCCGATATCTGCACGAGTAAAGTTAATAATAATATATTTTACATATTTTAGAACTTTAGCCGGCAATCCCCCTTAAGTTCATCTTAGACGTACGAAATTTGGTAGTGGTATAAAGGATAACATAAGGCATAATTTCGTTGGTTTGAAGAAAATCCAACTATCCAACTATCAATTCGTCAACACCACACAAAGTATGCTTATATTAATGGGGGGTCGCAAAAAATATAATATTTGTACATTAAACTAATGGTATTCATTTGGGTACGATCAATTTATGTACGTGTACATATATCTACAGTATTCAGTAATAGGCAGTTTGTTCGTTTAGGGTCAAGATAAAATCTATATCCGTTTAAAAAAATATGAAGGAATATGTTATTACGGATGGAAAAGTATGCTTAGAGGTTTCAAACATAAGATGGACACAAAAACTTTATACCCAAAGCGCGAGCTTCCGGTATTCCGACTTGTTTTTTTTTATAACGACATATTTATTTTATTTTCCGTTTGCAAATCTTGGAGCTAAAATTGAAATGTATTCCTCGCCAGTACTGAAGAATACATTATTCTCAAAGTAAGATTACAGATTAGTCTTACATTCTAGAATTGATTTGCTGTTCAATAAGTGGGCTGTCCAGATAAGCCGATGTTAAGCCTAGTGTCTCGGGCACGTGCTACCACAACTGTCTCTCCTTAGGAGTGGTCAGTCTGGATCTCCAAAGAGTGATCTTAGCATTAAAATCCCCAGCAATAGGAAATCTGTTCCCCAGTGTTTTAAAAAATTTTGCGAATTCTTGAAAAATCTGTAAAAACTATGGAGGACAATAGATCGCGGTGATGGTTCTCTCGCTGGCCCAATCCAGTAATCGGATTGAAGTTGTTTGAGGTTGTCTTTGCACTAATCTCCTAGAAGATACTGCATAATTTGGGATCTGATAATTATTCCGGTACCGCGTGTGCTTTTCCTTCTGGATGCTCAGTGCCCTAGAGGCAATTCCCATCAATTTGGAAATTGTTTTTAAGGGTTTTGTTTGCAAAACAAAACAGTGCAGAATTCCACAAATGATGATTCTTCAATGAAGCGGATAGCGTATCTTACGTATTAGGTGCGTTTCACCCTTCTTTTATTTTATTCCATCAAGTTCGAGTTCCACATGGCAGAGCGGCCAGGAAATCCTATTGCGGTTTATACTCGTAATATTATACACCGATCTGACCGGAAATTTTTCATCCTTCAGAACTTCTTTAATTTTTGGCAAATCCACCCTTGGTTCGATCCCTTTTAGAACTATTATAATAACCTTAGAGCTTTTCAACTGATATGTATAGTACTTTTTACTTTCTTTGTCAAAGCTGGTTATAACTTTGATGTAGTTGGTTTTAAGATTTTGTGTAAAACAAAACCTTATTAAAATCGATTCACTGTCTCTCTGTCTGTCTGCCACACGCACTATTCTCCAAAGCGACTAAACTGATCCGAACGAAATTTGGTGGAAATCTCACACATACAGTGAGTGACATAAATTTAGGTGGAGTTTAAAGGGTGTATCTCCATACATGCAAAGGGAGGGATTTAAAAAAATTTTCACCCAGTCGTGTATCAAATGAAATGTCTCGATTAGTTATTTCCAAAACTGATATTAGTTTTAGCGTGAATTGCAAAGTGCGTGAGTAAGGAGCCAAAATGTACGCACTTAAAGTGAGACAGGACTCATTTTCGGAAACTAACCAACCCAAAAATCCGAACAAAATCAGGAATGTGCGCTTAGATGGAATCTAGGCCTCAAAATATGTCTCATTCTGATATCTGCGCAAATAAACTTACTAATGGTATATTACCAGCTTTTAGAAATTGACTGGAAAACTCCCCTTAAGTTCATCCTAGAAGTATTAAATTTTACCCCGGCATGGAGGGCAGTATCGCATACGCACGCCTGATAGCATTGACCCGCTCAGTTCTGGGCAGGTTACTTGACAAAGCTGAGCGATTCAAATATCCCCAGCCAATGGAAAACTGCGTTATGCTTCTCACAAAGGGAAACACAAAACCTCTTATACCTGAAGCGCCAAGCTTCCGGTTTCCCGACTTGTTTATTTTATTTGATGAGTCGGACTACGTGGTAGGTGCTTTTGTCTATTAATTTTGCGAGATTCTCGATCGTGTTTCATCATGACAAAATTTCAGTTTTGTTTCATATTTTAGAGTGAAATCCTAGCAGCGATTCGGCGTTAATACCAATGCTCTAGCTGTTGTTTCGAGTTATTAAAAAAAAATAATTTTTTTGTTGTTTAGAATTGCATGAAGAATCATCACCTGGCATACAGTTTGCCCGTTAATTTTGAAATAGCTTGTATACGTGAAGAATATAAATTCAAAATGTCCGAACCCAAGTCGAATTATTCTCTAGCTCGAACTTTTCGCCTTTCATTGGCATTCCGATCAATTTTCTTAGTAAGATTTAATTTCTCTGTCGAATTCCTCTTATTCGAAGTAAGTAAATCTTATAAGTCGAAATCGGAGTATTGATTCCGCGGTGCAAATCACACATTGTTCTATATTCATGTATGTAAATGTGCATTTACAAACTAACGGGCGACGTAGAAATTTCAATGAAATAATAGTGTTCATCGCAGAAGTTTCATCGTGGGCCTAGCTTCAAATTCCGCTTAGTGCCAATTTGGGCAGATAAGGGGAAAAGATTTGGAAATGCTAGCTCTCGCGGAAGCGTTAGAAATTACAGAACACGCAAATACCAAACAGTTTATAAAGCTGAATTGTTGAGTTTAGTGAGAGGCAGCAATCAACCCACAGGCGGACCAATATTGCAAGAAAAGGCGTCATAATTCGCAAAATGCTTGAATTGCTTTCAGAGCGTGCAAGTGTTAGTTACACCGATTGAAATCAACATAGGTTCTATGGAAAAGGAAGAAGGGAATCTCCTTCCCCAACCGGGCTGGGGACCTGCTACAGCGGAGATTTATATATTGTGAATTGTCACAATCTCGACAGATGCCGGATTTTACCCAATACTAGCATTAAATGCCAAGCATTTAGGCTCGGACGATGCTACTTACTTCAAAGCCCTAGTGATGATGGTGGTTCCATCAAACACGTATGCAAAATGGTATATTTCTGCATGGTTTGAACCAGACTAAAGGGATTTGATACAATACCTGTAGCTGACAATATTATGAGAACTACAACAACTTTCTCTAGACGCCAGTGGCTCTTAGTTCACCTTCTTCTCCACGTATTTCCGTTCAATATTTCTATTATGGCGGCTAGCAACGTCAATACTATACGCGGAGCAACCGCTCTTGTCAATTAACAACTTGTGGTGTGGCGTATGGCGATCAGTTAGAACTTGCCGGTCCCAATACATGCTGTAAGTAGAACTATCAAGTACTGCTTCAGGCTCATATGGGTAAACCGGACATGTTCTCATGATCGGCCCATGCTTGTATACAAGGTTTTGATGGATCACCTTACATACAGCATTATACCTGGTGGTATATTGCACCGGTGCTATAACAGTGCAGCCAGAAATGAGATGGCCCATTGTCTCTAACGCCGAGCTACACATTCTGCACTGTAGTTTTCTACTCGCTCTTTCATGACGAGCTTTTTATAAGCTCGGGTGGCGACCACGCCGTCCTGAATGGCACATATTAACCCCTCCGTCTCAGCAAAGAGCTCCTCAACACATAACCGTTTATTCTACAAATGCAAATCGGCAAATGCATGCATTGCTTTTGACTTCCTTTCATCGATTCGCTCTTGGTCCTGCTTCACCCCACTCAGAGGATTGAAAGAACGATACTTCAGATTAAGTGGTATCAGCCCACATTCTGCCTTACAGAGAGCCGCGTGTGAGAGAGTCGCGTGCTCTTTACTGTAAAACTAAGTGCGTAGTGAGCTGACTTAACGGTGATGTTGTGCCACGACGTCAGCCGCGTCTGACGCCGCCGATGTCGCTGTTCTAGATCGCTTTTCGTCCACGGCAATATTCTGAATTCATAAGCCATGAAGGAATAGCGAATACATTGAATGTGCTTATTTTATTCTTTTTAGGAGATGGGATTTCATCACCAGCTTTACACATCGCTTGAATTCGCCATTCGGCCCGTCATGACCTTTGCGGATCGTTTGAATTCGACACTTGTCTAATCCAAATTCCATCTGAATATCACGACGATACGTATACCACTAACCGTAACAGACTTCCAAGGTGGGCGTCGGTACCAACATACAACTTGATGTCATCTAACTACATCAAGTGTGTCAACTTTCCTAGCATCTTTCAGAACAAATGAAAGGGGACTTAGTGCAATAAATCATTTTTAGGGACAAACTTGGAAATTCCCGCAATCCCTCTTCGATAACATCCCCAAATTCATGCCCGGGATAGTGGGATGTCGGCAGGTACGTCAATGAGTTTCTGAATAAACTCCTGCAGAAGTACCCACGTTCGGATTTCAAACCATTTTATTCTTACCTTTATCCAATTTCTCTGGCTATTACCACAAAAAGAAGTTTGCTTGTTTAATTAATCTATTCCGTCCTTATTCCAAACAAGAAGAAGGACGTTCTCATCACTTCAAAACTCCAATGTCATCGTTTTCTATATTTAAATTCATCGGAATTAATATTTTTCGTCAAGCAACGGCTCAGAAATACAAAAGAAGAGCAAACTTTTGCGTACGAAAAGAATCAGGCAAATGTTATTCAGAAAGGTGCCGTCATTCACTGGATTCTAAATTAATTCCTCCATAGCTGACTCCTCACCTAATTCCTTCAATTTTGTAAGCTTGAATCGTTGACAGGCAATTAAGAATTCTTCCTAGGACTCACCTTATCCTTTATGTCCCATTTTCAGGCTTCCCCTTTTCTGTTTCCGGACAAAGATGCCTTCATTTGCAGCCACGTAATGTTCCTTTGCGTCTAATGAAGTTTCGTGGAGCATTCCTATTCTCATGCTGTTCGAAGGTGATGTCGATGTCGCCCAATTTACGAAAGACTTGAGTGCAATTAAAATAAATTAAGAAACCTGACACCTTTAAAATGTAATACGCGGTGGAGACAAAACAGATGGATCACATTCCGTGGGAGCCGCAAGATAAAGGGTGTGGGGTGGGTTATTTTGTTGGGAATGGCGCGTACCTGACAGGCAAAAACGGGTTGCACGTGTCTACGCCAGGCAGTGTCTGAATAAAGATACACATGTACATCAAATAAAGTTGCTAAATCTCATTTATACTGCGAAACCTGCCAGCTTCCAAGTAGGGAGCCGAATTGAGAGCTAATGACTTCAAGTTCAGCCAGGGAAATGAACCGGGCTCCTTACCAGGTACTCAAACACAAAATACAAAAAGCTCATTAGAAACCAATAAGGGTGAACAGTGAACGCATTCTACGCTGAAATTAAGTTGCTTGCAACATTTCATCTGAACTCTTTAAATTTAAAAGTATCCTAAGCGAGGAGGAAGCGGAGCAAAATGAGGAAGTAACCCAAGAAAATGTACACAGACTGCAACAGACACAAAGGAGTACTCCCGAGGTAAAAGTTAACGAAGTGAAAAACTCGAGAGCTAAAAAGAATTGTGAATTCAGACTTTCGTGCTCAAGATGTGGTCGTAGGCATCTCAAAAATGTAGGCGAAAGGAAGAACGTGAAGCATTCCAAATGAGGATTTAAATTTACATTCACTTCTACGTATATCCGTATGCATACAGATATATCTGAATAGTTCCTCAAGTGGTTGTTAGTCAGGATCGTTGCAAACTGAAGTAACTCAGGAGGGAGAATATTAAAATAACAATATTTAGGAAAAAGGCGAGTGTATGAACTCTGTTATAGAAAGAGATTTTGTTGTACGGATGTGAACACATTGCATCTTTTATTGCAAGGAGAATTCAGTACCATTGTGTCTAGTCTAATCTAGTGAGAGATAACGTGCCAGGATGGCAAAGAAAAGGCAGTGAAAACGCCCCTTATTAGTTAGTACCCAGAATATAAATGAGTCCATCTTGAACCACCAATTGTGGTTCTTAACGGTAATATAATAGAACATCGTCACGTGTACATATGTCACATAAGATGATTTCGGAAGTATAGCCAATAAGAGAAAGTAAATAAATAAAACAAAAAATTGGAGGTAATGAGTGAATATCTGGTAGAAGATGACCCCTTTCTTGATTTGCACTTCATTCTCCACCCGTCCGCTAGCATCGTCTGTGCTGATTTGAGTCGGACTAGCAATATCCCGCCCTAATGTGTCCCACCGTAATGAATCCCACCAGCGTTCCAGATGAATTTTTCATGGCGGATCACTTTGGTCACTCAAACGAGTAATGCGAAAGCGAATTTTCTGGCCGTGTAATCTGACAGCAGTAACTGCACCACAATACACAAGTCAGTGTAGTTGCAGTATCGACATATCAGTACACAGTCGAGACGCAATCTCATCATTGATTTGGGATATAGCTCTCGGAGTTGCTGGAGACGCATAGTGCCTAGGAATACCTGATCTATGCAAAGGATCCATTTCTAAAACTTCTATACATGCTCTTTAGAATTGGTCCCGAACCTCAACGGAGACTTGAAGACGTGAAGAAGAGTGATTTGGTGAATACTATAATAAAACTGTTACCTGTACTGCGACGTTTGGTTCATGCCAGCGCTTTGAATGTTGGTTACCAGTTTCCGCGAAGACCTCAAGTCAAACATGCTCCTTGATGACGGCCAGGATTGTGTCGCTACGAGTGACATGGTGTCATTGAAAGGAAAGCACTACTTCAATAAAGTAAAGTGAGAAAAATAACAGAAAAAACTTCTGCAAAGAACCTTAACGCAGCTCAAATCATTGTTGTGTTCGACGGAGGAAGAGCAGAACAACAACAAAAAATGCGTTCTTTGCGATACATTCCTTGAAAGGCATTTTCAAAATTTGCCTGTACGCCTCCATTGAAAATTAATTCCGCTGTTGAGAATTCATCATGCATTTATTGAATGATGCCAATGCGATGAATTACAGTAGGTATTTTTAGGTTTTTTCCTAGAGGAATAGAACTGGTTTCTGATGAATTGTGACTTGTAGTGTAGTAAATAATAATTTGGTTCGTTAGTAAATTTTAAAGTCTTCGCGGTTTTAAGTTATAGGTAGTTTTGAATAGCTTTCGAAGTGGAAGGGGTGTTGTAATTAAATCAACGAAAGAATGTATTTTTTTATAACTGAAGCGAGATTTGCTTGGCCTCGTTTGTTAATAAGGCCCGAGTTATAGCCTTTCATAAAACTGATAAGGAAATTTTTAAAAACGCCACAAAAGATGACTGTCTCGTTAAACACAAATTGAAATAGGTACGTTTCAATGTACTAACGATTCCAAACAAAAGAAATCGTTTAGGTGATTTATCAAATTGCATTCACAATGATTTCATTTTAAAAAGTTGTGTAAATAACAACTTTTCATTCACATATATGCATAATCAAAAAAACCTTTGGTCATCGTTAATTGAAATTTGTAGGTGCCCTTCAAAACAAAAAAGCTCCGTCGAGAAAAGCTAATTTTAAACAGTGTATTATATCCATTATGGGAAGAACCACCCGAGACGTACAAACTGCCGTCATCCAGATCGAGCAGGCGGCGCGTGATCTTGGGCTGCACATCAATGAAGGCAAGACAAAGTTTATGGTAGCAACGTCTGCATCGAAAACCAACCAACAACATCAAACCGCACTGGTCCAACAGGAAGAATAAGGAAGGAGAATATAACTTTTAGACCGTTGATAATTTCTCCTACCTAGAGTCGAAAATCACAACCGATAACAGTGACGATGACGAAGTCCGCGCACGGTTGTTGTCAGCCAACAGAGCCTATTTCAGCTTACGAAGACTGTTCCGCTCGAAACGTCTCACCATAGAGTCAAAGCTCTGTACAAGACAATGATCTTGCCAGTCCTCATGTATTCCTCGGAGACTTGGGTTCTTAGCAAGAAAAATTGTGAACTCTTGGCCGCGTTCGAGAGAAGAATCCTCCGAAGAATTTTTGGCTCTCTACATGAGGATAGGCGATTCCGTTGCCTACATAACGACGAAATGCATGAGCGATACCATGACCGTCGGGTTGTGGATAAAATCCAGCTCAATAGGTTACGGTGGGCGGGTCACTTAATCCGTATGTGTGAGGATGATCCAGCCCGGAAAGTCTATAAGGGCAATATCTATGGTAGAAAAAGAAGACGAGACAGACCCTGCCTAAGATGGAGCGATGGCGTAGGTCAGGACGCCAGACAGCTTTTAGGTATATCGAATTAGTGGACCTCGGCGCAAAACCGGGATATCTGGAAATTGCAAGCGATGACGGCTTTACGGTTTCTTACCAGGGCAGAGGCAAATCGTCAAACGCTGCCTCACCTCTGCCCTGGGAGCAGCGTGACCGTAGCGGCTCGCAGATGTTAAATGCTCGTTTATATAATTCGTAGAACACGACATGACTACGAATTATATTGAGCGCAAGTCCGCCTTATTGACCAGAGCTGGAAATATTTTGAGAATGATGGGGTCCTAAGTCCGCATCAACTTAATGCTGGACCGGACCAAATGGGGAGCAACTTACTCCCTCTTTCTTGGTCCACGTACCCCTCGCTTAGGGTTTGCACCCAAACTTCACAGAAATGTCAAGCGATGACGGCTTTACGGTTTCTTGTCAGGGCAGAGGCAGTTCCTTATTAAGGCAAGCCTAGACCGGATACCGGTTGTTGCGCTGTTGATGATGATGTTGATTATATCCACAGTTGAGGACCTTCGTCAGAATTTTGATTTATAACATTGTGACCCTGGAAAAATCTCAAAATATGCTAATATTTTAAGCCGCTATAATGGCGTAACCCCTGCATCTGCTGTATCACTGCATCTGCCACGTCTTCCATAGAAATTCATAACATTCCACCGAATAAATTTCGATGTATCCGAACATCCTGTACTTTATTAATCATTATTCTTTTTAGTTTTCCTTTACATGTTACGAAATTGAATATTTTGTTCTGCTTCATCGTACGTTTCGAAACTAGGATTTTAGAAACAATTCGTTTCGGAATTCTTGCCATTTTTTGGGGTTTGTGCAAAACAAAACCTTATTAAAATCGCTTACAGTGAGTTACATAATGCTACATCGAATTTAAGGGGGTCCCCATACATGCCAAAGGAGGATGTATATTTTTTTAGTTGATCTTAGTTTTGACATTTGTTGAAAAGGCGGGAAGCGCGGGGGGTCGAAAATGCTCATTTCTTGAACGGATCCATTCTCAGAAACTACCAAGCCGAAAAATCTTAATATATATAAGTATGTATTACGTACTACGTACAAATGGGACAAATAAAGCGCCAAACTTCCGGTTTTCCGACTTTTTTAAGGTTTTGTCTGAAATAAAACTTCATTCATTTCGATTCAAAGTTTTTCTGTCAGTCTGCCTGTGTCTCTGTCTGTTACACCCGAGTTGCTCCGAAAAGACTGACCTTGTTGTCACAAAATTTTATGAAAACATGTGGGCTGTGAGACCCTTTACAGGCAGTGAGTGATGATTTTATGGGGGGCTCCCATACATGTGAAAGAGCAAAATATGGTTATGTGGGGTAGCAAATTAACTTTTCGTATCAGATAAGAGAGAGCTCCCTTCCCTGGACTGAAAATATAATCATCATAAAGGGTAACGGGTATCGTTCTCAAAACCTATTTAACCGAAAAATCTGAAAATGATAATAAAGAGGCACCTGTTTAAAATCTAGGCTTTAAAATGCATCCTATTCCTCTATCAGCTCAAACAAAGTTAATAATGGTATATTGCTATATTTTAGGAATTTGTCAAAAGGATTCTCTATAAATAAAAGATATTTATATAATTTTTATGATCATTTTCAAAGAAACACTAATGATCAATAAAACCATAATAAATTAAAGTTGTAAAATTTCGTGTGATTTTACGGCCCAGGAGACATCATACACAACAATATGATCTACATATATTGCGATATATGTACACTTAGGCCACAATGAAGTGGACCGCCTGAGGTACCGCGAGCACATAACATATGTATGTATGGGAACACCTTAATTTGACCTTTTTAACTTTTCTTAGGTGAAACATATACACGCAATGATCAATTCGGATAATTACATATGTGTATAATATTTTAATGTGCGAGTAATATTGGCTTTTTGCTTAAGAAGTGAAGTAGAAACATTCAGAGGAGTACTGTCGATCTACAAGCGCACTCACATGCTTATGTATGAAGGACCAGTAAGCGGTAATGGACAATATTTGCTTGGCTAGGGTGAGCATAGTAATTTCGAGTTCAATATGAACATCCATATGTATAGCTTGAAGTATACAAATCTGGGAATAAATTAATTTTTTAGCTGTCTTCTTTCTCTTCAGCCTTTGTCCCGTTCACAAGCGGGGTCGGATCATCGGGATCGGCTTCGGCATTTGGCTCTATCAAATGCCTGACCTGCATGCAATCTCCAGGCTTTTAAATTCCCTTCTAGAGTATCAAGCCACCGTTATTTAGACCTGCCTTTTGGTCGTTTACCATCGACTTCGATGTTCAGACCAATCTTGGCAAGTGAATTCTCGGTAGCGCGAATTACGTGACGAGAGCATCGAAGACGCCTGTCTCGTAATTTTCCACTATCGGTGGAACCCCATTTCGATCGCGGATACCATCATTTCCGATGTGATCAAAACGTGCCACGCCACCAGTCCAACGTAACACTCGGGGCGGCAGGACGGACGACATCCAGAAATGCAATGTAAACAGGGCGATCCTTCTTACGGTGTTTCTCCATGAGTAACCGCGCACAGTGTATTGCGTCAGTAGTTCCGCAGTTTTTGACAAATTAGCCTTGATTCACACGTCAAGAATCCGTTCAAAAATCTTCATGGTATGGGAAAGTAACCGGATTGGCTCTCATAGATTACATCAAAATACAAATGATAACGGACTGCGGATTATCCAATTAACAATGTCACACGAAATGGTTATTGAAAGTACCTGGTTTGCCCGGAAAGCGGTCCACAAACAAACGTGGATTTCTCCAGACGGGACCACTTTCAACCAAATCGATCACGTGTTGATTGAACGCAGCCGCCTTTCAGCCCTGATGAATGTCAAAACATATAGGGGGACCAATATGGACTCGGATCACTATCTCGTTGGCATGGTGCTCTGAGCTTGAATAACAACAGCTAACAGGTCTGCGAACTCGAAAAGCACAGGGATTAACCACACCAGGCGCGGAAGTTTTACCAACAAGTCAGCAGGATGAAACCTCACACACCTCGATGTTTGTCCTGCCGAGACGAACAGGGAAATCTGATTTCCGACAAAATGGGCATATTGGAGCGATGGGATGAACATCGGTGAGTTTGAGGTCCCGCCAACTAAAGACGACGGACAAATCTGCCACCACCAAGTACAGAAGGAACAGTCCGTGCAATTCTTCGACTTAAACACCTTAAATCGCCAGGAGCCGATGGAATTACAGCCGAATTGGTTAAATATGGAGGCGACCAACTACATAAAGCGGCTCATCCGCTTATGCTCGATGTGTGGGACAGCTGTTGGAATATGGACATCAGTTGCATCATCTTTTCATCGACTTTAAGGTCACCTATGATAGCATAGCCAGGGTAAAACTGTACGCACCATGAACGAATTCGGTATCCCGACCAATGTGGGAGGCTAAATAAAAGCAGTAGGACAACTCTCGAAACCATTCAACATCAAAAACGGTTCAAGACAGGGGGATGCCGTATCACGCGCCCTCTTTAACCTGTTCAGGAAAAGAGGATCCGTAATGCTGAAGTAAATACGAGACCTATGATCCTCTTTAAGTCAACCCAACTACTGGCCTATCCTGACAATATTGACATCATGCGAAAAACGATCCAAGAGGCACAAACTGCCTTCGTCCCGATCGACCAGGCGTAGGCGGCGCGAAATCTTGGGCTGCACATCAATGAAAGCAAGCCAAAATATATGGTGGTAATGTTAGCACCAAAAATCAAGCAACCAAAAGCATCAAATCGTACTTTTCATACGGGAAGAATAAAGATAGGAGACTATAATTTTGAGACCGTTGAAAATTTTTCCTATCTAGGGTCGAAAATAACAACCAATAACAACAGTGAACATGAAATCTGCGCACGGTTGTTAGCTGCTCTTACTGTACAAGACAATGATCTTGCCAGTCCTCATGCATTCCTTGGATATCTGAGTTCTCATCACAAAAAGTTGCGAAGTCTTGGCCGTGCTCGAATTTTTGGAATCATACATGAGGATGGACGATTCCGTAGCCTACATAACGACGAAATCTATGAACGATACCATGACCGTCAGGTTGTTGATAAAATCTGGCTCAATAGGTTACGGTGGTCGGGTCACTTAATCCGTATCTATCGTAGAACAATATCTATGGTAGGAAACGAAGACGTGACAGACCCTGCCTGAGATGGAGCGATGGCGTAGGTCAAGACGCCAGATAGCTTCTAGGGATACGGAATTGGTGGACTTCGGCGCAAAATCGGAATGTCTGGAATTCCTAATTAGGACAGGCCTACCTTGGATACTGGTTGTTGCGCTGTTGAAGATGATGATGAAGGGTTTTTCAGATAACCGCGGGTGCACAAAAGGGTGAAGGGCGACCATATATCAGCTCATAGTCAGCTCAATTTTGACCTATGCCATCGCTTCATCTCAGGCAGGGTCTGACTCGTCTTCTTTTTCTATGATAGATATCGCCCAAATAGACTTTCCGGGCTGGATCATCCTCATCCATACGGATTAAGAGACCCGCCCACCGTAACCTATTGAGCCGGATTTTACACCACAAGGCCGTGGTATCGAGGATTCTTCTCTCGAGTGCGGCAACTTTTTGTGGTAAGAACTCATATATCCAAGGAATACATGAGGACTGGCAAAATCATTGTCTTGTACAATAAGAGGATTGAACCTATGGTGAGACGTTTCCAGCGGAACAGTTTTTATAAGCCAAAGTATGCTCTGCTTGCTGCCAATAACTGTGCGCGGATTTCGTCACCGTAGCTGTTATCGGTTGTGATTTTCGACCCTAGATAGGAAAAATTATCAACGATCTCAAAGTTGAAGTCTCCTATCTTTATTCCTCCCATTTGAAAAGTGCGGTTTGTTGGTTGGTTGGTTTTTGGCGCTGACGTTCCCACCATATACTTTCCCTTGCCTTCAATGATGTGCAGCCCAAGATCTCGTGCCGCCTGCTCGATCTGGATGAAGGCAGTTTCTACATCTCGGGTCGTTCTTCGCATGATGTCGATATCGTCAGCATAGGCCAGTAGTTGGGTGGACTTAAAGAGGAGCGTACCTTTTGCATTTACCTCAGCCTCACAGATCACTATCTCCGGGGCAAGGTTAAAGAGGACGCACGATAGGGCATCCCCTTGTCGTAGACCGTTGTTGATGTCGAATGGTCTTGAGAGTGATCCTCCTGTTTTTATCTGGCCTCGCACAGTGGTCAGGGTCAACCTAGTCAATCTTATCAATTTCGTTGGGATACGGAATTCTCTCATGGCCGTATGCAGTTTTGCTCTGGCTATGCTGTCATAGGCGGCTTTAAAGTCGATTAAAGGTGGTGCAACTGATGTCCATATTCGAATAGTTTTCCCATCGCTTGCCATAGAGAGAAAATCTGATCTGTTGCTGATTTGCCTGGAGTGAAGTCTGAGGGCGTCCGGCTTTCCGGCCTAGCAAGATAGCGGAGAATATCTTATAGATGGTATTCAGCAACGTGATACCTCTATAATTGTTGCACTGTGTGATATCTCCCTTTTTATGTATGAGACAGATAATATCTCTTTGCCAATCGTCAGGCATTGATTCGCTGTCCCACACCTTGAGCACAAGTTGATGAATCAGTTGGTGTAATTGGTGGCCTTCATATTTAACCAATTCGGCTGTAATTCCATCGGCTCCTGGCGACTTATGATTTTTAAGTCGATGAATTGTACGAACTGTTTCTTGTATACTTGGTTGTGGCAGTATTTGTCCGTTGAATTCAGTCGGCGAGATCTCTAACTCGCCGACGTTCTATTTGTTCGTTAGTTCATCAACATACTCAACCCATCGCTCAAATATGCCCATTCTGTCGGAAATCAGATTTCCCTCTTTGTCTCGGCAGGATGAACATCGAGGTGCATAAGGCTTCATCCTCCTGACTTTTTAGCTCCCTGTGCTTTTCGAGTTCACAGACCTGTTGGTTCTCCCAGGCTTGCTTTTGTCGTCTGTCAAGTCACCTCTCCACTCGCCGGAGTTCGTAATAAGTCTCTGCGCGTGCCCCCGTTCTTTGAGGATGCAGCATGACTCTGTATGCAGAATTCTTCCGTTCCGTTGCTAACTTACATTCATCGACAAAACAACCGTTCCGACTCTTTTTGCGGCTGGGGCCAAATGTGTTTGTGGCCGTATTTATGATAACGTTCTTCAGGTGATTGCGGAGATTATGTCATCCATTTCCCTCTTGTAGAGGGCTATGTTGTGGATGGCATCAGTGTTAACTCTAACCTGATTGTCAGAGGGGATTCTGGGTGGTGTTGTTATTCGAGCCCGGAGCACCATGCTAACGAGATAGTGATCCGAGTCTATATTGGCCCCCCTATATGTTCTGACATTCATCAAGGCTGAAAGGTGGCTGCGTTCGATCAGCACGTGGTCGATCTGGTTGTAAGTGGTCCCGTCTGGAGAGGCGCACGTTTGTTTGTTGACCACTTTCCGCGCAAACCAGGTACTTCCACTAACTATTTCGTGTGACACGGCTAATTTAATAATCCGCAGTCCGTTATCATTTGTATTTTGATGTAAGCTATGGAACCCAACGTGTCGTCTGAATATGAAGTCCGTCTCTATTTGGCTGAAATCCCGATGTAAGATTTTGATATCATACCTGGGATTGGCTTCGAGGGTTCATTCTACTGCCTCGTTCGTTCTACTGCCTCCTTCTCCTACTCTGCAGTCTCCTCTGTAGGGGCGTGAACGTTAATGAGGCTAATTTTTCTAAGTTTGCCTCGGACGCGCAGAGTGCTTATGTTTTCAAACTCGATAACAGAAGGTTTCATTTTTTGGCTGACTAAGAAACCTAATCCGAGCACATGGTTTACTGGATGCCGCTATAAAATATGGTGTAGCGACTCTTCTCCAGGAAACCGGTCAATGTCCAACGCATCGCCTGTAACGCTGTTACATCAGCCCTCTATTCTAGCAGGGTATCGGCTAGCTCTTTGGCAACTTCGCCTCTGTAAAGGATGCGCACGTTCCATAGGATAATGCGCAAATCGTTATTCCTTTTTCGTTCCCGGGTCCGTCGTTGTGTTATGCGTCCAGTTCGAGGCTCCTGTTTTGGCTTCGTACCTTCGGTTTTCCGTGTAGGGTTATCAGCCCTACCCGACCCCCAACCTGGACGACCTGTTGGTATAATGTGTCCCGTTTTTAAGCGCGGGAGACTCGCCTTTAGCCTTCTCCGTGCGCAGCTTTTCGATAAGAAAGAGCTCCCAGCGGTCACCACGTGGAGGTGGAGATAGGGTTTGATAATAGAGTTGTTGGTGTTAGTTCAGCAGGTGTTTCCTAGGTTTTGTGCTTCATCGTGGGTACTAATCCACGTTTCGCCCTGGGGCCTATACTACCCTTTGACCACCTTTGTTTATGCAGAGTCGGAGAAGGATACTTTCTACAAGGCAGTAGAACAAACCTTCGAAGCCTGCCCCAAGTATGATATCATCATACTAGTATGAGTATGATATCATCATACTTGGAGATTTTAACAACCAAGTAGGGGCAGAGCCTATATTCAGGCGATACGTTGGCTCCCATAGCTTATATAAAAGTACAAATTATAACGGACTGAGTATTATTCAATTAGCAGTGTCACATGAAACTGTTGTCGGAAGTACCCGGTTTACGAAGGAAGTGGTCCACAAATAAATGTAGGCCTCTCTAGACAGGACCACTTTCAGCTAAATTTGACCACGTGTTGATCGAACGTCGCTACCTCTCAGCATTGATGAACGTCAAAACATACAAGGGGGGGGGGGGCAATATTGACTCGGATCACTATCCCCTTGGCACAGTGCTCCGGGCTCGAATAATAACACCACAGCGCAGCCCTCCCCAACACCTTTAAGGGGGAAATGGATGCCGCAATAACCGCAGTCAATAGAGATCCTGGAGATAAAGCATCAACAAAAGAACTAAAAAAAACAAAATGATGGCCGTAATATCCAAATGTTGCAAAAAGAGCGAATCGGACGGAAGTTACCAGTTTTTTCATGCAACTTGCAATCAATTCAACATTACCAAAAAGTTGACAGACAGTTTCGTCCAGGGCAGAGGCAACTCATCAGACGCTGCCTCACCTCTGCCCTGGGAGCAGCGTGACCGAAAGTGACGATCGATGGAAAATGCTCGACCTAAATATAATCGCAAACACGTAATGACTAAACTTGGGTTTTACTCAAAAAGGAGGAGTCCGAGAAGTGCAAAAGAGGGAGTAAGTTGCTCCCCAAGTGGTTCAGTCCGTTACTAAGTGGGCGCGGACTTAGGACTCTCAGCATCCTCAACAAAAAATATTATTTAATTCAACATTATTATTTTTTTAGTTTTCTACTGTACACACCTTAATTTGTAATTTAGGCAATTTGGCAGCCGGAAAATTTCCAAAACTTAAACTTTCTTGTAATTTTATGTGCATGCAATCATTAATTACGCAATCAGTTTGTAAAAAAATGTATTAGATCAATCCATTAAATTTTTCTTTGAATGCGCTCCAAAAACCTTGTTTCGGGAAAAAGCTTCTGTTACTGTTATTGACTGAAAAAAGAAGAAGAACAAGTAGGGACGTCGGAAATCGGAAGAGTCGAGGTAGGGCGGAGAATAGAAAGCCACCAAATGTACGCTCCCTTGTAAATTCGCGTCTACCTCAAAAAACTAGATCCGCGGGGGGTCATGGCGACGGCCACCCAGAACGCAGGGCCACGTCGCCTAACAATTTATGACCCTCTCAGCAGGCGCAGTTATCTCGTAGATACTGGTGCAGAGGTTTCGGTTCGTCCCGTACCCCGGCACCATCGTCTATTTCGTCAATCGTTAAAACTGGCGGCAGCAAATTCCTCCCGAATTAACACATACGGGTATAGGCAAGTGGACGTGAGTCTTGGCTTGCGTAGGACGTTTTCGTGGCGATTCATCCTGGCGGATGTCAGCTTCTCCATTTTAGGCGCAGACTCTGCCTCTGACACTATGGGTTGCTGGTGGACTTGTAAAACAAGTCTCTTATGGATCCCACGACCAACCTTAATTCGTCGGGGTAAATGGGATCTCACCCAAGCAACAATATTTCCGTACTTTTAGAGGACATTGTTGACTCTCGTGTTCGGGCACTCCTCCAAAAGTTCACTCAGATTACTACAGAGTGTAGTCTCTCTAAACCAGTGAAGCACAATGTGCAGCACCACATTAATACTACTGGTTCGCCTATCTTCTCGAAGGTGCTACCACTCCAGGAGCTGGTTATTGCACGGAAAGAGTTTGAACAACTTGTGCAACTGGGTATCTGCAGACCTTCAGACAGCACTTGGTCTTCCCCACTCCATATGGTCCCTAAGCCAAATGGCAAATAGCGCCTCTGTAGGGATTGCAGAAGGCTGAACGCGCAGACTGTTCCAGACCAATATTATATTCCACTCATCCACGGCTTTGCGCATCATATCGCGAACTGCCGTATCTTTTCGACCTTGAATTTAACCAAGGCCTATCACCAAATCCCTGTAGCTCCAGAAGACATTCCAAAGACGGCAATATGTACACCCTTTGGACTTTTTGAGTTTACACGGATGACTTGGTTGTGCATGGTGGCGCAAACCTTTCAAATGTTTATCTATTCGGTCCTGCGAAACCTCGACTTCTGTTTCGTATATTTGGATGATGTTTTGGTCGCTTCTTCCTCAGAGTCTGAGCACTTAGCCCATCTCGAGGGCATTTTTCAACACCTCCTTGAGGCTCGTTTAGTCCTAAATGTTAAGAAATGCAAGTTCGTCCAGACACAGGTGAGATTCCTCAGCCACTTCATTTCCCTGACGGGATACAGACCGATCCAGACAAGGTGCAAGCGATCTCAAGCTTCCCGCGTCCGAAAACCGTGAAGAATTTGCGGAGGTTCTAGGGCATGCTAAACTTCTATCGTCGTTTCCTGCCCAAGGCCGCCCAACACCAGTCCGTTTTGAACGCGTACTTGTCTGGCCCCAAAACAAAAGACACACCAGAGATTGTGTGGTCTGACGAGGCTGTCCGCGCGTTCGATAAATCTCGACAGCAACTGGCTGATGCTACACTCTTGGCATTTCCTCGACAGGATGCACCCCTAGCCGTTTCTGTCGATGCCTCTGACATCGTAGTAAGTGCTGCTCTTCACCAAAAGGTGAATCAGGTCTGGCAGCCGTTGAGCTTCTTCTCCAGACAGTTAAACCCCGCTCAACGAAACTACAGCACCTACGATCGAGAACTGTTCGCCGCGTATTTAAGTATTAAGTACTTCCGCTTCTCCCTAGAGGGCAGGCCGTTCACAGTGTTCATGGACCATAAGCCTCTATGAATAAGAACATCAACTCCTGGCCCAGAGAGTGCATCGCATGCCGAAAGTGTAAGGCCAACAGGCATGTAAGAAACGAAGTGGGCTCATTTCCCCGCACTACCAAGCGGTTCCACACCATACAGCTTGACATTGTAGGACCTTTGCAAGACTCGCACGATTACAGGTATTACCTTACAACGGCTTACCACCCATAGTTCAATGGGATGCTAGAACGTTGGCACCGGATGCTGAAAACGGCCATTATGGCGCGCGATGATCCTTTCTGGACTCAGGTCTTGCCTCTCGTCCTACTCGGGCCTACGAACAACCCGCCGAGAGGAGTTGCAAGACTCCCAAATGATCCGGTCTTCGACAAGAGATCAGGTCTCACAAATTCGGGATTGCTGCGCCTGCTGAAAGACAACCTTCGCCACATGAAAGTCACACTTTCTACACGACACTCGTCCGCACCTGCCTGTGCGCTCAGGGAGCTGGACACGTGCACGCACGCCCTGGTCAGGACGGATGCTGTCCGGAAGCTGCTGAAGCCTCCATACGAAGGCCCGTACCGTGTTCTCGAGCGGGGAGAGTATTTCTTCCAGCTTGAGAACGTTGGACAGGAAAATGCTGTCTCCTTATTCCGGCTGCAGCCGTATGATGAAGAACGCAGTTCCGAATTCGGTCGCTGAAACCCCTAGGTTTCATCTGCGGGCGGAGTGATGTGACGCAGCGGGGTTAACAACATCATCATCATCAACGGCGCAACAACCGGTATCCGGTCTAGGCCTGCCTTAATAAGGAACTGCAGACATCCCGCTTTTGCGCCGAGGTCCACCAATTCAATATCCCTAAAAGCTGTCTGGCGTCCTGGCCTACGCCATCACTCCATCTTAGGCAGGATCTGCCTCGTCTTCTTTTCCTACCATAGATATTGCCCTTATAGACTTTCCGGGCTGGATCATCCTCACCCATATGGATTACGTGACCCGCCCACCGTAAACTATTGAGCTGGATTTTATCCACAACCGGGCGGTCATGGTATCGCTCATAGATTTCGTCATTGTGTAGGCTACGGAATCGTCCATCCTCATGTAGGGGGCCAAAAATTCTTCGTAGGATTCTTGTCTAGAACGCGGCCAAGAGTTCACAATTTTTCTTGCTAAGAACCCAAGTTTCCGAGGAATAAATGAGGACTGGCAAGATCATTGCCTTGTACAGTAAGAGCTCTGACCCTATGGTGAGACGTTTCGAGCGGAACAGTTGTTGTAAGCTGAAATAGGCTCTGTTGGCTGACAAAAACCGTGCGCAGATTTCATCATCTTAGCCGTTATTGGTTGTGACCCTAGATAGGAGAAATTGTCAACGGTCTCAAAGTTGTATTCTCCTATCCTTATTCTTCCTGTTTGGGCAGTGCGGTTTGATCTTGTTGGTTGGTTCGTGTTCGGTGCTGACGTTGCCACCATATATTTTGTCTTGCCCTCATTGATGTGCAGCCCAAGATCTCGCGGCAATAGCCGCCTCCTTGATCTGGATGAAGGCAGTTTGTACGTCTCGGGTGGTTTTTCCCATGATGTCGATATCGTCAGCATAGGCCAGTAGTCGGGTGGACTTAAAGAGGATCGTACCTCTTGTATTTACATCAGCATCACGGACCACTTTCTCGATGGCCAGGTTAAAGAGGACGCATGATAGGGCATCCTCTTGCCGTAGACTGTTGTTGATGTCGAATGGTCTTCAGAGTGATCCTGTTGCTTTTATCTGGCCTCGCACATTGGTCAGGGTCAGCCTAGTCAGTCTTATTAGTTTCGTCGGGATACCGTATTCTCTCATGACCGTGTACAGTTTTACCCTGGCTACGCTATCATAGGCGGCTTTAAAGTCGATGAATAGATCTTGCAACTGTTGTCTATATTCCAACAGTTTTTCCATCGCTTGCCGCATAGAGAAAATCTGATCTGTTGCTGATTTGCCTGGAGTGAAGCCTCTTTGGTATGGGTCAATGATGTTCTGGGCGTATGGGGCTATCCAGCCTAGCAAGATAGTGGAGAATATCTTATAGATGGTATTCAGCAACGTGATACCTCTATAATTGTTGCACTGTGTGATATCTCCCTTTTTATGTATGAGGCAGATAATATCTCTTTGCCAATCGTCAGGCATTGATTCGCTGTCCCACACCTTGAGCACAAGTTGATGAATCACTTGGTGTAATTGGTCGCCTCCATATTTAACCAATTCGGCTGTAATTCCATCGGCTCCTGGCGATTTTTATGCCGATGAATTGCACGGACAGTTTCTTGTGTACTTGGTTGTGGCAGTATTTGTCCGTCGTCTCCAGTTGACGGCACCTCTTTGTCTTCGCAGGATGAGCATCGAGGTGTATAAGGCTTCTTCCTGCTGATTTGTTCGTAAAGCTTCCGCGCCTGGTGCAGTTGCTCCCTGTACTTTTCTAGTTCACAGACTTATTGGTTCTACCAGGCTTCCTTTTCCCGTCTGTGAAGTTACCTCTCCGCTCGACGGAGTTCGTAATAAGTCTCTGCGCGTGCCCGCGTTCTTTGAAAATGCAACATACTCTGTATGTAGCATTCTTCCGTTGCGTTGCTAGCTTACATTCATCGTCAAACCAGCCGTTCCGACTCCTTTTGCGGCTGGGGCCAAGTATGTTTGTGGCTGTATCCATGATATGTGCTTTCCGCACAAACCAGGTACTTCCAACAACCATTTCGTGTGACCCATCTAATTGAATAATCCGCAGTCCGTTATCATTTGTATTTTGGTGTAAGCTGGTGTAGCCTGAATACGGGCTCTTTCCCTACTTGGTTGTTAAAAGCCCCAAGTGCGATTTTGATATCATATCTGGGACAGGCTTCGAGGGTTCGTTTTTCTGCCTCGTAGAAGGTATCCTTCTTCGACTCTGCAGTCTCCTCTCTAGGGGCGTTCTAAACTTGCCTCGCAGGCCCAGAGTGCGTAGCTGTTCGCTTATGTTTTCAAAGCCGATAACAGCCGGTTTCATTTTTTGACTGACTAAGAAACCTACTCCGAGCACATGGTTTACTGGATAGCCACCATAATATATGGTGTAGCGGCTCTTCTCCAGGAAATCGGTCCCTGTTCAACGCATCTCCTGTAACGCTGTTGCATCAGCCCTATATTGGGACAGGGTATCGGCTAGCTGCTCAGCAGCTTCATCTCTGTACAGTGAGTGCACATTCCATGAGAAAATGCGCAAATCGTTATTCCGTTGTCGTTGCTGGGTTCGTCGTTGTATAATCCGTCTAGTCCGAGGCTCCTGTTGTGGCTTCGAAACATATTGTTTTCCGTGTAGGGTTGTCAGCCCTACCCAACCCCCAAGCTGGAGGACCAGTTGGTACAATTTGTCCCGTTTTTAGGTGCGAAAGACACGCCTTCACCCTTCTCCGTCTGCAGCTTTTCATTAAGAAAGAGCTCCGAGCGGTCACCACGTGGAGGTGGAGATAGGGTTTGGTAGTGGAGCTGTTGGTGTTGGTTCAGCAGGCATTTCCCAGGTTTTATGCTCCATCGTGGGTACCAATCCATGTTTCACCCTGGGACCTATACTACTCTTCGACCACCTGGGGTTAACAACATTCGAAATTTATATCCACAGTTGTTAACTCGATTGACAGTGCCCCCCATCAGTGTTCACCGTCGCGGAGCAGGTCGTGATTTAAAAAAAAAATAAGGAAATTTGTAAAATGAATATAGTATGTTATCAATACTAGAAGAGAGTCGAGATAGGGCGGAGAGTTGTCCTGCAATTTATTGTTTCAATTGCATTTAACTCAAAATATAGTTAATTAGTTAAAAGCCGTCAATTTCATTTCAAACATTGCTGATATAACAGGGAATTTAAATTAATCCGTAATCAAATATGAAAGAAAGTGCTGCTTAACCAAACTACTATTATTAACTTTATTTAGGCCGGTATTGTTATGGAGAGTATTTTGTGGCGTAGATACCATGTGCATGGGGCACTATGTTTTTTTAGATAGCTTTCGGTAGTTTCTGAGAACTGGTCGTTGAAGTAACTGATCCTTTTCGGACCTTCGCGCTACCCTTCTTTGCAACCAATGTGAAAATTAATATCGGCTCCGTAAAGTAAGTTCGGAAGTTGTAGAACGAGATGTCCATAATTTCAAATATTGCCTGAACGGCACCACAGTTCTGCGGTTTAGCTCTGCGTCGCAGGCTGATCTCATACCGAGTGATAGTCTGCTTGATTGCTTTGTCTCATGTGTGGAGCTAACTTCCATAGTTAGAAGGGTGAACAATAAGAGATCATCCGGTATAGATGGCATTCCCAACGTGGTCTTCAAGCATTTACCAGACATTGCCATTCGTAATTATTGCATTTTGTTCAATAATTTATTGAACAATTCGTGTAACGTCTGATATTTCCTGGACGATTAACAATGGCGAATGCTTTGGCGTTTACCTTATAGACATGGAGAAGGCCTTTGATGCCGGTGTTGGTTAGTTGGTTGGATGGACTGATTTTCAGGGTCTTGAAGAATGAGTTTCCCAGCCATCTCGTAGCGATGATGTGCAGTATGTTGTATGGCAAGTGCTTTGTCATTACGGAATCTCACTACTAGTAGAGAATTTCATGTTCTGAATGGATTACACGAAGGGACAGTGACTGCGCCTACACTATTTGCAGTATTTGCCGGCAAATTACTCAACTCTTTCGATTTTAATAAATCTCCTAAAAGGTCTGAAATAATAAAAACTTGTTTCTTTTTCGTTGGTGTGAATATTTATTCTTGCAAATCCTAAAAGGTCGTTGGTTGCCTTTGCTGACGATCTGATAGCCTACACGGCACACAAGAAGGTAACTGAGGTGCAAGTTGAACTTGAGAAAATATTAAATAATATTAAGTTCTTCACGAACAGTTGGCGGATGAGAATCAATGCGCAAAAGTGTGAAATGATTCTGTTTCGAAATTCCTTGACGTACGCCAGTAGGAACTTGAAAAGGAATTAGACAGATTTCCACATTCTCGCGAACGAGGATAGTTCTGAGCACATTCCTCATAAGATGTGCGTTAGATACCTGGTTGTACGTCTTGACGAACGTCTCCAATTTAACGAGCACATTAAAGTCGCGCTAGAAAGCACTCGCAAGGCATTCGTGTCTCTTCGAAAACTCTTTTATGCTCTACATCTTAGCCGGAAGGTTAAGATTCTTTACTATCTTACTTCGGTTAGACCGGTGCTCACCTACAGATATGCTATCTGGTTTAATTTGAGTGCTAGCCAAATGGAAAAAATAAGGATCTTTGAAAGGAAATGTCTGCGTGCATGCACGGGGTTTAATAGGAGTGCTTCGTCAAACTATGAACACTATGTAACTTAATAAGTGATGTATACAGCTGCTGCTGTGCCGAGAATCAACACAGTTATTGTCAGATTGATTCGGAATCATATAGTGCGATCTGCTTCGCATGGCGAGAACCTTTGGTTTTCGCAGCCGTTCTACCCAAATGATGGGTATTTTGAGAAAACTCTCACGACAGGCTTCATTCTTTCCGAAGCGTTCGTGTATCTTGACAGGAATGGTCTAACTCTTGATTCTGCCTGTGATCCGGTTATGTATCATATACATAGACGGGCCACGGACAAAAGGATAGAATACCCCCCGAACTTGACAGCGGGGGCTCTGGGATGAAAAAGAGAAATCTTGGTCCTGGTGGCTGCGGGATGCCGGTTAGCGGTGGCGGTGCTCGGTTCTGTCATTTGTTTCTTTGTGGGACTATGTCAATAATATAAATATTACACGGGTGTTACTTTCACCTCCGATTGTTATGAATTATATATTTCATTATATTGTATTGTGTTCATTTCGCTCATCAAAAAAAAGAAAAATTATGGAATATAAGAATATCTTTAAATACGTATATCATTCATTTTATTAGCTTTAAGATAAATAAATTGTATTTATTTTTGTACTAGCGTTAAGAATAAATTTAAATTTTAGAAGTAGTTTTTAAGAGGTAAAGTTCAAAATTAGGTTATGGAATTTCTTTTAATTTTTTTGTTCGTCAACAAGACAAAGCTAACCTTGTCGGGTTTTTGACCATTTCCGGATAACTTACATATTGTTTTTCAATGTAATGTATTTTGTTATATTAATTATTGTTTGTTATTTATTAAAAAAAACTTTGAGTGCCCACAGTGGCCATAATGTTTATTCCATTTTTCCTTGTTAGATTATAAGATTGTTTTTGCATTCTTTTTTCTCGATCTATATTATTAATGTTCAACATTTGGTTTAAATAAAAATGATTTTGAAAACGAAAAACGTAAAGTAAGTTTTGTTTTATACAAAATTTCAAAAATGCGGACGGTGGGGTCATTTTGACCCCTCGACTCCAGTTAGGGGTTCAAATCACGCAATGTGCTCGAATATCTTCATGTGTAGCTAGGAAATCCGACATCAAGCACCATCGTTATGTGCAATAAATCCTAATTTGGTTGCACGTTTTGGAGCGTACTGCAAACATTACCTTCGATTGCATTTGATCGGTCCGATTTTATTTTCCACCGTGGAATACTTAATCTTAGAAAATTTCCAAGAATCGAAGGCCAAATGTTGCTCAAGTCTCAATTGAAGTTTTCTATTGTCGTTAACCGTGTACGTGACCGCTATACTCCACGTCCCTTGCTCTTTTTCATGCAGCCTCACACAACAATTTGTAGCTTTAGAATCCTATAAAACGAATTCGAAATAAATACGTACCGGTCCCGAGACGTTTTCGTTGAATTAGGAAAAGTTAATAGTAACTTTTCTGGGGTGAGTGAGTTGCAGTGCACCATCTAAAAGCGAAAAAATGTTTCGAGTATAGCTCAAGAAGCAACATAAAGGTAACACAGCCAACGTTCATCGCCTGATTATATAAATTATTGTTACTATTGTATTGTATAATGACTCACATAATACATACAGTGAGCAAAAGTGAAATCCGGCTCGGGAAGGGGGTAAAACAAATTGTATGTGTTTTGTTTTAAGAACATTACGTACAGTCTGCCAGATACAATGCAAAAGGATTTCACGAAAAGGATCAAGTAAAACACTTGCTGAGGATTATTTGAAAAGACGATCCATCAAGTATTCTTTCTTCGAAATGGGCCGTTTCCGAATCCTGCAGGTTCTCAATAGAATTGCAGTCCGAGGATTGTGGAGAGGTTTTGAATAAATTCGGATAGTTTACGCTTTATGTTTCGGGTCACTGTTTTGGCATATCTGGAAAGTTTGTCAAATATGCATGCACATTTATTTAAATGTCGATGTACACATTCGCATCCATGTACCCCTCCACAATTACCACACCACCGCACCTTCTGCCCCGTAGCAGTCCTACCATAGCACTTCCCACTTTGCCGTGATTGTCAGATTTTTCAACCACAGGATTGTATTAGGATTTTTATACGCTTTTACTTTTCCATCCCAGAAAGATACATTAAATTTAGACTCGTTGACAAAGAGTACATCACCCCAAAACGTTTGAAAGATAGTTCTGAGCAAACTCAGATCGCCTTACTTGATTGACTTCATTAACATAGGTTTTATTCCTTGCGATCCGTGAAATGTTTACTAGGAAAGTGCCGTGGTAGGGTCACTGTTACAGCGCAGACGGCGTGAAAAATGTGATATTCGTGTAGGAGACTATGGATGCGAATATATACATCGGTATTTTTAAAAAATCTGTATGCCTGCGATGAAAAATTGTGCATTTGTCAAACATTTAAGATATGCCGAAACAGTGACTAGACACATAAAGCGTCAAAAACAAGCACGGATTAGTGTTCAATTGTCCCAAACTACTCAAAACTTTCCACAATCCTCGGAGTGCAATATTATTGAGAACCTACAGGATTATATCGACGGTAAGCTTCGCGAAGGTCCAATTTATCCTACTTTCAATTCCCTGATTCCCATCCTGGCATTCAGTACTTAACATGATTTTATTTATAAAACTTACATTTTAAACTTACCGAAACTCTGAAACTGATTTAAATATTTTCAATAATAATATCGAAATTTCCAAATATTACAAACACGATAATGCTGTATATTGCGTGCGTTTATTTCTAGCGTTTGTTTCAAGCTAAGGTGAAATGTAAATACGAATGAGGGAGTTTTGCAGAGATTTTATTACTGGAAAGAGGCCGATACGAGGAAGGATGGCTCGATGCAAAATATCAAAAAAATTGAAGTAGTTTTTGCTACTGTTCCAACTGATGATGAATTCATTGCCTGGGCAGAAAAATTAGCGGGACATTTGGTATCCAAGCGAAAGTTAACTGACAAGGTAACTGCCTGATCGGTGCTCTTGCCGGGATAAGGACTTTTGTGATTGCTAAGTTTTAAAAATGCGTAGAAGAGAATTTTGTTGGTATCTGTTGCTGAAGTAGCATTGGTTTTGGTTACTGATTTCTGACTTTACAAAGAAAGTCGAAAGTAGAGGAAGAAGTTTTGATCTCGATTCTAGGAAGTGCAGTTTTAACGGTGTTTGAATGAACAAATGGCGGGTGCGGTTTTGCGATTTCTTTTCAGTTCTCTGTTTCTTTGTTTGAGGGCTTACTTCTTATTGGTTACTTTAGTAACATGATATTTGTGATTTCTACTTTTTGAAAATTCAGAAATTCTAGCAGAAGGAATGAAGTTGAAGGAGTCATGAATTATAATAGTAATATTTACTATGGTTCTTTTAAATTCAATGGAGGAAGTCCGAAAATGAAAAATTTCAATAAACAGATAAAAGTGTGAGACGGAATTGGTGTAATTTTCACTATTTTGAGATTTGATTTAGGAAGTGCAGTTTTGGCTGTTTTGAGGTTTGGTACAATGTAGATATAACAATGTAGATATAATTAAACATTGTCCCGTTCATGTGTATGATGCCATGAAAACTACAGAAGGGAAATGAAGGAAGAAGACAATTTTGCTTTTTTCCAATTTAGAGCTGAGAACGTACTTTAGATCATGTCATGATTATGGTAGAAATCTACTGTTTCCATTGTACCTACCTTGAATGCAGGAATGAAATTATCTCAAATAACTTTTGTTGCGTGGGATGATATAACTTGAAGGCAATTATTTTATTTCTACTCAATTTCCCATAAATATGGTAATATACTATAATTAACCTAATTTAAGCAGATGCGTGGACATCGTATGGAGGCAGCTTCACGATTTTTTCGTTTTTTCGTACCAGGGTCAAATGAGGTTAATAATCTTGGGCGAGCGCAATGCTGACCACATTGTCTCCTACAGTGTACTGTAGTGTCCCGTTACGGTCTTGAATGAAGTGCTCTAAAACACTCCGAGGCCCTGATCCAATATGAATTGTTGCGCCAACGATTCTTATTATTATTAGTTTCTGAGAGTTAAAGAAATCATCACTTTCGACCCCTCCCACTCCTCGCCTTTCCAATAAATGTAAAAAATAGGAAGGTACTAATGACGACCTTTCATTTGATACCTAACATGACTATATTCGGTGAGAAAAAATTTTACACCGCGCTTTTGCATGTATGAGGACCCTCCCCCCTCCCCTTTATCTAAGCGTAAAATGATGTAGCTCAGTGCATCTCTGGGCGTTCACAATTCTCACTTTCTCAGCAAATTTCGTATCAAGCGGTATTGCCGTGAAAATTGCAAACAAAACCTTAAAAACGACATTATTTAATGACCATTTAACAAATGCACAACGTTGCCTTGAAAGTACTTTCAGAATTTTGGCAATGAAACCGTGGTTGTTATTAAAGCAAATTGAAGCAATGTATGTGTTTACTGCACAACATAACCATTGATCACGAAAAAAATTGACTACTGTTACGATTGATAATAATAACAACTCCGCCGTAGCCGGTCCCAAGCCCGGTTGTAAAAAGAGGAGGGATGGATAGCTTTAATGTGACTGGCTGTACGCCACCGCAGCGTCTCTGAGAGTAGGTGAGGAAAGTGCAGGCACTTTGCAGTCTTGCAGATTATTCATTGAGGAAGCTATCACTACACCTGGCACTTAGGGATAAAATACACCACCAAAAATGAGAAGAAGGAGAATTTTAAGGTCCGATACGGATAACCAGCGGGAGTCGTCTGATTTGATGAATGCGTCGGGCTCCCGTAATGGACAGCACGGCGTCGAAACTGCTAATCTTGGGGGGTTTCGACGTCTAGGCGCCACAACGAGCAGGAGCTCCGCCGGCTGCAGCTATTTCGCGCAAGAGTTACATATGACTCACACACTCTATGCACCCTTCACCCCAACAAAGATACCAACATAACTCCTTTGTTCCAAGAATAGAATTATCTCCAAATTGCAGCAATGTAGATTCATTCTTAAAATTCATATTTCATAATCATCCAACTCATATTTCATAAACATCCAAACTCATATTTCATAAACATCCAGTCATCAAACTGAAAGAATATTCATAAACTATAAGCAAATTATATCTGTTGCATATTAATGTCTGCATCAGCACAAGCGGTTAAAACCCTTTCGATCGTGGGAATAAATAGATAAGAAACAGATCAGAGATCGTGAGAGTCTTGAGTATATAAGAAGCAATGACAGGCACAAGCTGTCTTCAGTTAGTTCTTCAGTTGAGTACTGTTTAGTAGTTCAATTGTTTTAAAGTTGTCTTTATAAATTAATACTTATTAAGTTTAAGAGTTGATTAATAATAAAGTGATTTAATCCTTAAAGGAAGTGTTTCATTCAGTTGGGTCAGTCGTCCAACTATAAAATATATTTTTCGGTATTTTGCGAAAAGCAAAATCATAACTCACGTGACTGTTTAGCGCGTCGCAGATGCTTGAGGTTATCGGGGAAACTGGTGACCAACAGTCGATGGGGGCTGAGGCAGCGGCATCAACAATACCACGCCGCACTGCAGGCAACAGTTTTAGTACTCGCAAAAGCACTCCTCTCCACCGTTCAGCTGAAGTTTCTGCTGAGGTTCGGGAGGAATTCCAAAGAGCGTGTATGGAATTCTCGGAAATGGATCCTTTGCATAGACCAGGTATTCCTAGGCTCAATGCATCTACAGCAACTCCGAGAGTTCTATCTCAAATCCATAATGAGATTGCATCTCGACTGTATGCTGATATGTCACTTCTGCAACTACAATCACTTGTGTAATGTGGTGCAGTTACGCAATCAAATTGCACACTGAGCAGGCAACCGCGATTACAATACCCCTAGCATGAATTTTCCGGATGTCACCGAAGAGGAAGTCCGACGAGCTACAAACAGCTCGAAGAACTTGAGGGGCCCAGGTGTGGATCGACTCCAAAACTTCTAGTATAAGAAATTTACCAGTATACACAGCCGGTTGGCATAAAGCATAAATCAGGTCTTTAGTCAGCCGGACGAATTTCCACCCTTTCTCACTGCGGTAATTATCTGTTTTGTCCCAAAAGAGGATACGATGCAGGACCCCGCGGACACAAGAACGATTACTTGCTTACCGACCGTCAACAAATTCATATCGCCCATTATTAGAGGAAGGATCATTGCGAACCTCGAGACCAAAAACACTCTGCCCGAGGAGCAGAAGGGCTGCCGAGTTGGGTCAAGGTGTTGCAAAGAGCAACCCCTTATAGACTCGGTAGGACAAGCAACTAGAAGCCAAATAAACGTTTTTAGTTGCTTTATCAATTATGCCGACCTACGTCTGTATCGCATACTAATCAAGTTTTTTTCGACAGTCATAGAAGGGTGGCATACCACCTTATCAATGCGTTGATCTGAGGGTGCTAATACCTCAGAGCCTATTTGTATACGGATAGACACTTTTCAGGGGGATTAGTTGAGTCCCCTTTGGTTTTGCATGGCACCCCCTTTCATGGCTACTGAGTGATGCTAGAAATGCCTACATGCTAAGTGTGAACTGACACACTTGATGTACTTAGATGACATCAAGCTGTATGCTGGTACTGATCACCACCTTAGAAGTCTGTTGCGAATAATAGACATGTTCTGCCGTGATATTCGGATTGAATTTGGATTAGATAAGTGTCGAATACAATCCATCCACAAAGGTCATCGCAACCGTATGCCGGACATAGCATTGGTGACCTCCACATCGAAGCTATGACCGAGACAGACTTCTGCAAGTACCTGGGAATTCTGCAAGGAACTCATGTCCTAGTTGGTGAACTGGAGGATGCTTTGCTGTCGGAATTCCGGTGACGTGTAAAGGTGGTACTGAAATTGCATCTCGCTGAGAAGAATAAGATAAGCGCATTGAATGCATTCGCTATCCCTCCATTGTCTTATGCATTCGAAATATTGCGTGGACGAAGACTGATCTGGAAAACGTCCAGCGGCAGATATGGACAATTATTTCCAAATTCCGAATGCAGGATCCAAACTCTGCCATGGAGCGGATGAACTTGCCTCGTAACATCGCAGTTAGTTGACGTAGCGGCACAGCATCATCGTCAAGTCGACTCGCTACGCGCTTATTTTTACATGTGGCTGTCTGTAATGCAGACTGTGGACTTTTAATCCTCTTAGTGGGGTGAAGTCGGACCTAGAGCGGATCGATGAATGGAAGTAGAAGACAATGCATGGTAAACACTTGAATTGTCTTTGGTAGCCATTTGTTGATTTGCATTTGTCAGATGGCGGTGTGCTGAGGAGCTCTTTGTTGAGATGGAGGGATTCATATGGGCCATTCAGGACGGCGTGGTCGGCACCCGAGCTTATAAAAAGCTGATTATGAAAGAACGGGTGGAGAACGACCAGTGCAGAATGTGTGGTTCGGCGTTAGAGACGTTAGACCATCTCATTTCAGGCTGCTCTGTTATCGCACTAGCGCAATACACCACCAGTCTTAATGCTGTATGTAAGGTGGTTTCTTAAAACCTTGCATGCAAACATGGGCTGATCACGGGAACATGTCCGGCTTACTGATATAAGCTGCAAACAGTAATTGATAGTTTTGCTTACAGTATGTATTTGGGCCGGAAAGTTCTAACTGATCGCCATATTCCACACAACAAACCTAACCCGCTGTTAGTAAGCAGGACGGGTCGCTCCGCGCATATTATTGATGTTGCTATCCCCCATAATAACAACACCGAACGGAAATACGTGGAGAAGAAGATGAACTATGAGCCATTGGCTCGGGAAATCAAAGAAATTTGGGATCTAGAGCATGTGGTTGTAGTTGCCATAATATTGTCAGCCACAGGTATTGTACCTAAATCCCTCACAGCTTTCCTTGATGTCCTGGGACTTTCGCACAGTCTGGTTCAAACCTCTTTCGGGGAAGAATAAAAGAATAAAATAAAAGTACACCATTCTGCATGTTGCGGCGAGTACTCGACGGATTCTCCCATTGACCTACCACCGGCCATCACCACCAGCGCCCCTTTAGTTTTTAAGTAGGTAGCATTGTCCGAACCTAAATGCTTGGCACTTAGTGCTAGTATTAGGTAAAATCCGGCAGCCGTTAAGATTGTGATAACTCGGAAATAATATTAATCGATGGCGAAACAAACCATATTGGATCAGGGCCTTGAAGTGTGTTAAAGCACTTCATTCAAGACCGTAAGGTACACTACAGTACACTGTAGGAGGCAATGTGGTCAGCATTGCGTTCGCCCGAGATTATTACCCTGATTTGACTTACGTACTCATTCGCAGCTCAGTCGACTGCTATCCGACATCATATCACGATACAAATTAGAGTGATCTCAAACCGTTCTTTTATTTGACCTCGCACATTGGTCAGGGTCAGCCTAGTCAGTCTTATCAATTTCGTAGGGATACGGAATTCTCTCATGGCCGTCTACAGTTTTACCCTGGATATGCTATCATTGGCTTTAAAGTCGATGAAAAGATGCTACAATTGATAACCATATTCCAACAGTTTTTCCATCGCTTGCCATAGAGAGAAAATCCGATCTATTGCTGACTTGACTGGAGTGAAGCCTCTTTGGGGCCAATGATGTTCTGAGCGTACGGGGCCGCAATATAAAGGAGAATATCTTATAGATGGTATTCAGCAACGCGATACCTCTATAATTGCTGCACTGTATGATATCTCCCTTTTTATATATGACACAGATAATGCCTCTTTGCCAATCGTCAGGCATTGATTCGCTCTCCCACACCTTGAGCCTAAGTTGGTGAACCACTTGGTGTAATTGGTCGCCTCCATATTTAACCAATTTGGCTGTAATTCCATCGGCTCCTGGCGACTTATGATTTTTAAGCCGATGAATTGCACGGACTGTTTCTTGTATACTTGGCAAGATGAACATCGAGGTGTGTAAGGCTTCATCCTGTTGACTTGTTGGTAAAATTTCCGCGCCTGGTGTGGTTGCTCCCTGTACTTTTCGAGTTGTTGACCTGTTGGTTCTCCCAGGCTTCCTTTCTCCGTCTGTGAAGTAGTTTCTCCGCTCGCCGGAGTTCGTGATAAGTCTCCGCGCGTGCCCGGGTTCTTTGAGAATGCAACATTACTCGGTATGCAACATCCTTCCGTTACGTTCATCTTCAAACCCGCCGTTCCGACCCTTTTTTTGCGGCTGGGGCCAAGTATGTTTGCAGCCGTATGAATGATAACGTTCTTCAGGTGATTGTGAAAATCATTTGTTGATGCTTAAGGATCTCTGTTGACTGGGGTTATTACGGCATCCATCTGCCTTTTATAAGTGTTGCGGAGGGCTGTGTTGTGGATGGCTTGATTGTTAACTCTCACCTGATTGTGGTGATGTTGTTATTCGAGCTCGGAGCAGCAACGACATAGTGATCCGAGTCTATATTGACCCCCCTATACGTTCTGACATTCATCAAGGCTGAAACGTGGCTGCGTTCGATCAACATGTGATCGATTTGGATGAAAGTTGTCCCGTCTGGAGACGCCCACATATGTTTTGTGGACCGATTTCCGCACAAACTGGGTACTTCCAACAACTGTTTCATGTGACACCGCTAATTGAATGATCCGCTGTCTGTTATCATTTGTATTTTGGTGCCAGCTATGGGAGCCAACGTATCGCCTGAACACGGACTCCTTCCCAACTTGGCTGTTAAAATCTCAAAGTATGATTTTGATATCATATCTGGGACAGGCTTAGAAGTTTCGTTCTACTGCCTCATAGAAGGAATCTTTCTCTGACTTTGCAGTCTCCTCTGTAGGGGGTGAACGTTAATGAGGCTTATATTAGCCTCGCAAGCGCATAGCCGTTCGCTTATGTTTTCAAACCCGATAACAGCAGGTTTCATTTTTTGGCTGACTAAAAACCCTACTCCGAGCAAATGATTTACTGGATGGCCACTATAATATAAGGTGCATGCATCTCTCTACAGGAGGCGCATTTTCTAATGGAACATTGCGTCGTTGTTGCCAGGTTCGTCCAGTCCAGTCTGAGACTCCTGCTGTGGCTTCGTAACAAGTTGTTTTCCATGTAGGGTTGTCAGCCCTACCCAACCCCAACCAGGAGGATCAGTTGGTACAATTTGTCGCGTTTTAAGGTGTGGGAGAGAAGGTTCCCAGCGGTCACCACGTGGAGGTGGAGATAGGGTTTGGTAGTAGAGCTGTTGGTGTTGGTTCAGCAGGCGTTTTCCAGGTTTTATGCTCCATCATGGCTACCAATCCACATTTCACCCTGAGACCTATACTACCCTTTGACCACCACTGGCGATGAATAGAGGCTGGGAATACCAAGTCTATGCAAAGGATGTATGTCCGAGAATTCTATGCACGCTCTTTGGAATTCGTCCCGAACTTCAGCTGGACGGTGGAGAAGAGTGCTTTGACGAGTACTGAAACTGTTGCCTGCAGTTCGGCGTGGTATTGTTGATTCCACCGCCTCTGCCCGCGCCCCAACCCTGTCACCATTCCACCGCCTCTGCCCGCGCCCCAACCTTGTCACCAAGTGAGACGACTCCCGTCGGTTATCCGTACCGCACCACAAATTTCTTCTTCTTTTCATAGATGGATTATTATTATTATTATCCACTGGAGGCTGTTATAGGGGCAACTGCTCGGTGCTATTATTTTTTAGTTCAACATTCCTCAAATTTGTTTCTCGATTTCACTTTCGTGAATTTGAGGGTACCTGTAAATTTTTGAGTAAATTGGGGCGTTTATTGTTGTGACGGGGTTGATTGTCGTGGTTCCAGGTTAATTGTTCTGCCTTTTTGTAGCAGAGATTTTGATATTCCTCTAAAAAGTATATCAATTTGTGCTTCTCAGCAATATTTAAATGATCAAAATTTGTATGATCCATGTTAACAGATTCTAAATTATTATAAGGCCGTTATGTTCAACAAATATTTTATTAGCTAGTAGTTTATTTTGACCGACGATCGCATCGTACTGGCGACCCGTTAAGTCCACCATTTTCCAAGATAATAAATATTCTAATTCGGAAGGTATATGTCTCTCTTTCTCTCTCTTTCTTTTGACTTCGTGGATTCTATTGAGAGTAGAGAAAAGGTTTTTATCTGAATATGTGTTGAAGGTGGGGCTGGGTGAGGATAATTGCTTCTGATTTGGAGTCGATCAATGCTTTAAAGGTTACGTTAACGATACTATCGGCAATTTGTCTCCAGAGGTGTTTTGGGAAAATTTGCTTCTTATTGCTGAATATTACCAACTTCCATATTCACAATTTTTAAAGTTGTTATGTGCAATCTCGTTATTTTCAAACGTCTGTAGTTTTTGTAAGATTGTCCGCGTTAATTATTGCTGCTTTTGTGGCGATATTGACGTGAGTTATTGAATTGCTTAGGTTGAAGGTTATTATACAGGGTGCGGCAGCATAACTTCCTTTTTTCAAAACTCAGTAAAAACTATTGTATGCATCGGAAAATATTTATTTACTTTTTATAATGTAGGTACATGTCTAAAGTTTTTATTTATTTATTTATTTTTATTTATTTTATTGTTTTGAAGATCAAATGTGTTAGGTGACTTACGCCATTCTCCATACATTGCGTAGACCGATTTCTGGCGTTTGTCATGACTCTTGTTAGCATAGCAGGTGTTATGTTAGCAATTTCTTCTTGGATGTTGGTCTTCAAATCTTGTAGGGTTCTTAGACGGTTCACATAAACACGGGATTTCAAAAAACCCCATAGAAAAAAATCACAAGGGGACAGATCGGGAGAGCGTGCCGGCCATTCCAAATCGCCTCTAATTGAAATAAGCCGCTCTGGAAAGTGTTCCCTCAAAACAGCCATCGATGCTCTTGAAGTGTGTGCTGTTGCACCGTCTTGTTGGAATCAAGTGTCCCCCAAATCCAAATTATCCAAATAGCCGTGGGAAAAAAAAATTCTGTAGTATGTTTACATACCGGTCCGAATTCACTGCGACTGTAACGTCATTTTCCTCAAAAAACCAGGGACCAATAATTCCAGTTGAGGAAATTGCACACCACACTGTGACTTTGGGTGAATGCAAAGGCTTTTGATGCAATTCTCGAGGGTTGGTGTCAGCCCAGTAGCGCATGTTTTGTTTGTTAACTGACCCACACAAATGAAAATGGGCTTCATCGCTAAAAAAAAACACACGCGTTCATCCGAGAATTGAAGTCACGTTCTGAAAGTTCCTGCACTATCGCCATCTTATAGGGATGAAAATGAAGATCATCACGATGAATTCTGCGTGTTTGCGCGCAGAACGCCATGGCGATCGCAACATTGACGCTCTCACTGCTTCAATGTTCTCAGATGATCTAACGGGCCGAGGGACTCCAGTTCTTCCTTTTGTCGCAGTTGCAGTTTGTCTGAATGTAGTGACCCATGTAACAATTGATTTGCGGTCTGGGACGGGAGCCAACGGGGCTAAATTAAAGCTATTCCGAAATGCACGCTATGTTGCAATAACCGAACATCCGCTTGAAAAGTAAACCTTAACGGCAAAGGCACGCTCCTCACTATTCCAACGCATGATGGCGACTGAATCGTGTCGGGACAAAACTTTACAGTATCCCCTCTTGAACGAGACCACTAGCGCTCCGCTATGACATCAACTAACTGAGTGGCGCGCATTTTAAAAAAGGAAGTTATGCTGCCGCCCCCTGTATATGGTTTGATCTGAATTTGAAATATTACTAAAATTTTTTGGACGTTTGGAATTGTTTTCCTTTATTTCTGGGTCTGCCATTTTTGGAATGAAAATCTCCGTTATTTTTGTTATTATTTAAAAATTATATATATTAAAATAAAAATTATCAAAAATTCATATAATAATAATGAAGACTGTCATTCTCATCAAGAAGGCTTAACCCGCGAATTTGTTAGTAGCCTGAATTAGGGAAATATCTCTTGTAATCAGAGTACGGTAGCTAATTTCGGGATTTATTATCCTCGAAACCATATAATTAATTTAAGTTATAATTTATAGATCTGATTGTATTAACCTTCAAGTTGAAACTCTTTTTAAGGTTTTGTGTAAACAAAAAACTTTATTAAAATCGGTTTACTGTCTGTCCGTCTGTCTGCCCGTCTGTCGGTCACACGCATTTTTCTCCGAGACGGTTTTAGTGATTGACACCAAATTTGGTAGAAAGGTGGGAACTGTGAACACTCACGCATGTAATGAGTTACATCCTTTTACGTCGAATTTAAAGGGGATCCCCATACATGCAAAAGGGGGGTGTACATTTTTTTTAATCAAATATAGTCATATGAGGTATCAAATTAAAGGTGAGTAGTTTTCGAAGCGGGTCTTAGTTTTGACATTTGGTGGAAAGGTGGGGAGAGCGGGGGGTTGAAAGTGATCATTTCTTTAACGAACCCATACTCAGAAACTACCCAACCGAAAAATCTGCAAACGATCAGGAGGTTGCCACTATATGGTGCCTAGGCTTCGAAGTATCCTCCGTACCGATACCTGCTCAAAAAAAGTTAATAATAGTAAATTACTGTAATTTTTAGTAATTATCAGGAAAACCCCCTTAAGTTCACCCTAGAATCAAAAAAATGTTGCAACGATACAGGTTTCAGCATAGAGCATGATCCTGTCAAATTTGATGAAAATAGCGCCATCACTAACAAAGTTATAATAGGTCAAATCTGTCGCTTCTATGTAAATTCAAGACTGTGAATGTCAATTTCAGTTGAAAGGGGATACTCTCACATAATATATGCATATACAATATTACGTGGTACATTCTAATGGACAAATGCACACTCGAACCTCTTTATAAAAGAAATACACAGAACCTTTCATACCTGAAGCGTCTAGCTTCCGGTTTCCCGACTTGTTTATAGTTATTTCTTGGTCTGAAATGTGTTTTTAATTCACTTTACACGAGATCCCAATTGGCGTTTTCACCTTTTCTTCTTCTTCTTTTTCTTCAGCTTTTTTCTCGTTCAGAAACGGGGTCGGCTCGTTCGGTTTCGCCATTTGGCTCTATCGAATGCCTGATCTGAGTGCAATCTTGAGGCTTTTAAATCCCCATCCAGCCTATCAACCCACCATTGTTTCAGCTTGCCTTTTGATTGCTATACACTTGGTTTGGCTTCACTCTGAATTTTCTCTTTTGCCTTTGTAAATAATCTACATCTCAATAAGGGTTCATTATTTCCACATAAAGGAACCACGTTTCCCACTGCTCTGATAAACCCCTGAAGCGAGTAATCGGAGTCCCGGCCGGTAATATTTCTTACTTGACTGAATTTATATGAAGTTTGGTCCGGTCTAAGTTGAAATTTCCGTATAGAGTTTTAATAATAATAATAATCATTGGCGCGACAATCCAGGACTTGACTTGGGCTAGAGTACTTTATTTAAGACCGTAATTGTACACTACAGGATTATAATACCCTGTAGAAAGCAATGTGGTCGACATTGTGCTCGCCAGAGATTATTATCCTCATTTGACTCAGGTACTTATTCACAACTGAGTCAAGTAGCACGTCAAGTAGTGAAATAAATCCCACTTCCACCAGTAAGATTTAAACCGTGACTTTCCGTATAACAGCTTTGTGCTCTAGTCACTGAGCTGCCCGGACACTTTTGAGGTATAGGGATTTGCTGCTGCATAATTTCCTACTGTGCCGCACCTCTGTTTTTTAAGTGGGCTTCCCACTGGCTCTTGCTGATAGGATTTCAATTTACATAACGTTGCACAAATAAATTTTTCGCTTGGTTGGCACTTGTTCACATCAATGCAACACTGATGGGCGAATCTTTTGTTTTCCAATTCATGATATGATGTACACACAACACTTAGCTTAATATGGGTAATGAACCCACATTCCTGGCCAGCGGAGAGGTCATGGAGCGCGGACATTGCGGCTTATTTTCAGGAGTGGAAAGCATCAGACGATATGACGCTCTCGGATCACAGGCGCACGGATGGATCTACCTCCAACCACTCCATTTCGGAATCTGCGAAAGGCAGATTGCGTGACGTACAGACTTCTTTGATGGACTCATCAAATTCATTACCAGAGTTGAGAAAACAACTCAGATGGTCACAACTAGCATGAGGGAAACTGTCGAAAAGAGCTGTCCACAGGACGTCGAAAGAGGATAAAACTTCATAGTGGGACTTGGATTTAGCAAAACTAAGCTGAAAAGTCTGATTCAGTCGCTGTCTGGAATCGGTGTAAAAAGGCAGACAGCTTTAAAGAAGAGCATTAGATCAGCTGAATGATCATCATCGAGACGCTTTTGCGAAGAGACCACCTTTCTTGGACCAATTTCAAAGCTGAACGGGATCCTGGTCAAAGGACGTAGCCAGTAGCTGGGTTATCTTACAGAGCGGGAGGTACACAGAAAGAGATGAAGAATCGGCAAACCAGTGAGACGCATAGAGCCCTTAACCAAAAGACTGGACTCTAGCATACAAAGTAGTATACTTGAAATGAATGAATTAGGCATTTAACTCGTTCCATGCTGGTCTGGATTATTGTTGATCTAGTAAAAGGGACTTGCATCTACATACTCAGAATATGTTCTATACCTGCGTAGCAGACGTTTATATTCCAAATAAGAGGCGTGATGTGAAGGTGAAATTTATTCCCAAATCAAGGAAATCCAACTACATTGAAGACAAAAATTTGTTGACCTAACACTCTAGTTCTCTTCCCCCTAAAAGGAATAAAAAGACTAGTTGATCGGTTCATAAGGGATGCATACGAGTTATGTATCAGGTAACGTCTGGAATGAAACAGTATGACACCAAGAAATGCGAGTTAGTTATGTATCAGGTAACGTCTGGAATGAAACAGTATGACACCGAGAAATGCGAGTTATGTATCAGGTAACGACTGGAATGAAACAGTATGACGCCAAGAAATGCGACACCATACTGGCAGACGTGAGAAATTATTTGCAACCTTCCACAATTCCAGAAAACGCAGACGCTAAGTCAGCACAGTAAAATCATAAATACGCCTGCCACGTAACTTCTCGAGAGTAGTATTACTTAGATCGTAGATCAATGTAAGCAGGAATTTCCGTGAATAAAGTTGAAATAGTAATTCATAATTTGTTTGATTCATTTCGGATCTCAGGGGACTTGGAGTCCATTTCTTTTTTTTAAACACTTTCGGCCCACGGCATGTAACTTACGTCCCTAGGTGGCATACCTTGCCAATAAAAAAGGCAAATTCACGGAGGCAGCAACTCATGACCTCGGAGCAGCAATTGAGAAGGCGATGTTCGATAAAGAAAACGCCTTACGCGTATTCATAGACATCAAAGTTTGATTTTTCATGTGCTAGTGTGGAGATAATTTCACATATTAGTCGAACAGAAGTCTCTTGATGCAGGACGTCTTAGGGGTTGCCCACCGGATAACCCACAGTTGGTACCTACGTAACCGACTCATGGTGAACGCTAGCAAGACTGGACTGGTGATGCTCACTAGGAACCTCGGGGGGGGCAGCTACAAGCTTCAACAATATACCCATTTTGATGTCTGATTAACAGCAGACAGCTGCTGATTCAGATTCAGAAGCTTGGTTGCCTAAGTATTATTGGAGCAATAAGCATTACGACAAGCGCGGCACTCGAAGCTGTCCTAAAGAAAAGTATTCAATGAAGTGGGCTTGATACCATTGGTGCGTGGAATACCGGCCTGCCATACAGTCATCCGTATATCTGAAAATTCTTTTACAAGCATCAAGTGCCTCTGATTAATATGGTCTCTAGATTCATCTTTAAAAAGACATAATAATAATAATAATCGCAACAATCCATATCGGATCTGGGCCTGGAAGAGCACTTCATTCAAGACTATAACGGTACACTAAAGTATACTGTAGCAGGCAATGCGGTCTGCACTGCGCTCGCCCGAGATTATTACTCTGATTTGACTCAAGCACTCAGTCACAGCTGAGTCGATTGGTATCGGACATCCAGTCACGATAACCAATCCTTCTTTGAACCAATCCAAATTTGAACCGCAACCTTTAATCACTTGAGCCATTTGGACACTTGAAAAGGCATGCTTCGTCGTAGAAAAGAAAAGAATTGAAAACAAGTTGGGAAACCGGAAGCTGGACACTTCTGGTATGAAAGGTTTTGTGTATTTCTTTTACAAAGATATTTGAGTGTGTATTTGCCCCATTAGTACCTTGCACGTAATATATGCATATATTTCTTCAGTATTGAATTTCCATAGAAGCGACAACTTTGACCAGCTATAACGTTGTTAGTAATAGTGCGATTTCCCCCAAGTAGGATCATGTGTTACACCCTACATTGTTGTGTAACGCTACAATGAACTTAAGGGGGGTTTTGCAGCAAATTACCAAAAATTTTAGTAAGATACCATTATTAACTTTATTTGAATAGATATTGGAGTGGAGAATTTTTCGGAGCCTAGGCACCATATAGTGGCAATTTCTTGATTTTTCAGATGTTTGGTTTGGGTAGTTTCTGTTCGCCCGTTAAACAAAATTATCACTTCCCACTTTTTCAACAAATGTCAAAACTAAGACCAGCTTTGGAAAGTACTAATCGAAACCTTTTATTAGATATCCCACATGACTGTAATTGATGAATAAAAAATTTACACCCTCCTTTTGCATATATGGGGACCAACCTTAAATTCGATGAAGAATAATGTAACTTACTGAATGCGTGAGCGTTCACAGTTCCCACGTTTCCACCAAATTTGGCAAGAATCGCTACAACCGTCTCCGTGAAAATGCATATGACGGACAGACGATAAAAACCGTGATAACGCCCACCGCATATGTTCAAGATGGACGACAGCAGGAGGAACATCAGGACCAAGAAAGGAATCCATTCAAAAGAAGTTCGTATGGTTTGAAGTACACTTTATTATTCAGTATAGTCTCGGTAAATATCAATACGCTTGTCCCAACTATATTGCAATTTATGATTTCTATCTATCTAAGTGAGATCTCATCATTTGATGGAAAATGCTTTCCACGCATGATTTTTTTAGGTCTGGAAACAGATGAAAGTCGCTAGGGACCAAATCTGCTGAATACGGTAGATGCTCCAATAATGTGAACTTGAATTCATGGAATTTAACCATTGTTAAAATGCTCTTGTGACATGGTGCATTGTCCTGATTAAAAGAGTTTTTTTTCTTCTGTAAACCTAGTCTTTTTTCACGAATTTTTTTCTTCAGCTGATCTTTTAGATTACAATAATATTCAGAATTTATTGTTTGGCTGATTTCTGGACGCGAACTGGTTTCGGAGCCGAAGAACCAGGTTCACTTCACTCTTTAGCCTCTTGTTTTGATTCAGGATCATGGTGATAGACCCAAATCACATCTGTAGTGATGGTTTGACCCACAAAATCCACTTTATCCTATCGAAAACGCTCTAAATATTGCTGAGAAAGTCGCATTCGAATGTGTTTTCGCTCCATTGTTAGCGAATGCGGAATCCATTGTGCAAAAAGCTTACACTGCCCAATGAGATGCTTAGGGCTTCTACTAAATTTCTTTCAGTCACTCGACGATTTTCTAATACGATATCCTGGATTTTTTCTGCATTTCTAGAGTTGTTGCTGTTTTTGGACGTCTTTGACGTGGATCGTTTTTAAGGCTTGTACGACCACGTTTAAATTCAGCAACCAAGCCCCAAATTTCCTTTGCTTTTAAACCACCCAAAAATAAAAATTCAATCCTTGCACCATACTTGATTTTTTTACGTTGTAAAAAAATACCCGGTCGATACTAAATGGCTTGTAAACAAAAAAATTAATTGACAGATTGGAATGAAAGTTTACACACTATACTATATGAACGAGTGTACCAACATAACAAAAAAAAAATAAGCTAGTAGTAACGCCCTCTCTTGCCGAAACGCAAAACTTATTGAACAACCTAGTATAAAAGCTGTAATCCTGTCGGGGCTCATAGGGAATAGGGTCTCTATTCGGAAGAAGTACTCTTGACCCAGTTTGGGGTAAAAATAGTTGAGTTATACGAGTTTATCAAGGACAAGCAAAACGTGCACTAGGCCATAAACAATATGGTGAGGGCTATTAGAGTTCTTTATAATAGATCACAGATGGAGGAATTCAAATAAACCTCAATCGGTGCAGGGTCGCGTAAGATTTACTTGAGCAAACGTTCAAATCTAAGGTGCAAATCGCTATCATACGTTAACTGTATACAAACCGTCACGGTAGAGGTGTGGGTAGAAGAGGCAACCACCTCTGAATGTGACGGCAATTTCGCCGGTCACCAATGATGAGCTGCTGGAGATCTGCGGTAGGATAGGAGGCAATAAAGTGCCAGGCCTAGAGAAGTACCGAATAACGCTCTTAAACTTGTCGTGAAATCCAGACCGGACATATTCGCTGAGTTGTTCGAAGCGTGCATGTCCGAGGGGATATTTCCAGCGGAATGAAAGCGGCGGAGGTTGATACTTCTGCCTAAGCCTGGTAAACCTCCAGGTGAATCATCATCATAGAGACTCATATGTCTTTTGGACACTGTGGGGAAAATGTTGGAGAGGGTAATCTATAATAAATTACTCCCGGTTGTTGAGAGCCAACGCGGCCTTTCAGATCGGCAGTATGGGTTCCGTAAAGCCAGATCAACCATTGATACCATCAAATTGATTACTGGCTTGGTCGAAGATGCAATTCACGGAAAGGGTAGTACTAGCAAATATTGCGTGGTAGTAACCCTGGACGTGAAAAATGCGTTCAATTCGGCCAATTGGAATCTACTACGCAAATCCCTAGCGAAGGTTGCTATTCCCGCTTATCTTGCTGCTATTGTTGGTAGTTATTTAGCTGGATGTGAAAAATGCATTCAATTCGGTCAATTGGAATCTAATTCGCAAATCCCTAGCGAAGGTTGGTACTCTCGCCTATCTCGCTGCTATTGTTGGTAATTACTTAGCTAAAAGGAGACTCTGCTATGACACCGATGACAGACCCCAGGAGTACGTTGTTTTCGCGGGTGTCCCGCAGGCCGACTACTGTGGATCATCTTGTACAACGATGTACTTAATCTTCCCCATCCGCGGGAAGCGGGTTACGCTGACAACATAGCACTGTTTGTTGTCGTAAAGCATCTCGAAGATTCTGAGTTATACTCAAGCAAGGCAATCAGTGCTGGTAAAAGTTGGCTTGAGAGCTCTGGTCTGACACTTGCGGAAGCAGTCCTCGTCACTAAGCGGCGGAAGATTACACCAACATTAGAATCGGAAATCATATCATTACTTGCAAGCCGATCATCAAATACTTGCGGGTGGTGATAGACAGGAAGCTCAGTTATACCTGCATTATATTTGTGACAAATTATCCACCTCAAGTATGCCCTGGCAAGGATGACACCGAACGCGGCATTGCGCGGTACACCTCTAGATTGCTTATAGCCAGGGTGGTGATCTCAATCATGCTCTATGGGACCCCAGTTTGGAGGAGCCGCTGTAGATGTCTGTTAACGCTAACAAAATGAGTGCAGTCTACAGGAGGACAGTCCTGAGGGTACGCTCTGCCTTCAGGACTATCTCAGATGATGCAGTATTTGTCATCTCTGGCATGATGTCGACTGACATCTTGGCAGATGAGATGGTGAACATATACCTCCCTTATCGCAGCCGAGAGAGATCCATGAAAAGATGGCAAGATTGGTGGGAACGCTGGAGAAAGGGTCGGTTGATTCACAGGCTCATTCCTGCCATCAACGAGTGGTTGAAGAGATGACACGGTGGGATTAGTTATAATCTCACCCAAGTTCTCACGGTGCATGGAAGATATTGCAAATACCTGCACAGGTTTAAGTTGGTGACCTCACCAGACTGTCCAAATTGCGATGGAATTCCACAGGATCCAGAGCATGTATTCTTTTACTGTCTAAGATTTGTAGAAGAAAGGAGGAATCTAGAGGAGAGTCTAGGAGAGGTGGTGGTACCAGAAAATCAAGTGCCGAATATTTGCGCCAAAAATGGAAGAATAGCTCCTTTCGAATCGGTTCCGACAGTCGGACAGCATTATCATCACTAAACAGCAACGACATATCAAGCTAGCGTGGACTTGCAGTTATGTGCTCCTGAAACGATTGAAAGAAACACTCCTGATGTCATGGCACTCACCTTTGCTGGTAATGAGGAAGTTGACAGACTGGCTTGTCTTGGTTCTGGATCCCAAATGGTCCTGCCCGGAACCACAATGGTGGTCCCAGAACTAGCTTTCGTCATGCGGCCATCGACTGTCAAGTTCACTTTGAAGGGGAAAATTGCAAGGATTCCCACACCCAAATCTGAACTTCTGCCGGTAAACGAAAGTCTTTGCGAAAGAACCCTTTTTTCCCTTAAGAAGTGGGACGTGAAAACTCTAGTAGAGCTTTTAACGGGACACTGCTTTTTAAATTATCATTTGAGAAAATTAGAGTGGTGGTCTCGGCTATATGCAGCCAATGTGAGGAGGCGGAAGATATGGCCTTGCACTTTATACACTGCTGCTGGGCCTCCATAGACCTCAGACGAAGATACCCCGTTAAGGTTTTCTCCATCGAAAGTCTATGCATTATCTGTCTCTCGAAAATGTTCTCAGACCCGCGAAAGCTTGCAAACGTCCGCGAGATGCGACCTTCGGGGATACTACAATGGGCCTAACAAAGGTCTAAGTGTTTGGAGCTGCGCTCCCCCGACTAAACTAAACTAATTAATCTAAGTAGTATCTAAGAAAATCCAAATATGCTGAAGTTGAATAAAATGTATTTTATGATTTACGGAATTTTACATGTCGGTACTAAACATTTGCCTGAACTCCTTGGTCACGTTGCTGACACCACCAGAATTATTTTTTGATGAGTGCGGGGTTTCAGATAGCGTCGAGTCGTTATTTTTTTCTTTCATTTACTGTTTCAGCTCTCGTGTTCTCTTCCAAAAGGTTCGCCGATATCCAGAGCTTTGTTTGTTGTTTGTTATAGTTTAAGGACATGTGAACTTTGCCGACTTTTGAGGTTTTTGAGATAGTTTTCCCCTCTAGGACAACTTTGGCTAACCAAGATAATTTTCTGACCATAGCTAAAATCCACTAACACTGCAATATTAAATGCAGTACCGTCTCACCGTGTTCCTCACATGGGCCAAAAATAGTCCACTATACCATCGCGATTGTCTATAGTTTCTTGAATAGTGGCTCATTACAAACCCTGACGAGATTTTCGTGGTATATCTAACTCTACCGGCTTCTCAAAGATTTTCATCTGCCTTCTTGTGATCTGATTTCTTTATACAGTTACGTTTCTTTTTGCAAATTTGCCCATCAGGGCAGACAAAACGGGCTGGTCTCTCCATTCGGGAAGCAAATTTTTGGCAAGCTGAACTGTTATCCACCTTATTACCGACGGTGCACCAGTGTTCTATGTATACGAGTGTTACAGAGCTTTCATTAAGTCGATCGAGATTCAATTGCAAGCCCTGACAGCTGCACTAGTGATAATAACGTCGATTAAATATTGGAACACGGTTGACCTGAATGTGTCATTGATTACACTATGACCATACATGGAACTATTCCATGCCCATCGTACAGTCAGCATATCATGTCACACATGCACAAATTTCATGACCTGATGAGAAAACAAACAGATTTCATCAGCGTAGTCGAGGTGTTTAAGAAAATATGTCATCGCCTATTGAGTTCCTCCAAATCCCCGAATAAGGCAGCATGAAGAATGTCACAGCTAACAAGAAGAAATATTATTGACCACAGGATACGACCCTGGGGTACTCCGCTTTGGACCACAAAATCCTTCGAGATTTTACCTCGGTGCAGAACGTGGCATTTTGCGCCATTATATATCCCTCTGATAATATCTATTAGTTTCTCTGGAATCCTGCGTTGAGCAAACCAAATACACTCGTTATTCACGCTACCGAAAGCTTTCAAGGTGTTGTTTGATGCGTTCCAGTATTATTTCAACTATGTATTATCTTTGCGACAGCAGCGAGAACGCAGATACCCCTTCAATTGTTACACTGAAAACGAGTCTTCTTCTTTGGGATGCGTCTCGGGTTTTGCAAGATTTCCGTAGGAGTGGAAGCAGAAGATCTGCAGTAACTACAGTTGCAGCGATAGATAACTCTGCGGAGACACCGTCAAGTCCAGCGACGTTACTAGATCTGGGTGCATCGATGGCTGAAATGATTTTGCTTCTGCTAAGAGAAACTGCCCGTACCCGCATGTTTCCGTGACTAGCCAATTCATCCACAGGAGGAGGAACTGCACCAGATGTGATACGGTTAAGAACTGTCGTGAAGTCCTCTTTGCATCTCTTCAGTTGTTCATCATCGTGGATGAGAAGTCGACCGTTGACGTCCTCCATAGGACTGCAAGCTCTTCCGTAATGTGCCATCCCGAAGACAATTCCTAAATCTATTGATCATGAAGTGGCCGATTTGGTTGCTGGTGCGGTGGCGGTTAGTTAAAACACAACTGACCTTATGGCACGCTTTTTGCTCCAACAATGTGCCACCAATGGCGAGGCGGTGGAAGCTGCAGAAATCCACAAACCTCCGACCATTACCATTACATGCCCCATCACATATCCAAGCAAGAAGTTTTCAGATCCCACCTTGGCAATCAATTTTAAGAAGCCTTTCCTGAATTATCTGTCCGTTGTTGACGTTTCGGTAGCAGTAAAGTTTCAAAATTTCCAGGTTGTGAGTTTATCAATTTCTATCCTTTTCAGTCGCGTCTTATGACAAGCAAGGAAAACTTTAAACCCCCAACTCATAGGATGCCCCTCACCCTGTGTACTTAGCTCGCAATGTTTATGCAATTAGTTGATAACACCATTCATTTTAGAATGACATTGACGATCAAAGACTGAGAGTGCAAGAAATTTTCACAAAAAGTGTCAATTTGACTAGTAATTGTGCGATTTTCATCACTGTCACGCTCTATAGTATAGCCTGCATTACTGCAAAAGTTTATGATTCTAGGATAAATATAAGGAGGGTTGCCAGACAGTTTTAAAAAAATATGTTTAATAAATATGGTAATATACTTTAATTAACTATATTAAAACAGGTGTCTGGATGGAAAGTATTTTGAAACCTAGGTTGCAAGTACATATAACACTGTATTTATTTTCAGATATTTGGGTTGGGTAGTTTCCGAGGACGGGCATTGTAGTCAATGACCCTTTTCGGAACCACGCACCCCTGCCATTTACAACCAATGTCAAAACTAAAGGCATAGCATTCGTGAAGTACTAATCGAGACCTTTCATTTGATACCCTACATGACTATACTCAGTAAAAAAAATCACCATCCTCTTTTCTACGTATGGGGCTCCTTTAAACTCAACGTGGAGTTAACTAACTTGCATGCAATGGAATTCTTAGGTCCATCCTTTCTTCCAAATTTCGCATCAATATGAGTAACCGTTTTTGAGATATAAGGCGTGACAGGCAGACAGACGAAGTTTCTGCGGAATATAATAAACGCTCTCTTCCCAGAAGATGTACACCATGCAAGACTTCCCGCAGTAGTAGTGGACAAGGAAATTCTGGAGATAGCAAACAAACTTATTTAAAATAATACTCCAGGGCTGGATGACATCCCGAATATCGCTTTGAAAGTGGCAGCTGGAGCAGTACCAAACATGTATCTAGAGAAGAACTATTCCTCGAACAATGGAAGCTACAAAAGCTGAAACTCGATCCGAAATCAGGTAAACCAGTAGGGTGGGGAGTCCGTCCTCATATAGATCAATATCATCATCATCATCATCATCAACGGCGCAACAACCAGTATCCGGTCTAGGCCTGCCTTAATAAGGAACTCCAGACATCCCGGTTTTGCGCCGAGGTCCACCAATTCGATATCCCTAAAAGCTGTCTGGCGTCCTGACCTACGCCATCGCTCCATCTTAGGCAGGGTCTGCCTCGTCTTCTTTTTCTACCATAGATATTCCCTTATAGACTTTCCGGGCTGGATCATCCTCATCCATACGGATTAAGTGACCCGCCCACCGTAGCCTATTGAGCCGGGTTTTATCTACAACCTGACGGTCATGGTATTGTTCATAGATTTCGTCGTTGTGCAGGCTACGGAATCGTCCATCCTCATGTAGCGAGCCAAAAATTCTTCTGAGGATTCTTCTCTCGAACGCGGCCAAGAGTTCGCAATTTTTCTTGCTAAGAGCCCAAGTTTCCGAGGAACTCATGAGGACTGGCAAGATCATAGTCTTGTACAGTAAGAGCTTTGACCCTATGGTGAGACGTTTCGAGCGGAACAGTTTTTGTAAGCTGAAATAGGCTGTGTTGGCTGGCAACAACCGTGCGCGGATTTCATCATCGTAGTTGTTATCGGTTGTGATTTTCGACCCTAGATAGGAGAAATTGTCAACGGTCTCAAAGTTGTATTCTCCTATCCTTATTCTTCTTCGTGTTTGTGTTTGACCAGTGCGGTTTGATGTTGTTGGTTGATTCGTCTTCGGTGCTGACGTTGCCACCATATATTTTGTCTTGCCTTCATTGATGTGCAGCCCAAGATCTCGCGCCGATTGCCGCCTGCTCGATCTGGATGAAGGCAGTTTGTGCATCTCGGGTGGTTCTTCCCATGATGTCGATATCGTCAGCATAGGCCAATAGTTGGGTCGACTTGAAGAGGATCGTACTTCTGGCATTTACCTCAGCATCACGGATCACTTTCTCGAGGGCCAGGTTAAATAGGGCGCATGATAGGGCATCCCCTTGTGGTAGATTGTTGTTGATTGTTGTCGAATGGTCTTGAGAGTGGTCCTGCTGCCTTTATCTGGCCTCGTATATTGGTCAGGGTCGCCCTAGTCAGTGTTATTAATTTCGTCGGGATATCGAATTCTCTCATGGCCGTGTACAGTTTCACCCTGGCACTGCTTTCATAGGCGACTTTAAAGTCGATGAACAGATGGTGCCACTGTTGTCCATATTCCAACAGTTTTTTCATCGCTTGTCGCAGAGAGAAAATCTGATCTGTTGCTGATTTGCCTGGAGTAAAGCCTCTTTGGTATGGGCCAATGATGTTCTGGGCGTATAGGGCTATCCGGCCTAGCAAGCTAGTAGAGAATATCTTATAGATGGTACTCAGTAACGTGATACCTCTATAATTGCTGCACTGTGTGATATCTCCCTTTTTATGTATGAGACAGATAATGCCTCGTTCCCAATCGTCAGGCATTGATTCACTGTCCCATACCTTGAGCATAAGTTGATGAACCACTTGGTGTAACTGGTCCCCTCCATATTTATCTAATTCGGCTGTAATTTCATCGGCTCCTGGCGACTTATGATTTTTTAGCCGATGAATTGCACCGACTGTTTCTCCTAAACTTGGTGGTGGCAGTATTTGTCCCTCGCCTTCAGTTGGCGGGACCTCCAACTCGCCGGTGTTTTGGTTGTTCAGTAGCTCATGAAAGTTTGTCGGAAATCAGATTTCCCTCTTTGTTTCGGCAGGATGAGCATCGAGGTGTATAAGGCTTCATCCTGTTGACTTGTTGGTAAAACTTCCGCGCCTGGTGCGATTGCTCCCTGTACTTTTCTAGCTCACAGACTTGTTGGTTCTCCCAGACTTCCTTTTTCCGCCTGTGAAGTCGCTCCTCCGCTCGACGGAGTTCGTGATAAGTCTCTACGCGTGCCCGGGTTCTTTGAGAATGCAACATTACTCGATATGCGGCATTCTTCCGTTCCGTTGCTAGCTTACATTCATCGTCAAACCAACCGTTCCGACTCCTTTTGCGGCTGGGGCCAAGTATGTTTGTGGCCGTATCCATGATAACGTTCTTCAGGTGATTGGGAAGATCATTTGTTGATGCTTCATCTCCAAGTCCTCTGTTGACTGCGGTTATTGCGCCATCCATTTCCCTCTTATAGGTGTCGCGCAAGGTTGTGTTGTGAATGGCTTCAGGGTTCACTTTCACCTCATTGTGAGAGGGGATTCTAGGTGGTATTGTTATTCGAGCTCGGAGCACCATGCCAACGAGAGAGTGATCCGAGTCTATATTGCCCCCCCTATATGTTCTGACATTCATCAAGGCTGAGAGGTGGCGGCGTTCGATCAACATGTGGTCAATTTGGTTGAAAGTAGTCCCGTATGGAGAGGACCACGTAGGTTTGTGGACCGCTTTCCGCGCAAACCAGGTACTTCGAACAACCATTTCGTTTGACCCTGCTAATAGAATAATCCGCAGTGCGTTATCATTTTTTTTTCGTGCAAGCTATGGGAGCCAACGTATCGCCTGAATACGAGCTCCTTCCTTACTTGGCTGTTAAAATCCCCAAGTATGATTTTGATATCATATCTGGGACAGGCTTCGAAAGTTCGTTCTACGGCGTCGTAGAAGGTATACTTCTCCGACTCTGCAGTTTCCTCTGCACGTTAATGGGGCGTGAACGTTAATGAGGCTTATATTTCTAAACTTGCCTGGCAAGCGCAGAGTGCATAGCCGTTCGATTATGTTTTCAAAGCTGATAACAGCAGGTTTCATTTTTTGGCTGACTAAGAAACCTACTCCGAGCACATGGTTTACTGGATGACCGCTATAATATATGGTGTAGTGGCTCTTCTCCAGGAAACCAGTCCCTGTCGATCGCATCCCTTGTCACGCTGTTATATCAGCCCTATATTGGGACAGGGTATGGGCTAGCTGCTTATCAGCTTTATCTCTGTACAGGGAGCGCACGTTCCATGGGAAAATGCGCAAATCGTTAATCTGTTGTAGTTCCATCCTGTCCGAAGCTCCTTTCGTGGCTCCGTAACGTCGGTTTTCCGTGTAGGGTTGTCAGCCCCCTAGCGAACGAAGGTCGGCGTCTCTACGATAAAAAGTATGTAGTCAGGGAATAGAGCGCATTTCTAGAATACGAAAAGAGATAGGACGAGACACAAACTGGTCGTTAGGCACACCGCATTACGGTCAGAATTCTTGAGCAGAGATAAAGTTAAGCATGCTCCCTACATAGATTTGGGCATGCTGATTTGCCATGCTGCCCCAAATGCGTTAGTATGGCTGAAAATGTGCACCGGACAAGACTGGAAGCTGTCGCAGATACACGTTTATCATCTGAAAGGAGTCTTGAAAACAAGTCGAAAACGTGCCAGTAAATATTCACGAGCAGTTTCGGCAGGAAGAATTCCGAAGAAAAGAAGAAAGGTAGAGAACCACAATGAGCCGCTGATGATTTAGAGCACTCCCCGGGAAGATATTAGCATTAGTATAAATAGATCTTAGTATTAGTGAGTATGAGTGTCACATAACTACATGGCAGAAACCAGCAGTAGGTTTCGAATCGTTCTACCCTCCAACGCTAAAAAACAAGTCGGAATACTGGAAGCTCGCGCTTCGGGTATAAAGGTTTTGTGTTCATCTTATGTGAGAAACTTCAACGCACATTTTTCTATCCGTATATAGCTACAAATCCAACATAATCCTTGATATTTTTCCAAACTACAAGACATACGTACATATGACAGCCATAGATATCACGCTCACCCTAAACAAACAAACTGCTTATTACCGAATACTGTACACATATATGTACGTATATAAATGGATCGTACCCATATTTCCGATTTACTTCTTTTATCTATTTGAATTAGGCACTACCCGCAGAGTTCATTAGCACGCATATATTATATACCTACATACACACATGTCTGGTTGACAGAGAACTAAAAAACTAAAACAGAATAATTCTCTGCCACCCAATTCATAAGAACTCATTTCGTTGTGGTATTGACGAATTGATATGTGATGATGACGTCATGCAGGTTGTAGAGTGCACGAAATTCACAAAAAATTGTAAAGTTTCACCCCCTATAACTTTGTTAATAATAGTTGGATTTTCTTCAAACTTGACCAAACTGTGCATTATGTTCTTCATTATACGCATGCCAGATTTTGTACTTCTGGGATGAACATAAGGGGGTGCCGGGTAAATTTCTAAAATGTGGAAATATACTATTATTAACTTTATTTGTGCAGATATCGGAACCGGATATATTTTGAGGCCTAGATTTCGTAGAGATGCACCACTGTGATTTTTTTCAGATTTTTCGGTTGGATAGGTTCTGAGAACGAGACCTGTTACACTTTTTGGGGGTCATATTTTGAACCCTCACTCCCCTATGTTTCATCTAATATCAAATATTCGAAATATATTCGAATATTCGAAAAGTACTAATTGAGACCTTTCATTTGATACCCTACATGGCTACATTCTGTGAAAAAAAATTTTACACCCTCCATTCACATGTATGGGGAGCCCCCCCCTAAATTTAACACAAGATGGCGCCACTTACTGCATGTAAAGGGATCACCAGATTACATACTCTCACCAATTTTCGTGACAATCGGTCTAGTCGTTTCCGAATAAATCGGGTGTGACAGACAGACAGACAGACAGACAGACAGACAGACAGACAGACAGACGGACAGACGGACAGACAGACACCGTCTCGATTCTAATAAGGTTTTGTTTCACACAAAACCTTAAAAACAGAGAAACAGACTCTGATTTTAATAGATATAATAAGGTAATAATTCATGCCAGTATTCTCTGCCGTGTAAACTTATATATATAGTTAAAAGAGGATGACATATTTCAAGTATTCCTAGAGTTTCATGATGAAAAGGTCTTAATGTCAACTTTACAATCTTCAGTAATTTACAAACAATTTTAAATAATTCGTCAGTAAATTCAGTTCTCTCATCAGATTTCAATTTTCCACTACTTTAAAGTAAATTTCTCCACAAACGTTTTTGCTACACTGCCAGCATCTTTTGTTTCTAATGAGTATGCTTGCACGAACTTCGTTAAGTCGCACTGGGTAGCTTGAATATATCTTTATCTTTTCGAAGGTTTTAGAGGTCCAACGTTATCAATAGTCGTAGTTTCATGCGATCATACATCTTGTCAGTAAACATAAAATTTGTTTGCATATCCTCGACCGTTCTTTAAAAACCTTAACTAAATGTCCTTAACTAGGAGTCCCTTCCTGGGAAAGGTGTTCCGTTTTCTCTCAACCAGAACGTGGATCGTCATCTCCTTCACCACGGAAAGAACGCAACTAATTAACGGCGGTTGACTTTACGCCGTCTTGTCATACTCGTAGAATGACATTTGTTCCTTCACTTTTATGTCATGCGGTCCTGCATATTTGCATCTACAGAACAAGTTAAGTATCCTTGACATTACTCTACATTTCAAAGTCGAACCTCGGGTTTGAATCTTAGAAATAGATTTAAGTTAGCGATCTGTTGGTTTTTCATCGCTTTTGGTGTGTTTTCCACTCTGTCCAATTCGGCATCAACTAAATTGCTCTTCAGAACCCAGTTAAGTGAAGTCCTTCCTCCCTGAGGATAGTGACTTCTTAGAGACGGAAATTCTTCATTGAAATTCCGAGATACCTTTGTCTAAGATCGGCGGGGCTTCATATGAAACCTCTTCGATTTTTTTCCATCTGGTAGTTCAAAGACCAGTGCCCCGTTGAAGGTTGGTAATCCCTTCTTAAGGAATAATAACGATGCCATCCTGCATACATCCAATTGTTCCACAAAAATTTCTCTTTCCTGTCGGAAAATAAAATTTCTCCATTCGATTGCCTGGCTGTTTTTCACTCCTGAGCAAACTTAATAGTCAATGGTCTAACACCAAATGCTGGTCCTCGTCTCACAATTTAGCAGGTAGACCCTTGCACGTCTCTTTGATACTAGCGATTTTCGAATCGGGTTGTACCAATATCAGAAAAGCTTCATAAGTCAAAAACTAGTAGCTCCAGGCTTTATTATGGATGTGTTTATTCAGTGATAGTGCAAGTCCCTAGGCTTTCGGTTCGTAGTTCTACAACACTAGGAGAATATGAAGGATTTCTGATATTCCGTCTACTTTGTCAAGTTTTGTTTAAATTATCACATCGTCTGTCCCCAAACTTGATAATTATTACGGTTAGGTTCTTCTCAAATGCTAGGTGGCAGGGTGTCCATTATTAGTAGTCATAAAAAGAGAGAGAGAATCCCTCTCTGTGGTAAGCGCAGAGACAGTCTACCTCAATAGACTTCTGTTCGACAAATATTAATTTGAAGTTACCTCGAGCGAGTTAGTCTCTTCAAACGAACAACGCTTATGTCTGACTTACGCCTCCTTTTGATATGAAATTTAATGACGTATCTATCTAACATTTCAATAGGCCCGTCACAACAGCATTTGTAAATTAGTTGTTCTCACAAATTTTAGTCGGATTCAATTGTAAAATGCAATGAAAATGGAAGCAACTGGCCGAGGAAAAGTCGTCTGTGCGTTAATTAAAAAATGGTTTTGTGTAAAACAAAACCTTATTAAAATCGATTTCCTGTTTGCCTGTTTTTCTGTCTGTCTGCCCGCCCGTGTGCCCATTCCTTGTCTAACTGTCACTCCTTATATTTCAAAAACGCTTACTGGTATTGACACAAAATTTGGTAGAAAGGTGAGACCTGTGAATTCAATTGCATGCAAGAAGTAACATAGTTCCATGCAAAAAGGGGGTGTACAATACAATATAGTGGTGTAGGGTATCAAATGAAAGGTCTCCATTAGTACTTTACAAAGCCTATATTAACTTTGACATTGGCCGCAAAGGGCAGGGGTGGGTGGGTCCGAAAGGGTCAGTCACACACAAAGTATCAATACAACTACCTGAAAATAAATATGGTGTTACATGTACATGGAAGCCAGGTTTCAAAAAACTCTCCATACGGATACCTGTTTAAATACAGTGAATAAAAGTATCATATATTACCATATTTGTTATAGGTATATTTTTTTAACATTGCCTGGCAACTCCCCTTAAATTTATCCTAGAATCATAAACTTTTGCAGTAATACAGGCTACACTATTGAGCATGATACTGCTACTAGTTTGGTGAAAATTGCACTATTGCTAACAGAGTTTTAATAGGTCCAAGTTGTCACTTGTATTCTCAGATTTTCAACGTCCGTGTCATTCTAACGTGAAGCTTTCATACCTGAAGCGTCCAGCTTCCCGTTTTCCAACTTGTATATATAATAGCAGCCGATTAAATTGGGTTGGGGAAAAAGTAATGTACTGTTTGTGATCGAATTTTAACGCTTTATTTAACATACTTAGAATTATCCGATTTAAGTCAAATATGCGTCGTTCTGATCGCAAACTTGTTGCCATTTAGATGGCAACTCCATAATCCCCTCTTATAAACCCCCCCCCCCCCTCGTTATTTGCAAAAAACTTAGACAGCCAGTTTTCGCAAGCCTCTTGTGAGGCCAACTTAGTAGCGCCACGAGCATTTGCATGGACCGGAGGAGATGGTAACCACTTGGTGCCAAGTCCGGACTATACGGTGGGTGCAATAGGACATCCCATCCGACCTCCCGTAGCTTCTGGTGGATCATCAAAAATGTGTGAGGCCGAGCGTTGTCCTGGTGGAACAGAACACCATTCCTACTGACCAATCGTGGCCGCTTCTGATCAATCGCCTGCTTCAAACGGTCGAGTTGCTCACAGTAGAGGACCGAGTTGAGGCTCTGGCCATAGTAGAGCAGCTCATAGTAGATGACTCCCTTCCAATCCCACCAAACACACAGCAAAACCTTCCTGACCGTCAATTCGGGCTTGGCGATGGTTTGGGCCGGCTCGCCGCGCTTGAGGTTGTCGTCACTTCGAAAATGGGTCGAATTCGTTCCATTTCAGCAGTGAGCGCGGTCCAAGAGATTTTTTTTGCGTCAACTCGTGTGGCAGCCAAACATCCAGCTTTTTTGGAATCTTATGGTCTATACCCAGTTCCTGGCTAATCGAGCGAGTGCTCACATGCCGGTCTACTTGGATTATTTCGACGATTTTATCGGTTTCTACAACGATTGGCCTACCAGTACGGGGTGTATCTTCGAGATCCACTACACCTGAACGATATCGATCGAACCAACGCTGTGCTATGCGAATCGTTACAGTATCGGACCCATAAACTTCACAAATTTTTTCAGCCGCCTTCGTTGCATTTTTACCTATCAGGTAGCAAAAATGTAAAATACGACGAATTTCTTCCTTGGTGGACTCCATCTTTGACGCGCTATAACTTGAGACTGAAACGTACGATCATAAAACTGTCAAAGAGACACCTGTAGCCCAGATTATCATCTTCAAATAGTATAGTATGACCCGATGCGATAAGTACAACACAAGATATGTTTAAGTGTCGCCATCTATTGACAAAATACATTACTTTTTCCTCAACCTAATATTTTGGAATTCGTCACTACGTCTCTTCTGAAGTTCGTTTTAGGCTGCTTTCAAAATTCAAACAAAGAAACTAGAAAGTTTAATGAAAACCCTAGTGTTGTTAGCGAAGTTACTACACCCATAGTACAGGCAATATGGGTTTGCAGTATGATGCAAAAGTTAATATCAAGACTAATCATAAAAATAAAAGGGGTTAGTGTTTTCAGTTGAATGCACACCTAAGAATTCTAGAAGGTTTAGAATAAACGCAGATATGAAACAAATATTCAAATAACCAGAGGTTTTCTGACTTGTTGAATATAATAATATAATAACTGCACTTTTCATAACACATATACGAAGTACATTGAAATATTTATACATCTAGACCTGAAAGGATGCGGGAATCATTTCCACAGATTTACGATGGTGGTGCATGTAATACCATTTCAAATTTCCCTTTTATTGTCACCCGTTTGAACAGTACCTCATCCATTCTCATGTGTAATTCATGTATAATGCAAAAATTCACCACACATTATCATTTGTTTCGCCATAGGGAGGTACCGCAAAGCATCATGATAGTGTCGCGATTTCTGTAATAAAATTGCAGGGCAGATTAACCGGCAATTCAGTGTTCTGGACATTGCTTTCGCAAGCACAGCTACACGGTATGAATGTATATGTAACCACATTCACAAATTCAGGAAACTGCAGATGGCAACCTGAATGCTTGGGTGGTTCTTTAAAGTCATGCAGTTGCGGATTTCGTGACGATATCCCTTCAATTAAAATGTTTTCACTTTCACTTTCAGAGTGGAAGTGATCAGCCAAACTTCATGAATATGTTAAACTCGGAACAATTTGAGTTAAATGTGATGAACCCCCGCGAATATGTAAATTTAATGGGCGTACATGCTGGAGAAAAGGCAAACAACGAACCTTTCTCGATGAGCCTGGTGGGAGCTGATGAAGGGGGTGGATTTAAGGTGAATTTTGGGAAGGGCAGGGTTACTGTGTAGCCACATGAGTAAGTTTTTTGGACCATTCTAATTTGAGTACTTTTTTTGTTAACACATTTTGTAGTCTTCCTATATATTTAATAGTTGAAGTGAACCTAATGGTCTTATTACCCGATGCAATTACCACAGCCTATAGTTTGCGACTTTAAGTCCTACCACAGGAAAAGCTATGAGGTTCCCCGCAAAATCCCTCAGCTTTTATAATGCTGGATAATTTGAATGTCAAAAATTGTATATCTAGTGCTAGAAATATCTTAGGACCGCATAAGCTAGGGCTGGCAACGGCTGTGACACATCTCTACCACAACTTAGGAATAAAATCAGCGATGTCACCCTCACGATACCAATATTCGCAGACGAACGTGCGTGTCTCTAGACATACTAGCGACAGACGGAAGCTGCTTTAAACTATTTGGATGAGGAGCAGAACAAACACAGATTAAATATGAATATCTTCTAGCTTGGCACTTAAAGTTTAACTTCAGTGAAAAGCTGAGGGTTGGAAATCTTTCATGGCTAGAGATCACAGTTCAAGTGCCAATTTTTAAGGTTTAAAGGTTTAAAATCGGTTCAATGTCAGTCTGTCTGTCTGTCTCTGCGTCTGTCTGTCTGTCTGTCACATCCACTTTTCTTAGAAACGGCTACACCGATTGACACGAAATTTTGTGACAAGGTGGGAACTGTGAACGCCCAGACATGCAGTGAGTAATATCCTTCTACGTTGAGACTTAGGGGGTGCAAAACCCCATACATGTAAAACATGTAAAAGGGGGGTGTAATTTTTTTTTTCACCGAATATAGTTATATTGGGTATCAAATGAAAGGTCTTGATTGGTACTTTTCGAAGCCGGTCCTAGTTTTGAGATTTGTTGGAAAGGCGTGGAGTGGAAGGGGCGGAAAGTGATGATTTGTTTAAAGGATCCATTCTCAGAAACTACTCAACCGAAAAATCTGAAAAAATTGAAGCTGCTTCTATATAGTGCTCAGGACGCAAAATACTCTCCATATCGATATCTCTTCAGATTAAGTTAATAATAGTATATTACATATATTTGGGAAAATTGAGTAAAACCCCCTTTAAGTTTACCCCAGAGTTATAAAAGTTGGTATTAGTACAAAGTATAATATGAAGCATATTATTCCCAAGTTTGATTAAAATCATAGTATTAGTAACAAAGTTACAGTAGCTCAAAGTTGTCTTTACCATGTAAATTTACAATCCGAAGTACTAAATATGACATGCTAAATGCATATACAGGTTAAATATCCGCTTGGGTCGCCAAGCTTATCTTCCATTCACAGTTAATTCCCATGAGAATTATTAAGCCAAACATTGTAAACATGAATCATTTTAATAGAATCATAAACATTATTGAATTTAACAGCATAACAATATTGCAGGTGCATCTGCATAACAGATGCACAAAACAATAGATCATGGGAAAAGTAAACAATGGAGCGAGCATCGTAGGTGTTAAGATAGCATTAAGTATTAGAAATAATTAGTCTAGCTGGAACTGTACTAGTATTAGGATCATAAAGATCAATAAAATATATTTTTTTTAATAACCTCCAGTGTTATTAATTTTAGTGGCGCAGTCGGTAGGATCCATGCATCGAGCAGGATCCAGTGATACGCGAAGTTACGTGCTTTAAATTCGTTCAAGAACCGGCGCAATTTTTTAGAAACAAAGTTGTTTTAACTAAAAAAATCGAGCATCGCGATTCGTTTAAGCAATTAAAAAAAAAAAAAAATATATATTAACTAAAATAAATACAAAGTTAGGAGGCGGAGTAACAAGCATAAATCCGTCTTAAAACACATTCTGAGGCTGGTTTGGAATCCTAGCAATAGATAAAAAAAAAAAAAATCTAATATAAAAGTGCAGTGAAATAGACTCACCTCAAAACTCAACGTAGAGACAGACTAGCTATTTACCATCGACGCATCCTTCAAGCCGAAATGGATAACGTATTAGCGCAACGATTGATAGCAGCTTTGGAGAATTTAGCTAATCTGCAACGGCCAAATCGAACAGAAACAATAATAAAACAAATTGCCTACATAAAAGAGTTTTCGGGAGACAGGAAGCAGCTAACGCAGTTTTTAACAACCGTTGGTGGTCATCTTAGTGCTATCGATGAGGAATCACGGGAAGAAGCCTGGCAGGCAATTTATAACATAAAAATTACAGGAGCGGCAAAGGAACTTTTGTTAAATAATCGTCCGGAAAACTGGGAGTCGGCTAGAAATTTACTCAAACAACATTTTCGACCATCTACGAACTACAAGGACCTTTCGAGAAGAATAACGCAACTCAAAGTAAGTTCTATTTCCGATCTTAACTCTAAAATTGAATGTATTATAGAAGAAATCAATACATTCGCCACTTATGAATCGAATACAGCGGAAACTCGCCAAACTTTCTACGCGTTATTAGTGAATAGAATTAAGCAAATAGTTAGTGGTAATTTGTCACGTGATATAAAAAATTTGTTTGATTTACATGAAGTAAAAGAAATTTTATACTCGTACGTGGGCTACGATCAAGATAATTTAGACCGAGAAACACTATATCAGGAAAGAAAGAATTATAACAGTCAGGACTATATAAAACACCATAACAAACAGGACAATAGACAGAAACAATCCGGTAATCAGGGACTATACAATTCAAATTTTGGTAGACCAAATAGGGTAGAATCAAATCAATACAGACGTAGCTCGGGACATTTTTGGCAAGATCGACAAAATTCTCGACTAAATAACTTCCGAGATTCTGGGTTTAGAAGTAATAATAATTCTACTCAACATGGACAACATTCCTGGAATCGTTCTGACCAGGTTAGGCGACCACCACCTGAACCTATGGAGATAGGTACCGTGACCCATAGACGATCAAACCAAAATAAAAATGACCCATCACCCGGGTCTAATTCAGTAAACGAGGAGATTCATAATATTGAACCAGAGTTTTTTCTGAATTAGGCCTCGGAAACAAAATCTTTGCTAATATTACCATTGATAATAAATTGTACAAGTGCTTGATAGATACAGGTTCAACAATGAGCATTTTGAACTCTGCTAGAGTAGATTGTAGCAAGTTTAAAATCTTCGATAAGACTAACATCCGTTTGCAGACTATAAATCATACAACCATGGAAAGCGTTGAACGAGTAATTACAAATATTCCAACAGAATTTAACTTTGATCCAAAAGGTAGAATCAAATGGTATAAGAGGGATTTATTAGGGAAGTCGTATGGCTTTTTAATCGGAATGGACATATTATCCAAAATTGTGAAAATCTTCGATTTTGAGAATAAATGTCTCATCCTAAATAATGGTAGTAAAATATTTATAGATTCTTCAGAAAATGAAGAAAATCTCAAGTGCTTTGAACTTAATGCCGAACAAGGGGAAGTTGACTTAAGTCATTTAAATAAAGAAGAAAGAAGTGAAATGGAAAAATTATTGAAGGAATTTAGTGGGTTAATTTACAAGGAAGGGGATCCTTTAACTAACACCGACACAATTATGCACGAAATAAAAACAAAAACGGATCAGTCAATCCATTCGAGGCTATACCGTCTTCCTCCAAAACACGAGGAGGAAGTCCGCCGGCAAGTGAGGGAGTTTGAGAAACTGGGGATAATTCGGAAATCACACAGCCGATATGCCTCACCTATCGTAATCGTACCAAAAAAATTAGATAAATCAGGTAAACAAAAATTTCGCATGTGCGTAGATTACAAGGCGTTAAACGAAATCACAGAGGATGATCAATTCCCTCTACCTAACATAGAGAGTCTATTAGATAAGCTCGGACGAGCACAATATTTTTCAGCCGTGGACTTGGTTCATGGATATCATCAAATAAAAGTACATCCGAGGGATATCCACAAAACTGCCTTCGTTACACCCGACGGCCTATACGAATTCCTTAGAATGCCCTTTGGGCTAAAGAATGCCCCAAGGACCTTCCAACGATTTATGAACTATATACTTCGAGACTGCGTAGGCGTAATCTGCATCGTCTACTTAGACGATATTCTCATATTCTCCACTAGCCTAAAAGAGCATATTAAGGCATTAAGAAAAATATTCCAAATTTTATCTGACCATAATTTAAAAATTCGTTTTGACAAATGTTCTTTCATGCAAAAACACACCGAATTTCTTGGACATATTCTCACAGCTGAGGGTATGCAGCCTAACCCAAATAAGGTAAAGTGTATACAAGAGTATCCACTACCGTCAACAATTAAACAGTTAAGGAGATTTTTAGGTGCTACAGGCTATTATAGAAAATTTGTAAAAGACTATGCAAAAATTGCACACCCGATGATCAAATACCTGAAAAAGGACAAAAAAATTAATGTTAGAGATCCAGAATATATTCAAGCATTCGAACAACTAAAATTAGTCTTGACTAAACAACCGATTTTAAAATTTCCCGAGTTCGATAAACCTTTTACACTCACTACCGACGCGAGCAATTATGCGATAGGGGCCGTGGTAACACAGAATAATCAACCTGTGTGTTATGCCTCTCGATCGCTAAATGATCATGAGAAAAATTACTCTGTTACCGATAAAGAATTTTTAGCAGTTGTCTGGGCTATAACATATTTCCGTCCCTACTTGTGGGGTAATCGATTCAAACTTATAACAAACCACTTACCAGTAAAGTATATGACAAAGAAGTATAAGGGGAAAGAATTTAGTCAACGTAATCAACGGTGGTTACTGAAACTACAAGAGTATCAGTTTGATATAGAGTATATCAAAGGTAAGGAAAACAAGGTTGCAGACTTCTTGAGTCGCATTCCAGAAGCCACTAATCAAAAAGAAAATTCCACTGATAACCAATCGATCAATGATTTGTCAGATAACGCTACAGTTCATTCACAAGATGAACAACAGTTGGATCACATTCCTATTAAAGAGACCATAGTAAATAAGTATAAAACGCAGTTAATACTAACATATGACGTAGATCAGGAAATAGAAATATTGCATAACCGTAGAATAATATATATTGATATGACTAGGGATAGGGATCATTGGGTTGACCTTTTAAGAAGGTATATTCGACCAGGTATAACAGGAATCTACACCGAACTTTCATACCATCAGTTTAATAAAATTCAGCAAGTATTAATTGAACTATTTGGACACGATAGGAACATAAAATTTATCAAAGCTACAATGAGGGCTAGAGAAATAAAAACAGCAGAGGAAATCCATAGACAGATATCCTTATATCACACAGTTGAGAGTATGCACAGTGGGATTATAGAAACCTTTAATAGTCTAAAAAATATGATAAATTGTATTACCCGAAGTTAGTCGAGGAGATAACCAAAGTTATTAATAATTGTAAAACGTGTTTGGAAACCAAATACGAACGTAAGCCTTTCAGAGTTAAATACAAAATTAGTGAAACTCCCACTAGTATAAACGAAATTTTGCATATGGGTATATACTATTTCATGAAGCAGGCATTTCTAACGCTAATTGATAAGCTGACGAAAAAAGCTTATATTTATCATTAGCAAAATAGAAATTGGAATAGGAAGATCGAAGTGTTGGAAGAACACTTCTCTAAATTTGGTAAACCGCAGAAGATTATTACCGATAATGAGTTCGCTAGTATTAATATTAAGGACTTCTTTAGAGCGCAAGGTATAGCATTACATTTCACGAAACCTAATACCCATACAGGGAATAGTGATATCGAAAGGTTTCACTTAATATTACAGGAAAAACTAGTATCTATGAGGAAATTAGATCTAACTTTATTACAGAAAATACATAGGGCAGTAAGTAATTATAACGATAGATATCACTCTTCTATCAAAATGACTCCGAATCAAGCAGTGCGGGCTGATCCTGCAATGCTTGAAAATTCTTTGAAGGACTACAAGAATAAATATATAAATAAGCTTAATAAAAAAAGAGAAGATTATAGGGAGACTAGGAGAATTATTCCAGTTAAGAACTATAAACGTAATTACTATAAGAACGAACCTAGATATAGGATTAAAGAATTAGGTAGAGAACATCCCATTAATATAAAACGTCGGCGTAAATTTGCAGGTGATGACCTCAGTTTGGGTAGTTGCACTACCACTTCTACTATTAGCAACACCACAGATAGATGCAACCCTGACAGTAACAGAAATTCAAACGCGTAATGGATTTACCACAATTTACATGGGACAGACGGAAATAATTAAGGACACTAAAACAATTTTATACGTGATTAATACTGACGAAATCAAACACACAGCAGACTCACTAAAAGACAACATTAGCAGGCTAAGGATAGAAAACGATATTGATAAGTAGGGAACTGGCGAACATATACGCAAAAATTAGTGCTATTGAACCTCATCCCAATCAAAGGATGAAACGAGGGTTATTTAATGCGGTAGGCACCGTTTACAAATGGCTTTTTGGGACCATGAATGATGACGATAGACAGGAAATAGCAGAACATGTCCAGCTAATAGAAGAGAATTCTGAAAACGCAATTCAAAGCCTTAATAAACAAATTGAACTCAATTCTCATTTTAATAACTCGATTAAATACCTTAAAAATTTGATAGAGTCAGACCGAAACGCAATTAGTAAAACCTTTCAACAACTCACAGAAAACGAAAAATTATTAGTAAAAAACCAACTGAAAACAGACCAAATTTTAAAACTCCGAATTTTGGAAGAGAAGTTAAATCAGATTATTGACAACATAGCAATGATGAAACATGGATTGATTCACCCTAGTATGCTAACAGCAACCGAAATTTTGACGACTAAACTGGACTTTTATAAACTCAAAAACGTACGAACCGGACTACTGAAGTATAAGGAAAACACAATAATTTTGGCCCTTAAAATTCCAAATTCTTACAAAATTGAAGAGTACAAATTAATTACATCGTTACCTACTACGAATAATTTACAAGCAATGTTAGAAGATCAGTATTTTATAGAAATAAACGGAACAAAATATGTTTATGATGAAAACTTGAATTATGAAAGGGAGTTGAAACCTTTGAGTAATTGTATTACAAGAAATAATTGCGTACTTGTAGAAAATACTGGAACAGAAATTGTGAAGGTTGATGATAACACTATAATCTGTAAGAATCTTAAACAAACTAATATTGTTAATTATTGTGACGACAGAGACATACACCTAAATGGTAACTATTTAATCAACATCAATAACTGTACAATCCAGATACTAAATCAAACTTTTGGTAACACAAATGTAAAATTTATTGACAGGTTCTTTTATAATGAAAATACGGATTATAATTTCACCAAAAACATTGATTTCAAAGAGATAGTTTTAGAAAATAAGAGAAACTTGGAACATATCAATATTTTAAAATTTCATAAAAATATAAATTACCTATCTGGTTCAATTGTAATCGCATTTCTGTTAATACTATTTATCATAATACTAACCCTATATCATGGACACAAAAAATTGAAAATTGTTGTAAAAAGCTCGCAATCCAGTAAAATTCTGGAGAATTTTAAGTTAAATAGGGGAGAGGTTAAATATCCGCTTGGGTCGCCAAGCTTATCTTCCATTCACAGTTAATTCCCATGAGAATTATTAAGCCAAACATTGTAAACATGAATCATTTTAATAGAATCATAAACATTATTGAATTTAACAGCATAACAATATTGCAGGTGCATCTGCATAACAGATGCACAAAACAATAGATCATGGGAAAAGTAAACAATGGAGCGAGCATCGTAGGTGTTAAGATAGCATTAAGTATTAGAAATAATTAGTCTAGCTGGAACTGTACTAGTATTAGGATCATAAAGATCAATAAAATATATTTTTTTTACTAACCTCCAGTGTTATTAATTTTAGTTACATAACGGGGTACGCACAAATGGGATAGTTCTACACTCAAATATACTCACAGAAGAAGCAAACAAAACCTTTCATACCTGAAGCGCCCAGCTTCCGGTTTCCCGATTTGTTACCTATTGAAGCCACCTCTCGCTAAGCTTACTTTGTAAATTTCAGTTTCGCATTTCTAGCAGGAAGACCCTGTGGTTAACCCCAGCTCCATGGTTGCTTTTCCTGAGTAACTGGCTGTTCCTCAAAAGCTTATGTGTTCCTTTTATGATAGAAAGTCATTCGGCTTGATAGATACCTGTCAATTTTTGGACTTCGCTTTGTCATTTGAACATAATCCCAGTCTATGCTTAATTACATGTTCTTCATTCTTTTCTAGAGTGAGTATTTTCCAACTGAGCTTAGCACAAATTTGGCGACAATATGAGAGTCTACATTCAACGAGTGGTATCATTTTACGTTGGGTCTAAGGAGCTCCCCATACATGCAAAAGGGGGGCTCGACTAGCACTTTTCGTGAAACATAGAATGAGAGCTCAATAGGTGTGTCCCGGAAAGTATAATAGCTTTCGTTATCAGAACCTATCCGAAAGATATGAAAAAATTCACAATAATTTATCTAGACGAATTCTAGGCAAAATGCATCCCATTTCGATAAATGCTCAAATAAAGCCAATAATGACATATTACCATATTTTAGGAATTTACTCGAAACCCCCGATTAGGTTTATCCTAGAAGTACACCAGCGCCATTATAAGGATATAATACACAATTTGGTAAAACTTGAAGGAACATCAAACTTTTGTATTTTACGTGAATTTATTGCACTTTAGGACGTGTCTGACGGAGTTGGAGTTGGAAGTACATATAACAAGGTATATTTTGAATTTTTACTTTTATACAAGAATCGGAAAACCTGCATAGGAAATTACTTACGCAACACAAAAACTTGAAACCCGAAGTGTCTAACTTCCGGTATTCTGACTTGCTTGCTAGTGAAATTAATGTAAAATAAGTCAATTTGGTTTTGTTTAATTGGATTTTCAATTTCTTGGTCCATTCTCCAACGTGTTGAATAATTTTTTGTAACTCTATTTGCTCCCTCAGTATTTCTGTTGGTAAGACTAGGAGTTTTATTTGCAAATTCCATTATCACTAGTGTACAAAGGAAACAGTGGTACGATTAAAACGCTACCCTGCGGTGCACCACCCAAATTTTTCTACAATCCAGATTCTGTTCGTTCGTATTTGACTCAGAATAGAAGAACACAGAGTTTAGGATCTCAAAGAATTCTCCTGGGAGGTCTCTATACAATTTATGAACCTTATCCAACACGTGGGCGACGTCAAGAAAAAAAGTAAGAGCAAAGGCCATGGATTTGAGCGTTGATGAATTCCACAAGGTGGCTGACTTATATTTTAGCCAGTATCAGAAGGAATGAACTTCTCATAAGTAATAATCGAGCCTGGCTACAAAAAGCATATGAGGATTGCATGCTACGTCGTACTGTATTCAAGGAGCTTGTGGTGAAATTTCAAGATTGATGAATGTCGTAAAGCCTTTCTTAACCATATCTAGAAGTAAAACCGAACACTTCAAGAGGCTATGTAAGAAAGCAGACTCCGAGGTGCATATAAGGCAGGGGAGGGGGGTTGCATATAAAGCAGTCCTGGCTTCGAAGGATAAACGCTCACCGCCGATCACGAACCCTGATTTGCTCAGAGATACCGTTTATACTATTTTCCCATAAGTCCCAAGTGAATCGAACCTACCCACCGTTCAGGTAGATCGCGATGAAATTCCCGAGGTAACGACAAAAGAGGTTCTTGATGCCGCGAAGAAGATTTCCGAAAATAAAATTTCAGGCTTAGACGAAATGAAATGAAGCGCTGCTAGCGACCATCAGGAGAGTTTCAAATTGGCTCACACAAATATTTATGGCATGCTTCACCGAAGTGATTTTTTCGGAAAAGTGGCACAGAGGCGATATGAAGAATGAAAGCATTCTGCAAATTGCGGCATAATAATTGAGGCTTTAGTCAAATTTGCCACTCCCAAACACCTGGCGCGCATCGTCATAGAGTTTCTCCTCGATAGAATATTGTGTTACGATTCGGACGATGGACCTAAGAGACATCGGGCTAGCTGTGGGGTTTCACAAGGATCGGTCCTCGGTCCGTTTCTATGGTTAATAATGTACGATGGAATTTTGAGGTTTCAGCTCCTCGAAGGGGCGAACGTTATCGGTTTCGATGATATCGGAGTGACTGCCGCGGTTAGAAGGCGCTGGTGTGGTGTTTACAAGCGATGAAGATTAGTATTGGCGAACAAACCATATATTCGCAACAAGCACTCAAATATTTGGGAGTCAAGACTGACCAAAAAATAAACTTCAAGCCACATCTTGAAAGTTTAGCAACAAAAGCATCCGTAGTTATCATACAACATTATTGGGGCGAATATAGGTGTTAGCTCGACTTCAGGCAGCTCCTGTCTGGGCCAACGCATTGGAACATGTAGCAAATAGAAAAAATATTCCACGCCCACACCGATTAAGTGAACCGTGGACACCGTGGGCCTACATCCCTAAGTGGGCACGGATCATGCATACCCTTACCACTTTGGGCGTGACAACTCCCCATATTGCTCGACATGTAATATGATTCAGGAGGATGCGGAACAGGTTGTATTTAACTGTCCGAGATTCGCCGCCCGGAAGTGGAAATTGTCGCCGGGCGCAGTTTTCACCCAAGAATATCGTGCAAAACATGATAGCCCCTGAAACATCATATGTTAACAAAAAAGAGGAACTTTGGAAGAAGATAAGTACCAATACGAGCCACACTTCGGAACTGATTCTGCTCTTCGGCAAAATAACGAAATAGCAGTCCCGTGGGATATGCGCCGGAAAAGGAGGTGGCTTTAGTGGGTAAAAGTCCCATATAACCATATGGCAGGAGTCAACGGTGGGTTTTGAACTTTTCCACCTACTAGCGCTGAAAAAAGACGGACAGAAAGATCGAAAAAGTTGGCTGACAGTTTCGTCCAGGGCAGAGGCAACTCAACAGACGCTGCCTCACCTCTGCCCTGGGAGCAGCCACTGCACTGGACGAAACCGTTTTTGTTCTTTTTTGAAAATTTGTGTGTTTTACTCAAAAAAGAGGAATCCGTGGACTACAAAAGAGGAAGCAAGCTGCTTCCTAAGTGATCCGGTCCGTTACCAAGTGGGTGTGGACTCAGGACTCCCAGCATCATCAACGAAAAACGGACAGAAAGATGTTGATCGATTTTAGTAAGGTTTTGCTATACATAAAACCGTAAAAACCAGCATAAATGAATCAAAGAAAATATGAAACCAAATTAAAACAAATCAGGAAACTAGAAACTGAATATATTATGTCAGTTTCCTAGGCAATATGTAATGGCAGCTTTTGTGATTTTCTTCAGATTTTCTGATTTAATAGTTTCTAAGAATGGGTCCCTGAAAGAAATGATAACTTTCAAGCCCCGCGCTCTTCCCCTCTGAATCAAACGTCAAAAGTAAGGTTAGATTTGGAAAACACTATTCAAGTCCGTTTTGTTTTAAACAAAACAAGTTAGAAACCGGAAGCTAAATGCTTCAGATATGAAAGGTTTTATTTATTTCTTATATCTGTTATTTTTGTTAGTGGCAGGTCTGGCGACAGCCTGGTTAAGATAATGCGTCCAATGCCGCTAGATCGAATTGAGTAACATACCTCGGAAAAATGCTAGGGCACCCATCTCAGTCGACGCGTCAGAACATAAGTAAGTTTCATTTTTTAATGGCGAATAATGAGTGAGTTTGTCAGATAAAAACCCACTGAGCAAGAGGACATACCGAAATATGAGGAATAAAAACTCACTATTCACTATTTGATTCCGAGAAAGATGCCTTTCGCAACTTCTCAATGCACCTGCAACATGTCCGCTGGTGACTTTACCATCATTGCGACCTTAATGGTCATGTGGGTGAAAGGCAGACGGTAACAGGTACCAGGAGGGATAGATGGTGGCGACCGTATAATCGATTTTGCAGACACCCATGATTCATCAAACGGTTGTCTCATTTTCCTACATTTTATAGTGAGAAAAGTAAAATCGACTATATTCTCATAGCACGCCGACATCTTACCATCGTCACTGATTGCAAAGCCGTTTCCTATGAGACCATCAACTGTAGCATTTTTTCATCCTCCACTTCCACAAACATTGGCGAGATTTACAGCAGTTCCACCTGTCAGGGTAACTGAAGTCGAGGAAGCAATAAAACGAATGAAATCGGGGAAAGCAATAGGACCCGACGACATCGCATCTGACCTCTGGAAACCAAAGAGCTAGGACCCAACCCTGCAGCACAGTAAATTATTTAATCGGGTTATTCAGGGAGGTAGAACACCATCTGACTGGCAAGAAAGTACAATAATTCCAATGTGGAAAAAAATGGGGTCCAGCACAATGTTCAAACTACGTCCAATCCGGTTGCTTGTCCATTTTTTTTTTGTTTCTTTTTTTTGTGTTAGGGTAGGTGAATGCATTTACGCACAGAGTGTTGGACACCCAGTTCGTTACATCGGCGGACTACCAACTAAACACCTCTCCATCGTCAGAGAGCTAGCCTGGAACCGTTCAGCACATTACTTCGTGCTAGTCCCCGAACTCTCCTGTCTTGCGGAGGCTTCAAATCAGACGATTCCTTTCTCCAACGGGAGGGGAGAGGAGGAAGGGAACTGTCAGTTCAAGGAACCCCCCGCCGGTCGAGCTCTATCTTCTTAGCAACGAGAAGGATCCGAACGTAATGGGCAACACGGCTCCACCTATCAGCACTCCTCAGCGTCTCCTCGACAATGTTGTCTGGAGAGAGAACCCCCGTGTTTAAATAGAGTTGCTGACGTATCCTATCCTGCCTTCTCCATTGCGAAACAGACAATCCGGAGATCGTGCCTTTCCAATCTTGTGCAGGTAAGACAGAAAACTTCCATGTCCACTTAAGAACTGGGTAAGGAAATAGTCAGTCTCACAATGCTTCCGATTTAGCCACGTACCTAAGTTGCCGATGAGTCGCACAGTCCATCTGCATCTATTTCATATCGCGATCACCATCGCAGCCGGTTCAGAGACATGACGATATACCTCCTTGTCAAGAGCGTCAGTCCATACCTCTGCTCCGTAGAGCAGGACGGACTGCGTTGAAATCATCAGGTGATGTCACCTGCTAGTTGTAGGACCCACAATATTTGCCATTAGCCCACTTAACGCCGAAACTCCAGCTGCAGCCTTGTTCGCTGCTGCTTTAATTTGTTCAAAAAAGCTCATATTTTCAATGCTCCAATAACGCCATGGTTTTTCCTTTCTCAAGATAGTCGATGAAGATTATACCATGCGCATTCCAAAATAGAGAATAGAGTAGAATGCGAGAAATTGATAAAAAATGGCAAAGTTTCACTCCCTATAGCTTTGCTAATAATAGTTGGATTTTCTTCAAGCTTGACCAAGTTGTGCATTATGTTATCCCTTACACTCATGTCAAATTTTCTACTTCTGGGATGGACATAAGAGGGGTTGCCGGGTAAATTTCTAAAATATGGAAATATACTATGATTAACTTAATTCGTACGAATATCGGAACCGGATATATTTTGGGGCCTAACTTTTGTGATTTTTTTCAGATTTTTCAGTTGAATAGGTTCTGAGAACGAGACCTGTTACACTTTTTGTTTCACACAAAACCTTATTAGAATCGAGTCAGTGTCTGTCTGCCAGTCCGTCACACCCGATTTATTCGGAAACGACTTCACCAAATGTCACGAAAATTGATAAGAGTGTGTGATCTGCTGTTCCCTCTATATGCAGGAAGTGGCACCATTTTATGTTAAGTGTAAGGGAGCTCCACGTACATGTGAATGGAGGGTGCAAAATTGCTTTTCATAAAATGTGGCCATGTATCAAATGAAAGATCTCAATTAGTATTTTTCAAAACTGGTTCCATATTTGATTCTGGGTGTAACATAGGGGAGTGAGGGGGAGTAGGTTAGGACGCCAGACAGAACATTTAGGAATATCGGATTGGTGGACCTCTTGCAAAACCGCGATGTCTGGGGTTCCTTATTAAGGCAGGCCTAGACCGGATACCAGTTGTTGCGCCGTTGATGATAATGATGAAGATATTTAATGAAGCTTATAGAGGTGCGGGTGCAAGTTAAAAAAATGGATCTTTTAAAAATAGTATTGCGTATTGTACTCGGCGCTTTGCATCGACCGAATTCATTCCCAATAAATTAGATATACAAATTCCAATTCCCTTTTAAGTTCTATAGCGGAATCCTCCAATAATGCCGCTGAAATTAACTTCGAATTTGTTTGTTAATTTTTTGGCATTATTCTTTTTTTCGTGTACATTATCGAAAAATCGCGTATTGTAAATATACTATCAAAATCTTAGATTAAAATTCAAAATATATATATATGTACAGTAGGTAGGAAACGGAAATTAGCAGCAGCAGCTACTTTAATGGTCCTTGCCATATAATATCCTGTATCCTGTATTGTTATATTCAGCTGACTAAGGTCTAGGCCTTATGTAAAAATATATACATAATTAACTTTCTAATATTAAATATTTTTTTAACAATTTAACCTAGAAAAATACAACGGTTCTGAAAGTTTTCCTTTAAAAAAGTTGCCATTTTGCTATTTTCAAAAATATTTGCATATTTTAGGTACTGCATATTTCGACATGTGTCCAGATAGCTGAGTGGTTAGAGCACAAGGCTATCGTACGGAAGGTCGCGGTTCAAATCTCGCTGGCGGCAGTGGTATTTGTATCGTGATTTGGCGTCGGATATCAGTCTACTCAGCTATGAATGAGTACCTGAGTTAAATCAGGGTAATAATCTCACATTGCCTCCTAGTGTACCGTTACGGTGTTGAATGAAGTGCTCTAACACACTTCAAGGCCCTGATCCAATATGGATTGTTGTGCCAACGAGTATTGTTATTATATTTCGACAAGTCTAAAGAATAGAAAGACATTTAATTTTTGAATTCGGACCACCGAAGAAGACTGTGTTGCTTCCCAGAGTAAGGGGTCTACTTTGGTCATGTATTGATTAATTGAAAATTAAGTAGATATTGTATGTATTGTATATTGTTGTATACTTTAAGCTTCGGTCAAAACACTGTTAAAATTTCAGAACAATCGTGCATAATTTTCTGATTCAGAAAAATAATGAAATAAAGTTAAAATTTCGAGCGTCACATTGTACACCTACCAAAAAATTTCGAAAAGCTTAAGGGGATCATCCCGTATGTCGGATCCAAGGAATCGAATTTTTTTTGCATCGATTGTATCTAGATATAGTGTAGAATATATGGACAAAGTAATTTTTTGATATTCCGAGTCGTTCTGAAATTATGTTTGTCGGTCCGAATGACGTTTGAATGACTTCACTAAAAAGACAAGAATTGAAGCCAATGCTGTACATGTGTTGCTTGATGGAACCTAAGGTTTATGCGCTAGAAATAGCAGTTTAATGATCCGTAAAGATTTTATGGCTAAAAATCGCATTCTACTTTTTAAATGCGTTTTTCTCGAAACTGCATATTGAAAATCGGCTGCCACCGTAGTCCAAAATCTATCCCATGGAATTCTTTGAAATTTTCACAATTTATTCAGAACATATTTCTACGGTTCGCAAACTAGGATAATTGCGATTCATTCAGTAGTTTTTTTTTTATTCATTAAAGAAGCCGTAAAAAAACACCACAATTCACAAAAAAATTTAAAACGCCGCCTAAAATTTAGTTTTTCATATTTTTTAATAATCATAGTCAGCGGGTTGTAGTTAACTCTGCACGTTAAAATGCCGTTTACTTTTTTCGTAAAAATGATCACAGCGCCCTCTAGCGTGGCAGCAGAAAACCACCTTTTTTTGGAGATAAATATATGGTGAAAAATTCGTATTTGTACCTTTATGCAGTTCTTTCCAAAAAATTTCTAAAAAAAACAAAAAAATACGACCTTCACACGGGATGCTCCCTTAAAAACGAATCCTTGTTACCAACCGAAACTGGAGTTCTATATTTATACAGGATTTATCAAAAATGATCACTGGAACTGCAATTTAATACCTAACTTGATTTGAAGACTCAGATTAAGTTTGAAGTTATGTTATGAATCATCGACTGCATGTTAACTTCTTAGTCCCGTCATTAAAGCTTTCGATCTCCGAATTCTTTCAGATAAGACGTTTGTATTTAGTTTTTACGGTGACAGGGGGCTCCTCTAGGAAAAGGGAGGAGAATTTTGGGATCCATTTGTATTGATCTACAACCAACAATTTAAACGTTTTATTGTTCTGCTGATATGTAGAAGAATGTGTAAAGATTTCCGTCCGGCTAATACTTAGTTCTGCTTCACACCAGTTGAAAAAATGTAATTTCGAGGAAAACTTGAATTTCTGCTTAAAATTTCTAGAGTATACTCCTTATATATTCTACTTTTAAAATAAATTACATTGGAAAACCCCCTTAACTCACCCCTCTCTATTCACCCCACAGTGGAGTATAGGACATTGCTGCCGTCACTTGGCAGAATCGATATAGCAACTAAAGAGGTTTATGTGGCCTGTTCTACAACTAAAGAGTCGATAATGAGTTGCTCTTTACAACCCTTTGACCCTAATCGGCAACCCTTCTGCTCCTCGGGGAGAATGTTGTTGGTCTCAAGATGCGCATTGACTCTTCCACCGATAATGGAAGAAATGAATTTTGAGAGAGTTGGTAAGCAAGTAATCGGCCTTGTGTCTGCGGGGTTCTACACCGTGTCCTTCTTAGGGATAAGATAGGTCTCCGCAATGAGGAGAATTTGAAATCCCGCCGGCCGATTAATGACCTGATTTATGATGTGTGCCAACTGACTATGTATACTGGTGAACTTTTTGTACCAGAAGTTCTGCATCCTATCCAGACCTTGGCCCCTTCCGTTCTTCGAACTGTTTATTGTTCTTCGAAGTTCGTCTTCGGTAACATCCGCTAAATTCATGCCAGGCGAATTGGCATGGCGGGTCCCTTGGGCGGTAATCTACTCAGCATGCTGGGCGGGTGACACTCGTCTGCTGGCACTGCCAATTATCTGAATTAGTCTGGCAATGTCCTGGCATAGTGAGTCCCGCCGGCCTTCCAGGGCTATGCTATCATAGACGAACATGATGTTGATGAAGTGATGGTGGAAGGTAATCCAACAATTTTTACGTCGCTTGCCACAGAGGGAAAATCCAATCTGTTGCTGAATTGCCTGAAGTGAAACCTCTTTGGTATGGACCGATGATGTTGTGGACTTATGGGATTATCCTGCCTAGCAAGATAGCATAGGTTGTTTTATAACTGATAGCCAACAACGTAATACTTCTATAATTGTTGCACTGTGTGAAAATCCCCTTTTAGGATTCAAAATGTATCCTATTCCGATATTTCCCGAAATAAAGTTAATATTTAACTATAAATTTTAGAAATTTATCTAAAAGGTCTTTCAATCAAGTTATACGAAATGATTTGAGTATAAAGACTAATGCAGTGCAAAGCAATGGGAAGTTTGAAGGAAATCCCATTTTCACTAACGATGTTATTGCATGTCAAATTTATAACGATCGCGGATATCCTCATTTCGGAAGTGATCAAAACATGTCACGACACGAGTCCAACGCAACATCTTCGTCTCCATTACCGACATCCCGCTTTTGGGGTTCACCAACTGGTTATAGTCCCCTATCTTTATTGTTCTCATTTAACTAGTGCCATTTGATGATGTTGGTTCCTTGATTTTTGTTCCTGACGATGCTATCGGGTACTTCGTCTTGCGTTCATTAATGTATAGCCCAAGATCTCGCGCTCCCTGTACATTTCGGGTGGTTCCGGGTTCTTGACGGGAAAAGGGAAAGTTATTTAACCGTTATTTTGGATAGCCCGGACTGAATTTGAAGCTGAATAAGTTGAAATAGAACAAGTTGAAGCAGAACAAGTGTAAGCAGAAGAAGCGAAGAGGTCTACTCTGCTCCCAGCGAACGTTAGTGAGACTCGTTAATTTTAAATAGTTTAAAGTAATTAACAAATTAGTATGTTAAAACATGTGAAGTTGTTTTGTTTTAGAAATTTAGTAAAGTTATTGTATTGTTAAAATCGGGAAGGACAGTGTTTTCGCTGAAGCGTAATATCCAGCCATCACAAGAGTCTCAGGACAAACCGATAGGAAAAAAGAAATCAACCATATATTTACCCTTTGTTTGAAGAAGTTTGGTGTGTGCGCTAAGTGCCAAACAAGTGGAGCCGGCATAATGAGGACGAAGCAAACAAGATTCATAACCGCTCATGATCACGCTGCTCTGCAGGACAGAGACGCCAAGCAGTGTATGATAAGATCGCTTTTGCTCTGCGATCGAAACTGAAGCCATGGTGTACATCGCGATATAGAAGCACTAAGTGAGTTAATTTTTTATTTTCCGTTAAATTTTGGTTCCTTAAAAAGTCGCTAATGAGGCGTACCAGCTTGGGTCGCAGAACTCGCCATGCTGCAATTCAAAGATATATACGAGCAACGCCACGTGCGAAATGGAGTTGAATGGAATCGATGAAGTCGAAATCAACGTAGAAATGTCTCGTTTAATCTAACATTATGTTTCCACAACACACTACGTGTAAGCTATTTAATTTAAGTTTTACAATTCGGGAAACTGGAAGCTAAACGCTTCAAGTATGAAAGGTTTTGCATATTGCTTTTATAAGCATATTATGGGTGGACATTTGCCGCATTTGTACCTAGCTCATAACGATTCTGCATTTTTCAGACCATTCACCTTAATAGAATACTGCATTCAAAATCTTAGAATGCAATAATCATGCGCAAAAGTGAGAACTTTGATATATTACAGCTCTGCTACAGTGCTATTTGCACCAAACTTGGTAGTATCGTGCTCCTCTTCTCTCTCAATGGCAGTCAAATTCAAAACTAACATCTATTTCGGAAAGTACTAATCGAGACCTTCCATTTGCTATCCCAAACGACTATACTCGCCGGGATTCACAGGTCCTACTTTTTTCCAAAATTTCATATCAATAGGAGTAAGCGTTTCTGAGATAATAGGTGTGGCTGACAGACAGACAAACAGACCGATAGAGGACGGACAGAAAGCCTGTAAGCCGATTTTAGTAAGGTTTTGTTCTGGACAAACCTTTAAAATAAAGTTCCTGGATTGTGTTGCATCAGTGGCCAAATCATATTGACCCCATTGCTGCCGCCACAAAAGCGACCACATTTATTGGTTTCTGGAAATGGGCCAGATTCCATACATTTTTTGATTCATGTCATGCAATAGAATAATTTTGATTAACATGGCCTAAAAGCAACCAGAAATTGATGGATGAATTTCCGTGCTGTAGAACAGGACAACGTCTGCCTGGCCAGTTTAAAATAAAATGTATCATTACTGAATGAATGTTGTTTGAATATTGTCTTCAACCTATTCTTTGGTTGGTTGTTCCACGATCCAGTTGAATTGAAAAAAGTTTCGTGAGATTGTTACTTATATATTCTACTAATTGTTTCTTATATATTCCACTAATAGAAAATTACAACAAAAAAATATTCTCCTCCGCTGTTTTTACGTATTTTGGAAAACTGAATAAATATTCAACAAATCAAAGGAAACAAGGAAGAAACCCCTTCCTCCCTCTCTTCACGAGAAAAGTACAAGCCATATATGATAACCTTTCATGTTTTGTTTTTAACTTTGATAATTTTATGAATATTTTGAATCCTCCAATCGTCGGCAAAATTTTTTAAAGACTCGTATATGAATATAATCAAACATGTAAATTATCCTTGGTTCCCTCGTGAAATGTTGAATGAAATGCAATTTTAACATAGAAAATCAGTTACTCATACGTAAGGTTCCTATGGGAAAAGTCATGAAGTGTCAAAGCCTCTCACTACTCTCATTAAATACGATGCTCCCTTTAATCAAAAGGAAATCATCTGAATAGTAGTATCTTTTTCAAACTAGGATCAAAAATAAAGTTCCGTCTGGGTAACCCTGCCGAGAGCGAACATCCACCTCTGGTGGGAGATGTTTACAGAACTGGCACCGGAAGATTTTGATGGTGAGAAATGAAAAACCCAGAGGGCATGTGAAATTTAATGTATGTAAAATAAATTTCAGCTTTAGACAGAAGGTGCTCATGTCTGCTTTCATAGGGTTAATCCGACAAGGTGTTAATATCCTAAGGATTTTCACAAAATCGTGAATTCCATCCCTTCAGTCATTCACCCATGTTGCTTCCAGGGCACCATCGTTACGTTAGTGTTTACACCTTTCACAAGACCAGCAAAATTTAAAATGTTTAATATGCAAAATGATAAAACCGACGCGCGGCCATAATTAAATTATCGACCTCTCTCCTAGCTGGTGTGGTTGTTTAATGAGATTTTCACGGAATACCTGACAGGATGACAACGTGGCTGTAAATATTTTATGTTGCGATACATAGGTTGGAATTTAACAATAGCCCGGAACGTTCAGATGGTTGGAAGGATTTTAATTTTCAACCGAATTCGAAAATCATATTTCAGGGATTTTCGGAATCCATTTTGGTCGAAGAGAATCACCGATAATGGATTTCTTTGAAGTCTCAATGTATACAGAGGTAATTATGGACAGAAATTTGATTAGCTGCTCCTCTCATCCCAGTGATGTACATATTTCATTTTCACTCGAAAGTCTGTGGTGAAGTAAATGTCCACGTTCTATGTCAATTACTAGCATCGGGAAATTAAAGCGTTATTATCAAAATAACTTGTATGTATTTGTTTAATATTAAACTATTGTTGATAGCGTCAAAGCAAAATTCAATCCTAGCACAGGGTTTGCTAAAAAACCAGGAACAGTAGCATAACAAGCGCGGAAATCGGAAATATTTCCACTTTCATATGTATATTCGTATGTATTTAAATTGTATAGTGCCCCGTATTGAGAAGCTACATATACAGGGTGCGGCAGCATAACTTCCTTTTTTAAAATGACCACCTTAAGTGGTCTCGTTCAAGAGGGGATACTGTAAAGTTTTGTCCCGACACGGTTCATATTCCATCATGCGTTGGAATAGTGGGGAGGGTGTCTTTGCCGTTGAGGTTTACTTTTCAAGCGGATGTTCGGTTATTGCAACACAGCGTGCATTTCGGAATCGCTTTAATTTAGCCCCGTTGGCTCCCGTCCCAGACAGCAAATGAATCGTTACATGGGTCACTACATTCAGACAAACTGCAAGTGCGACAAAAGGAAGAACTGGAGTCCCTGGGCCCGTTAGATCACCTGAGAACATTGAAGCAGTGAGAGCGTCAATGTTGCGATCGCCACGGCGTTCTGCGCACAAACACGCATCTGCCCTTGGACTATCCGATCGTTCTGTGAGAAGAATTCTTCGTGATGATCTTCATTTTCATCCCTATAAGATGGCGATAGTGCAGGAACTTTCAGAACGTGACTTCAATTCTCGGATGAACGCGTGTGAGCTTCTTCTTGATGTCGTTCCCGAGGGTGTTATTGTTTTTTTAGTGGTGAAGCCCATTTTCACTTGTGTGGGTCAGTTAACAAACAAAACATGCGCTACTGGACTGACACCAACCCTCGAGAATTGCATCAAAAGCCTTTGCATTCACCCAAAGTCACAGTGTGGTGTGCAATTTCCTCAGCTGGAATTGGTCCCTGGTTTTTTGAGGAAAATGAGGTTACAGTGACAGTGAATTCGGACCGGGATGTAAACATGCTAGAGAATTTTTTTTCCTACGGCTAGAAAATTTGGATTTGGGGGACACTTGGTTCCAACAAGACGGTGCAACAGCACACACTTCAAGAGCATCGATGGCTGTTTTGAGGGAACACTTTCCAGAGCGCCTTATATCAATTAGAGGCGATTTGGAATGGGCGGCACGCTCTCCCGATCAGTCCCCTTGTGATTTTTTTCTATGGGGTCTTTTGAAATCCCGTGTTTATGTGAACCGTCCAAGAACCCTACAAGATTTGAAGACCAACATCCAAGAAGAAATTGCCAACATAACACCTGCTATGCTAACAAGAGTCATGACAAACGCCAGACATCGGTTTACGCAATGTATGGAGAATGGGGGACGTCACCTAACAGATTTGATCTTCAAAACACTGTAAATAAAAACTTTAGACATGTACCTACATTATAAAAAATAAATAAATATTTTCCGATGCATACAATAGTTTTTACTGAGTTTTGAAAAAAGGAAGTTATGCTGCCGCACCCTGTACATATGTATGTGAATCTGAATTGAACTTTACCGCATGTTCCATACACACATATGCATATTTTTAAAGAAAGCTAAAAATTCTGAAAAGTAAATATACTGCGTTTCCTAATTGTTCTCAGACGGTTCATTGATAAAATTGTCAAGCGATGACGGCTTTACGGTTTCTTACCAGGGCAGAGGCAAATCGTCAGACGCTCCCTCACCTCTGCCCTGGGAGCACCGTGACCGTAGCGGCTCGCAGATCAATTCAATTCAATTCAATTTATTCAAATAGTATGACTTACAACTAGACAATGGTTACTTAATGCTAGCTTAATAATGGCTAATTGATCTTAACTCTATCAAACGGGTGACTATTACATTGTTTGGCCAACCCGACCTTCTCTGTAATTTACTTTACTCAGTATATTATTCTTTATATACATGGATCTTGACAGTTGTAGTATAATCTTGACTTTTTCAAAACTGCGCCCGCACTAAAGGCGCGAGAAGGTTGAAATTTACTTACTAAACCTAACTTATTTTAACTTAATCTAGCTTAATCTAACATAATTAATCCTTAACTAATATTTACAATAAGCACATTACAATTTTCTGTGCTTAGCCTCTATCCACTCCTAGCAGGCAGGGAGTTTCAGAAAGGGTGCGGATTTTGGGTCTGTGGGATGAACTCACGATTTGGCGGTTGGTTTGACTTTGGCTCGCCTATACACTTCGGCGTTTTTGCCGATCTTTTTAGTTTTCCAGTTGTATGACAGGCCTGTGCAGTGTCTGAGGATTCGGCGTTCGAACGACTCGCATTTTGCCATGGCTTGGTTTTGAGCATGAGATCCAAGTTGGTGCTCCGTAACAGTTAACGGGTCTTATCAGGGCCTTATACAGTGTCTGTTTGATTTTGGTGCTGAGACCTACTGTCTTGCGAAGAAGATAGTAGATGCCACTAACTGCACCGTGTGCCTTGCTCATAGCGAGCTGGAGGTGGGGTTTGAACTTGAGGAGTTCATGCAGGGTTACTCCCAAGTATTTGATCGAACTAGAGCTGCTCACTGTGGTGTTCCCGATTCTCATTTTCAAGCGTTTAGCTTTCCTGTGGATGCCTCTAGAAACTAAGTATCTAGATTTTCTCCTAAAAGTGCAGATTTGCGTTTTTCCCTCATTTATCTTGATTCCCCAACTACGGTAGTACCTGCAGAGGTCTACAATGCACTTCTCAACCGCTTTGGTTGCCCTGTTGGGGTGGAGGTTCGAAGCGAACATAAGCATATCATCGGCGAATTGGATCAGGTCAACGCCATCATCGGGGATCGGAACGTCAGCCATGAAGATGTTATAGAAAGTTAGCCCAGAAATGGATCCTTGCGGTACACCCGACATTACCGACAAGAGATCGGAGAATTCATTCCCCATGCTGACATAAAAGTGCTTATCTTCGAAAAAACTTAACGCAAGTCTAATTATCGGGACTGGGAATTCATTATCTATTAATTTGTATATAAGTCCGTTTACCCACATGGAGTCGAAGGCCTTTTCTAAATCTAACGCACAGGCTACTGTGGGTTTGTTGTTGACGTTAAGTCTTGAGACAACAGTGTCGTGAAGCTAGCTCAGTGCGTGCTGCGTTCCGTGTTTAGAGTGGAATTCGAACTGGTGGTCAGGGATAATTTTGTTGAGGTTGCAGTGCTGGACTAGCCCAATTGTCCATGCTTTCTCAAACAGTTTGCCAAGGTTGGATAAGGAAAGAAATGGGCCTGAAATTGCTCGGCTCGCTGGAAATGCCTTTTTTCCAGATCACAATAATTTTTGCAACTTTCCGCGTGGATGGAAAGTAGCCATTATTAATGCAGTAGTTGAAGCCTGCTAATAAGAATTTCAATGAGGCTCTGGGCAAGTTCTTTATCACAAAATTCGGGATTTCATCAGGCCCGGCTGACCTTTTACCGTTGAGGTTTTGGGTTAAGTCGGTGAGTTGACGTAAACTCAGAAAATGTTGCGATTCCGATGGCTTGACCAAGGTGTTGGTCGTTATAAATTTAGTTAGCTTCTGGGAGTTCTCAGAGACGAAGGCCTTGATTTTTGAATGAACAATTGACGATATAGTCGGGTTGTTTTGAGGCGGAATGGAATTGAGCTGAGTCTCAAAAGATTCCGCGAGAACTTGCGCTTTCCTAGCGTCACTGCAGATGTGCTCCCCGTTCTTGAAAAGAGCGATATTACGGAATTTGTGTTTGCCGGTTAGCCTGTTGATATGCTCAAACATATCTGGCCCCGGCTTAATATCTGCTAGTTTCCTTGTTAATTCTTTGTTGCGGGAAATCGCCACTCTTTGCCGAATTATTGTACTCAGACAATTAATCCGGGAAAGCAATGCTTTATACACAGCATTTACTTTATTTCCGTGTTTGTGTAAAATCCGTTTGAGTTTCCTACGCCATATTTGCCTGACTTTCATGTGGAGCATGATATCGTGAGGGACTGAGTTATAATATATTGTAACTCGTGGACTTTGATAAGCCTTGTGTTTCTGCGTGTAGCAGTATTAATGGCATCTGTGGCCAAGGCGATGGCTTCGTCGATCTCTATGTCTGATTGATTGCGGTCAGTTACGAGTTTTTTCAAGTTCAGCCTTGGTGCAAGGTCTGACTTGAATTTGTCCCAGTTAGTGTGGGAGCTTTCGCAGTTGGGAGGACGAGGAAAGTTTAATTAGTACTGCGAGGTGGTCAGACATGCGTGGTAGAGTAGTGCAAGATATCACTTGAAAGTTCAGGGAAGTTTCCTCCGAAAGGAGGAAGTAGTCAATGGTTGATTGACTACTGGATCTTGTCGGAGAATCCGGCAAGACCAAATCGACATGGGCTGGCGAATAAGGGTCTTGGATTGAGCGATAGCTCGCTGGGTGGCCAGCTTGGCCGCAGTTGCAGCAAGGAGGCCCTTCGGTTGCTTGTCTTCCGCATTCCCCGCGAGGATGGGGGTACAATTTTGGGCGATGTGCCCAAAATTTTCGCAGTTAAAACCTGCACTTCCTCAAAGCTTTTAACCTTTCCAAAGGTTACCTTCTGATGAAGGATGTATTTCACCTTCATCACCTCGCTGAGCTCTTGAGAGGGCTCGAAAGTCGCGATGAATAATCCCGGTTGCGATTTTATCGGGACGGATTTTCGCTGTGCAGAAACTTTGCGTCACTGCGCGTAATGAGATTCGCAACTGTCTTCAGTTGGAGATCTGGATGCTCTGTTTTCAGTTCTTCCAGGATGTCCACGGAGTCCGTTTCCCTGTGGAGTCCGCAGATAACTACAGACTGGGTGCGAAGGGAGGAAGGCGTCTTAGTAGTGGCATTAAGTCCTTGCTCTTTCAAGAGCGCGCATACCTTCCGTGATCTTCCGCCGTCTCCGTAAATATGAGGGTCCTGTCAGGGACGCTTTTAACCCCTTACTCTTTAATAGTTTTAGGAATGCGGGTACGTTCAAACCGTACCCAGTTATTGCGGCGACTTTTAATTTTTTGGACTTACTAGGTTGGGGAGCTTGGGGGGCGGTAGCCTGTTTGGGAGCGGTTACAGTTTTGACACTAACCTTAGTCTTATTCTGCTTCCTCCTCCGGACAAAGTTGAATGGGTCATCTTCATCAATGGTGACTTCGGGGTATGTTGGTGGCGGTCCCACGCTGTCCATATCGCATTCTTGGCTGGTTCCTGGTGATTTCTCCATCGTTGATGGTGCTCCCCCGCTGTCGATGACGATTGGTTCACAATTGGTCCTTGATGTGCCGGCTCGCACTGCCTCTTGTAGGGCTGCTAGCTCCTGCTTTAACTGAATTATCAGCTGTTGTTGGCACTGCAGCTGATGTGCCATGACTGCCTTTTCACCTCTGAGCTCTTCAAGCTCCTTCCATAATGAGTGGTCATTTTCTGCGGGACCCGTGCTCCCCTCGTCCTTAGATGATAGCTCCCCAGGGAGTATCATTTTAGTTCTCTTGGCGGACATTATTGTCCCCAAGCCCGTTCTCTGTTGTTTCCGGAATCCTCAAGTATTCACTGAAAACAATTACAAGTATTTGCACTTTGGTATACAGTGTCTCAATAATATTGAAGTGCACTGCATAATTCATTGGAGTGTATTTCCTTTGATAGTACTCCGCTTTACACTGCACCACTTTCGTCACTTTCGCTACTTCCGTCCCTTCCTGTTATATTTTTTTAATACCCGCAACGTGTCTGCCCGCCTCGATGTCTCGGAGTGAACTGGGCTTGCAGATCTTGAGCACTCCTTTATATAATTCGTAGAACACGACATGACTACGAATTATATTGGGTGCAATTCCGCCTTATTGACCAGAGCTTGGCCAGAGCTGAAAATATTTTTTAAGAATGATTTCATTTCATTGATATTATTTGAAATATACATACAGCCAACCAATTAAAATATTGGACAGTTACTGTAATACACTTTTAGGTCAAATATGGTATCTCGAAAGCTAGATGATATTTTTAAATGAGTTACGAAAGAAAAAACAACAACTTTTCATCTATTTTATTATAATTTTATTAGTTTTAGATTGTTCAAAATCCCCGATGTTAAAGAAAAGCAAGAAAATAAAAGTTCATTTCAGCAAAAAAAAAAAACAATTGTACACAAGTTATCATCTCATAGCGTATCCAGACAGCTGAGTGGTTAGAGCACGAGACTGTCTTATGAAAGGTCACGGTTCAAATCTCATTGCTGGCATTAGGATTTGTATCGTGATTTGAAGCCGGATAGCAATCGACTTAGCTGTGAATGAGTACCTGAGTCAAATCAGGGCAATAATAGCGGGCGAGCACAATGCTGACCACATTACCTCCTATAAGGAACAGCAATCCTGTAGTGTAGTACCATTGGGGTCTTGAATGAAGTGCTCTAACACATTTCAGTGTCTTGGTCCAATTGGATTGTTGCGCCAACGATTATTATTATTATCCCATATCGGTAACACGAAACGTGATTTCTGCTCAAAGGAGGCACCGTTATATTTCGTGCTGTGTTTTGAAGTTTTGCGCTTCCTTGAATCTGCCGCAACGATTAATTCGTTGGAAGTATCATGTGTTAAAGGGCAAAAAAAAAGACAATACGCAGTTGCTCTGCGACTCAAAATAGGTGATCATTAGATATTATCATAATAATAAAAGAACTCACGAATTCGCGTATATTATTGATGTTGCTATCCCCCATAATAGCAACATTGAACGGAAATACGTGGAGAAGAAGGTGAACTATGAGCCATTGGCTCGGGAAATCAAAGAAATTTGGCGTCTCGAGCGGGTGGTTGTAGTTCCCATAATATTGTCAGCTACAGGTATTGTACCTAAATCCCTCACGGCTTCCCTTGATGTCCTGGGACTTTCGCACAGTCTGGTTCAAACCATACAGAAGTACACCATTCTGCATACGTGCTCGATGTTGCGGGGGGTACTCGACGGATTCTCCCACTGACCTACCACCGGCCACCACCACCAGTGCCCCTTTAGTTTTTAAGTAGGTAGGATCGTCCGAGCCTAAATGCTTGGCACTTAGTGCTAGTATTAGGTAAAATCCGGCATCTGCCGAGATTGTGATAACTCGGAAATAAAAGAATTCAAAGTCCACTGTTTATTACGTTATAAGGAACAGCCTTCGTTCCTCCTGAAACGACAAATTGTGTGGGGATCCTTGCAAAGAATTTTGGAACAAAGGCTAATCCTCAAATCAGGGTCACTGTAGTTAATCTTAGAAAACTTCACTAAAATAGACTACTTTGATATACTAAGTCAGCAGCTGGTATGCTATGGTAGCGTGTCATTTGCTATAATGTTTGTTCATGACAATGACCTAAAACGAACAACCACGGTTGCTAAGGAATCGACAAACTTGTACGGTCAATGAAAAGAAGACTTTTTGCAATTTTAAAAGCTGATGACCTTCATACAAAATATTAATTTGCAAAATTTGTTAAATTTGTTATTAGAATCGAGTTGATGTCTGTCTGTCCATATTTGATATTGCATGAAACGATGGCTAAATGGATGGATGGATATAACCATCAAAAAGGTCTCGTTCTCAAAACCTGTCCAACTGAAAAATCTGAAAAATCATAGTGATGCATCTCTACTAAATCTAGACCTCAAAATACATCCAGTTACAATATCTACAGAAATAAAGTTAATAATAGTATTTTTCCACATTTTAGAAATTTTCCTGGCAATCTTACCTTTATGTTCATCGCATACAAAATTTGGCATGTACTGTAAGCATAACCTAATGCACAATAAGTTTGAAGCAAATCCAATTATTATTAACAAAGTAATGAGGGATGAAACTTTACCATTTTTTGTGAATTTCGTGCATTTTGCAACGTGTGTGACGTCATTATCACATATCAATTCGTCAATACCACAGCGAAATAAGTTCATATGAATGGGGTCGGAAAGAATTATTTTGTTTTAGTTTTTTTTTAAATTTATGGCTGTAACATGTATGTATGTCTTGAAGTTTGGAAAAATATAAAGGAATATGCTGGATTTTTAGCTATATACGGATAGAAAACACAAACACAAAACCTTTATACCCGAGCGCGAACTTCCTGTATTCCCCCTTTTTTTGTTAAGGTTTCCCCTTAAGTTCATCCAAGGAGTACTAAATTTCGCACAGAGGACTGTCTTGATGTATTTTGGTTCTACAGAACAGTTATTTTTTGGCTTTATTACTATTATCCTGTTTAAAATAAAACTTATAAAATAATAATAACGGTATGAAATGCGTATATAAATGTATGGTTTTAAAATCAGTTGTCGCATCTGCCCAACCTTTAGTTAGATTGAATGTATTAGGTTGTTGCACATGAAATGGCCGTTTTTGCACTAAAATTTGAAACGACTGTAAAGCTTACAAAAATTGATTTATTTAATCAAAATAGGTACCAGTCGATTCAACACACTTTTCCCAGCGATATTCAAGAGCATTTATGCCAGTTTCGTAGAATTCCAATTTTGACAGCCTCTTCGTTCCTAAATTGTTTTTCCGCTAAAAAATGATTTAAATGCTTAAAAAAGTGGTAGTCGGTTGACGAAAGGTCCGGTGAATATGGTGGATGAGGCAGAGTCTCATACTGTAATTCGTTCAAATTTTGAACCGTTGTTCTGGATGCAAGAGGTCGTGTCTTGAATTAGTATCACTCGACCTCTGCTGACCAATCTCGGCCGATGAATGCTCAATTTTTGGTGCATTTCCTCGAGTCGGGCACAGTATTTCTGTGCATTTATCGTTTCTCCAGATGCTAAAAAGAATAGTGGATAACTCCAGCTGTAGACCACGAAACAGTCACCATAGTCACAGGCTCATCAGCATGTAGCCATTGTGCTGATTGGCGACGATTGCCGTATAATATCCTCCTTTTATCATATGTCACTATTCTGTGCAAAAAGGGATCGGTTCTGTTGCGGGTGAGTAGAGAACTGCAAATTTCCATTCGAAACGCCATGTTTTGCTCTGTAAGGGCATGCGGAACCCATTTGTCGAGCTTGCCTTTTCACCTTTCCAAGTTGTTGCAAGTGCCGGGAAACTGTCAAATAGGGTACCCCCAGTTTCTCTGCAATGTCTCTCACAGACTGACGTATGTCGGATTCGACTACAAAACGCAGCTCTTGTTGTCAATCGATGGCCCTGGATGACCACCTGGCTCACTTTGAAGGTTTACGTCGCCTGACTGGAATTTTTCGAACCACCGCTGTATAGTTCGTTCGGTTACCGCATCAGCTCCAAATGCGCTGTTAATGTTCTTGGTCACCTCCGCCGCTTTATGGCCGAGTTTGAACTCATACAGAAAAAGTATACGTTCTTGGCTCTTTTCCATCCTTTTTTTCCTTTCTATTCCCTGTTATCCTAACGATGGTCAAAACTGAAATGAGTCCTTGATTAAAGAGTATTTATACTTCAATATTCAACACCAACAGCGCCAACTGGTGGTGGTTTGATACACCAAAATTACAACTAACTTCACTTGATTTCCAAAACGGCCATTTCATATGCTACAACCTAATAGATATGTAATTATTCCCTTTTCCTTTATGCCGCACATAGCCTGTCAGGGGTCGTCAGCGATCCTTAACTGGCCGCTTACGATACGGGGAGTGGCCTCTCCGAGGTGCCCCAGCAAGTATGATAATTCTGACACCCTAGATGGCATAATACCTGGGTCCTAGATAGTAGCGTCGAAAAAGTTTCGAAGGTGTAGAGCGAGCCGCTAATCACCGATACATATCAGAACAAACTCCCTGGAATCGTCGGCAACTCCTTGTCGACGTCGATGGGGGATGTGAGTGTTGCCCCGAGCGAGCCCTGATCCGTCCGTGAATTACAGAGTCAGCTAATCGTGGGTCAGGCTTCAGGGAACTGGGGTAGGGGCTTTACCCCCGAAGGTATACCCGTTCCTAATTATTGTGGCACGAGTTATGATTTTACTTTTCGCAAAATCCCAAAAAATATATTTTATAGTTCGGCAACCGACCCAACTGAATGAAAAACTTTGTTAATAGAATAATACATTTATTTTTATTAATGAACTTTCTATCTAATAATTATCACTTCTGAACTGAACGTAACTCCACGCAACTGAACTCAACTAAAGACAACTGAACGCAACTGAACACAATTGAACGCCCCTTCTGCCTGTCATTGCTCCTTATATACTCTTGTCTTAAGATCTTTGATTTGTTTCTTATTTATTTATTCCCACGATCGAATGGGTTTTAATTAAATTGTGCTGATGTAGATATTGATATGCAACTGACATGCTTTGCTTACAGTTTATGAATATTGTTTCGGTTTGATCACCGGATGTTTATAAAATATGGATTTTAATAATGAATCCACATTGTTGCAATTTGGAGATAATTCTCTTTTTGGAACAAAGGAGTTATGTTGGTATCTTCGTCGCGATGAAGGGTGGATGGAGTGTGTAGATCACATGTAACTCCCGCTCCTTTGCACACAATGCACAACTAAAAACTTAAATGGTGAATATAAACAATACGAATGAGGAGATAGTGGGAATGGAGAATGAGTTGGCTGGATTTGCACACAGCACAAAAATGTATTGTCCACCCCAGCGCCTAGTAAAGGCTGCAGGAAAGGCTAAACTGCTGGAAGACACATGGGAATGTACAAAACAAGAAGGCGAAGAGGAAAAAGAAGCAACAGCAAGCAGCGTCATAAGAAAACCTTCTTCTGAAAATTAAGGACGACACGAAGGCTGGCGAACTAAAAGAAAAGGTAGGGTGGACTAGACCATAAGCTTTGCTTATTAAGCAGACGGAAGGGAAGACCTTCGTGGAAGTCCTCTGCAAAATCCGTTATAAAATCAAGCCAGAATATAGCTGAGTGGAAATGAAAAGGTAGAGGAGAACATCAATCGAGAATGTCCGGAGGTAACCAATGTCCAAAAGCTCGCTGTGGTTGAAGTTACGGAGCAATTCGGGAGAAAACTTCTTAACAGCGGGAAAATCAGAATTGGTTGGGTAATGTGTAGGATACGAATCCGCGCTGCCCCCCCCCCCCCCACAAATGTTTGAATGAGTACACATCTGCGACCGTAGATGCGGTCAGGCAGGCCATGAACCGAATACCTTCAACGAAAAGGAGAGTTGCCTCCTGTGCAGGGAGCGTAACGCGCCTGGTGAGAAGTTCCGCATACTGCGGATTCGGAGCGGTGTCCAGTCATCTGAGTAGAACTGGAAAGAGCTAGGACGCAGTTAACATGATCCGCACCTTTTAAACCGGAGTGCAATCGCTGCTGCGGAGACTAAAGCTGATCTAGCGCTCATCAGTGAACAAGGTTTCAGCTTCATCGCACCACAACATATTAGCTACCTCTGCCGGCACCAACCTTAGGGTTTTTGCCCAAGGCCGAGGAGGTACTGCTTTGTCTGGATTTGGCGTTTAGGGGTAACGTTTTTCAGTGTCCACACCGAATGAGACGATACCGGACTGTTGACGCAGACTTGATGCTCTGGAGGACGCTATCTTGTGCCCAGATGGGCGGATTCAGATCAGTAATGATTCCAATGCCTGGGCACTTGAATGGGGCATGACTCACCAAGACTCCAAAGGGCAACGATTTCTCGAAATGACGTGAGAATTGTTAGTTTTAAACACCGAAACCATCCGAACATTCCGGTGACCAGGCTGCGGGGCAAGCATTCCTGACGTAAGATTCGCCTTGGAGTCATTTTTGTCGCTGGTGGTCAGGCAACTATTAATACATTGCCTTCGAAGTGATTGGCCTGAAGTCTCGGTGCACGCCACCTCGGCCCTTTTTCTGTACATGGAATGTCGCGAGGGGAAACTCCGGTTGGTATGTCGAAACTCTTGGAGCAGGTGGATCCACACTGGGGAGTACTCTAGGAGGTGGAGCTGCAGTTGATACTATCGTAAATCCAGTTATGAATCTGATTATGACCATTTGCCGAGATTTCATGCCCAGGAGGGCATTGGTTGGCGAGACGTGGCAAGCCTTCTATGTGATGGTTAACGGCGGAAATTGCAAAGCTTTGGAAGGAGATCCACAAACCCTCTTGACACAGCGTCTAAACGACCGGGAGGAGACGGGTACCGTAATGAAAGAATATAGATCAGCCAAAAGAGGACTTCGCAGCCATAATAAATAGGAGCAAAGCTAGCTCCTGGTAAGACCTGGTAGGCAAGGTGAATGAGGATCCGGCGCATTCAACGCTCGCCTGAAAAAGGACATTGACATCGTTGGAAGGTGGTGAGGCTGATCAGCAAAAGGAAAGGCGACCCTGAGTTGTCGTCGTCCCGCCGCCCACTTTGTATGCTTGACGCTGCCTGGAAAGTTTTCGAAGAGCTCTTCAAAAGCAACTCGCTGAAGCGTTACGTTCTGCCAGGAACTTATTCCCACTTCAATTCAGCTTTAGAGCAGGGGGCTCCACATTTAATGCTATTAAACAAGTCGTACATGGTGTTCGTCGAGCATAGATACACAACCGCGAGCTCGATGGGTGGTGCTCCTCATAACGGTTGGCATCAGAAGTCCGTCAGGGCAATAAAATGTGAAGACCTTCTGGGCACACAAGACACACTTTCCGGAGCTATCTCTTATGGATATTGAGGGAATATCAGCGACATCGCTTCCTGCTTTATGGAACGCTAGAGGGTCAGAGGAGGATGGAGGTCATGTCGGGGGTGGAGTCCATTCTAGGGCCGGACTTCTGGAACCCTTCCTATAATAGTCTGTTTGGACTCCGCATGCCATAAGAGTCACGCCTGGTCGGTTATGCAGATGATGTCGTGGCGCTTGTTGCTGGACGCACTGTCGAACAGGCGCAAGGCAGACTTGGCATATTGATGCGGCGGGTGAGTGGATGGGAAATTTCGACCTGGCACTCGAAAAAACTGAAATAGTCATTCTGACTGAAAAGAGAATTCCGATTCTCGTTGCCTTTCTTGCTAAGGTTTACGTTCTTTACATATACGAGCACAAGGGGAAGAGACAAGGGAAGTGGTTGCTCGTGAAGAATGCCAACGTAAACTAGATGAATGGCAACTATCTTGGCAAAGTAAGACTAGAGTCAGATGAACTGTACGGCTCATTGGCAACCTGGCTGCGTGTTTAAATCAGAAGCATGGGGAGGCTGACTATTTCCTGACCCAGTCCATAGGTGAGCATGGACGTGTGGAGTCTTACCTGCAGAAGATTGGAAAGGCTCGATCGTCTGATTGTGTGTTTCGCAATGGAGTTGTGGACGACGCCCATCACAACTTTTTTTGTGGACATCTCTCCAGGTAACATTATCGACGATATGTTGAGAAGCGCTGACAGAACGGGCCATGTTGCGCACTTGGCTCACTCTTTGCAAAGAAGATATAGTTTGCTCTCGTTGGTAAAAAGGTTCGATGATTTGAAGGTTCCCCAAAACGGAAGAGTAATGTGGCAAACGATTCCAGGCTAGCTCTCTGACGATGGGGAGGTGTTTAGTTGGTACGTCATTCTCTTGCGGGAGTCGAACACTCTGTGCGTAAATGCATCTGTGGAGGCGTGAGTTGATTAACGGGGATTCGTCTGAGGGTGAGTGGTTCGTCTACCTGTTGGCATCGGTGTGACTGCCACGAAGCAGACAGAACAATCGTGGAAGTTTAGTCTAATAAATTTTGAAAGGAAAAAAAGTCGGATTAAGATTTGAGAATTTTTGAATTGTAAATAATTTGACAATTGTTTTTCTAATTGAGAAAGTTAATAAATTAATAACATATAGTAAATACGGAGCTAATTGGGTTCCTCGCAGAGGCCGTTGATACCAATCTACGTCGATGCACGTGTGTAAATACTGAAGATGTCAAATAGTCAGTGAAGTGGAATTGAGCCTGCAGACAGGCTCTTAGTGCTTTTAGAAAAGGTCGAAGGAAAAATTTTTGGAACATACATTAGGTATTCAATGGTTTGCAACTAGCAGGCATTAAATAGCAAATGAATCTGTACCGAATGCTAGGCATTGGTTGGATTTGTTATGGATATTATATGTGAACGGGAAAAAGGCTGAAGAAGAAGATGTCAAATTATTATTATTCACTTTCATATGATATCGAGATGCTTTGAGGCTTTTCATTTGAGACCTTAGATAGCTATATTTGTGAAAAAAAGTTACTCTCTCTTCCATTATGTAGGGACTTCTTTAATGGGGACTATAGTCTTGCAAGTCTCAGAGAACTAGTTTTCTGGAATTGTTTTAAGAGACTATTGAAGTTGCCTTCTTAAAGTCTTCTGGGCATAGCTGCACAATATTTGGAGATCAGTTTTTGATTTTTTGCATGTGGTCTAAAATTGTGTTCAACTTTCGTGTCCACCGAGTTCAAAAAAGTATTTTGGAGAATGTTTAAACTAAGGCCTTCACCGATCACTGGGCGGACTTGATAGCCTTATATCTTGGTGGGTTTTATTCCAAACCTGAGGTTTTGGGAAAATGTTCTCAAGATGTTGTACTTTCATATGAAAAATTTTCAAAACAACCAATTCTTTGAAGCTGCAAGACTATAGTTCCCCCACGAAGTCATAGTTTTCGCTGTGTGTGTTGGGTTCCATGGGCTGCATATGCCCATCAAATTTCATCTGAATAGAAGTATTAACTTTCGAGGACAGTGCGTGCTTCAGACAGTCAGTAAACAGATTATACAATACAATACAATACAATACAAAACTTTAAAAAGTATTCAATTTTTACAATATTCAAATTTTTTTAAATACAATATATCAATCAATCTACCTATTGAAGAGCAAAGCATATTCCCCTCTTACGTAGCACTCGAGCCCTTTTTGGAAATGGATTCTGCACGTATTTCCACCCGATTTGCAGGCTGTAGATGTTCATGCGTGCATGCATATACAAGTACATAAAATCGTACGCGTCATTGGTACCAAATTTGAATTCACTCATACGAATTGGCAGCAACCTCACATCAATCTGTTATGATGAAAGCAAGTATATCTTAACAATCTGAATATTTTTAGCAAAGATTACAGTTGTGATTCACAAGACTGTTTCGCAGAGCATAAAGAGAGAAAATAGAATCCCAAAAATCATAAGATATCGTATGTCCTTGTCGGGGGCTTACACATATTTACCGCCGGGCCCACATAGTAAACAGTCCCACAAACATTTACAGATACAGTATTGCAATACATATTTGATCCCGGATCAACAGCTCATAATTCGATTAGGCCTATGAGTATATATTGTGATTGTAATCTTCGAACAACCATAAAATATCAATAAGCTCTCGAAAGGTCTGCACTCGGTAGCTCAAGTCTGGATAAGACAGCTTATCTTTGTTTGTTGTTTTCACAACTTTTGTAAACGAACATCCATGAAATAGCAAGTTTATGACCCCTAGTAGTGTGCCAAGATGACTTTTTCGGGCCATTGTGTGTCATAGATTCCGATGTTGGGATATTAGAAAAAGTAGGCGACCGGAAATTTAGGCACAACTGACAAAATAATGACTGCCATTCTTAAAGTCATCCCTAGTCGAAGTCCATTGTAATGGAAAGGACAGGAAATTAGCACCGTTGTCCTTCCACAGCCACGACAAAGGTCGTAGATACTACAACTTTTTTTAAAGGGACGTGAATGGGCCAGATAGGAAGGATTCAGTTCACAAAATAACTTTGGGTGTTGGGATTTATTGAAGCCAATTGTCGGCGGGATAACGTCATCCAGGTGATTTATTGACGCCATTATGTAAAATGAAGCAACAGAGAAAAGATATGGCGTTGAGATAGATGGAGATAAGTATCATGTTCAGTTCTTGCGTGCTTTAATATGTAACACCTAGGATGTTCACAGGACTCCGTGACTAGAAATTATTATTTTTGTACAAGGTCCTTAGATTGTTGGCCATGTAAGGTTAAGATATCGACTAGCATAAAAAGGATTTTCGAGTAAATTTTGTTGACATATTGAAATACTAGAAATTTCCGAAAAAAAGCAATTAAATGTTTGATTAAAAATGGAGAGGGTTTTGAAAACTACATCAGTCAAATAAAATAATAGAGAAATATGTCAGTAAGCGGAAAAGAATTGAATTTCGTTGAGGACAGAGGTAAAACGGTGTTTCCATCATATGCTCATTTGAAGTAGTAATGCAGTGTGATGGTTGAAATTTCAACGTTATTTCATTATTTTTTTTCACCAGGAAATAGTACATGATTATTCTAAAATGTCAATATGATTTTGATGGAAGTTCAAAATCACCAACGAAATTATCTTTTACTTAATTGTGAATTAATCAATGTATGTTTTTAAAGACCAAAGTTGACTCCTCGAAAAATAGATAAGCTCACTCGGTAAAAGCACAACCTTCTGCGGTGGTCCGAATTGAAGAACAAAAATGTGTTTCTATTCTGTAGACTTGTTGAAGTATGCAGAACCTAAAACATCCAAATATTTTTTAAAAATAGATGACAAAATGACGTAACGGGCATTCAAAATCGTCGTATTTTTTTATGTTAAAATATTTAAAAGCATATTTATTATTACAAAATTATATATTTTTGAAGTCCCGCATATCAATGAGGGTGTGTAGAATACGAAATTCAAATTTCAACTAAATCGTTTAAGTAGTTTCTTTTGAGTGCTTCCCCGAAACTTTGAAAATGTGGTTGCGAGTAAAACGCGTTTAAAGTTTTGACAATAGAACGGTGTCCGAGAATTCGTGTTCACCGGCAACTTTGACCAAGCAAACCGCGGCCGAGGCAAGAACCCCCATAATGAGAAGAACTGGAAACCTAACTACGGCTCATCTGTCGGCAATAATTAACAATATCCCATCCCATTGCTGGGGTTTTCAGTATAAGCATTAATTTCCTTTTTGTTTTTTCTATGTATTTCTTCAGGTGATTTGAATTTAATTAGATGAGCAAATTTCCATAAGTAACTAGGCTGTGATCACTTTTAGTTTAATTCTTCTTTTTCTTTAGCGTTTGACCCCTTTACCAACGGGGTTGGCTCGTCGTAATCGGTAGCGCCACTTTATTTTATCAAAGGCCTTATTTGAATGTATTCGGCTGGCTTTTCGGCTGTTTTTCATCGACTTCGAAATTCTGACCAATCTTGGCAAGTGAATTCTAGTTAGCCCAAATTACGTGATCATTCAATCGAAGGCGCATTTTTTGCATCCACGATCGATGCAACCCCATGTCGATCACGGATATCCACATTTCGGGTGTGATCAAAACATGCTACACCACTAGTGCAGCGCCGGTCATTATCTTTCATAGTCTGCCAACACTTAGAATCATAGAGGGCGACAGGGCGGATGACATTGCGGTAAATTTCAAATTTCAGATGGTCGTTCATACGTCGATCACAGAGAACACCAGTTGTGTGCGAGAAGCAATTCATAACGCAGTTCTTCATTCATTGATGGCATTGAGCCGAGATATTTAAATCACGCAATTCTGGGCAGGTCACTGCCGCTGACAGTGATTGTGCCTGGGGATCGGTTGTCAAAAAATCAGTTTTTTTCAGATTCACTCTGAGACTCTGTTGCATGAGACGATCATTCTCCTTTTGGACAATTTACTCGAGATTATTTTTGCTATTAAACACTAAGAAAACATCATCTGCTCAAAGCTGTGTATAGGACGCTGGACGTTGGATGTCCCGTGTGAGCGCATCCAATACAGGAACGAATAGAAGCGGTGAGTGGACGCTTCCTTAATGAACACTGACAGAGACGCAAGGGGATTTTGATACACCCGCCACACTTCGAACTTTATTTTTCGGATTGTAATATAGCAATTGAACCTAGCGCAAGAGTTCTTCTGGCACTTAGTGTTATCGTCAACCATACCAGATTAGTTTGTCTGGCGTACGGCCAAACGCTTTCTCTAGATCCACGAATGCAATCCAAAGAGTGTGATATTTCTCACGGTCTTTCTTCGTGAGTAACCGCATAGCGTGTATTACCAATAGTTCCGCAGTTTTTGACAAATCCGGCTTGATTGATGCCAGACCGGACCAAATGGGGAGCAACTTACTCCCTTCTTTTTAGTCCACGAACCTCGTGTTTAGGCGTTAGGCGATGACGGCTTTACGGTTTCTTACCAGGGCAGAGGCAAATCATCAGACGCTGTCTCACTTCTGCCCTGGGAGCAGCGTTCGTTTATATAGTTCACAGAACACAATATGACTACGAATTATATTGAGCGCAAATCCGCCAATTCTATTGACCAAAGCTGGGCCGGAGCTGAAAATATTTTTTTTTTTGAAAGTTGTTAGGTCCTAAATTTGCATCAACTTGATGCTGAGCTGGTCCAGGCCGTTTGTCTGTTTGTCACACCTGATTTATTCGGAAACGGCTAAACCGATTATCACGAAAATTGTTAAGAGCATGTGGTCTGTTGTTGCTTTTGCATATAGCAAGTGGCGCCATTTGGTGTTGAGTTTAAGGTGGGGGGCGGCTCTCCATAAATGTGAATGGAACCAACCGAAAAATCGGAAGAAAATCACTACGGTGTATCTCTACGAAATCTAGGCCTCAAAATACATCCAGTTCCGATATTTCTTGAAGTAAAGTTAATAATAGTATATTTTCACATTTTTAAAATTTACCCGGCAAGCCCCCTTATGTCCATCCCAGAAGTATAAAATTTGGTGTGGGTGTAAGGGATAGTATAAGACACAATTTGGTCAAGTTTGAATAAAAGCCAACCATTATTAACAAAGTTATAGGGGGTGAAACTTTGTCATTTTTCGTGAATTTCGTACATTCTACAACATTTATGACGTCATCATCACATATCAACTCGTCAGTACCACACCGAAGGGAGTTCGTATGAATGGGGTCCCAAAGAATTATTTGTTTTAATTTTTTAGTCATTTGTATATCAATGTCAATTACTCCAGGCGGACATGTGTCTATGTAGGCATATAGTATATGCGTGCTAATTAAGTTTGCGGGTAGTGTCAAATTCAGATAGATATATTTGTACATTAAACCAGCCGTATTTAATATACATAATATATTTGTACATATGTATGCTTTTATGCACGAAGTAAATCGGAAATATGGGTAATATCAATTTATATTCAGGGATATATATGTGCAGTATTCGGAAATAGGCAATTTGTTTGTTTAGGGTGAGGATAATATCTATGGCTGTAATATGTCCGTATGTTTTATAGTTGAGAATTAATATAATAATAATCGTTGGCACAACATTCCTTATTGGATCAGGGCCCTGAAGTGTGTTAGAGTACTTGATTCAAGACCGTAACGGTACACTACAGAACACTGTAGGAGGCAATGTGGTCAGCATTACGCTCGCCCGAGATTATCACCCTGATTTGGCTCAGACACTCATTCACAGCTGATACAAATCCCACTACCGCCAGTTAGATTTCAACCGCGCCCTTCTGTACGACACACAGCAAATATAATGGTGAGCTTCATCAGCCAGTCATCAAATCTTTTGAGTTGTTTAATGGCTCCCAAAATAGAAAAGTTTGTAGCCTCTTTTACCGCGAACTATGCCGCAGCTTTTGGCAATAGACTATCGGGTTTCTTGCAGAGCGCAGATATCAATGCGCCTTTTCCGAGTTGCTCGGTCTTTTCTGCGAAGGTGCCAATATTTAGCGTGCAGACATATATTTGATTTGCTCCGACTAATTTACTTACATCCTGATGCCGTCCACGTGTGAGAACCTTTGCCCTTGTCTCGACTGACTGAGGTCCCTAACATTTTTCCGAGGCTTGATCACTGTTAATGGGATTAACTTCTTTTAGCCTGTTGAATTTTCCAAGAGATGAAGCTTCTTGTCTCTTAGCCATTGTGTTAGTGTGGCTGAACGATTGTTCTGGTCTTCTAGTATTTGTGTGGTTAGCGGCACGATAATAAAAGACGCACCGCATATATATCTCAGAAGTTTGGACTGGGCCCCAGAGTTGAATCCCAAATCCAAATAGATTTAAGCACCAAGTAGTAGATCACCAACTTACAGTTCATTGAGATTGGAGATTTTTGTTTTAAATATCCACAACAAGTGCTTGAACCTAAGTTAAAGTTGCTGATTATTCACCTCCATGTGCCGCTACCAAGTGCGTCTTCTATTGAGGTGTGTCCCTAGACATTTAAAGCCATCTCATTGGGGTATAGCAATGTTGTCGATTTTCACCTTAGCAAAGTTTTCGTTTTGCAAAAGGAAAATTGTCCTAAGGTGAAAATCAACAACATTGCATTTGCACATGTTTCAGTCCGCTCACCTACATCCTATACATCTGAAGCCAGTTTTATATCTTCCCTAGATGTCATTCCAGTTGCAGGTTGTGGGCCTACATGTGAACTCAAGATGGCGGTATCGTCAGTAAAGGCAGCTGCGGCAGTTAGCTCGCTAACAGCGAAATCCGCTGTGTAGATAAAATACAATATAGGACCGCCCCGCCCTAAGAATATCTCTGTATTCCGCTTGGAATTTGGGTTTCGTTGAATTCGATATTAACAATTTTATTAATAAGATGCGTGTGCCAAACTTTATCGAATTTATATACCGTATTTAGTAATAACCCCGTGTACTATCTTTCTCCTTCAAGAACATTGTTCATTTCTGATGCAATTCGGTGGACTTACTCTATATACAATAGATATGCTGTTTTCTAACCGAATTGATGATCGCATTGCAGTCTGCTAGGATTGGGAACCGTTTCTGGAGTAGACATTTTTAGAATGGGTTTATTCGTTTGTGCGATTTTATTTGGGTGGCATCCTTTTTATGTTTTGGAATCATTGTCATAATCGCATTCCTCCTACAGTTTAGGAAATATCCTATTATCAAAATTGCGTTGAAAATACAGCACATGAGTTTGAGGGCTTTAACTTGCAGCTGTTTCAACACGAAAGAAGTGACTAAGTCATACCCTGGAGTCTTTCTGGGGTTGACTTCTCCTTAATGATACTTTGAACTTCTTGTAATAATCGTTGCTGGCGACTTGGGTCGGATTGCGTATTTGGCACGTTCAAATGGTATTTGGGGATCAACTGGTGTGAATATTTCTTTCAAATGGCGCGCGAATAGACAGTCCACCTGTTGTATATCAGATTTCTGATGTTGTAATTGCCCACCTATTTAAGCTATTTTCTGGTTTCATCGAGTTCCCTTTTCGCTGGGAAGACCTATGTAATTTTCATTTTCCCCGCGTTGTTGATTTGCTTTCTATATGTTCGGCAATTGGTGTGTGTGTCCTTCAACCCAATTTCTGGATAATTGTACTTTTCCATATTGTGTACTGTGATGTTCGCGGTAGGATGGTCTGAGTCGGCCAATAAGTAGGCTGACCTGCTGGTATGCGATCAAGCTTTTTGCCTAAAATTTCTCTATACATTCTTTACCTTGAAGAGAGACTAACTTTCAGCCCCAAAAGTATGCTAATGCATCATAGCAAAAGTGAATTTTTTTCCTAAAGTTTTAAAGAACTGAGCGAACTGTTATCGAGTTATTATGTCTCTCGGAGGACTATAGACTGAAGAGACAGTAAGTTTGTGTGTGCACATCTGCAGGTATAGTGCGGTCCTTGAATGATTTCCTTACTCGTTACTTCCAGTTCATGGTGTTGAGTTGGTTTTAAATCAAAATAGCTATACACGTCTGGCTTTCTTTCCATATTGTTTAGCATCATGAAATATATAGCTGGGACCATTGACCTTGTTATTTTTTTCTGCGAAGTGAGTCTTCAATATTAGCAATAAATCAATATCATGCATTTTCATGAAGAGTGTAGCTGGTAGCACTGATGAAGAGAACAAGTGGTTCTGGAAATATCAGTATCTGAAGTATAACTTCAGCTTTGTATTGGCTTAGATCGTTCGCATTCCAATGGGCTATTTTGATGATATTTAGCGTCATATTTTAGTTTTTTATTAGCTCCTGGATCTGGTGGCGTATGCAGAATCAAGTGGTCTCGAACTCTTAATAGGTTGCGATGCGAATGCTCAACATATTTGTTGGGGTAGTAGCAAATGCAATCCAAGAGGTGAGATGCTATTTGATTTCACCACCTCAGCTGGTCTTATGACTGCAAACGTAGGGTGCGCCCCTACGTTCGTGGGACCGAGAAGACGCGAAGTAATTGACCTAACAATCCGTACCTCAAAATTGTTAGAGTTGATTACACACTGGCGAGTGCTAGACGAGGTCTCACTGTCAGATCACCGATATCTAGAATTCAATCTGACTATTGCGAGCGAACAGTCTGCAGTACAAAGACGAAACCCTAGGAAAACGGATGTTCAAGGCTGTGCAGAGTCCTCAAAAGAGATGAGTCGGCCAAGTTGGATTCTCTTAGAAAACAAGACGGTACTTTCACGAACTCCAGACTGAATTCAGTACAGACCCTCCTGGAAGTGCACCACCCGGGAGAACGGGTGAGAGAAGTGGTACGGGGAGAGTTGACGGTTCTTGCAACCCCTTCAACACGCAAGTATTGCAGGGGGGACTGGAACACTGCGAAAGCGGTTGTTACCCATGAAAAGGTGAGAGCTACCATACTGTCCTTTGAACATTTCAAAGCACCTGGCATGGATGGCATCTATCCCGCAATACTAAAGGAGGGTATGGAGCATTTAGAGCGACCTCTAAGAAATATTTTTCGAGGATGTCTTGCTCTGGGCTACGTGGCTTTTTCTTGGCAACACTACTAATCCAAAGAACTTCAGACAGATCAGCTTGACTTCATTCTTGCTGAAAGGTTTGGAGAGACTCGTGGAGCATCACATTCGTGGAAAAGCACTTAGGTCACACCCACTTAGTGAAAATCAACATGCTTACCAACGTGGAAAGTCCTGTGAGTCTGCTCTTGATTCTTTGGTCACAAAGATAGAGGATGCAACTTGGAATGGTGGGTACGCGATGGGGGTGTTCGTGGACATTGAAGGGACTTTTGACTGTGCGTCTTTTCAAAAACTTTGTGATGCAGCCAGAGGGCATGGTGTTGATGATGCTTTAATTAAGTGGATCCATGCTATGCTAACGCAGAGATTGCTGTGCGCTGAGGTAGGTGTCGATCGCTATCTGACTGCAGAAGCAACGAAGGGCTGTCCCCAAGGAGGTGTGGTTTCGCCACTTCTGTGGAGTATGCTGATCGACTCACTACTATGTGAACTGCAAAATTTGCCAATACACGCTCAAGCTCATGCTGATGACATGGCTGTGTTTGCTATTGATCGGGATCTTGGAACGGTGTGTAGGAATATACAACGTGCCGTTGATTTGATAGACAGCTGGTGCCTAAGACATGGTCTGTCAGTTAATCGAAATAAAACCACAATGGTTTTATTCACAAAAAGGAGAAAACTGGATGGACTTTGAGTCCCTGAGATGAGGGGTACTACCCTTCAACTCTCCGAAGAAGTGAAATATCTGGGAGTTACTCTAGATAAAAAACTTCTTTGGAACAAACATGTAGAGGTAAAGATGAGACGAGCTCTCACAGCCTTTGGGCTGTGCAGATGGACCTTTGCCTCGACATGGGGATTCAGGCCTCATGTGGTAACGTGGATATACGTTGCCATCATTAGGCCGATGTTCGTATATGCATCCGTAGTGTGTTGTGTTCACTGTAAACTAGCCGCACTGCAAAGAACTGTGTGTCTGGGTATCACTGGTGCCATGAGCACGACATCCGCCGCAGCTCTGAATGGACTACTCAATTTGCAGCCCCTGGATATATTTATTCAAAGCACTGCAATGAGAGCAGCTCATAGACTAATTCGATTAGATTTATGGCGAAACAACGGATGTGGGAGGACTGAATCCAGTTCTTACAATGCCTTTCGACTCTCGTGTCCCCATACATTTGTGTGGTAGAAGATATGAAGTTACCCTGAAGCGTAGAGAGGACTGGGAAGACCCAGAGGAATGGGTGGCAGGATATACGGAAGTCTTCTACACCGATGGCTCAAAAACAGAAGAGGGTTCTGGAGCCGGAGTCTACCTCTCGAATAAAAACGAGAAGTGGGCTTTTCCTTTGGGACAATATGTAACGGTTCTTCAAGCCGAAGTTTGTGCGATCCTAAGGGCGGCAAACTGGGTGATTGACGAGCGGTTGAAGGGCAGGCGCGTCGCAATCTGCAGTGGCAGCTAAGCTGCATTGAGGGCATTGAACAGTCCTTTGATCACCTCGAAAATCGTTCAGGAATGCAGAAACCGTTTGAACTCTATGTCTAGATTCAATACGGGGAACTACTCCGGGTACCTGGTCACTGTGGTATAGAGGGAAATGAAATCTCGGACGCTTTAGCACAAGAGGGGTCAATCTCCCCTATGCCAGGACCGGAGCCAGCAATTGGAGTATCAGTAGCATTGGCTAAATCTGTTTTCAAAAACTGGGAACAAGCTTCCCATAATGACAGGTGGCAGAGCCTAAATGCTGCTCGACACACCAAACTTTTCCTGCCAGAACCGAAAATACGTACCGCAAAGTTTATCCGTGCGAGAGCTGTTTTACTAAACTCGTCGAAGATTACGCACAAACTTGAAGATATATAATAAAATATAATTTGGCGTAGTTCGGTATTGAGTAGACATTGGAACTAACTTCCGGCGCAATGAAAATAATAACAATAATAACCGTTCGCGCATCAATCCAATTAGATCAGGGCCTTAAAGTGTATTAGAGCACTTTATTCAAGACCGTGACGGTACACTACAGTACACTGCAGGAGGCAATGGGGTCAGCATTGCACTCGCTCGAGATTATTACCCTGATTTGACTCAGGTACTCATTCACAACTGAGTCGAATGGTATCCGACGTGAAATCACGATACAAATCCCACTGCCACCAGTGAAAATTGAACAGCGACCATCCGTACGTAAGGCTATTGCGTAATTCCTCCCGAAAACGGGAAAAGAAGTCTCCGCAGAAGAAAGTTTCATCGGTAAGGAGAGGGGACGTGTCTAACATGGAAAGCGGAAGAAAGGAAAACTGGTGGTGTGAACGCGACTGGAAACGGAACCATGCAGCTCGGATACCGTATATTTGGAAGCCTTTATTGTCAGACCGACGCAACAGGAGGTATTGTGAATGAAGGCGAACTTTCTTGGGAATGAGAAAGTGGACGTTGCCGCACCACGAAGTGTGGCAATATCCGGAGCAATCGGACGCGAGCAAGAGGAAATCTAGGCGGAGGTGGGGACAAGCTAGTAACAACAGTGTGACCCACAACAGCGCCGTAAATTCTCTAATTCGGCTTGTTTTTACATTAGACTCCATTTACGTCTGCAGATATGAAGGTTGGTCAAATGAACGTCCAGCGTGGCAAAGCCTTTTCCTATCTACTTGCAGCAAAGCAGGCTGCCCTTATATATTCTTGGTACAAGTTACTTGCCACTTCTGGGAAATATTTTTCTGGCTTGCCTTGTACCTCTTAGTACCTCTTGGCAGGAGACTAAGGTGGTTTTGATACTTAAGCCTGGCAAAGATCCAAAGAAAGAAAAAATTCTAAAAATTTGGTGTATAAAAATGTATATAAAAAATTCAGGTTAATAACATTATTTTTATTGTTTATCTCACTGGTTTCTATCACCTACATCATTTTAAAGGTCTTTTCAAGCACTTTGGAAGTATTAATTTTATTTTTGAATTTAGGAATTTAAATTTGCCGAGCTATAACTTAGTCCATATTGCACCTGCAAAATAAAAAGATTGATTCATTTTGCTTTCTTTCTGCTTAATATTATTTTCACTTGAAATGCATAGGTTTCGAGTTATTAGCAAAAAACTGTTGAAAAATGTGCAATTTTTCGATGGAAAAACGAAATCATTCTTAGAATTGTCCCTCTACCTCCATCCCAATTTTTTTCTTGACAGACAGATTTCGGGGGTGGCACCCAATTTTCAGTCTTAAGGACTGGTCTTGCCTTTTTTATTCGTTAATTTATCTTAATTCCATTACTATATTAGTTTTTAACAACTTATTTGTATATCCTGAAAGAAGAAGAGTTTTTGATTAGTTTTTTTTTAAATAATGGGGAATAGCAATTACCTAGATGTGAACTCAATCTAGTCTCTACCGGGTGTTTGCTAATGAATAGGCTTTCGTAGGCATCCAGCTGGTTAATTTTTCTTACCTTTCAGGTCCTCAGTGGTCGCATGTGCAGAAGAAAAATAATATGTTATGTTTTTGCGTTCAAGTGCTTTCTCTTCATAAAACAATTTTTCAGGCTTGTATATATTTTTACAGTTTCAACGTGCATACATACCTTTTTGTCTATAACTGCTACGCCTTTTAATTCTCTTATTGGGTAAGTCCGACTCCACTATATATACGTACAATATGGTCGATCAGTAGACGAAGCGAATACTAGCATTTCAATACAAAAAAAAAATCGTATTCGCGCTTGGAAATATTAATCCAACCGAATTTGTGTTCATACTCGGAAATACGAATACGCTAGTATTCACTTTCGGACGTGAGAATACCGCCGTATTCGTATTCACTTGGGTAAATACGAAAGTATTGACTTTTTCGAATACAAATATATTCGTATTTATATTCATAAAAAATCGCCGTACGAATTCGTTCGTACTCGTAATTCTATCTAATATCCAACCCTGCCCATAATAACAAATGTCAGAACCTTAATGCTGCTACCTAGCTTTTCCTGTCAGCACCAAACAAACATAGTTCAAAGTTTATCCTATGGAAAAGCAGGAAGACTTTTAGAGGTACTGTGAGCGTCTGACTGGACATAATTCACTAGCTGCACGTATGTTCTGGATAGGAGTTTTCCAACATCAGTTAAGTTTAGTAGGAGGATCCGCAGTTCCAAGCATTTGCCTTTGTTAAGCCAATTCTACCATCCCCGAAGGTTGCTTATGCAACGGCCTTTCGGCATTCACAGGCTTTTTCAAATCTAAGGACATTCCCCAGAGTAACAGATCGTGCAGACTCTTCGTTGAAGAAAAGTTTGCCGGGGTATCTTCGTTTGAGGTCTCAGGTCGGGTATCTGCATACGAAGTGTAGGGCCGTTCTCTTTGTGGATCCAGAATCTTGGCTAGCCAGTCTGCCAGCTTCCTCATTGCCAACGATGTTTGAATGCCCTTGCACGCACATCAGGAATGTTTCGTTCAGTCGGCCCAATTTCAGAAATACCTGATGACAACTTCACACCAACTGCTTTGATGTGTCCTTTCTGCTTAGAGATAATATTGCGAATGTGCTTCGTCGCAAATATTCTTCTGCTGTTGATGAAATGGCATATATTTCCGGCTGAAATATGGTCGTCGTTTTCCCGAGAGATCGGGCCAGTTTCATAATCGGATTTCCCGAGAATATCCTTGCGCCCGATCCGTCTTCCATGGCTGACCCGTCGATGAAAATTCATAATCCGAGAGACTCGTAGTTATTTATCGAACATTCTTCTCTTTTGGTGATTACGACGAACGATGTAATTTGAAAGACGAAACCATATGATCGGCAGACATCAGGGCCACCTCATAATTGCCAAGGAATTTTCAGATAGAAGCGTGACCGTATGATTGGCTCCTTTTTGACTCGCCAATGGCATCAAGCCTCTTTCCCTAGACACCGATGTTAGACAAAATATTGGCTGCTAGATGCTGATTAGGAATGAAAAACGATTCAATAGGAAAGTGTTAGGTAGTAACGTGGACTTAAGATACAGAGGAGAAGGATGTTTCCATTGACTTGGCTTGTTAAAAATAAGATACAGAGAGGAAGGATGCTTTCAATGACATTGCCATCATGGTAGGTGATTTGAATGCCAAGGCGGAATTAATAACATCTTGCTCATGCGGGTAATGGGGAAAAATGTTCTTGGAGACCGTAAGAGCCATGGTGAGAATTTAACGGCTTTCTACCTCACCTTTCTGATCAGAGGACAGAGGAATTGAAAGTTCTCGTTGTCGCTACAAATGGAAGCGAACGTGATGCGCTTAAGGTCTGATACAGCAGTAAATCTCGAGAGTTTATTTATTTATTTATTTATTTAATTAACGGACAACAAACAGAGAGAATTCCAATTAATTATTGTCCTCAGGAGGAGGAGAAAGCAAAAAACTTATCCTACGTTTAAAGCTACTTAAAGTAGGGAAGTTAAAAGGACCAAGCTGTTTTGCATTATAATTTCGGCAAAGCCTGGGAATCGGGGAATGAAAATAGACTTCGAGCTCCGCGAAGGGCACGTTGAAAATATCTGCGTTACGTGTGTTATAAGACGCAGGACGGCAGGTGATCTCGTCAGCGGCGGAGCAGTCCATCAGGCCTGAGGAAAGTTTAAAGAATGTGCATAGATCCAGATAGGATCTACGCTGTTGTAGGAAGGGAAGGTTTAGAAAGCGGAGGCGGGAGGGGTAAGAGGGGTAAGAGAGTTGTAGTCACTGCGCTGGTCAGAGAGGTAGAAGCTGCTACAAGTGACAGTACTCTATGCCTTGTAATATGAGTAATGATGGCTTACAAATATGCCTAAGCTCTCGAATATATAACTAAGTTTGCTATTAAAATATCATACCTCAAATGTAAACTTCCGTCATTCTAGACATAAATAATCTTAACATTCTTTCTCGAGAATAGGTAATGCAGAGGAATTCTGCCAGAAAGTGCTTGATAAGGAGTTCAGATCAAGGGTACTAGTAAGTCAAAGTAATAATAATTCAGGCTGAGTCCTCTGCTGACGAAGGGGATATTCAATGGGGTACTTGTCCTCCCCGTATTGAAGAAATTGGTTTTAAGGTAGATTAGGTTGTCATATTGTAGAATAAAAACAATAAATGTTGCAGTTAGTGGTTCTACGGTTGATGCGAACTGGAGAGATAGGGGGAAAAATCAATATACGATAGCCATGTAGCCATGTTTAGATGGTGCCGGCAAGGTCGCGGTTCAAATCTCACTGGTGAAAGACGGAGTTATATCATGGCTACATGTTGAATACCGGTTGACTCAGCTGGAAATAAGTGCCTAAATTAAGTCAGCCGAGCGCAATGCTGACCATATTTCTTCCTACTGTGTACCATTGTCCAGTAGTGTACCATTACGGTCTTTAATGAAGTGTTCTAATACCCTTCAAAAGCCACATCTAATGGATTGTCGTGCTGACGACTATTACTATATTATATATGATGCCCAACATTGGACCCCGGAAATACAGTCGCAGAATATTCGCACCCGAAGTGATTCGCTCCACTCTTTATCCAGGCCTCTTAGTCTAAAGAGGCAATGTCTCTTTTCGGAAAATAAGAGCTGGCAAACTCTTCTCAAATGAAGCGAAAGCATAGGGCAGGATACCAGACACCTGCCAGGAATATCGAGTTCTCGGCGAGGAACTACAACCAGGATACATAAAGTTGTTTTCCTTAACAGGTCTTGATCGGATGTGGTTACATTGTTGATGATGATGACACAATTCCTGACGGGGCATGGTAATGGCAGGAGTAATTTGTACTGTGGCTCACGATTGATCAGTTTCACTAGAAGAACGATAACAATTGACGTCCATGATTGCAGCGAAGAAGATCAACCTGTTGATAAGCTGCGACAGTAGTACGGGGCTTGGGAGCAACTCGAAAATCAACGAGAAAGTTGGGATTTTATTTGTCCTTATTATTAGTATCAGGTAGAGAGTCTTATACCATAACAACAGTGAAATCTTACTGGTGATAGAGAGTTCTGTACCATAACGGAAGTCGTACATCAGTCGACTCAGCTGTGAATAAATATTTAAGTCAAATCAAGGTAATGGTCACGAGAGAGCGCAGTGCGGACTATATTCCCTACGAGTGCACTGACTCATTTTTATGCCAGCGTCGGTGACTAATAGTCAGAACCCTGCATGGAGGGTATGTAGCCCCTGCGGAGCTGATGCTATATACTACTAAGATAGGTAACTTCACTTCCCTTGGCTAAATAGTCAAAGATTGATACTTACTTCAATCATCTGGATATGATGCTAAACCTTAAATTAGATTGGAGACTAAACAGAATTAAGGTTTGTATAGCTTTCTTTGCACATATGAGGACCTTCGTTAGAAAATGGAGGGTACCGTGGAGGATGGTTCCCTGGATGTACATAGTCATGGTTCTATTATGTAGCAGTAGGCACGGAGCAAAAATGACAATAGAATCAAGCACAATAATATTCAAATAAGTCTGCATACCGGAAGCTAAGCACTTCGGGTATAAAGGTCTTATATTCATCTTATGTAAGGAACTCTCCATGCACGTTTTTCCATTCGAACAAAACCAAGAATGCAAAATGTTCCTTCATATATAACCAAACCCCAAGATATACCTCCTCCCATGGCTCTCCATGTGACGCTTTGTGTTGGACGCTGGATGCTGGATAGCGAAGTCCTATGGCCAGAGTAACATACTAATAGATGAGGAACCTGGGCATTCTCAAAAGAATAAGGCTCACGCAACCCGACCTTCAAGAGGAAACTACGCAAGACCAGCTATATATGGCGAGAAACATTATTCTTCACACAGGGACAAAAAAATGGTACGCACAGTTTAGCTGGGTCTTCTACTGCGACCGCAATACCTCTATAATATTTTCGCCTCCAAACATAAAGGCAAAAAAAAAAACAAGTCGGAATATCGGAATTCCGTTGGTTTAATATACAAATATATCTATCTGAATTAGGCACTACCCCAAAACTTCGTTAGCATATACATATAAATACATACATATCCCTGTCTCGAGTAATTGATATTGATATGTAAATGATTAAAAACTAAACGTTTCCCTGCGGCCCCACATTCATATGAACGTTCTTCATTGTGGTGTTGACGAATTGATATGTGATGATGACATCGTAGGTTTTAGAATGCACGAAATTCATATAAAATGTTGTTAATAATAGTTCAGACTTTCCACAGTTATGCCTTATGTTATCTTTTGTACTTGTGCCAAATTTTGCACTTCTAGCATGAACTTAAGGGAGGTTTCCGGCTGAATTTCTAAAGGTTGCTATTTTATTAAGTTTACTTGTACAGATATCGGAGTGGGATGTATTTTGAGGCCTAGATTTCGTTTAGATACATAGCTGTGACGAAACCTGTTACACTTTTTGGGGACCATATTTTATATATATTTATATAATAATATAATTTCGAAAAGTACTATTTAAGCCCTTTCATTTGATACCTCAGATAACGATGTCCCATAAACAAAAGTTTTGCACTCTCTATTCGCATGTATGGGGAACCCCCTTAAACTCAATACAAAATGGGGTCCTTTGCTATATGTAAAGTTATTCATAGACCAAACCTTTTCACCAAATTTCTTGACAATCGGTCCAGTCATTTCCGAAAAAATGAGTAGTGACAGACAGACATTGAAACGATTCTAATAAGTTGTTGTTTTATACAAAACCTTAAACAAGTCGGCAAACCGGAAGCGAGACGCTTCAGGTATGAAAGGTCTTGTATATTTCTTTTATAAAGAGATTTGGGGGTGCATTTGTCCCATCAGTGTGTAGCACGTAATATATGCATATATTATGTGTGAATATCCATTTTCAAGCTATATTGACATTCAAAGTCTTGACTTTGGCTTGAGCTTTGACTTATTACCATTTTGTTAGTAGTAGCGCGATTTTCACCAACTTTGGTAGGATCATGCTCTATGCTGTAGCCTAAATTTCGTGATTTTAGGAGGAACCTAAGGAGGGTTTTCCTGCCAATTACGAAATATTATGGTAACATACTATTATTAACTTTATTTGAACAGGTATCGACATGAAGGGTATTTTGGGGCCTAGGCACCATACAGTGGCAGCCTCTCGATTTTTTTCAGATTTTTCGGTTTGGTAGTTTCTGAGAATGGGTCCGTTAAAGAAATGAACACTTTCAATCCCCCGCACTCCTCACTTTTCAAACAAATGTCACAACTAACCGGTTTCGAAAAGTACTAACCAATACCTTTAATTTGATATCCCACATGACTATATTTGATGAAAAAAAATTTACCTCCCACCTTTTGCATGTATGAGGACCCCCTCTTCAATTCGAAGTAAAAGGGTGTAACTCACTATATGCGTGAGCGTTTACAGTTCTCATCTTTCTACCAAATTTGGTGTCAATCGCTACAACCGCCTCAGAGTGAAATGACGGACAGATAGACAAACAGTAAACCGATTTTACGACACACAGTTAAACAAATTTAATTAGGCTTTAGTTTCTCTCTATACCTTCAAATAGTGATCATCTACAGGCAAATTTGGTAAAATCGGCAAATTCCACAAACTTCCCCATCATCCAAATTAACTGGCCAGCAAGCAGCAGCCACCTTAAAGAAAAAGTCCTTTTAACTTGTGAATCCACTTGGAACGAAATGACGCCACAATCTATAAATCTAATTTAAAAAGAATTGATTGAGCTAAGCTCTGGGCAAGATCATTAAAGCGTAATGTACAAATTATCTGAGCGCTTTCTTTGAAAATGATTCAAAACTTAATTGAATCAAACCAGAAAAAAATCGAATAATGGGACCGTACCGGTTCGCTAAAGAACTATTCCAAGGTTTTTTATTCAATCTACCTGCCAAGAAGTCGCTCATTTTTCCAGAAGCCATTTGTCTGAAAAATTTCAAAAAGGTCAATTCCCATTCCAAGTGAGGGAATAGTGATCCTTCAGTTGCTTTCTTCGTAATTAGAAGCGTAACATGCATAATCTCGCGAAATGGCTCCATTAAATTGATTCTTTCCAATTTGGAAAATCGCTAAAAATGTAAATTAGATGCGATCAAATCGCCTCTTCTCCCCATGCATTCAGTTTCCTCCTTACGGAATAATAATATTCTCTAGATAAAATTTTATCTGCGATAAAACAGGAACATACATATTTCCCACCACAAATGCGCCAATGCGCGATGCCCATGAGAAATGTGTGCAAATTTATTTATTAGTCGACCGAACAATACTTAATATTTATTCACCATTACCGACCAACATTTAGCATCATGATGGGATGATACAGTCCATTAAATATGAAATATCGAAGCCAATAGCTAAAACAGAAGCCATCGATTAGGGGCGGCGTAAGGCTAAGGAAATAGTTATTTTGGTGTCGGTTATTGTGGCATCTTAATCAGAAAGTAGGCACGTGAGGGTGAAACGATTCCCGGAATATTATGTATGTACAGAAGGTTCTCAATTCACCTAACATCGGAACGCAGCTGTTGCCAAAGGGAAACATTATGCGAAGCAATAGGAAGCAGAAACTGCCAAACATCACATCGCCAGCCCAGCAAATTATTCCACAATGGCAGCCAGTGTTGACGAGAAAGGGAAGGATCTTCAGGAAGCTTTCTGCCTTGACCTTTCAGAAATGATTGTGTATCTCTGTTATGGAAAATAAAATATTTTGTTTCCAAGAAGTCGAAACTCATACCTACTTCCGACCAAAATATGACTCGAATATGTATGTACGAGTGTACTATAATGAACGCCTCTTCAGTAAATAATTCCCTTCATCCGACTCTCGGGTTTCCCTAAAAAGTTATTTTTATCGTCTACGAATAGTTTCCAAAGTAGGAAGAGAAAGGAGAGACAGATTAAATAGACAATAAGGCTCTAGCCTTTGTGAATATATAACCTCCCTTAATTTGCCTCTATCACCCCCGCAATCAGTCAATTAACCCTATCTCCTCTAACTCGGAAATAACTCGATCAATTCTTGTAAACTCTTCGATAGCCTTCAAGGAAAGCCCAGTTGATAACCCCAACCGTCGCTAAGCGAAAGTGGTAACAGCCCACAAGCGGCTCCGTCGACGAGATTTTATTGATTCTATTGAGTTATCAAAAAGGTATATAAAAATATCACAGAGAAATTCGGAAACTATCTACGCCACGCTCAGCCAACAACAAACATTTGTGCATAACAAACCATGTTCGAATAGGACATCTCCATGGAAATATTGGCGGCATCCAACGTTCGTTTGGTGTGTTATCCTTGATATCAGGGCGCATAAGACATGGTGCCATGAATTTTTATGGTAATACATCCGTAATGCCCACACACTGTAGCTGCCGAGGCGAGAAGGTCGAGATTCCTGGATGGAATTATCCTGCCACAAGCGTTTCACTGCTATCATGCATAAAATGTCGGGAAATCCGAAAACGTTGTGTGGCTGGGCTACGAAAATTTTGTTGATTCCATTTTTACTTTTTAAACGATTCAATCCAGAGCGAAATGTTTATAACTTCAGGATCACAGAAGTTGTATGTATGTGCTTGTGTATGCAGCAGTCGTTTTCATGACAGCACCTTGAGCAAAGTTTGTGTTTCGTGTTAAATAAGGAACGACAGTACACCGCTGAGAATTCCACGTTAGGCCGTCAAACAGACTCACGGTTCCCATTGAAAATCTATAATAGTGAGTTTATGGCAAAATGATTATTAGATATTACGGGTTGAAAATGTTAGCTCCTGCGAAATGAGGGTGTCGGTTTGAGGAATGCATAATTATTTTTGAAAGGAAAAGCATATCTCTGCCAACACTATACAGTGAATAGCTCTAGAATCAATAATTTGTTAACAAGTCGCACCCGGAAGCTGGCTCCATTTATATACAGCGCGAGGTATATATGTGTTCAAAATAGCCGGTATTCAATTGGAGGAGTACTGACATTTTATCTCTTAGGGGTAGTGATTTGCCAGGAAAGAGGCAACTTCAGCTTACTGTAACTTTGCTAGTAATAGTGGGACTTCCAGCCCTATACCGCTTTTTCCACTGATCGTCTAAGCCTCTGTTTCATTTAGTTTCAATCGGACAGCACACTTCACAATGCCATTATTCCATTTTTGGAAAAGTTGTTGGAAATCAACTTCGCTGTGAGAAGCTATGGAAAAATCATCTGCATAGTCTAATGTATAGCATGTTGGTTATTGCTTGCCCCATCTGACAGTCCTCATGCCGAGAAGAAGGAGGGTCGAGAAAGCGCTTTCAACACAGCAACGAAATATTGTGGAATTGATTGTTACTGCATGCACACTAGTTGGGTTTGCATGGGACCTGGTCAAATGGCTTTTCTAGGCCCATCGTAGACCGTTGTTGATGTCGAATAGTCTTGAGAGTGATCCTGCTGCTTTTATCTGGCCTCCCACATTGGTCAGGGTCAGCCTAGTCAGTCTTATTAATTTCGTCGGGATACCGAATTCTCTCATGGCCGTGTACAGTCTTACCCTGGCTATGCTATCACAGGCGGCTTTAAAGTCGATGAACAGATGGTGCAACTGTTGTCCATATTCCAACAGTTTTTCCATCGCTTGCCGCATAGAGAAAATCTGATCTGTTGCTGATTTGCCTGGAGTGAAGCCTCTTTGGTATGGGCCAATGATGTCGTGGGCGTATGGGGCTATCCGGCCTAGTAAGATAGTGGAGAATATCTTATAGATGGTACTCAGCAACGTGATACCTCTATAATTGCTGCACTGTGTAATATCTCCCTTTTTATGTATGAGACAGATAATGCCTCGTTGCCAATAGTCAGGCATTGATTCGCTGTCCCATACCTTGAGCACAAGTTGATGAACCACTTGGTGTAACTGGTCGCCTCCATATTTAACCAATTCGGCTGTAATTCCATCGGCTCCTGGCGACTTATGATTTTTTAGCTGATGAATTGCACCGACTGTTTCTCCTAAACTTGGTGGTGGCAGTATTTGTCCGTCGTCTTCAGTTGGCGAGACCTCCAACTCGCCGATGTTCTGGTTATTCAGTAGCTCATTAAAGTACTCAACCCATCGCTCTAATATGCCCATTCTGTCGGAAATCAGATTCCCCTCTTTGTCTCGGCAGGATGAGCATCGAGGTGTATAAGGCTTCATCCTCCTGACTTGTTGGTAAAACTTGCGCGCCTGGTGCGGTTGCTCCCTGTACTTTTCTAGTTCATAGACTTGTTGGTTCTCCCAGGCTTCCTTTTTCCGTCTGTGAAGTCGCTTCTCCACTCGTCGGAGTTCGTGATAAGTCTCTGCGCGTGCCCGCGTTCTTTGAGAATGCAACATTACTCGGTACGCGGCATTCTTCCGTTCCGTTGCTAGCTTACATTCATCGTCAAACCAGCCGTTCCGACTCCTTTTGCGGCTGGGGCCAAGTATGTTTGTGGCCGTGTCCATGATAACGTTCTTCAGGTGATTGTGAAGATCATTTGTTGATGTTTCATCTCCAGGTCCTCTGTTGACTGCGGTTATTGCAGCATCCATTTCCCTCTTATAGGTGTCGCGGAGGGTTGTGTTGTGGATGGCTTCAGTGTTCACTCTCACCTGATTATCAGAGGGGATTCTAGGTGGTATTGTTATTCGAGCTCGGAGCACCATGCCAACGAGATAGTGATCCGAGTCTATATTGGCTCCCCTATATGTTCTGACATTCATCAAGGCTGAGAGGTGGCGGCGTTCGATCAACACGTGGTCAATTTGGTTGAAAGTGATCCCGTCTGGAGAGGCCCACGTATGTTTGTGGACCGCTTTCCGCGCAAACCAGGTACTTCCAATAACCATTTCGTGTGACCCTGCTAATTGAATAGTCCGCAGTCCGTTATCATTTGCTTTTTTCGTGTAAGCTATGGGAGCCAACGTATCGCCTGAATACGGGCTCCTTCCCTACTTGGCTGTTAAAATCCCCAAGTATGATTTTGATATCATATCTGGGACAGGCTTCGAGGGTTCGTTCTACTGCCTCGTAGAAGGTATCCTTCTCCGGCTCTGCAGTCTCTTCTGTAGGGGCATGAACGTTTATGAGGCTTATATTTCTAAACTTGCCTCGCAAGCGCAGAGTGCATAGCCGTTCGCTTATGTTTTCGGAGCCGATAACAGCAGGTTTCATTTTTTGGCTGACTAAGAATCCTACTCCGAGCACATGGTTTACTGGATGACCGCTATAATATATGGTGTAGTGGCTCTTCTCCAGGAAACCGGTCCCTGTCCATCGCATCTCTTGCAACGCTGTTATATCAGCCCTATATTGGGACAGGGTATCGGCTAGCTGCTGGTCAGCTTCATCTCTGTACAGGGAGCGTACGTTCCATGAGAAAATGCGCAAATCTTTATTCCGTGTTCGTTGCCGGGTCCGTCGTTTTAAAATCCGTGCTGTCCGAGGCTCCTGTTGTGGCTTCGTAACAAGTTGTTTTCCGTGTAGGGTTGTCAGCCCTACCCAACCCCCAACCTGGAGGACCAGTTGGTACAATTTGTCCCGTTTTTAGGCGCGGGAGACTCCCCTTCATCCTTCTCCGTCTGCAGCTTTTCGTTAAGAAAGAGCTCCCAGCGGTCACCACGTGGAGGTGGAGATAGGGTTTGGTAGTGGAGCTGTTGGTGTTGGTTCAGCAGGCATTTCCCAGGTTTTATGCTCCATCGTGGGTACCAATCCACGTTTCGCACTGGGACCTATACTACCCTTTGACCACCCACAGACTGATCTCATACCGAGTGATAATCCGCTTGATTACTTTGTCTCATGTGCGGAATTAAGCACCATATTTAAACGGGCAAACAATAAGAGAGAACAATTCCTTCGTCCCAGGATAATGGAAGAAAGTGCGGGTGTTCCCGATCTTAAAGAGAGCGAAGAATTCATACAATTTTAAGGGCTACCGCCCAATCAGTTTGCTGCCTAACATCAGCAAAGTATTTGCGGTTTTGAGATTGAAAGCCTTGAACAGGCATACCAAGAGAAAGTAATTATTGTTGAATGCCCAATTCGGATTTCGATCTGGACATTCGACAGTGCATGCAATAACGGAGATCACGTCTGATACTTGCGTAAGCCAGTAGGAACTGAAAAAGGATTTGGAGAGTTTTCTAGGAAGTGCGTTAAATACCTGGGTGTGCGTCTTGACGAACGTCGTTAAAGTTGCGCCAGAATGCGCTCGCGTTCATTTCTCTTCGAAGACTCTTTTATACTCCACATCCTAGCTGAAGTTTTAAAATCATTTACTACCTTACAATGGTTAGAACAGTACTTACCTACGGGTATCCTACTTAGTTTAAATTGAGTGCTAGCCAGATGGAGAAAATAAGGATCTTTGAAAGGAAATGTCTTCGCGCTTGCACGGGGCTTAACAGGACTGCTTCGTCAAATTACGAACATTATGTTACTATTCAGGTGATGTATGCTGCTCACAAGACAGGCTCATTCCTCCCGAGCCCTTCGTGTATCTGGATAGAAATGGTGCAGTTCTTGATTCTGCCGATGATCCGGTTATGTACCATACGTGTAAGGAAGAACAGAATATCCCAGGAACTTTGCTGCGGGGGCTCCGTAATTTGACTGGAGATACTCCAGAACGGGGACAATTAATGTTAAGTGCAATGAAAAGGAGAAATCCTGGTAGTGGTGGCTTCGGGATGCCGACTAGCGCGGGGGTGCTCAGTTCTGCCATTGGTCTCATGGTGGGACTATGTAAATAATGTAAAAATTATAAGGGCGTTGCTTTCACCTGGAATTAATAGAATTATGAATTAAATATTCTATTATATTGTATTGAGTTTATTCCGCTGTTCATTCATCAAAAAAGAAGTAAAGAATTGTAAAATACAAAAATAATTATATCTTCAAATACATGTATCATTCGTTTTATTAGCTTTAAGATAAATAAACTTAAGAATAAATTTAAATTTTAAGCTAAGAAGGGAGCAATATTTTTAAGCTTAAATTTATATACTGATTCTAATCAAATTAGCTATTAGTTTAGAACTAGCTTTTTAAGATGTGCAGAATAAGGTTAGGATGTTTCTTTAACTTTTTTTTCGTCAACGAGACATAGTAAACTTTATCGGGTTTTCGACCATTTCCCGACAACTTACATATTATTTTTCAATTTAATGTAATTAAGGTTTTGTGTGAAACAAAACCTTATTAGAATCGAGACGGTGTCTGTCTGTCCGTCTGTCCGTCTGTCTGTCTGTCTGTCTGTCTGTCTGTCACACCCGATTTATTCGAAAACGGCTGGACCCATTGTCACGAAAATTGGTGAGAGTGTGTAATCTGGTGTTCCCTTTACATACAGTAAGTGGCGTCATCTTGTGTTAAGTTTAAGGGGGGGCTCCCCGTACATGTGAATGGAGGGTGCAAATTTTTTTTCACAGAATGTAGCCATGTAGGGTATCAAATGAAAGGTCTCAATTAGTACTTTTCGAATCTGGTTCAATATTTGATATTAGATGAAACATAGGGGAGTAAGGGTTCAAAATATGACCCCCAAAAAGTGTAACAGGTCTCGTTCTCAGAACCTATCCAACCGAAAATTCTGAAAAAAATCACGGTGATGTATCTCTACGAAATCTAGGCCTCAAAATATATCCGGTTCAGATATCTGCACAAATGAAGTTAATAATAGTATATTTCCACATTTTAGAAATTTACCCGGAACCCCCCTTATGTTCATCCCAGAAGTGCAAAATTTACCATGCGTGTAACGAAGAACATAATGCACAGTTTGGTCAAGTTTGAAGAAAATCCAACTATTATTAACAAAGTTATAGGGGATGAAACTTCACAATTTTTTGTGAATTTCGTGCACTCCATAACCTGCATGACGTCATCATGACATTCAATTCAACGAAATGAGTTCTTATGAATTGGGTCGCAGAAAATTATTTTGTTTTAGTTTTTTAGTTATTTGTCAGCCAGACATGTGTGTATGTAGGTATATAATATATGCGTGCTAATGAACTTTGCGGGTAGTGCCTAATTCAAATAGATATAAGAAGTAAATCGGAAATATGGGTACGATCAATTTATATACGTGCCTATATGTGTACAGTATTCGGTAATAGGCAGTTTGTTTGTTTAGGGTGAGCGTGATATCTATGGCTGTAATATGTACGTATGTCTCGTAGTTAGGAAAAATATCAAAGATTATGTTGGATTTGTAGCTATATACGGACAGAAAAATGTGCGTTGAAGTTTCTTACATAAGATGAACACAAAACCTTTATACCCGAAGCGCGAGCTTCCGATATTCCGACTTGTTTTTTATGTTAATTATAATTTGTTAGCAAAAAACATCGAGTGCTAACGGTGGCCATCGTGTTTATTCAATTCTTTAGTGTTTTCTGTGAAACAAAACCTTATTAGAATTGAGTCGATGTCTGTCTGTCTGTCTGTTTTTTGTAAACACCAAACCTTATTAAAATCGGTTCAATGGCTGTGTGTCCGACTGTCCATCTGTCAGTTACACCCGATTTACTCAGAAACGGCTGACACGAATATTACGAAATTTGGTGAGAACATGTGATGTGTGTACCCGTTTACCTGCAGTGACAGGCACCATTTTGTGTTGAATTAAGGAGGGCTCCCCATACATGCGAAAGGAGGGTGTAATTTTTTCTCACAGAACATTGTCATGTGGTGGCTCAATTAGTACTTTTCGAAACTGAACTTTTTGTTGATATTAGGTGAAACCTAGAGGAGGTAGGGCGCAAAGTGTGTGCCACGAAAAGGGAAACACGTCTCCTTCTCAGAACCCACTCAACCAAAAAATCTGGAAAAAATCACAGTAATGCAACTATATGAAATCTAGACCTCAAAATACATCCCATTCCAATATCTGAACAAACAAATTAATAATAGTATATTACCGTGGAAATTCACCGCAAAGACTCCTTTAAGTTCATCCCAGAAATACAAAACACCATGTCATCAGCGTAGATGATAATATAGGACATAATTCTGAAAAGACAATCCGATTACTATTAACAAAGTAATAGAAGGTCAAAGTTTCGTATTTCAGGTAAATTTATAGCACCCAAGACACGTATGACGTTATCATCATATAAAGTGAACTTAAATGAACAGGGGAGTCCTGGGAACATTTTAGTTTCCCTTTTTTGACCTTTTTAGTTATTTGCATTTCAGTGTCAATCACTCGAGATAGCCATGTATTATATTTTCAATATAAGAGACATCTGTGCTCTGGTTACCAGTGGTTTTTAATCCAATTTGTGTGTATACTCTTGTGCATGGAATAAAGTCGAAATGCGTGAAGATGCGTTACATCAATTTAGATGCGCACATATATATGCATGCATCGTCATACGGTAATAGATAATGTTTACTTATTTGAGGTGAACACCATATTTATGCCGTTGATTTGTATGTACATATGTATGTGTATCTTGGGGGTTGGTAAAATATGACAGAATATGTTGTATTCTTAGCAATGTACGAATGGAAAATCACGCATAGCTAGTTTCTTACATAAGGTGAACACAAAACCTTTATACCCGAAGCGGCCGGCTTCCAGTATCCCGACTGGTTTTTGTTTGTAGATGTGGAAAGCCACAGTCTCCAAATATGACCCCCAAAAGGTGTACCAGGTCTCGTTCTCAGAAGCTATCCAACTAAGAAACTGAAAGAAAATCACAGTGGTGCATCTGGTGGTGTTCACATCTACACAAATAAAGTAAATAATAGTATATTTCCATGTTTTAGAAATTTAGCCGGAAGCCCCCCTTGTTCATGCTAGAAGTACAAAACTGTCACAAGCATAAGGAATGATATAAGGCATAACTTTGCAAAGTTTGAAGGAAATCCAACTACTATTACCGAAGTTAAAGAAGGTGAAACTATTGCATATTGTGTGGTGTGGTTCTAGGTTTTTAATCATTTATATATCAGCAGCCATATATGAAGCTTTAGGGTAGTGCCTCATTTAGATAGATATATTTGTACATTGAACAACCGGTATTCAATGTACGTACTTCATATAGACATATGCATACTTTTATAGACGAAGTAAATCGAAAATAGGTGTATGATGTAATAGGCAATGTTTGTTTGTTTGGGGTGAGCATAATAGCTACGTCTGTAATATGTCGTATTTCTGGTAGTTTGAAAAAATGTGAAAAGATATTTTGGGTTTTTAGAAACACCGTGAGAAGCATCGCCCTCTTTACATTGCCTTTCTGGATCTAAAGAAACGGTTTGACCGTGTGCCACACAAACTCATCTGGTATGCTTTACGACAACACTTAGTACCAGCAGAACTCGTGCGCTGGGTTCAATTGCTCTACTGCGATCCGAAAATTAAAGTTCGAAGTATGGCGGGTGTATCAAAACCACTTCGTGTCTCTGTTGGTGTTCATCAAAGAAGCGCCCTCTCATCACTCCTCTTTGTTCTTGTTATGGACATCGTCACACGGGACATGCAACATCCGGCGCCCTACATACTGCTTTATCCAGATGATGTTGTCCTAGCATCCGATAACACAAATGATCTCGTGCAACTTGTCCAAAAGTGAAATGATCGCCTCATGCAACACGGTCTCAGATTGAATTTAAACAAAACTGAATTTTTGACGACCGATCCCCATGAAACAGGCACAATCACTGTCAGCGGCAGTGATCTGCCCAGAACTGAGCGATTTAAATACTTGGGGTCAACGCTATCAACTAATGGAGAATAGCGTATGAAATTGCTTCACGCATTAACGCAACCTGGACGAAGTGGCGTTCCACAACTGGTGTTTTTGGTGATCGTCCTATCAACGAACGTCTCAAATCGAGAACTTATCGAATTGTCCGTCCTGTCACTCTCTATGATTCTGAGTGTTGGTCAACTATAAAAGACAATGAACGGCGTCTTGCAGTAATGGAGGCGAAGATGTTACGTTCGACTAGTGACGTGACACGTTTTGATGACATCCAAAATGAAGATATCCGCGATCGTTATGGGGTTGCACCCATCGTGGAAAAGTTCAGTATGAAATACGATATAGGATAGCTTTCTGGGAAGTTTGGAAGAAATCCCACTATCCTTAACAAATTATATAAGATGGATGATTTCCATTTCATGTGAATTTATCACGTATGACGTCATCATCATACTATATACCAGTTGGTTATGGTTTCTATGAATGTCAATTACTCAAGTTAGACATCTACACCATATGTATTATATTACAGCTGGGCTGTAAATTTCGTAAGCTAACATAGACATTTTTTTTTTATAAAATCTGATTTTATTCTTCTCAATATATATCTTCGAGAGCCATACAACGATTATAGCGGGAGGAAGGTTTGCAAAAGTATTGCAGACATTGTGACAGACCATACTTCACTAGCTAGACATATGTTCAGAATATGAATTGTACAAAATGATACGTGTCCTTCCTGTAATGAGTAAGCGGAGTCCACGCTGTGGACGAATCAGGCATCAGATTTTTGGTGCTGATGTGGCCCAGTTGCAACGGGTAGCATCGCATCCACTAACGAAACTCCGGCGATACGTAATCGAATCCGAGAAATTTCGTCAAACGAGGGCGTCGCAGGATTGAGAAGCTGTGGCTCCCGCATTTATGTCTCAACAATGATCCGACAGTGGAAGTGCATTCTTGCAATCAGATATACTCGGTAATACGCCTGAGAATATCGATAAGCATTGGGTCGTGTCAGAAATGCTCTTTTCTAGGGTGCTACGCAGATTATCGGCCATGTTCCGAAGGGACGTCATGAGACCTGGAATCGTGCAAGCTATGCTATTGACCGCTGCGAGTGGTGGTGGCTGTGACGCGTTCGAAAGGCAATGACATGCGAAATCCGGAGAAGTTCAGCGTAGTGCGCGCTGTGGCAAGCGATAATTCGTTATTTGGCTGGTCAAGGAAACGGAAGATGCCACATGATTTCATAAGTGTCTACCGCAACACGGAAGAGCTTGCATGTGGCCGCAAGCCTTTCGATGGTTCTGTGAAGGACCCCAACGGTCGACTTATTATCCACGATGTCAAGGTAAAATAGCACTTCACCAAGGTACTTAGCCGTACCACATCCGTTGATTTTCCCGCTCTTGTGAATGAAACGGGTAGTGACCGCAACATGCAGATATTGTCGTGTTCCTCCAACGAGAAGAAAAACATTTCTGCCATCAATGCTTTCAAATGGTCTCCCTGGACAATGACTGTAGATCCGTGCGTCTTGAAAAGTCATAGGGGAGCTGAAGGGCATTTCACGTAGTCACGAATGAAAGCCCGTAAGTGTAGTTGACGCGCTATATTCCACTAAGGGGTGAATGGCAACCATAATAATGGAAGCTATGTGTCCTTAAATTAAATGCCATGGTTTAGTTTGTCCAGATCGAAGGCTACGACTTGTGAGAGTGTAAGCAGATTTATGCCGCAACTATGTACCATAGCTCTGCGATTTTGCTTTTATTCTAATATTGTTTTCAAGTCGTAATAGTTTCTTGGTTGAAACTGCTTATTTCTAGTTTGCGAGTACAATGGGCCAACATGGCCTGAGTGCTCAGAAGCTGTAGCTTCTCCCCACCATACACACGCTTATTTCTAGTTAATAAAACAGTTTCAAAAATTAGATTTCTTTCTTCGTCTACCATAATTGTATATCTCCCCTTCTCTCCTCCTCCTCTTCAATTGAAGAATTTCAAGCAACTCTGCTAGTTGCTACAACTGTTCAAGTTTGGCAAAAATAAGCTGGTTTTGTTTGATATTTTAATGGTTTTGGGTTTTGTGGAAAACAAAACGCCCTTAAAATTGGTTTACTGTCTGTCCGACTATCTGCTTACTTTTATTGCTCCTATTGATTCGAAAATTGGTGAAAGGTTTGGAATTGTGAACCTAAATGATATGGTTCTCCATTCAAGTTAAAGGGGGTTTCCATATATGCAAATAGTGGTTCACGTTGTTTTTTAACTGTATATGCTCATGAAGAGTACGATTAGTGTTTTCCTCGGTTTTGAAATCAGTTTCGAAGTAGGAGTTTGGGGGGTAAGAACTGATCACCATTCTCAGGCCATTCCCAGAAACTATCTTGATGGAAAATATGAAAAAAAAGATGGTGCTACTGTGGGTGGATATTTCTCAAATTAAATTACGAACAGTATATTATAATATTTGCCCCATCATACTAAAAAAATATGAGGATCCTACATTATTACAGGTCAAAGTTGTCTCCATCGTGTAACTTTACTGCACCCCAAGGCACCATTTGTATGTAAAGTCTGAGAATGACATTAATTTGAATAGTCTGATCTACTTAACATACCTGTATAAACCACGAGGTTTGCAAAAACGGAACCAAGTATTCTTATACGAAAAACCCACAAAACCTTTCATACTCGGAGCATCCGGTTTCCGATTTGTTGCATTTAAAATCAATTTTCCGGGTTTGCCTCAACGCCTTACCACTAATGATAACATTACAATGCCGTTCACAATGTTTTACGTCATTTGTTGAGAATTTTCCACGATTTAGAAAGACAATTAAATTATGGAAATCGAACAGTTATCGAACATTGAGCTTAAAGTTATTTTCCCGACAAATAGCTACAAGTTGAAGTTACATATTAGGTTACGTACATATGCTCCCTCTCTCTCGTAGAATATAAATTGAATTTCATTCAACCCTCGTCATGTAAATCGATTATATTCAAGGTAAATCAGAATCAATTAACGCTTTAATGATGGCAGGATTCATGAAGTAATTATTCATTTAACTGTGTTCTATAATTTCAGCTTCTACAGATATTTGGGAACTGACTACAAAGTTTTCACGTTAATACATTTAGCGTGTCTGAAAATTTGTTACATATTAATACATACAACCTAAGATCATCGGAGAAGAATTAATTTAGTAAGTCTCTACAGTTCTTTTATAAATATTTTTAAGAACTTTCCTAAAGTATTGAAATAAATATCGTTACCCTTTTCACAGTTCTCGGCTGAACTCCATTCCTTTCAGATTAACCAAGAAATAAAGTATGTAACCTGTACATGTGTTTTATCAACCGAAAGTCAATAAAATTTTAACACCGTACTAATTGCAATACACATTGAGGAGGATAAACAATTATCCCTAAACTGATTGCTGCTGGCCACAAGAATAAAATAAAGCCCAATAAGGAAAAAGCGAATAGTAATGGTCTGAGTCGTCTAATACTTAATGCTAAATAGACACTGCAGCAATCCCGCAGCAGTATCTACTTATACATTCTTTTTTTTTTAAATTTGACATTTCTAATGAATTAAATTAAGATTGAAAGCTTTTCTCGAATAATCGGAATCGATTTTTTTGGCATTAATTGTAATTGTAATAATGTAGAATATATGGGTCAAATGATTTTTAAGGTTTTGTGTAATACAAAACCTTATTAAAATCGACTCAACGTCTGTCTGTCTGTCTGTCTGTCACACGCACTTTTCTCCAAAACGGCCTAACCGATCCGAACGAAATTCGGTGGACCGATGGGAACTGTGAAATCCCACACATGCAGTGAGTGGCATAAATTTAGGTGGAGTTTAAAGGGGGGCTCCCCATACATCCAAAGGGGGATTGAAAATTTTTTTCAGCGGATATAGTCGCATAGGGTATCAAATGAAAGGTCTCGATTTGTACTTTCCGAACTGATATTAGTTTTGGCGTTAATTGCAAAGTGCGTGAGTAAGGAGTCAAAATGTACGCATTTAAAGTGCGACAGGACTCATTTTCGGAAACTACCCAACCTTAAAATCTGAAAAAAATCAAGGCGGTGCGCTGGAGGGCAATGGAATTTTTAGCAATGTGACACGGAGCTGTCGTGCAGTCGCCGCTCCTCACATCTTTTTCTTTTGCTTCAGCTTTCCGTCCACAAGTGGGTCGGCTCGTCGTGATCGGTTTCGTCATTTTGTTTTATCAAATGCCTGACCAGGATGTAATCGCGAGACCTTTAAATCCAGTGTATCAAGCCACCATTGTTTTGGCCGGCTTTTTGGTTGCTTACTCTGATGTTCTGACCAATACTGGTTATTGAATTCTCGTTAGCGGGAATTACGTGACCACACCTTCGAAAACGCCTCCCTCGCAGCTTTTCTACGATCGGTGCAAACCCATATCGATCGCGGATATTCTCTTTTCAGACGTTATCAAAACGTGTCGCGCCACCAGTGCAATGCAACATCTTTGTCACCATTACCGCAAGACGCCGTTCATTGTCCTTTATAGTCGGCCAATGCTCAGAACTGTAGAGAGCGGCAGACGGACGACATTGCAGTAAATTTTAGATTTGGGACGTGCGCTGATACGTTGATCACAAAGAACACCAGTTGGGGAATGCCACTTTATCCAGGTTGCGTTAATGCGGAAAAACAATTTCATTACGCAGTTCTCCATTGGCTGATAGCATTGACTCGATATATTTAAATCGCTGAGTTCTGGCAATGGCAGTAACCTGCCCAGAACTAAGCGATTTCTATATCTCGGGTCAAGAAGAAAGAAAAAGTCTAACACGGCACCAAAAATGTTGCTTTTAATATTTTCTGATAATCCTATTTTGCAGACCGTAGTTAAGTCTGTATGCTAAAATACCGTTTACTTTTTTACTTTAGGATGATCACAGCGCCCTCTGGCGTGGCAGCGGAAAACACCTTTTTTTGCAAATGGGTGCATAAATTCTTGTGTATTTCAATAACTAGACGATGAGGCTGGAAAAATTACTATGCATGCTCAAGATATTAATAAATCTATGGTGAAAAATTCGTATTTGTATCTTTATCCAGTTCTTCACAAAAAATTCTAAAAAGGCAAAAACGGCTTTCACACGGGATAACCCTCTTAAATGGGCATATTACATTAATTCCAAATGTAATATGCATACTATATATAAGCCATTTATGTTGGCCTTTTCATGTTATGTTAAGGGACTTCCCTTAACTTGCTTTCTGCAAAGTGTGCTCACTGAGTAACGAAAATGATGTTGTTAGCGATAATTATAGCGATAATTATAATAACTCCACCATAGCCGATCCCAAGCCTGGCTGTGAAAGGAGGAGGTATAGATAACTTCAGTTTGAATGATCGTACGTCACAGCAGCGTTGCAGGGGCAGGTGAGGGAAGTACAGGAACGCCTGGTAGTTAGGGATATAATACAAACCCAAAAAAGAGGAGACTGAGGAGTCTAAGGTCCGGTACGATAACCGGCGGCAGCCGTCTGACTTGGTGACTCGGTCGGACTCCCGTTATGGAATGCGTTGCGTCGAAACTGCTAATCGAAGGGTGGTTCGACGTCTAGGCACCATGACTACCAGGAGCAGTGCTCCGCCTGCTGCAGCTGTTTCGCCACAGTCTGTGGTGGCTACTTTAGTAGGTTCGTGTAGGTAGCGGATGAAATGGACCGAGGAAATGAACATCTTCATCATCCGCTCCTACTACGAAATAACGGCGGGGTCGGGTACAATATCTTACCGCCCCTGGCGACAGAGATTCGTAGGCCGTTTCCCACAATTCGCCTACGTGGCTGTGCAGCGAGTCGCAGATCAATACTGCTATATACTGCTTATTACTGCGATGGGGGCAGAGGCAGCGGCATCAACAACCCCACGCCGCACTGCAAACACTCTTCTTCACCGTCCAGCTGAAGTCTCCGACGATGTTCAGGAAGAATTCCGAAGAGCGTGTATAGAATTCTAGGAAATAGATCATCAGTTATTCCCAGGGTCTACGCATCTCCAACAGCTGCGAGGATTTTTTCTCAAATCAGTGATAAGATTGCATCTCGCCTGAGTGCTGACATGGCGCCGCTGCAACTACAATCAGTTGTGCATTGTGTTGCAGTTTTGGCGGACGGGTTGCACGGTCAGACGATTCACTTTTGCGTTATTGGTTTGAGTGGCGAAAAAAATCCACGGTGGTAAATTCGTCTGCAACGTCGGCGAGACTCACTAAGCAGGGCATTGCTAGGCTGATTGAAATCAGTACTGGCAATACGAGCACCTGGTTGAAAAACAAAGCACAGAGGGTTTACAGTAATTATGCCATCCCCAGTGAGACACCCGTAGTTGCAATTCTGGACACACTAAATCAGAAACTTTCTGTTTTATGCAGTCGGTTGCGACTGTATGGCGACGTACGTAAGGAATCATCGAAACCTTTTCAGATCGCTCAACGAATTCCAACAATGCATGGCATAAATTTTACGTATGTTACCGAAGAGCAGGTATGATGAGCCATAAACCGCTCGAAAAAGGGCAAGGGTCTCGGTTTGGATCGGGTGCAGAATTTCTGGTATAAAAAATTTACCAGTATACACAGGCGGTTGGAACCTACCTATCTGCTATCCCCCATAATAGCAACATTGAACGGAAATACGTTGAGAAGAAAGTGAACTATTAGCCACTGGCTCAGGAAATCAAGGAAATTTGGCGCTTCGAGCGGGTGGTTGCAGTTCCCATAGTATTGTCTGATACAGATATTGTACCAAATTTCCTCACGGCTTCCTTTGATGTCCTGGGTCTCTCCCACAGTCTGGTTTAAACCATGCAGAAGAACACCACTATGCGCACGTGCTCGATGTTTCGGGGCGCTCTCAATGGATTCTCCCATTAACTTGCCACCGGCATTCACTAGTGTCTCTTTATATTTCAAGTAAGTAGGTTCGTCCAAGCCTGAATGATAATATGACAATTCGGAAAAAGTAATTTCGATTATGTAAGTCTGTGTATACTTAATTTCAGTTCAACTGAGATACTAGTCATCGATTTGTATAAAAGTCAACTGCCTAGACGCTTCTGTGGTCGTCATCTTCAAACGATTATGTTCATTGCAGATGTCACCTATCAGAAAATTAAATCGAAGACAGTTTACAGTTTCGTACCGGCGCAGAGGTAACTCATTGAACGTGACCTAACCTCTGCCGTGGGAGCTGCTTGACCAAAGCAGTTTGCAGGCATTATGCACTCACGAATTATGTTCAACGTAAATCCAGCCTCACTTCAGGCCAAAACTAGAAATTTTTGTTTAGGTATTGTCCTTAGTCCTAATTGGATCGGGCCAGACCAAATGGAAAGTTGCCTCTTACCTGGTACGAAACCGTATGCCGTCTTTTCATTTTTTTTTATACTTATGTGTTAAGCCCGAAAAGAAGAGACCGTGGATCATTAAACGTGGGTGTAAATTGCTCAATCCCTAAATGGAAACGCGTCGCAGCAGTTTGGTTCCATTTATTTTCGATATAGTCAAATGACCACAACTAAGTTGACCGAACTGAAGTCTTGCCCACCAATATACCGTTACATAATGCCATGCAAGTTTCTTACCATTTGGCCTCTCTCACCTTTGCACGAAAAATAATTTAAAAATCATTTGTCATAGCCCGTTGTCTCTAAAATTCCGAAACATAAAATGTTTGAGACAGAAACCTGGAACGCAGCGTTTGTAGCTCGCTTGTCTAAGTGAATTGATTAGAGGAGCGCGGCAATTCTATATATTCGGTATATCAACCTTGTATCGAGCTTGAAGTAAATTTGAAGGGACATTAATATTTTGTGGTAACCTAATCTCTGGATTAAGCTTATTTTGTAATGAAAAAAAAAGACAAATTTTATTTTTTAATGCCGAATAGTAAGTTTTTTATTTCGCATATACCGGTATTTCGAGGACCAGTTCTCCTCTTCCTTGGTGAGCTTTTGTTTACCATCGATGTGTATGATCGACATAATTACTTTACATTTTTCAAAAGGTAAAATACTGTGAAGTGACGGCGAAAGGTAAAATACTTTTTTGCGATTATGATTTGATTTCAAATTTGGCTTTGGCTTTTATGACAAGCAAATTTCTGTCTCCATCTTATTTATTAAATAATAAAGGGTATAATATAAACAATGGTAATAGCTAGACAGGAATTTGTTTCATTTTTTTCGTTTTCCGGTTATGGACGACGTCCGCACTCTCCGGCGGTCTAGTCAAGAGTTCCTGTCGTCTTGACATTTTTCGCCTCGGCTTCTTGTAAGGCCGTCGCTGTTTCCACGGGCGTTCAATGTGGCAGATGCGAATTTGCGGTGGCGTTCAGGGTTGCACCTCCGATGTGTCGCCACATCACTCCGCCCCCAGCTGAAACTACGAGATCGCGCCAATGAGGGTTCGGGTTGGTCGAACGCCCCGATAAGGAGAACCACGCCTCGGACGTCGAGCGCGAACGAGTGCTTGCCTCGTTCTAAGTCTCTAAAGGGGCCCTCGTATGGTAGTTGCAGCTGCCGCCGAGGAGCGTCTATACTAATGCGCACTTGTTCACACGTTTCAAGATCCCTGGGGATGCTGATCATCTTGAAAATCGTCTCCCTGAGCAGGATCAGCAAGCACGTTCGAACGGAAGTAGGTGTATTCCCTAGGTCAGCTGCGAGTCTTATTAACTTCGACGGGCAGCTACCTGAATCTATGTTTAATAACCGCGAGAAAAGAAGCGAGGCGGTTGTTTTTTGAGCTTCGTACTGATGAAGGTTTAAGTCGCTACCGAAATATATATTTACATTTAAAACTAAAAATTATAGTTTGGAGGAAGCTAGCTTGTCTATCAATTTTAGACTAGACTACAAGTAGCAGACAAAAATCTAATCTCTTAGAATTGATCATTTAATCGACTTCTGTGTTTGTTTCCAGAAAAGAATTTCCTCCCCGGAAAGAATACAACTCCTCCAGGGCGAAGCATACATTGGCTCTCTAGTGCCACCACAAATTTCATGTCAATCGGTCTTCACTGAAAGAATTTGGAGATCGCACCCGATTTTCAGTTTTAATGACTGAGGCGTAACTCTTTATCATGATAATGATCAGTTAGCAACTGTTAGTTGGGAAGTCTTGCACGATCCGCCACATTCACCAGGCTAAGCTCCCCTCGTCTAATAAGGCAACAAGGCTATAAATAAAAATTTCACAAATTGCCGGGAAGCCGAAAATTAGCTTGATGGATGGTTTGATCAGAACGAACAATTTTTTTTGGCGTGTTTTTTTTTTGGGGATCGGAAGATGGGGAAAATGTGTGGCTACGAGTTAATCATATCTGTTTTTAAAAAGTGTTTCTGATCCTCTTTTTTGCTAAAATAGTTTTCGTAGTGGTCAAATTAATGTGCAATTTTTTAATATCTGTTATCTGCATAATTTTGTACCATTCTTCTGCGATATGTTATGAGCAGTAGTCCGCTATTGTCTTCTCTTCGTTTTATTAATTCAGCTTTCTTCAGGTGCTCTTTAGCCTGAGCGCTAACGAAGCGTTTCGTTTGCCTTATGTAGGTGTCTAGGTAATTTTGTAAATGACACTTTTTCGTCTTGTTTCTTGGAATCCTTTGCTGTACCAAATAAAACAAATCATGAATATAGTTGAACCTGGTGGCGAGAAAACAGCGTCAATCCCGAGGATGAATATGTAAACCTACTGAAATATAATACTCGAGGGGAACTTTATGATGGAACAGCAACAACACCTGTAAGGATTATTCATACATTGAGGCAAATGCTTTTAGCATCTTCCCAATTTTTGGAAACTTTTCAGGGAGCAATGGACCCTATTTAATGAAATTTTTAGAGTCATGGAAAAGTTAAACAAAAAGTATTTCTCCTTTAATTCACTTCTATTGTTCGAAAAATAGCATCTAAAAACTAAACTAAAACTATCATCTTGCTGGCAACATGAACTCACGAAGTCGGCGGCATCGGAACCTGTTCGTTGGGGACAGGTGATTAACGGCCGGTGGATTGTGAACTTCACGAGCGAGGTGGTGGATGGCAGGAGTCTTCCTAGAACTAGTGATTCGAAAATACAGTGATCACAGTGAATTTGTAGTGATGTAAGCAAGTTGCGTCCCAACTATCATATTACATCAATATTTCAATTAAATTAGTATTTAAAAAAAATGAATTTTGGATAGAAAATGGTCAATACCGGCATTTCAAAATTTCGTTGTTTTTACTAGAACTGCTTATCGTGAAATTCGTTCAATTGCTTACGTTTAAAGTAGACTCTTTGTCCCCCAAATTTCCGATTCGTGCATTTGTTTGTTATTAGGTAGGTTTTCTTTTCAAAATTCTTCTAAATAATTCACGGGCTTAAAGAATGCATTCCATCCTTGCAATGGGTGGATTCCAGTAGGCTCATGGTGTTGCTCCACTAGCAACCAAGACCAGAAATGACCTGATCGCAAGTAAGTGATTAATACGCTAGTGGAGAAAGTACTCCTATAAAAATTTCACCACGTTTCATATTTTGGCAGCATAGAAAATAACAATTTAATTCCGGCACTCTAAATCCGAACAAATCATGACATCGGCATGGCAAAACTTCATTAAATCGTGAGTAAGTTAAGTTGTTTCTGAAAAAACTAGTGTAAATTTGTCGTTCTTCGACTGAGTGTTTAGCAGAAAAAATGACGGCTGTTTTGAGTTGAATTATCCCTACAGTGGTAAAGTGCGGTCCATCATACGCGCTTTCTATGGGTGCCAAAAGCATAGCAAAATATGGGAGAAGTCCTCCAAATTATCGGTTTCGGTGGGAAGTTAATAAAGTCCCGTATGATAATTAAAAATGGCTATGTTAGTTGAATCAAAAGTAGAGAAGAACAAGGAAGACAATTAGAAGTTAACAAATGCAGGTGTTCATTTTTTCTCGAAGGAAAAGATATACAGATTGTGACAAGGAAATATATTTACGGACAGATCGACAGCTCAACAGACGGACAGACCGACAGATGAACAAACATGTGAGGAGTTGTCAAATCTCCCATCATGTGCGACCCCAGGATAGAGGCATACATATTGATGTGTCAATACGTATTCATGCCCTTTCTTTTCGAACTCTGCGTAGACTAGTGCATCCTCATCTCTGGTGTGTGTTCAAAATGATTATGAGAAGGATATCCAGAACGTAAAACCACTACGGATGACGTGAGAAACAATAAATTCACCGTACAGGGGTTCGAACCCCAGTAGCAGTAGCTTGTGGGAGGGAGCAAGCGAGCTATCGGTCGTCGATGTCCCTCGACCACAGCATCTCGGTAGTAGCGAACAGTCGCATATAATGCTGCTAGTGATTTGGCTTTGGAGAAGGAGGTGGTCAAATGTAGTACCACTTTACGGGAACACCGGAAACAAACCCTAACAAAGACACATTTGTGGTTATTCTATTTGTAGTGAGACATGAGAAAGGCACTTACTCCTCACCCTAGAAGGGATTGCATTTAATAATATATAATATATTCACCTTTCTTTCCATTTCGAGACACCTTAGCTTTCCCAATATACTCCCCTAAATTTCCTAATTCCCACCCCGACATTTACTTACTTCAACCCTTCAATATTTTAAAATTAATAATTTTTCTTTGTTTGCCAAAACCTGGCATCTTTCCCGAAAGCTTTGAATTTTAAAGTTTTAGATTTAGAAAAGGAACATTGATCCTGCACATAAATTTGCCCAGGTAATATATTATTGAATGCAGGCCTAACGTTCTGCTTTTGGATGAGGCAACTGAGAATGCGTTTTGCAATGCGAAAATTTTGACTTTAAAGTGAACGGGACCGGGACCGGTTGATGGAATAGATAGTTAATCAGCTGGATATGAGGAGATCGTTTTTGCTTGTCGCGAGAGAGTACTGTTGTGGTAACGCGACAGAGCTGATTCCTTTGGAATTAATTGGTAATTATTCACAATCAAGGTATTAGCGTTTTGATTGAAAATTGGGATGATAATCGGGAAATTTTTAGTACTTGATGTTAAAATAATTCCATTTTTACAATTATTCACCCGAAAAGAAGTGTTACGCGCATTGGAAGGAGTTTTCTTTGAATTATGTCGCGAAGACGTACACTCACCTAATTCGACTCCCACTGGGCCCACTGGCAGAACCCGAATTTCTACTAATTTGTGGAAATATGGAAATAATTGAATACTGGCTTTTTCTGGTGTGTTGATATTTGCGGTCAAAGACTCAACTTTTGTCCTTCGAAGTTGTTTTGTCGATGTTCGTTAAGAACCAGTGATAACACATTGACACATTGAATTCGCGAACGTCCCACTTCGGGGAAGAAACACTGACGGAACTCCTTGTCGAAGAATTAAAAGAAAATCCCATCTGGTCGAATCCATGCCACGACGAGTGAAGTCTGTGTAAAAAGCTAAACCATAACAATAAGAAGTATGACTAGTAATATTTCGAGTTTTTGAAGTCATTATTATGATTTTGTAGCTCTGTCCAAATTTCCATTTTGCCTAAGAAAATTAGGTTTCTTGTGCAGTGTGCTCTTAGTGAGGGTTTTATTTTATCATTTTAATTTACATTCCCTTACAACAGACTAGTCGATACGTTCTTGCAAAAAGAACATACAACCTCGTTTATTCCCCTTTTGATAATTTATATATTTCTTACAATGGTGTCTAGATTTGAATTTTGCTCACTGTAAGTTCTCATTTATTCATTGGAATTGGAACACCTCTAAATAGGAATCGTGACACTGCCTTAGCCATTGATAGTTTCACTTAAACCATCAACGACTTTTCACAAACAAAATCGCAGGTGGTCAATCGGCACAAGCCCTCAGTGTGTATCCTAAAAATGCTCAACAGAAAATGTAACTTGAAGCGTGCATGGGAAAAGACAATCTGTCACAGGCAACACAAAGCCTATGAACAATTCCGTATGATAAAATTCAGCAGAATGTGAGAAGCTATCCTGGACACTTAACAGAGGCAGCGGAGGCCGAATATTCTCCTTGGAAAGCTGGAAGGAATCTGTAAAAAAGTGAAAAAGCACTTATCACCTAGGAAATGGTGGCTGAGTTCGAAGTCATGCTAAAAAAAAAGTGCTGCACAGGCGACTCATTTGAAAAATATTTCCAGTGAAAAAGAAAGTTCAACTTTCAGTATATTTACTCTTTATCTACTAAACCGCAACTTCGCTTTAAATTAAAGATGCTGCTTGCATCAAGTACCCAATTAAGATCGTCAACGCGATGCCACGTATTGGCTACTTCCCAAACATATGAGGAACTTCTGTTGTGATGACGATCGCAAAACTACCGTCATACTGTCCATCAGCTTTCCATCCTATCAAAAGTGTTTCAGAAACTGCTTACCTCAAAGATTCGGTCGTTCCTAACAATATATTCTCCTACCATCAATTCGGCTTGCAAGAAGAACATTCATCATCATCAACGGCGCAACAACCGGTATCCGGTCTAGGCCTGCCTTAATAAGGAACTCCAGAAATCCCGGTTTTGCGCCGAGGTCCACCAATTCGATATCTCTAAAAGCTGTCTGGCATCCCGTCCTACGCCATCGTTCCATCTCAGGCAGGGTCTACCTCGTCTTCTTTTTCTACCACCCCTATAGATAGACTTTTCAGGCTTTATCATCCTCATCCGTACGAATTAACTGACCCGCCCACCGCAACCTGTTGAGGCGGATTTTATCCACAACATGCCAGTCATCGTATCGCTCATAGATTTTGTCGTTATGTAGGCTACGGAATGGTTCATCCTCATGCAGGGTTAATTTTTGAAAGCTGAAATAGGTTCTGTTGGCTGCAACGACCGTGCATGGATTTCATCATAGTTGCTGTTATCGGTTGTGATTTTCGACCCTAGATAGGAGAAATTATCAACGGTGTCCAAGTTGCAGTCCCCTATCTCTATTGTTTTCGTTTGACCAGTGCAATTTGGATTTGTTGAATAAAGACAGTTTGCGTGTCTCGGATCGTCCCCATGATGTCGATATCGTCAGCATAGACCAGCCATTGGGCTGACTTAAAGAGGATCGTATTCCTAGCGTTTACATCGAACGTTTATGAGGCTTATCTTCGTAAATTTGCCTCGCAAGTGCAGATGTGCATAACCGTTCGCTTGAGATTTTAAAGCCGATAATATTCAGTTTTTTGCTGACTAAGAAATCTTCCGAGCACATAGTTTACTGGACCACCACTATAATATGTGGTGTAGTGGCTCATCTCCATGAAACCGGTCCCTGTCCGATACACCGCAACGCTCTTACATCAGCCCTATATTGGTACAGGGTATTGGCTAGCTGCTTGGCAGCTCCATCTCTGTACAGGGAGCGCACGTTCCTTGAGAAGATGCGCAAATCTTTATTCCATTATAATTGCCGGGTTCATCGTTGTGTTGCTAGTCTAGACCGAGGCTCATTCCATGGCGTCTGAATAAGTTGTTTTGCGTGTAGGGATATCAGCCCTTCCCAACCCCCAACCTGGAGGACCAGTTGGTATAATTTGTCCCAGTTTTACGCGTGAGAGGCTCGCCTTAAATCTTCTCCGTCAGCAGCTTTACGTTAAGAAAGGGCTCCCAGCGATGACCACTTGGAGGTGAAGGTAGGGTTTGGTAGTAAAGCTGTTGGTGTTGTGTCAGGAGGTATTTCCTAGGTTTTAGTTCCATCGTGGATACCAATTCACATTTCGTCCTGAAGTTATGCTACCCTTATTAAGTTTCCTTTGAAGTATTGACCTGCAGTTTTTCTCGACATAGCCCAGGTTTTTGAGCGAGTATTGCACAAAGGGCTCTTACACAAGATTGGAAAAATTCAACCGGCAAGCATGTGTGATGTGAAGTCCAAAAGTACAAAAGTTTCACGTCATCTGGAGGCATCCTCGCGATTTTTATGAGAGCTAAGGTTCGGCGTGTCATCCGTAAACGAATAAACTTGATCAATAACTAACGATATGGAAAATTCGTACGAATGAGAGCAAAAGCTATGATGTTACGTTCACTTTAAATCGAAAAACGTGCCTGCCCATTTTGTTAAATAGAGTCAATAAAATACAGTTCTGCAAAAAATGGAAGATATAACATAGTCCACCAGCTTGTTTGAATCGGTAATATAATCTGAAATGCCTTGCCTGCGGCCCTGGTTAATCTTTAATTTTCCGCGATAAAGTCCTCTCTATATTTCATACGAAAATTCCTACCCCCATGATCTTTAATAGTATCTGGTAATCTGAACACTACAACCTCATCTCTGTATCGTCACTAAAGCGTGGATGGGCCGGAAACTTGCGAAGCTTCTAAGGCAAAATTCGTCGATCCAGATTTTGTTCAAGAGTTCACAGAACTTCGATATCATGGCTGTACTTCCTGCTTGTAGTAGTTCACACCCGGTGTTTTGTTGTTTGGAGGCACTTTTACGGCATCCTTGGTTTACCTAAAATGCGTTACATAGAATTGCTCTTGGCTAGAACCCTGCTGTGTTCCTCTTATCAAGTTATGAAAGGTACCTATGTCTTCAATTATGAGTCCCAACATACTGTTTCTTTTGGAGATATTGTCATTTGCAGAAAAAGTTTCCATTTTGACGATGGTGAAGCTTGTGCTGCTTGTGATAATGTCTATAATCATGATGAAGGCTGATTATTTGCTGGATTGTAGTATACAAAATCAACTTTCGACTGTATATGGGCCATTGACGCCTTTTTCCAATGGAATGAAATATTTTTTTCTATTTTGTATTAGATATGAGGCAACTCCATAATTCTTATCTCTTGTTTCATTTGATTTCGTGAAGTATGGTCTAAAAGTGTCCTCCATTCAAAAAATAAACAGTCATTCGCAATGCGGAGTCATAAACCGGTTACAATTGTTTATTTGCCTCAATAACTAACAGGAAATTATTGTATTATTATTATAGCATGTACCAGGTGTTCCATACAGGAACCGGAAACCTCCACCGGATCCGGTAGAAAAATCCAATAAATTATTAAATCTTTAACAAGGCGTGCATTCTCTAATACAAATAATCCGCAATTTACCATGAATTTTCGAGATACATTCCCAGTTGACGTTGACATATACAACGAATGACGGATACCAGGGTTTTTCACGACAGCGATGAAAAATGTTCATGCTATTTTTCCCCAAGACACCGACTACTGCTTGTTCCTTTAACTAGACGAAATTGTTTTCTCCGCACCAGAACAGATTTCGTTCTTTCTGATTTCATATAAGTGAAAGTATGTAGTCCTTCCCTATGGCAATATGTAACATGTTACACTACTAAATCGAATTGAATTGGTTCCAGATGAATGGATTGTTTGATAGATGTGTGTTTTCTTCTAATTTATGTCAGCTTTCTGAGCTGTCCTTAAGGACATATCTTTTAAAGTTGTATTTTAAATTTAATAAAAAGTTAGGGAATTTAAAAAAATTTGATCAATCATTATTCAGAATCCATTGGCTGCCTCATCACGGAGCATCATAGGAAATATATAATATCACTTCTAGTAGAGGAAGCTCTATTGTGCTCTTCAAGAGTGATTACCTCGATCGCAATGAAATTAAGTGCCGAGGCGAAAGCGATGGTGGCGTTAAGATTAGAGATTGTGCCCATTCCTGCAGGTCGTTTCCTATAGCCTACGAAAACTTCTAAGTTCATCAGCATATTATCAATATATTATGATCCGTAATTATACGCAAGTGTCCGGATAGCTGAGTGGTTAGAGCGCAAGGCTGTCGTACGGAAGGTCGCGGTTCAAATCTCACTGGTGGCAGTGGAATTTGTATCGTGATTTAACGTCGGATACCAGTCGACTTAGCTGTGAATGAGTACCTGAGTCAAATCAGGGTAATAATCTCGGGCGAGCGCAATGCTGACCACATTGCCTCCTAGTGTACCGTTACGGTCTTGAATGAAGTGCTCTAACACACTTCAAGGCCCTGATCCAACATGGATTGTTGCGCCAACGATTATTATTAATTATACGCAACTGAGGCTGAAACTATCTCGTATCAATCAATTCACTGTAGAAAATTCCGGAGACCTCCGTAAAAACCGGCAAATAATTAATGCAAGATTAAATTTTGTGTAGAGTACCGACGAATTTCATACCTATTGACGGGAAATTTAGTAGAAAGTTGGGACTGTGAACCCACACGCATGTAGTGTTTGACAACGTTCTGTATTGTAATCAATGCGTGATTCGCGATGCTTCTAGCGAACGGGTTTAAGAAAATTAAAACGTAACACCGTCTCTGTCGCTAGTAGTGATTATTTTATTAAGCAAATATCGATATTTCGGGAACAACTTATTCCTTTCTTCAATGCAGAGGTGTATACACCTACTAGCGAGGAAGACAGTGTTCTGTATTGACCATAGTCATGTTGCGTATCAAATGAAATGACGATGATTAGTACTTTCCGAATCGGGTTTCACTCGTAATGCCAGTTACAAAAGGGGCTAGTGAAGAATTAAAAAAATGATTACTTAAATTCACAAACTACTCAGCCAATAAATTTGGAAAAATCGTGGTGATGCTCTTCTATGCTCTATGCTCTTCTATGATATGGTGTCTGCTCAGATATCTGCTAAAATAAAACCCCGAAAGTCACCTTAAGTTCATTCCAGAGTAATAAAAGATGAAATTATCTAGACGATGATATGGAAAGATGGAGGGAATATTTCGAGCAGATTTAAATGTAAGAATTTGTTCATCTTTCACCTTCACAAGCACTGCCGACATTCAGAGCAATTCCACCGGTCACCTCTAATGAAGTCAAGGAAGCAATAAAATGAAAGAAGTCGGGGAAAGTAACAGGACCTGACAACATCGTATTTGAAGAGCTGGGACCCAACACTGTGGCTCAGTGAGTTGTTCAATCGGGTTATTGAGGAAAGGCGAGCTGACTGCCAAGAAAGCACCACCGCTCCAATATGGAAGAGAAAGTCCTGGAGAATGTTGAAATGACCGTCCGATTCGGTTATTGTCAAGTCGAGAAACCGGAAGCTACATAGACACTTGAGGTATAAAAGGTTTTGTGTTTGCCTATGTGAGGAATGATAAGTGCATGACAGTTCCATAGTCGAAAATTCTTCGCTTATGTGAATATCCCTCCGCGCACGGTTTTCCATTTGAACATAGCGCGTCATCGCGATTTTCATTTTACTCCATGCACAAAAGGATACAGTACATATATCTACTTAAAGTAAATACCACTGGTCCTATTGGAGTCTCGAGTAATTCATACTTATATACAAATAGTAAATAACAGAAAAAGGTAAAAAGGTGAAAATGAAAACCCTGTAGTTCATATAAATTTACTTTACATGGTCTTGACGTCGGTTGAATAGATAATCGAGCCCTTTCATTTGATGCCGCACATGACCATATTCTGTAAAAAATAAGTTACACCATGTTTCGCATATATGGGGGAGCCTCCCTCAAACTCAACAAAAAATGTTGCCACTATATGTAAAGCCTACAGACGACATTCTCTTCGTAACAATCGGCTCAGCTATTGTCGAAATACATACAGATATTAAATCGATTTTGATACGGTTTTATTTTACACAAAACCTTAAAAAGGGCAGGGGAGAATCAGATGTTTCATGAAGGGAATTTTAATATTTCAAAATTTTGCATGCCCTCTTTATATGTATTTACGTTTGGATCAGCGCAGCCGGTGTGGAGAATAGCGCGTGTGACAAACTGACAGACAGAGAGTGAATCGGTTTTAATAAGGTTTTGTTTTACACAAAACCTTAAAAACGAAAGAAAATAGTAACTACAGTGAATGTGAAGTGAATGACCGCAAGGAGAAACAGGAGGCTAAATATCGCCAGAAGGCAGATCGAGAAAGCAACTAAAATGAAGTAGGTAGTAGCAGAGTTGCAGCAAGAATTGGCTCTACTGGAGCGGATGAGCTCAAGGGAACAGGATCAACACCAGTAACAGCAATTACAAATGTGTCAATCAACAAAAAACAGAGATCGTATTATGAAGGAGAGAAAGTATCTAACCACTTTTACGGGAAAAGGAGAAGTCAAAATCAAAGATTTTGTAAGTTCAATTGAGTATTAATGCTAGTCAGGAAATGAAGAATTAAGACAAGAGGATATAGAAAATATTATACAAAGTGAGGCCAAAGATGCCATGACAAATTGACAACAGCCTCATAATTTGGATTTAATAAAATTCACACTTAAGTTAAGATACAAACCAGATGGAGAACCGGTGGAAATACATAAGCAAATTAATGATTTAAACGTATAGTAAATAATATAAATGCCTGTGAACTGCACAATCTAAAGTATGAAAAGGATGAATTTATAACTTTGTACAATAGGGATACGTATACAGATCTATTTAATGTAGAATCGTTACTTGTAAACAAAGCCAAAGAAATACCTCAAGGAGTCCTTTTAGATTAATTTTATGGCAATGTCAATTTAGAGGAAATAATGAAAATTATGCGACATTCTATAATGGGAACAGTAAAACGCAAATCGACTATATTCTGATAAGACGCCGACAGTGTACCATTGGCACTGATTGCAAAGCCGTTCCCTATGAGACCATCGCACCTCAACATCGACCGTTGATTGCCGTTCTGCGAAATAAGCCACCGATAAAACAGCATGAGGAACGCACTGGCCCGCGGCGCATGAAATGGTGATTTCGTGAGAAGAAAGAAACAAGTCGTAATACCAGAAGCTCGCGCTTCAGGTTTAAAGGTTTTGTGTTCATCTTATGTGGTGCTCTGAGGTGGCGGGGAGAAAGGCGGGGCGGCAGCCCTGCCGGCAGAACCAAAACCAAGTGGCCGATGAGAACCTCCACGTGATGGCACCGGGAAACGCTGTACTCACTTTGGCTTGCCGACCGTGATGCAGTAGACGAATGCTCGAAAGGCCTAATCAGGGCGATCAAACCCGAGTCTTCACGGAGACTCATCTGAAGTGGCTAAACCTTACCAGGGGTATACTAGTAACATGGGAACCGGGGTAGCCCCTGGACTCATATACTTCGGGAGAATCACTGTCGTATATGAGTACAGCTCGGTTGTTTGCGGTTGGCCCCCCTAGTGGGAGCTTCAAGGGGGCTGCTGGTGATGCTCAAGCGAGAAGAGACCTTCGGGCCTCGGCGTGGTGTTGCATTTCAACACGGGTGCCGCACTCCTTAGTTCGGTAGAGATTTTGGTAGGTCTTGCACCCACCAATATGAATGTTAAGCCATGCACTTGCATAAACTGGTACCGTTGTTGCTTGTCACAGCGGGGCTCTGATTGTGGTCCCAAAATCAATCCGTGTCTTAAGAAGTCCGTGGGATTAAGCTCCATGACAGGTACCTACGTTAAAACCCAAGGACTTAACTATTCATCTTATGTAAGAAACTTCAACGCACATTTTTCTATCCGTATATAGCTACAAATTCAACAAAATCCTTCATATTTTTACAAACTACAAGACATACGTACATACTACAGCCATAGATATTATCCTCACCCTAAACAAACAAAGTGCCTATTTCCGAATACTTTACACGTATATAAATTGATCGTACCCATATTTCCGATTTACATCGTCCACAAAAGCTAACATATCCACATATATAGTAGGTATATTAAATACGGCTAGTTTAAAGTACAAATATATCTATCTGAATTAGACATTACCCGCAAACTTCATTAGCCGGCATATACTATATACCTACTTACACACATGTCTGTTTGGACTAATTGATATTCATATACAAATGACTAAACAACTGAAACAAAATAATTCTTTCCGACCGCATTGATATGAGATGATGACGTCATGCAGATTGCAGAGTGCACGAAATTCACAAAAAAATGGCAAAGTTTCACACCCTATAACTTAGTTTTTAATAGTTTGATTTTCTTCAAACTTGGCCAACTTGTCCATTATGTTCTTCATGCCAAACTTTTTGTGGAAATATACTGTTATTAACTTTATTTGTGCAGATATCGGAACCGGATGTATTTTGAGGCCTAGATTTCGTGGAGATGCACCACTGTGATTTTTTTCAGATTTTTAGGTTGTATAGGTTCTGAGAACGAGACCTGTTACACTTTTTGGGGGTCATAATTTGAGCCCTCACTCCCCTACGTTTCACCCAATATCAAATATGGAACCAGTTTCGAAAAGTACTAATTTAGCCCTTTAATTTGACACCCCACATGGCTACATTTTATGAAAAAAAATTTACACCTTCCATTCACATGTATGGAGAGCCTCCTTAAACTTAACATAAAATGGCGCCACTCGCAGGATGTAATGGAAACAACAGATTACATACTCTTACCAATTTTCATGACAATCGGCTGTGACCGACATGCAGACAGACAGACATCGACTCGATTCTAATAAGGTTTTGCTTGCCACAAAATCTTAAAAAGGGCTGCGGAGAAATAGATTCTTCCTGAATAGAATTTTCATATTTTACTCCTCAATTATTCTCGTTAGAATTTTAATTAGCAGGAAATCGATCAGTTTGAACTGCTATAACTTTGACACTAATAGCCGGATTTTCAGGAAACTAGGATGAACTTGGTTGGTTGGTCGGTAATATACTATTAGTAAGTTTATTTGAGCAGATATCGGAATGAGACATCTCTCGAGGCTTAGATTTCACATAAGTGTTTTACACAAAACCTTAAAAAGTCCTGGGGAGAAGTAGAGTCTTCATAAATGCGACTTTTATATTTCACTCAAGGGTCGATTATTCCCGTTAATTATGACGTCAGCATTTTATTTGCGTGGCTTTGGGAGCAGTTAATTCGCGCGAAATTGCTAAATTTGAGCTGCTATAAACTTTGGCGTTAATAACCAGATTCCTATCAAATTCGGCAGGTGTATACGAAATATTGTCCTCTATGCTACTACAAAAGTCCTAAGATGAATTTAAGCGGAGTTTTTCAGTAAATTTCTATAATAAAAGTTAATAATATACTATTAGTAAGTTTATTTAAGTAGATATTGGAATGGGACATATTTTGCGGCCTAGATTTCATCTAAGCGCATCACTCTGATTTATTTTCGCATTTCTAGGTTGGGTAGTTTCCGAAAATGAGTCATGTCTCACTTCGAGTGCGTACATTTTGACTCCTTACTCACGCACTTTGCAATTCACGCCGAAACTAATGTCAGTTTCGGAAAATACAAATCGACACCTTTCATTTGATACCCTACACGACTATATCCAGTGAAAAAAATTTTCTATCCCCCCTTTGCATGTATGGGGAGCCCCCCTTTAAACTCCACCTAAATTTATGCCACTCGCTGTATGCGTGGGATTTCATAGTTCCCATCGCTGCACCACATTTCGTTCGGATGGGTTTAGCCGTTTTGGACAAAGTGCGTGTGACAGATGGACAGACATTGAATCGATTTTAATAAGGTTTTGTTTTACACAAAACCTTAAAAATGATCTCACATAAACGATTACCAACCATTAAGAATGTGGAGGAATTCTGGAACCAACTGAAAGACACGATCCACAAAGTGACCTCTACAACCCTCGGGGTCACCAAGCCAGGTAAGCGGTACATCAACCGAGATACTTGGATTTGGAATGACGATGTCCAAATGAAGGTGAAGAAAAACGCCTCTGCCACAAATTTCTAGACGATAAAACGCTTGCTGATTGGCAAATTTATAAGAATGCCAACCGGGAAGCAAAGAAAGCAGTCGCTGTCACCCGAGCGGATAATTACAAAAATCTTTACAATAAACTGGACACTCGGGATGGCGAGATCTGTATCGACTTGCTGTTGCGTTAAGGACAAGAACGGTACTTTGCTTACCAACCGTCGAGCCGCAACAGATAGATGGCGAGAATACATCGAGTAGATTTCAACGGAAGAATTTGCTCATCCTCCACTTTCACAATCATTGCCGATATTTGGAGCAGTTCCACCTGTCAGTGCAACTGGTGCTCAGAGGTGGCGGTCAGGAAGACGGGGCGGCAATCCTGTCGGCCAAACCAAAACCAAGTGTCCGAGGAGAACATCCATAGTGGTGGCACCGGGAGACGCTGTACTCACTTTGGCTTGCAGACCGTGATGCAGTAGACGAATGCTCGAAAGGCCTAATCAGGGCGATCAGACCCGAGTCTTCACGGAGACTAATCTGAAGTGGTGATTGGCCACGAAACATCACCAGGAGTATACTGGTATCATAGCAACCGAAATAGTTCCTGGACTCTCATACTTCGGATGAACTCCCGTTATATGTGAGTACAGCTCGGTTATTTGCACTTGGCCCCCTAGTGCAAGTTTCATGAGGGTTGTTGGTTATGCTGAAGCGAGACGAGACCTTCGGGCCTCGGCGTGGTGTTGCGTTTCAACACGGGTGCCGTACTCCTTAGTTCGGTCGAGATTTAGGTATGTCTTGCATCCACCAATATGAATGCTAAGCCATGCACTTGGTATAGACTGGTACCGTTGTTGCTTGTCTCAGCGGGGGTCTGATTGTGGTCACAAAATCAATACGTGTCTTAAGAAGGCCGTGGGATTAAGTTGTACAAACAGGTGCTCACGTTATACCGTCAAGGACTTAACTGTCATTCACTGAGAACCGAATCTTTAGCAAGTATGACGGATGAAAAGGGAGTGTTCATGTTACACCCTCCCCCTCTAGGAAATTCCAGCAACAAGATGTTCATGTTCATGTAATGTTACTATAGTGTAAAGCAAGCTACGAACATGACCACTCATTATCTATTAAGATGACTTCTTTAAATGGTTTACTTACTTTACAGTTCATTTTGCATTTGATTTTGAAAGTTTATCGTATCGCATCAAATTAACTCGCGACTCTGGCAATTTGATCGTCTAATGAATGTCCAATCAACTTTTCCTTTCATGATTGCGATAGTCACAGGGGTTGTATTCAGGCTTCTGCCCTCCCCTTGCGAATCTGTTCTGCGGCTGAAGCACCTCGTGTATGATAATTGTTGGTTTCAGCGCTACAGCAGATCGATTGGCGCTTAATTCAATTCGAATCTTCCGATGAACATCGATTAAATTACTGAACGAAGCAATATTGCAGCCAGTACGCACTTTGGTGCTTATTCTCCATTTCCCGAAATGGAAGAACATCATGCTTGATTGTAAAATAAACTACTAAATCGCGGCGAACCCGGCAGTTTTTATGATAATAAACTCAATTTTCTAATTCACCCACTTAAGTGGAATGAACTGTGAAGCACGTGTTTACGAAAGACCCGATAGTCGCGCACTCTCCATTCAAAATACTACTCGTAAACGCACTAACTATCGGTTTTCGATCGGAAAGGGATCTCCGCATTCGCATTGGCAATATTTCGCTTTAGCCAAAAGCTAATGCTTTGGACTGCATTTCGCAATACGCATCATGGTTTCGTCAGATGTGAACAACGACAAAGATGAATAAACGTTTTTGCGAAGTCTTAGCAATTCTCTATATTAACCTTAACATATTTAAATGAATTTTAGGGATTTGTGTGATAAAATTGTGATCTTTTTGAAATATAATTTTAAAATGAGTGAATGTCGGGATAGAAAATAGGAACCACAATGGCGTTGAAATGAAAATATTGAAGGGAGTCAAGCAAGCAAAACAGAATTATGCTGCATATAAGGAGGTCCATTCTCATCCGCTTGCTACTGCACAAAGAGAGCTAATTGCTGTAAATCGCGAAATGCTATGCACACTACAACACTTTCGTGTTGAAAGATTTGCGGAAACCGTTAATCCTGTTCTTCCAAATAATGTTCTTTCAAAAGAATCCTTGCTGATTCAACTCTGGAGTTCGTGAAAGTTTCGTTTGGTTCTCTACGAGAGTCCAGTTTCGCACTTGATACAAGCCCTTTTATATTCTCGGTGGGAGTTCCTGAAATTTAATCAGTCCTCATTTTTGTAACCTCGATTCTGTTCTGAATATATCATCACCTTTATTTCATGTGGAGGACACGAAGAATTATAGTTTAGGTACAGTTACCACCCAAATGTATATGCGTTGAATAGAATGGTTTTGCACTGAGTTTAGTAAAGAATCTCTCATTACCGCCCAAGAACGCAATTAGTAATTTTGAAATGCATTTTGAGATGAATCTGAGTCTTAAAGTTTCAAATTCTGCAGATCATAGATTTTATAGACTTTGAGCTCGGGAATTTTGTAAATGGAAAACTAGATCAAACACGCGACAATGCCTTTACTCAACATGAGGTTCCAAGATTCTGGAAATTTATTGAGAAATTGTCCCAAGTTTCCTGCCAAACTAGGCAATACTGAAAATATGCAAAGACTTTTGTAGTTTTTGACTTTCAGGTTGTTTATTTCGTAAATTCTTCAATGCGCTCCTTGAAATTCTAGCAAGATTACGTTTCAATCCGTCTTTAATAAAAGCCCCAAGAATAATCCAATTATAACTCCCACTGAAGATATACACCATGCTTTGTACTTGAATTAACATTACGCGGAAAATAGTTCTCTCCACGAACATTTCCAAATAATGCACGCCTCGCCGTACAAGTAATTTGTCAGAAACAATGCACTTTTGTGAACAAATTGCATTAAGCGTTCCATTTGTCCTACGTAAACGACATCAGCAAGAGCCGTTTAAGTGCCGAAGCTGTTGTGCTGACAGCAAATGATTTAGACTGATTCATAGCGTTCTTAACCGGGCGTTATCCTTTCATAATGTTGTATGATGTCAAGACAATACCACAACCTAGTTTGTGTCATTTTAGTAGAAGACTTAATGCAGTGCTTCTCAAGTTTATTATATTTAATTTCGCTTTTGTTTGAGACTAAATTTAGCCGATATTAATGGAACGTTGTCAAACCTACGGGAACCGTAATCTCAAAGCGTAGAATTTGGTTTATTTAATAAATCAATTCATATTCAATTTTAGTCATTTTTTATTCAGTGTTTTCCTCGTCCTCCTTTTGCATTCATCCTCCTTTTGCATTCATTAACTTAGGGAGTGAATAAATCTAGAAGCGTTCGATATTTATCTGCCATGACGTCCGCACTGAATCCTACCTTTTTAGGGAGTAGGGTAGGTGAATGTGTTTACGCACAGTCTGTTGGACTCCCGCAACAGCATGCTGGCGGACTACTAAACACCTCCCTGTCATCAGAAAACTAGCCTGGAACCGTTTGACACTTCGGGCTAGCCCTCCCGCTCTCCCGGCTTTGAGAGCCTTCAAATCAGGGAATTCCTTTCACCAACGGGAAGGGAGGGGAGAAAGGGACTTGTTGTTAGTTCAGGGAACCCCTTATCGTTCAATCCTTCCGCCGGTCGAGTTCAATTTTCTTCGCAATAAGAAGAGCCCGAATATAATCCGCAATACGATTCCAGCTGCCACCGCTCTTCAGCATCTCTCTGACAATGTTGTCTGGAGAGAGCACCCCTGTGTCTGCATAAAACTGCTGGCGAAGGTCGTCCCACCTCTCGCAAGAGAAAAAGGTGTATTCAGCGTCATCCGCCACTCCATTGCAGAATACATAATCAGGAGATCGCGCCTTCCCAATCCTATCCAGGTAAGACTGCAAACCTCCATGTCCACTTAGAAGTTGGATAAGGAAGTAATCAATCTCACCGTGCGTTCTGTTCAACCACGGGTCTAATTTGTCGATGAGCCGCGCAGTCCAAGTGCCCCTTGGCTCATTTTGCCAAGAAAATTGCCGCTATGTAAGGGTGTGGTGACGTTCTTCACGGGCAACCACCTCTCTTAAGTTTTCGCCCTTCCGGCGGTAGATAGCTTTGCGCTCCTTGGCAAGGAGGGCAACGGGGATCACTCCCGCGATCACCATCACAGACGGTGTCATAGGCAGATGCTACTCGCAAAGCTCTCTACCTCTACGCTTGACACGTGAAAGGAGTTCTCTAGTGTGCCTAACATATCTGTCCATCTTACGGAATTGAAGGCATTTGTGACATCAAGCGTGATGAGGAACACTATCCGTCGAGAACGACGGCTGTGTGCCTCGGCTCGATTAACAGTAGCATGTACGACCTAAATAACAGCATCCACTGTAGATTTCCCTGTCCTAAACCCGAACTGCCTTGCGGATAAGTCCCGGGCAGCACGGATCGCTTCAGCGAGTCTACCCCTGATGAGCTTCTCGAGTACTTTTCCGGCCGTGTCAAGCATACACAGCGGTCGGTATGCAGACGGGAGCTCCGGATCTCCTTTACCCTTACGGATCAACGCGAGTCTGGCCACTTTCCAGCGAGAAGGAAAAATGCCCTCCTTCAAGCACGCGTTGAACGCTTCGAGCAGCAATTCTGGCCGTTGGCGGAACACCAGTTTGTAAACTTCCGCCGGGATGCCATCAGGGCCTGGCGCCTTCCTGTTTTTCATAGTGAGCACCGCTTCTTCGAGTTCTCCCATTGTGAAAAGGGGGCAATCCACGACGCTTTCCGCGCTATTTACATCAACACGTATATGGTGTCTGGGGAACAATGCCTGCACAATGGAGTCCATCTAGTCGGTGCTCAGTATGCAGGGCTTCCGCAGAGCCCCGATTTTCCTAGTGACAAGCTTATAGCCAAGTCCCCACGGGTCCTCATTCACCTCGTTAACAAAATTCTGCCAGCCGCGAGCATTGCTTTTATTTATAAAGCTGCGGAGTCTCCTTTTTGCTGATCTATATTGTGCCTTTATGGCACATGCCCCCTACTTGGCGTGCAAACCTTGTACCAAACGGCGAAGCATGTGACACTCCTTCCGTAGATCGGCAATTTCTGCCGTCCACCAGTAGATAGAAGGCTTGTCGCGTCCGGGGCATGGAAGCCTCACACGCCGACGTTATCAGGTTCATCACTGAATTTATGACGATGTCAGCTGGGACACTATCACCCCCATAGTGCCCCCCAGCACGGCCCTACCTGCTCCAGGAGCTTCGACGAACTTCCCGATGTTCACCCTCGCGACATTCCACACGCAGGAGGAGCGTCGTGTTGGTGCTCGCCGGCAAGTAGCGTCAACCACTTCAAATGCAATCTACTGATGATCACTTGCCGAGAAGTCTTCTAGGACTCGCCACACATCCACCAATGATGCCAGAGATTCCGACGCAAAAGTGATCTCAGGAATGCTTCCTGCACAACCTGGCCGCCGAAACGTTGGCGTGGATCCGGTGTTTAAAACTACGAGCGCGGTTCTCGCCGCCATTCTCTCTCTCAAAAGTGGTGAGAGGATGAAACTATTGCTAAAAATCTTTTTGTCCCACATTTAATGGTACATCAAAACCGATAATCAGGTTAAACCACATATGTTTGTAGATAGAGAAGCTCATTCTCACTTACGTAAATATTTGCAGAGCGAATTTCTAGTTCTATCTTAGCTGCATATCTTACTGCTACCCGATAAGTAAACTGACAAATGGGCAGACATTCTGGTAACGCCATATAAGTTTTCCTTTCGATATAAAGCTTTGAAAGCAATAAGTCTTTGTTAGTAATGTGAAAACCATTAATTCGAAAGTGGATATTTGAAAACTCGTGTACCATAGAAAGCAGGGGATGTGCCAGGAAAATATAGTAAAAATGCAAGGAATGCTTGAGATAAAAGGAAAATTGTTACAAAAGTGCAAATGGCTTCGTTAGAATGGAGCAATATTTCTGAACTAACAAAAAGAAGTATAACCTCTTGGCATTCCAAAATAAAGGGAAAACAATTGTGTGAAGAAAGCTTGTTAGTTGACATTTCAACAAATGGAAAATTGAAGAAAATATAATATAAAAACCTTATTCAAACCGGTTCAATGTCTGCCCATCTGTCTGTCACACGGTTTTGTTTCACACAAAACCTTATTATATACCTCAATGTGTGTTTGTCCGCCTGTCCGTCTGTCTGTATCTTTGCTACACCCGATTTACTCAGAAACGGCTGAACGGATTGTCACGAAATTTGGTGACAAGATGTGGTCGGTGTGTCCCTTTACATGCAGCGTATGTCGCCATATTTCCTAGAGTTTGAAGGGGGCTCCCATACATGGGAAAGGGGATGCACATTTTGTTTCATTAAATACGGTTATACCCCATTATCAAATGAAAGGACTCGATTAGTGCTCGATACAAAATCTAGGCATCAAAATATACTCCACTATGGTATCTGCTCAAATAAAGTTAATAATAGCACATTACTATATTTTAGAAACCCCTCTAAAGTTCATCCCAGGAGTACAAAATTTGGCATCAGCATAGGCGATAATATAGAACATAACTCTGAAGATAATTCATCATAGTAACAAAGTTATAGAAGGTGAAGGTTTTGCAGGTAAATTTATGGCAACCTAAGTCGGGTATGACGTCACCATCATATAAAGTGAACTCATATTAACGGCGGGGTCCATGGGGACGTTTTAGTTTCCCTTTTTTTGGTGTTTTCAGTTATTCCCATATTAGTGTCAATTATTCGAGGTAGACATGTATGTATGTGTGTTTATGTATGTGCTAATCAAGCTTGCGGGTAGTAACGAATCTAATACCTTGTTACCAGCGGGTTTTAATTTACGTATCGTACATATATGTAAAGTGGAAATGCGTGAAGATGCGTAAAATCAATTTAGATGTGCAGATATATATATATATCTATATATATATATCATCATGCGGTAATGAACAATATTTGTTTATTTATGTTATACACAGTATTTATATCGTTGAGATGTATGTACATAGGTATATCTTGGAGTTTGGTAAAATATTGCGAAATATTTTGTATTCTTAGCTTTGTACGAATAGACAATTTTGCATAGAGAGTTTTTCACATAATATGAACACATAACCTGTATCCCGAAGCGACCAGATTACGGTATCTCGACTTGTATATTGCTTCTATTTGCCACTGTTACATCCTCACTGGCCTGCGCTCTATGCCGATCCAACATCAGCAAATGCCACTCGATGTGTTGCTCGCTTAAATCCTCCCCACCATCTGTTTCCTAGACGCTTGGTAGACAACTTCATCTTCTGTGAAGGTTTTCAAGACTGGGTGAAAACTTTGATGACAAGATTTGTTTTAATTCCCATTTCATGGATATTATCAACTGCGCTTGCAAAATATCTGGTTTGATCCTAGGTTTTTACTCCGACTTTACTTCAATCCAGTCCTCTTTATTATTTTTCAGCTCCCTTGCTGGCAATATCCATGATTATTTTTCTGTATTTTTTCTGCTAAGTTTAGAAGCCATTCAAGAGAAATTAACCTGACCCGCCTTTTCCCCGCTTGCACTACTCTTCCCTGGTTTTCGTTCTTCCAAACGTGGACAGTTTCAAACTTCACTTCGCGTGTTTGACACCTGCTTTTACTCTAAGATACCGAGATTATTCCAAACCTACAACGCTTTACAGCTTGGTTCCATCGATTCAGTCCTTTCTTAGTTTTAAGCGTTAGTTAAGCTGCATACTTGCTCCTCCCTGTGGGGACTACACTCTTCTTTCTCTTCAACCTTTGTCCCGTTCACAAGCGGGGGTCGAATTGTTGTGATCGGTTTCGCAATTTCATCATCATCATCAACGGCGCACCAACCGGTGTCTGGCTTAGGCCTGCCTTAATAAGGAACTCCAGACATCCCAGTTTTGCGCCGTGGTCCACCAATTCGATATCCCTAAAAGCTGTCTGGCGTCCTGATTTACGCCTTCGATCCAGCTTAGGCAGGGTCTGCCTCTTTTTCTTTTTCTACCATAAATATTCCCCTTATAGACTTTCCGGGTGGGATCATCCTCATCCATACGGATTAAGTGATCGCCCCACCGTAATCTATTGAGCCGGATTTTATCCACAACCTGACGATCATCCTCCTGTAGGGGCCCAAAAATTCTTCGGAGGATTCAATTGTCGAACGTTGCCAAGAGTTCGCTATTCTTCCTGCTAAGAACCCAAGTCTCCGAGAAATACATGAGGACTGGCAAGATCATTGTCTTGTATAGTAAGAGCTTTGACCCTATGATGAGGCGTTTCGAGCGGAACAGTTTTTGTAAGCTGAAATAGGCGCTGTTGGCTGCCAAAAACCGTGCGCTGATTCTATCATCGTAGCTGTTATCGGTTGTGATTTTCGACCCTAGCTAGGAGAAATTCTCAACGGTCTCAAAGTTGTATTCTCCTATCTCTATTCTTCCCGTTTGACCAGTGCGGTTTGATGTTGTTGGCTGGTTGGTTTTCGGTGCTGACGTTGCCACCATATATTTTGTTTTGCTTTCATTGATGCCCAGCCCAAGATCTCGCGCCGATAGCCGCCTTCTCGATCTGGATGAAGGCAGTTTGTACGTCTCGGGTGGTTCTTCCCATGATGTCGATATCGTCAGCATATGCCAGTAGTTGGGTGGACTTAAAGAGGATCGTACCCCTGGCATTTACCTCAGCATCACGGATCACTTTCTCGAGGGCTAGGTTAAAGAGGAGGCATGATAGGGCATCCCCTTGTCGTAGACCGTTGTTGATGTTGAATGGTCTTGAGAGTGATCCTGCTGCTTTTATCTGGCCTCGCACATTGGTCAGGGTCAGCCTAGTCAGTCTTATTAATTTCGTCGGGATACCGAATTCTCTCATGGCCGTATACTTTAAAGTCGATGAGTATATGGTGCAACTTGTGTCCATATTCCAACAGTTTTTCCATCATTTGCCGCACAGAGATAATCTGATCTGTTGCTTATTTGCCTGGAGTGATGCCTGTTTGGTAGCAAGATAGCGAAGAATATTTTATAGATGGTACGCAGCAACGTGATACCTCTATAATTGCTGCACTGAGAGATATCTACTTTTTATGTATGAGACAGATAATGCCTCGTTGCCAATAGTCAGGCGTTGATTCGCTGTCCCATACCTTGAGCACAAGTTGATGAACCACTTGGTGTAACTGGTCGCCTCCATATGTAACTAATTCGCCTGTAATTCCATCGGCTCCTGGCGACTTATGATTTTTTAGCCGATGAATTGTACAGACTGTTTCTCCGAAACTTGGTAGTGGCAGTACTTATCCGTCGTCTTCAGTTGGCGGGACCTCCAACTCGCCGATGTTCTGGTTGTTCAGTAGCTCATCAAAGTACTCAACCATCGCTCCAATATTCTCATTTTGTCGGAAATCAGATTTCCCTCTTTGTCTCGGCAGGATGAGCTTCGAGGTATATAAGGCTTCATCCTGCTGACTTGTTGGTAAAACTTCCGCGCCTGGTTCGCCATTTGGCTCTATCAAATGCCTGATCTGGATGCAATTTCGAGGCTTTTAGATCTCCATCCAGAGTATCAAGCCACTATTGTTTCGGCCTGCCTTTTGGTCGTTTACCATCGACTTCGATGTTCAGACCAATCTTGGCAAGTGAATTCTCGTCAGCACGAGTTGCGTGACCATACCATCGAAAACGCCTCTCTCGTAATTTTTCCACGATCGGTGCAACCCCATAACGATCGCGGATAACCTCATTTCGGGCGTGATCAAAACGTGTCACGCCTCTAGTCCAACGCAACATCTTCGTCCCCATTACCGCAAGACGCCGTTCATTATCTTTTATAGTGAGTGAATACTCAGAATCATAGAGAGTGACAGGACGGACGACATTGCGGTAAATTTTAGATTTGAGACGTTCGTTGATATGTCGGTAACAAAGAACACCAGTTGTGGAACGCCACTTCATCCAGAGTGTGTTAATGCGCGAAGCAATTTCATAACGCAGTCCTCTATTGGCTGATAGCATTGACCCGAGGTATTATATTTAAATCACTGTGGGAACTATACGTAATTAGAAATTCACTTTCATGAGTATTGATCTTTAAATTAAATAAATAAATGTGATAAATGTGTGATACCAGCTAAAAACTCCTACATTTTCTCCACACACTCTCTCTAGGACTACCGTTCTGATATTGCTTCAACGAGATATACAGGATTGTTCCTAGCAGCAGTAGTTATTAAGTTTATGGCTCCGTTCAGCTCATGATTCTTTTAGCTGTTATTGCATCCGTTAGCTATTGGGGTACTACGTAATCCTCCAGATTTTCTACTATCAAACAGGGTCACTGCTCAGTGTCGAGGTTTTTCAATGAGTTTTCAAATCTTGACCAGGTGAGGAACACGTATTAATTTGACCTTGCATATCCTCGTAGGGCAATCACGTGATTAATTCAGACTGAATCTTTAGAAGCACTTCCTATAATCACCGTGTTCGTGCAGAACTGAGTCGACATTGTTTCGTGTAATCTACATATTTGACCATTTTTCGCCAGGCCCCATGCTGATCTTGTCCGGTAATTTGCCTACTTGCCTCTACTTTGCCTCTTGTTGCTTCTTATAGAGGCGCCTTGCCTAAGTGACTAAAATAAGTATCTGCAATTATATGATGTTTTCCGATGGATGCAGGTTTGGAGAATAATAATAATAATAATATACAGCTTGAAACTGTACGATTTTACGAGACGCTTGAAAACTGTGGAAATATGAAAATTTAGCTGATAACGTCTGATAGAACTAATCGCGGACTGTGTTTCGGGCCGACTATATTTAGTATGTATGTATATATATAAGGTTGCCATTTACCCATTGGTGGCCAATAGCGCGGGTCAACTACACCAACGCGTTGTTGTTCGCATTTACATAAAAGGCGGCACCTATCCAATTCCACTTCCGTCTTCCGATAGCACGGGAGCAAGTCTGCCGCTCATGTGTAGACCACGCCAGATACCAGAAGTTCACGCTATCGAAAGCTTTCTCGAATTTGATGAGGAGCAGGTGCAGCAAAGATCTAAACTCCGCGTACAATTTCCAAGTAATCCGTCGGGTGTTGTTGTGGTGAGTGTAGGAGGTTCCGGAACGGAAATAAGATTGCTCTCTGTCTATTAAACTGTCAAGATCTTTTTACGCAGTTCAGTATTATTTTATCTATTATCTTTGCGATAACAGGAAACCAGCAGATACCCTTCCAATTGTCACATTCCAAGCGGATAGTCTTCTGTCGAATCTTAACGATTATTCCCATCTTCCACTCTCTGTAGAGATCTCCGATTCCTAGGATTCCCATCTGAGCTGAAGTATCATATCTGCAGTGGGTAAAGGCGCAACGATAAATAAATGTACGGTTAGACCGTCAAGCTCAGTACATTGATGGCCGAAGGCCTGTGAGTTGGGGGTTAAGAATATACTCAAAGTCTTCCCTGCATTCCGTAAGAGGCTACTTAAGGGAGGTAACTGTTTGTGGGCTAGGAATCTGTACATTTCAAATCTTTACTGCTTCCGGAAGTTCGACAAGGAATCGGATAGGGACTGATCTCACGGCTATGACCTCTGGTAATCAAAAACGAACTTTGATTGGTTTCTGGAATGTGCGCTCGCTCCTCGATAACGTTCTCTTGAGCGAGAATTCTAACGATATAAACTGGATATTCTGGACCTAATTGAAGTGAGATTGTCGGACTCTGGAAAATACCCCCCCCCCCCCCCCTCCCTCCAGCGGCAATGCCCTTTTGTACTCTGGAATGCCAAATGGTAGCAAATGGAAACACGGTGTCGGGTGGCTTCTGACGGTTACCGCAAGACGCGCCCTCTTGACCTGGTGATAGACTCCTATGCTATGTACCAACGTAGATTTCTGATATAGAAGGATGCCTTCTACGAGCAATTATATGCAGATCAAAGAAGACTTCCTAAAGTGGCATTTTGATAGTGATGATCAGACAACACTCTGCTTGGACATGTGATCTGGAAACACCGTCTCGGCGACCGTAACGATAATGGTGGGAAGTTCGAGATTTATGCAACTTTCCCCGACTAGTGACTGGATACCAGTCGACTCAGCTGTGAATGAGCACCTGAGTCAAATCAGGGTAATAATCTCAGGCGAACACACTGTCAACTGTCATTAGTGGCGTGAATTGCAAAGTGCGTGAGCAAGGAGACAAAATCTACGCACTTAAAGTGAGACAGGACTCATTTTCGGAAACTATCCAACCTAAAAATCAGGGTGGTGCACCTAGATGAAATTAGGCCTCAAAATATATCCCATTCCGATATCTGCTCAAATAAACTTACTAATGGTATATTATCAACTTTCAGAAATTACTAAAAATTCCCCTTAAGTTCATCCTAGATGTGCATCGACATAAAAGACAGCTTCGTGCATACATATGCCAAGTTTCAAGAAAATTCAACTATTAGTGTCAAAGTCATAGCAGTTCAAACTTATCAGTTTCGTGCGAATTAACAGCATCCTAAGCCAGACAAATAAGATGCTGATATCATAATTAACGATCATAATTAATTGACATTCGAGTGAAATATTATTCCATTTAAGAAGAATCTAATTCTCCGCAGCCTTTTTCAAGGTTTTGTGTGAAACGAAACCTTATTAGAATCGAGTCGATGTCTGTCTGTCTATCAGTCTGTCTGTCACAGACGATTTATTCGGAAACGGCTGGACCGATTGTCACGAAAATTGGTAAGAGTATGTGATCTGTTCCCTTTACATGCAGTAAGTGGCGCCATTTTGCGTTAAGTTTAAGGGGGGCTCCCCATATATATGAAAGGAGGCTGCAAATTTTTTTTCCACAGAATGTGGTCATATGGGGTGTCAAACGAAAGGTATCAATTAGTGCTTCCCAAACCGGTTCCATATTTGATATTGGGTGAAACATAGGGGAGTGAGGGCTCAAAAGATGACCCTCAAAAAGTGTAACAGGTCTGGTTCTCAGAACCTATCCAACCGAAAAACTCGAAAAAAATCACAGTGATGCAGCTCTACTAAATCTAGGCCTCAAAATATATCCGGTTTCGATATCTTCATAAATAAAGTTAATAATAGCATATTTTCAAATTCTAAAAATTTACCCCTTATGGTGTAATGAAGAATATAATACGTAAGTTGGTCAAGTCTGAACAACTATTATTAACAAAGTTATAAGGGGTGGAATTTCGCCATTTATCTTGAATTTCGTGCATTCTAAAACTGCATGACGTCATCATCACATATCAATTCGTCAATACCACACCGAAGGAAGTTCGTATGAATGGGGTCCCAAAGAATTTTTTGTTTCAGTTTTTAAGGTTCTGTTTGTAAAACAAAACCTTATTAAAATCGGTTCAATGTCTGTCTGTCTGTCCGTTTGTCCGTCTGTCCGTCTTTTTTTTTTTTTGAGGAGGTGGAAATCTTCAAAAGACACTGGTCTGGGCATACCAGCGTTTGGGATTTTTACCCACTAAAACCACCCCCGACTCCCTCCCTGCCCCGCGGAACCACCATAAGGTATTACATCACGGGGCGGAGTCAGCTCACTCTAGCTTAATCGCAATTCTTCTATACGCGGCGCACGTGACCGCGCTTTTCCCATTTCCTCTGAATTCCGCAATTTATCTTGAATAGATGCGAACATGGAGTTGACCGCATCTCAATTCACTTGATGTGCTAGCATCTTCGGCAACAGATTTTCTGGTACAAGCACCTCTCCTAGAGTCTCCTCTAGATTCCTCCTTTCTTCCACAAATCTCGGACAGTAGAAGAATACATGCTCTGGGTCCTCTGGGACTCCCTCACAATTTGGACAGTCGAGTGAGGTCTCCAATTTAAATCTGTGAAGGTATTGGAGATATCCTCCATGTCCCGTGAGAAACTGGGTAAGATTATAATTAATCTCACCGTGTCGTCTCTCCAACCACTCCTTGATGGCAGGAATGAGCCTGTGAGTCCACCGACCCTTTCCCGAGCGTTCCCACCGCTCTTGCCATCTATTTATGGATCTCTCCCTCCCAGCGTTCTTCGTCTGCGATAAGGGAGAGATTGGCTTCGCATGGTATATATTCGCCATCTCATCTGCCAAGATGTCAATCGGCATAATTCCAGAGATGACGAATGCAGCATCATCTGAGACAGTCCTGAAGGCAGAGCATACCCTCAAGGCTGTCCTCCTGTAGACTGCACTCAGTTTGTTAACTGTGTTAACTGACATCCGCAATGCCTCCCTCCAAGCTGGGATTGCATAGAGCATGATTGAGGTCACCACCTTAGCTATAAGCAACCTAGAGGTATGCCGTGGCCCTCCAACGTTCGGCATCATCCTTGCCAGGGCCATACTTGCAGTGGATGACTTGTCGTAAACATACCGCACATGTTGCTTATAGCTGAGCTTCCTGTCTATCACCACCCCCAAGTATTTGATGGTCGGCTTGGAAGTGATGATATGATTCCCGATTCTAACACAGGCGTCATTTTTCTTCCGGTGCTTGGTGATGAGGACCGCTTCTGTTTTTTCCTCCGCAAGCGTCAAACCAGAGCTCTCCAACCAGGATTTGACAGCACTGATTGCTTCGCTTGAGTATAACTCAGCATCTTCGAGGTGTTTTGCGACAACAACCAGTGCTATGTCGTCAGCGTAACCCACCACTATGGCTTCCGCCGGAAGGGAAAGATTAAGTACATCGTTGTACATGATTTTCCACAGTAGTGGGCCCAATACGGAACCCTGTGGGACACCCGCGGAAACAACATACTCCTGCGGTCCATCATCAGTGTCATACCGGAGCCTCCTTTCAGTTAAGTAACTATCGACGATAGCAGGGAGATAGGCCGGAATACCAACCTCCGCTAGGGATTTGCGTATTAGATTCCAATTGACCGAATTGAATGCATTTTTCACGTCCAGGGTTACTACCACGCAATATTAGCTGGTACCACCCTTTCCGTGAATTGCATATTCGACCAAGCCAGTAACCAATTTCATTGCATCAATGGTTCGTCTGGCTTTTCGGAACCCATACTGCTGATCTGAAAGGCCGCCTTGGCTCTCAACAACCGGGAGTAATCTTGCATTTTCCCCACCGTGTCCAAAAGAAATATGGGTCGGTATGACGATGGTTTACCTGGAGGTTTACCAGGCTTAGGCAGAAGTACCAACTTCTGTCGCTTCCAAGCCGCCGGAAATATTCTTTCGGACATACACGCTTCGAACAACTCGAACGCGAACATGTCCGGCCTGGATTTCACGGCAAGCTTAAGGGCCTTATTCGGTACTCCGTCCAGGCCCGGCGCTTTATTGTCTCCTATTCTGCCGCAGATCTGCAGCAGTTCGTCTCTGGTGACTGGAGGAATTGCCGTCACATTCAGAGGTGGTTGGAAGTTGTCGGTGCTCTCCTCTTGCTGGGGGAATAACCCCTGGATGATTTTCAGCAAGAGGGTGGGGCACGTGATCCGCGGAGAGAAGCGGCCTCTGAATCGTCCCATCACTATTTTATAAGCACTCCTCCACGGGTTTATGTCCGCTTCTAAGCGGAGCTCCTTAAAGCATTTCGTCTTGCTTCGCTGGATGGCGAACTTGAGGGTTTTGCGGGCTGCCTTATAGGCGCACTCTTTCTGACCCTGATCGACTCTACCTACCGCCTTCTGAGCCCCTCTTCTGTCTCGGTGGCAGGCTGATCGAAGACCGGTCAGTTCATCATTCCACCAGTAGTTTGGTCTTCTACTGGGGAATGAGCACTTCCTAGGCATAGACGCGTCACATGCTTTGGCGATGCATTGAGCCAGATGGACGGCTCTTTCCGTAGAGGCGCCTGCTTTATCAGGTTGATCTAACCACACCTGTATGAAGGTCTGCTCATCCAAAGATTTTGCAGACCAGCCTGAAATCTTTTTCGGTTTCGGGCATGATAGCTCTTTGCTCTGTGGCTCGAAGAAGATTGCCTGGTGATCGCTGTGGGTGTAGCGTTCGCTGACGCACCAGGACATACCACGCGCCAGCGAAGGGCTGACAAAGGTCAGGTCTACAACCGAGCCTGACCCTCTTTCTGAAAGGTGTTTACAGCACCTTCGTTAGCTAAAACCATGTCCATCTGCGCAAAAGCTTCTAATAGACTCCGCCTCTTAGCATGTGATTCACTGCTACCCCACTCTAGGGCCCAAGCATTGAAATCACCAGCAATAACCTTTGGACTTCGTCCCCTTGCGTCGAGAACAAGATTATCAAGCATTTGCTCGAATTCAGACAGTGTCAAACTTGGTGGGGCGTAGCAGCTCTACATATATACACCACTTATTTTCGCCCACACAAAGTCACTGGCTGCCTGACTTGCAGTACATTGTATGGCCTGTCGACCACAAGCCCACATCGCCGCTCCACCAGTCGAATCTGTGACCCATACGCCACCGTGACGGTTTCTATATGATTCACTTATGATGGCAACTTCCACCTTAGATTCGAACGTGGTCTGCTCAAGTAAATCCTGAGCGACCCTGCAATGATTGAGGTTTATTTGAATAAACCTCATTTTCTCATTGCAGTGAGCGCCTTCTTAAATTCCGGACATTTGCCACTTCCGGTAATGTGCCGCTTATCCTGTCCCTCTTTTGCTTCGCACAATGCTGGTGCATGCCTTCGCGAAGCGCCCAAACATGAGGCATTTAAAGCACCTCTTTAGTGAAGTTTGCTCCCTTAAACGGCAGACAACCCATCCAATCCGAGCCCTTCCGGCAGCTAACAACATCTGCGCTGCCTCCGCTGGCACTCGTATGGTGGCCGTTTGAGTGCCACCATAGGCTTTCCGTAGACCGACAACAGACTCCTCGGTAAGTTCTTTCAACTTGAATTGCTCCTTCAGAGCATTACAAATTTCTCCCTTCGATGTCACTTCATCGAGATCCTTACATTGTATATAGATCTCATCTTTTTGGGCACGCACTGCGGCATTCTCCCCAAGTGAGTTTTTCACTGGAGTGCGAAAGTCATCAATTTTGCCCACGCTGGATCTTTTCTGGGTTCTTCGGATTCTGTTCACATTTCCGCTCACATCTTTTAGGTCGGGATCAGCTTTGACCTTTTTGAGTATCTCCGCGTAGGACTGATTGCCCTTACTGGAGATAACAATCGCATCTGGACGAGTTCGCACTTTTGCTTTTCGTTTCGCTTTTTTGTTGGTAACTTTAGTCCATCCATCGTTTTCGTTCGTCTTGGGCTTTGTAACGTTGGTTGAGTTTCCTAGATTCGCTGTATGCTTTCCGCCTTCTGAGCTGTTGGTGTTGATTTTCAGGATGTCCTGTAAGCCTTTTTTTCTCTTAGGCGCCTGCTGATTACTTAAAGGATCCCCCTCTTTTTCACGTACTCGCTTATTTCGCTGGGATTCGATGGTAGTACGGTTAGGCGTCACTTGGGTCGCTTGTGATACTGTTGGCACAGCGGGGTTCGGCGTGTCCTTTTTTATTCTTTTCCTCCATCTGTGATCTATTATAGAGGATTCTAATAGCCCTCACCATATTCTTTATGGCTTGGTGCACGTTGTTCTTGTCCTTGATAAACTCGGACAGCTCAACTATTTTTGCCCCAAGCTGGGTGAAGGGTAATTCCTCCGGATCGGGACTCTGCTCCCTATAAGTCCCGGTAGTGTTACTCCTTTTATATGGTCCTTCACTTTTGGCCTGCACTTTATCCTTCATCGTATTTGGCATTGGTAGGGATCTCAAAGTTGATGAGATTCTTTTGAATGGATCTCTTCCTTGTTCCTGGAGCACCTCCTGTTGTCGAGCATCTTGAACATGTGCGGTGGGTGTTTTTGTTTTTGTTGTCCAAAAAGCTGCTTTTAGTTCATCTTTGTTTGGTTTTGTTATTGGTGTCCTCGGTAAAGTCGTGCTTCGCTTGAATACCTCCTTCTCCAGATCCAAATCACTTGTAGTATTATATGCCAAGGCGGCCAAGTTGTCCACCACCGAGGCACTGCGGTCGAGGGACATCGACGACCGGGAGCCCGCTTCCTCACTCCCAAAAGCCGCCGGTACTGGGGTTCCGAGCCACTGCACCGTAAGTTTACTCCTTCTCTCGTCTTCCATGGTGGTTTTATGTTCTGGGTATCCTTCCCATAGCCATTTTGGTCCGCGCACCAGAGATGAGCAAACACTAGCCCATGCACAATCAAAAAAGAAAAGTGCATGAACACATATTTACACATCAATAGGTATGTCCCAATCCGCCAGCTGGGGTCGCATCTGATGGGAGATCTGGCCACTCTTCACAGGTCCGTCTGTCCGTCTGTCTGTCTGTCTGTCTATCTGTCTATCTGTCACAGGCATTTTTCTCAGAAACGGCTATACCGATTAACACGAAATTTGGTGAGAAGGTGGGAACTGTGAACCCCATGACATGCAGTGAGTAATATCCTCCTACGTTGAGATTTAGGGGGGGTCCCCATACATGTAAAAGAGGCGTGTAAAATTCCTTTTCACCAAATATTGTCATGTTGGGTATCAAATGAAAGATCTCGATTAGTACTTTTCGAAGCCGGTCTTAGCTTCGAGATTTGTCAAAAAGGCGGGGAGTGCCTCTAAACGGTACCAAGGCGTCAAAATACTCCCCATATCGATATCTGTTCAAATGAAGTTAATAATAGTATATTACCGTATTTTGGGGAAAATTGAGTAAAACCCCCCTTAAGTTTATGTCAGAGTTATGAAAGTTGGTAGTGGTATAAAATATAATATGAAGCATATTATCTCCAAGTATGATCAAAATCACACTATCAGTAACAAAGTTACAATAGCTCAAAGTTGCCTTACAGTGTAAATTTACGTCTTAACGGGCTACGTACAAATTGGATAGTTCTACACTCAAATATACTCACACAAGTAACAAACAAAACCTTTCATACCTGAAGCGCCCAGCTTCCGGTTTCCCGACTTGTTTAATTATGTGTATATGAATATCAATTACTCCAAACAGACGTGTGTGTATGTAGGTATATAGTATAGGGTGCGGCAGCATAACTTCCTTTTTTCAAAACTCAATAAAAACTATTGTATGCATCGGAAAATATTTATTTATTTTTTATAATGTAGGTACATGTCTAAAGTTTTTATTTACATTGTTTTGAAGATCAAATCTGTTAGGTGACGTCCCCCATTCTCCATACATTGCGTAAACCGATTTCTGGCGTTTGTCATGACTCTTGTTAGCATAGCATGTGTTATGTTGGCAATTTCTTCTTGGATGTTGGTCTTCAAATCTTGTAGGGTTCTTGGACGGTTCACATAAACAAGGGATTTCAAAAAACCCCATAGAAAAAAATCACAAGGGGACAGATCGGGAGAGCGTGCCGGCATTCCAAATCGCTTCTAATTGAGATAAGGCGCTCTGGAAAGTGTTCCCTCAAAACAGCCATTGATGCTCTTGAAGTGTGTGTTGTTGCACCGTCTTGTTGGAACCAAGTGTCCCCCAAATCCAAATTTGTTGTGTTGCGCGCAGAACACCGTGGCCATCGCAACATTGACGCTCTCACGGCTTCAATGTTCTCAGGGGATCTAACGGGCCGAGGGACTCCAGTTCTTCCTTTTGTCGCACTTGCAGTTTGTCTGAATGTAGTGACCCATGTAACAATTGATTTGAGGTCTGGGACGGGAGCCAACGGGGCTAAATTAAAGCGATTCCGAAATGCACGCTGTGTTGCAATAACCGAACATCCGCTTGAAAAGTAAACCTCAACGGCAAAGGCACGCTCCTCACTATTCCAACGCATGATGGCGACTGAACCGTGTCGGGACAAAACTTTACAGTATCCCCTCTTGAACGAGACCACTAGCGCTCCGCTATGACATCAACTAACTGAGTGGCGCGCATTTTAAAAAAGGAAGTTATGCTGCCGCACCCTGTATATGCGTGCTAATGAAGTTTACGGGTAGTGTCTAATTCAGATAGATAGATTTGTACATCAAACCAGCTGTATCTAATATACGTGTCCGGATAGCTGAGTGGTTAGAGCGCAAGGCTGTCGTACGGAAGGTCGCGGTTCAAATCTCACTGGTGGCAGTGGAATTTGTATCGTGATTTGACGTCCGATACCAGTCGACTCAGCTGTGAATGAATACCTGAGTCAAATCAGGGTAATAATCTCGGGCGAGCCCAATGCTGACCACATTGCTTCCTAGTGTATCGTTACGGTCTTGAATGAAGTGCTCTAACACACTTCGTGGCCCTGATCCAACATGGATTGTTGCGCCAACCATTATTATTATTATCTAATATACGTACTATATGTGTACATATATATGATTTTGTACACGAAGTAAATCGGAAATATGGATATGATCAATTTATATACGTGCATATATATTGTACAATATTGGCAGTTTGTTTGTTTAGGGTGGAGATCTATGGCTGTAATATGTACGTATATCTTGTAGTTTGGAAGAGAATGAAGGAATATGTTAGATTTGTAGTTATATAGGAATAGAAAAGTGTGCTTTGAAATTTCTTACATAAGATGAACACAAAACCTTTATACCCAAAGCGCGAGCTCCCGGTATTCCGACTTGTTTATATGATATTTGATGTAGGTTGCATTCTTGGCATTTTTTAATAAAATTAAACTCAGAGTGTGAAGCGTATGAGGTTGACTATTATGAATACAGGGGTTCCCGTAAAATGATATATTTAAATCCTTTTCTAAAAAATAGAGGGCAATGGAATTTTTAGCTATGTGACACGAAGCTGTCGTGCACTCATCGCTCCTCACATCTTTTTCTTTTTCTTCAGCCTTTGTCCCGGTCACAAGGGGGATCGGTTCGCCGTGATCGGTTTCGTTTTTTTAGTTTATCAAATGCCTGATTAGTATGTAATCGCGAAGCCTTCAAATCCCCATCCACCGTATTAAGTCGCCATTGTTGCGGCCGGCTTTTTCGTTGCTTACCATTGACTTCGACTGATATTGATAAGTGCATTCTCGTTAGCGTGAATTACGTGACCACACCATCGAAAACGCATCTCTTGCAGTTTTTCTACGATCGGTGCAAACCTATATCGAGGGCGGATATTCTTATTTCAGACGTGATCAAAATGTGTCACGCCACCAGTGCAATGCAACATCTTCGTCCCCATTACTGCAAGACACCGTTCATTGCCCTTCATTGTCGGCCAACACTCAGAACTATAGAGAGCGGCAGATGGACGACATTGAAGTAAATTTTCGATTTGGGGCGAGCGCTGATACGTCAATCACAAAGAACGCCAGTTGGGGAATGCTACTTCATCCAGGTTGCGTTAATGCGTGAAACAATTTCATTACGCAGTTCTCCATTGGCTGATAGCATTGACTCGAGATATTTATCATAAATCACTGATCTCTGGCAATGGCAGTAACCTGCCCTCGAAATATTTAAATCGCTCAGTTCTGGCAATGGCAGTAACCTGCCCAGAACTGAGCGATTTCAATATCTCGGGTCAATGCTATAAGCCAATGGAGAACTACGTTATGCTCCTCACATAGGGAAACACAAAACCTTTTATACCTGAAGCGTCAAGCTTCCGGTTTCCCGACTTGTTTTTTACTAATTACGCAACAAACATACCCTTGAAGATATAATTTCATCCCAAATATTGTTTCATATTCTTAGTAATTTGACAAAGAATCATACCTCCATATTCCATAATGATTAATTTATCACTTGTTGCGTTAGAATTCTTGCAAATGTAAAAAAAAATTGTTAGAAAACTCTTCTTTGGAATATAATTTGACACCCTTAATTGCGATCAAAATACTGTTTCAACATCAACAACAGTCTAACACAGGGGGGGGGGATACCCTATCATGCGTCCTCTTGAACCTGGCCCTGGAAAAAGTAACCCGCAATACAGATGTTAATACAAGGGGCACTATCTTTTTCAAGTCTACCCAATTACTGACCTATGCCGACGATATTGACATTATGAGAAGAGCAACCTGAGATGTACGGTCTATCTTCATCCAGATTGAGCAGTTGGCGCGAAGTATCTGGTCAAAGAACGAACAACATCGAATCACACTAGACAAAAGATAACAATAAAGATAGGAGACTATATAGGGTCGAAAATCGCAACCGAGAACAGCTATGACGATGAAATCCGCGCACGGTTGTTAGCTGTCAACAAAGCCTATTTCAGACTACAGACAGACTACTGTTTCACTTGAAACGCCTCTCGCAGGGTCAAAGCTCCTACTATTCTGTTAAGGGAAAATCGCACCGCGTCCTTGAAGAACTATGCTCCTACTATAGAAGACTTTGATCTTGCCAGTCCTTATGTATTCCGCGGAAAACCGGGTTCTTAGCAAAACAAAATTATTTCGCCCCATACATGATGATGGACGATTCCGTAGCCTACATAACGACGAAATCTATGAGCGATACCAAGACCGTCAAGTTGTGGGTAAAATTCAGTTGTGGTGGACGAGTCACCTAGTCCATATGGATTAGGATTATCCAGCCTGGAAAATCTATAAGGGCAATATCTATGGTAGAAAAAGAAGACAATGGAGACCCTGCCTTAAGTGGGGCGATGGTGTAGATCAGGATGCCAGACAGCTTTTAGGGGCATTGAATTGGTGGACCTTGGCACAAAACCGGAGTGTCTTGAGTTCCTTATTAAGGCAGGCCTAGACAGGATACCGGTTGTTGCGCCGTTGGTGATGATGACAAAAATACAGTTACAGCAAATAAAAATGCGCTCGTATAAGAGACTGACGACAAGTGTTTTTATACACACTATTTACATGACGCTACTAGATTTCGACAATCTCGGCCTATAGCCAATAACCGCTCGCTTCTACCCCTATAAAATTTAAAGGATTACGAATTGTGCTTTCCGCATCATATTCTGGGATATCTGGGCTAATGATCTGAAAAAGTCTATTCTGAAAACTTCCTAATGTGGTTTTCCCCCTTAAACTCAAAGAGGTTGTATTTAATTTTGACGGACCACAGAACTGAATACCAAATGTCATAAGATTTCGATAGAGTACTTTTCAGAAATGCAAATTGTTTTCCCGGTTATTTCAGAAGAAGAATGGTTTTCTTCTGGCTAAGCGATTAACAGACTTCGTTACCAACGGGATTCTATTCTAAAGCAAACCTAAGCGCCCGTGCATGTCTTGACATTCTCCTCCAATGTCGCGACGTTTCTGAACGGACTTTTCAATGAATTGCGTTTCATTTTATGCCAAACTAAGTATTATATTATTTTATACCTTTTATGATAAACCCGAAGCAGTTAATTTGTTTTTGCGATTTTAAAAAAATGTTGACCTATGTCACGAAGTGGCGATAGGCAGCGTAACGTTACCAGTTCAACTTTTCGGTGATTTTGTTATTCAAATAGCGAAATGTTAACTTCGTTTCAAGTTCTGCTGAAAAGCACTGAAAAGTACCCATGTATATTGTACCAGACTAACTACTGAACAAGTCGGAAAACCGGAAACTGGACACTTCAGATATGAAAGATTTTGTATGTTTCAGTATATTTGTCCTATTAGTGGGTAGCACGTTATATATGCTTATGTTACATATGTGTTATCCATTTTCAGGTGATTTTAACATTCATTTAACGGCAACTTTGACTTATATATAATTTTGCTAGTACTAATGCGATTTTCACCAAACGTGGTAGGATCATGCTACATACCTACATTGCAGCGAAATGGTGGTGCTAAGATGAACTTTATTTGAATAATTTTTATTTGAATGAAGCGTAGACACCATACAGTGGTGTTCAAATTTTCCGGAAAGTAATAACAGAGACTTTTTATTTGATACGCAAATAATTATATTTGGTAAAAAAAATTGACATCCACCTTTTGCATATTCAACGTAGAATTATGTAACTTTGTAAATTTTGTGTCAATCGCTACAACCGTCCCGGAGAAAAATGCATGTGACAGACAGACAGACGATAGTAAACCGATTTGAATAACACAAAACACAAAACAAAACCCTAAAAGTGGGAAAAAGTATTAAGGTACTGATAAACTTCAAAAGGTATAATATAATACTAAATTTAGTTCCTCTGATAACAAAAAGACGCACTGGATGTAATGTATAATACTTTAAAGTGGAAAATTTGTGCCTGGGATTCAGTTTGGTTTCATTAAGGAGCAGAATATTGAGTAGGAGAACATCAAGGAAGTTGACTAGCCTATGCCTCTTGTGTCTACTTATAACTGAGTTGACGTTCAGCAATGCTACCTTAATAGTCATTGCTCGGCGACTCCTGGCCGAGGAAGGAAATGGACTAGTCCCCATTCTCCCATTTCTCCATAAGGTTGGGAAGGAAATTGAAGGTGAGGAGATGGACGACTAAGTGGGAGGTTGGCATGTTGAGCAAAAACTGCATTTCATTGTCCATAGTAAATAAGTTCTTGGGCATTCCAAGTTATGGAGGCGTCAGGGTGAGGTTGATTGGTGGCGGGGTTTATTAGATGGGTGCATCGGGTTTGAAAGTTTAGTCTGGTGGGTTGGTTGGACATTGATTTTTAGTTGTGGCTTGGATTTGATGGGTGCGAGCCTGATCGCGTAGGGTCGATAACTTCCCGGATGTGTATTGGAGCCTCAGGTGGAGCAGCTGGGGTTTTCCTTTTTCTGATATTGGATGGGATCTTTGAGATTAGTCTAGTTGCAATATTTTTAGATGTTGTGGGGTTAACGCGGATTATAAAGGGTAGGCATTTGCTATCCGGATAGCTGAGCGGTTAGAGCACAAGGCTGTCGTACGGAAGGTCGCCGTTCATATCTCACTGGTGACAATAGAATTTGTACCGTTACGGCCTTGAATGAAGTGCTCTAACACACTTCAAGGCCCTGATCCAATATGGATTGTTGCACCAATGATTATTATTATTATTTGCCATTAGAGCTCTCCTCATTCCAAGTGCTAATCAAATTCCTATAAGTATGTTCTGAATCATCATACATCGAATGCGAATCGGCCTCAAATTCTCGACTTCATAGTCCGGGTTCGAATTCTGGTCTCATTTGTCTTTGTGCTTATAACTTATCACTTGCAAAAAAATTGAGAAAGGGCCTCAGATCACATAGGCGCTGTACAACTTTTGTTTCTTATGCCACTCACTACTTTCACTCCAAATTTCATGTCAATGGGTCTTGACTGAAAGAATTCGGCAGTATTACCTGATTTTTAACTTCAATGATTGGACGTAATGTATATTACACAGATACATGTATAATGAACGTTAAGCAAATACGATATCATCAGCTAAATTAGTTTTGCGAAATTAGTTCGGCAAATGGGAATATTTTCTTTTAGTTTCGAATACGTGCCTACCCTTGTATTAAATTAAAACTGAATATCCTATTTCTAGGACGAGTAGCTTGAAAACCCCTCACGCTTCGAGAAACGCTGGTTAAAAAGCACAATGTTGGAAGTTCAGGGCTAAATTGGCTCAGTTTTTTAGTTAAACGCGCCGTTCCTTGACGCTGCCATACTACCCCTTAAATTACAAAATACGTACTCCACAGTTCCTAAGGTCGTAATTACGTTGTCGTGTTTGATAAACTCCGTGCAAACGACACATATCACGTACTTGAATGTATGTACCGTACGCACTGATATGGATCCCCCCCCCCACTATATTCGTTCACTTTTACTCTACTACGCGGAAATGTACATGAATATTCACAGCAATATCACACTGTGATTTGGCATTAAATCAGGTGCCTGATTTTCGTGTAATCTCGTGTCAATGACTTTTGCATCCATTTTCAGGATATAATTTACGAATTAATGAATGCAATTAAAATTTCAAGTATGTTTTGTGACTGAGATTTTTTCAACATGCAACACTTGCTTCCATTTTAAAAGGTAGATTAAGCCCACATACATACTATATATGTACACGTATGTGATTTTAATGAGGATAACCTGTAATGCGCGTAGATCTATGACCCATACATACTCCTAGTGCATGAATTCGATATGTGTGCTGATTAATTTCATTCATTTACTATTTTGTAGATAAAACGGGATCGGATTATCTCCTTCAGACTATATTTTCAGTTGCTTTAGCGTCCGGCAAATACAGCTCGAATTGAAGCGTCATTTAAGTAGACATTAATTACGATTTGTGGCAACATAGTGTGAATGTTCTACTTTAAATCTGCATACTTATGGGGGTGATACTTCGTTTTACACTGGTCTGTACTAGATACCTGCTTCCCACAGCAACAAGGCTTTCTGAAAAAACAAAAACTTCTGAAAATGCTGTTCTTTCGAACTCGTCAATCCCTCACGTGTCATTTAAAAAAAAACACGTGGGTCTGCACCGGATCCTGCAGAATAAATCAAACACGGGAATCGGCGAGGACCAATCGCAATAAAAAAAGGACGTCTCAACTGCGCGCGAGTTACACCCAATATTAAAACCCATTAACGGTATAAGAGCGTACAATACAGATATTAAATAATTAGTGTTCATAAAAATCATAGAATATTAGAATCACATAGAAACATAATGCAAATGTAAACATAATCTTAGCCTTCATCATAGAATGACTCATCAGCTTATTTCAAACTTAGTATGAATCATCAATCCGAATCAATCAGAACAATAAACAAAACTGCTGACTATGCAAGCAGAATTCAACATAGATATCAAATTATTGAATATAAAAAATGCATTATCAACATTTTGCATCCTTTGTCTTAGAATATATAAATATAAAGTGATAGTTCGAGAGCTTGTCTTTTTTACCTACTTACCTTACGGGACAGTCTTTTTTTACCGCGCCTTTTCTACGGAACAGTCTTTTTATCGCGTCTGTGGTCAAAGTCATTGTGTTAATCAAGTTATTCAGTTATTAAAGTTATTAATTATTAAGTGAGTGATACAAGCGTAATTACAATAATAAAAAGTGTTATAAAAAGAACTGTAGTGTTTAAAAAATTTAAGAGATATCCCAAGGCAGTGATATTGGAGTATGTCCCTTATTCTAACAGTTTTGCGGGGTTAACGAAGAGTAGGGGGAAAGGAGCTCTTCAAATTAAAAAGAAATTTGTTCGAATTCATTTCCATTTGTACTTCGTAAAAAGAAAAAAAATATAAATTCAGAGCGATAAAAAATATAAGAATAGAAACTTAAAATAAGAAGAAAAAAAAATTAGAATAAAAAAGTAAAAATAAGAAAATAAAAATAGAAATAAAAAAATATAAAAATAAGAAAACTCCGCCGAAGCCGGTCGGTTGTGAAAGGAGAAGGGATGGATAGCTTCAGTCTGAATGGCTGTACGCCACCGCAGCGTCTCAGGGGGTAGGTGAGGAAAGTGCAGGAACTTTGCAATCTTGCAGATTACCCACTAAGGAAGCTATCTCAACACCTGGCAGCTAGGGATAAAATGCACCCCCAAAAATGAGAAGAAGGAGAAATTTAAGGTCCGGTACGGATAACCGGCGGGAGTCGTCTGACTTGGTGACTGGGTCGGGCTCTCGTAATGGACAGCATGGCGTCGAAACCGCTAGTCGTGGGGCGGTTCGACGTCTAGGCGCCACGACGACCAGGAGCACAGCTCCGCCTGCTGCACCTGGTTCGCCACAATCTGTGGCGACCACTTCAGCAGGTTCGCGTGGAAAGCGGATGAAATGGACTGAAGAAATGAACCTCTTCATCATCCGCTCCTATTACGAAATAACGGCGAGGGCAAGTACAACGTCTTACCGCCCCTTGTTGCACCAGAGATTCGTCGAGCGTTTCCCGCAATTCGCGCACGTGACTGTGCAACGAGTCGCAGACCAGTACCGCTTTATTACTCGCAGCGACACAATCCCGGCCACCATCAGGGAACATGTTCGACTTGAAGTCATCGGGGAAACTGGTGACCGAGAGTCGATGGGGGCAGAGGCGGCGGCATCAACAACACCACGCCGCACTGCAGGCAACAGGTTCAGTACTCGCCGAAGCACTCTTCTCCACCGTCCAGCTGAGGTTTCCGCTGAGGTTCGGGACGAATTCCAAAGAGCGTGTATAGAATTCTCGGATATGGATCCTTTGCATAGACCAAGCATTCTCAGGCTCTATGCATCACCAGCAACTCCGGGAATTCTATCTCAAATCAATGATGAGATTGCATCTCGACTGTGTGCTGATATGTCGCTACTGCAACTACAATTACTTGTGTATTGTGGTGCAGTTGCGGCTATTAGATTGCACGGTCAGAAGATTCGCTTTCGCGTTATTGGTTTGAGTGACAAAAGAGATCCACCATGGAAAATTTGTCTGGAACGTCGGCGGGACTCACTAAGGCAGGACATTGCTAGACTGATTCAGATCAGCACTGGCAATGTCAGCCGATGGGTGACAAATAAAGTGGAGAGGGTTTACCGGAACTATGCCATCCCCTGTGAGACACCTGTTGTTGAAATTCTGGACACACTAAAACAGAAACTTTCTGTCATATGCAGTCGGTTACGACGGTATGGCGAAAGTTATTCCAGACGTGTCCAGAATGCAACATACGCGAGGAACCAGTGGAGCTTTTTCAGATCTCTCAACGAATCCCAACAGAGCGCCCAGACAATACAGTTCTCGGTGACGGAAGCGAAAGAGTATTGGGGTGGACTTTGGGGGTTACCTGCCCAGCATGCTGAGCATGCTGAGTGGATCACCGCTGAAGGCACCCGCCATGCCAATACAACAGGCATGAATTTCGCGGATGTTACCGAAGAGGAAGTTCGACGAGCCATAAACATCTCGAAGAACTGGAGGGGCCCAGGTCTGGATCGGGTGCAGAATTTCTGGTATAAGAAATTTACCAGCATACACAGTCGGTTGGCACATAGTATAAATGAGCTCATGAGTCGGGCGGAGGAATTTTCACCTCTCCTCACTGCGGGGATTACCTACCTAATCCCTAAGAAGGACACGGTGCAGGACCCCGCAGACACAAGACCGATCACTTGCTTACCAACCCTGTACAAATTCATCACGTCCATTATTAGTGGAAGGATCAATGCGCACCTCGAGACCAATAACATTCTGTCCGAGGAGCAGAAAGGCTGCCGAGTTGGGTCAAGGGGTTGCAAAGAGCAACTCATTATCGACTCGGCAGCTGTAGGACAAGCAACTAGAGGTCAAAGAAACCTCTTCAGTTGCTATATCGATTATGCCAAGGCTTTTGATAGCGTTCCGCATACCTGGCTAATCGACATCCTACATCTGTATCGCATTGATCCGAAACTAATAAAGTTTTGGCGACAGTCATGGAAGGGTGGCATACCACCTTAACGGTGTGTACTCCTAAGGGTGCTAATACCTCAGAGCCCATCCGTATTCGAAGGGGCATCTTCCAGGGGGATTCATTGAGCCCTCTTTGGTTTTGTATGGCACTGAACTCCCTTTCATGGCCACTGAATGATGCTAGAGGGCATGGTTTTGCAATAAAATATGGCCTACGTGCTAAGTGCGAACTGACACACTTGATGTACCTAGATGACATCAAGCTGTATGCTGGTACTGACAACCATCTTAGAAGTCTGTTGCAAATAATAGACATGTTCAGCCGTGTCGAATCCAAGCCATCCGCAAAGGTCATCACGAGCCGCATGCCGGACATAGCATTGGCGACCTCCACATCGAAGCTATGACCGAGACAGACTTCTACAAGCACAGACTTCTAGGAATTCTGCAAGGAACCCATGCTCGAGTTGGCGATCTGAAGGATGCTCTGCTGTCCGAATTCCTGCGACTTGTAAAGCTGGTGCTGAAATCGCATCTCTCGGGGAAGAATAAAATAAGCGCGTTGAATGTATTCGCTATCCCTTCACTGGCTTATGCATTCAGACTATTGCCGCGGACGAAGACCGATCTGGAAAACGTCCAGCGGCAGATACGGACAACTATGTCCAAATTCCGGATGCATCATCCATGCATGCTGTGGAGCGGATGAACCTGCCTCGTGACATCGGAGGTAGAGGCGTGGTTGACGTGGCGGCAGAACGTCATCGCCAAGTCGACTCGCTGCGCGCTTATTTTTACAGCAAAGAGCAGGCGAGTTCCTTGCATGCGGCTGTCTGTAGGGCAGACTGTGGACTGACTCCACTTAACTTGAAGGATCGATCTTTCAATCCTCTGAGTGGGGTGAAGTCGGACCAGGAGCGGATCGATGAATGGAAGTCGAAGGCAATGCACGGTAAACACGTGAATTGTCTTTGGCAGCCATTTGTCGATTTGCATCTGTCCAACAGATGGCTGTGTGCTGGGGAGCTCTTTGATGAGACTGAGGGGTTCATGTGTGCCATTCAGGATGGCGTGGTCGCCACCCGAGATTATAAAAAGCTCATCATGAAAGAACGGGTGGAGAACGACCAGTGCAGAATGTGTGGTTCGGCGTTAGAGACATTTTACCATCTCATTTCTGGCTGTACTGTTATGGCACCGGTGCAATACATCACCAGGCATAATGCTGTATGTAAGGTTATCCATCAAAACCTTGCATATAAGCATGGGCTGATCACGGGAACATTCCCGGTTTACCGATATGAGCCGCAAGCACTACTTGATAGTTCTGCTTACAGCATGTATTGGGACCGGCAAGTTCTGAGTGATCGCCATACCGCACACAACAAGCCTGACGTACTGTTAGTTGACAAGACGGGTCGCTCCGCGTATATTATTGATGTTGCTATCCCCCATAATAGCAACATTGAACGGAAATACGTGGAGAAGAAGGTAAACTATGAGCCATTGGCTCGTGAAATCAAAGAAATTTGCGTTTCGAGCGGGTGGTTGTAGTTCCCATAATATTGCCAGCTACAGGTATTGAACCTAAATCCCTCACGGCTTCCCTTGATGTCCTGGGACTTTCGCACAGTCTGGTTCAAACCATGAAGTTCACCATTCTGCATACGTGCTCGATGTTGCGGGGAGTACTCGACGGGTTCTCCGACTGACCTATCACCGGCCACCACCACCAGTGAAACTTTAGTTTTTAAGTAGGTAAGATCGTCCCAGCCTAAATGCTTGGCACTTAGTGCTATTATTAGGTAAAATCCGGCATTTGCCGAGATTGTGATAACCCGGAGAAAATAGAAGAAATAATAATGAAACACCATGAAATATGGGATACACGCGCCTTCCCTTCAGAACTTTCCAGAGGAAGTTCACATGAATTACGAAATGAATCAAATTCCAACCACAATTTATCAAGCATAAATCCGATCCTACTAATGCTTCATTGAGTCCATCGTTCAGTCGCGGCCGCAACAGTGACTACACACAAGAAAGTTTCAGAGCAAAACGTCATTTAGGTTACCTGTTAAAATTTCGCTGTAACTTCACACCCGTCCAAAACTGCAACGCTGACTAATTTCCAAAAAAACTTGATTTTTCTCGCAGGAAAGAAGTGTGCCCATCAAATTTTTTTCTGTAAGCAAAATTGGTGTGAACTTCCCTGAACATTACTACATGACTCTTCCGAATATGCCATTAACCTATTCCTGGGGTTCATTCTCTAGCGAATTATTTATTCCTTCACTGTCACTTATATTTTACGAACTTTTCTCACTTCACTAAAAAAAATGATCTCACCTCCAGAGCGGCCTTGAATCAACTTCCGGTCCAGCTCTTCCGCTGCCCATCGCCAATGTTCCCTTTTGATCAGTGTTTGAACATTGCTACTAAGAACAAATTGACGATTTATATATAAACATATAAAGCAGTTTTAAAATTTTACGTTTTGGTAAATTAATGAAATTATTGATTTTTAGAATTCTAACTGGTTGATGTAAATGAATGTCAAGGAAGGGAAAATCGAAATTGGCAGAAGTACATTGGGAAAGGTAAGGGGTGTTAAAATGGAAAAAAGGGGAGGCTATTACATTACAGTTACATACACAGTGCAGCAATTATGGAGGTATCACGTTACTGAGTACCATCTCAAAGATATTCTCCTCTATCTTGCTAGGCCGGACAGCCCCATACGCCCAGAATATCATTGGTCTACACGAAAGAGGCTTCACTCGAGGCAAATCCGCAACAGATCAGATTTTCTCTCTGCGGCAAGCGATGGAAAAACTGTTGGAATATGGACAACGGTTGCACCATCTCTTCATCGACTTTAAAGCCGCCTATGATAGCATAGCCAGGGTAAAACTGTACACGGCCATGAGAGAATTCGGTATCCCGACGAAGTTAATAAGACTTACTAGGCTGACCCTGACCAATGTGCGAGGCCAGATAAAAGCAGCAGGATCACTCTCAAGATCATTCGACATCAACAACGGTCTATGACAAGGGGATGCCCTATCATGCGTCATCAACGAAGGCAAGACAAAATATACGATGGCAAAGTCAGCACCGAAGACGAATCAACCAACAACATCAAACCGCACTGGTCAAACAGGAAGAATAAGGATAGGAGAATACAACTTTGAGACCGTTGACAATTTCTCCTATCTAGGGCCGAAAATCACAACCGATAACAACTACGATGATGAAATCCGCGCATGGTTGTTGGCAGCCAACAGAGCCTATTTCAGCTTACAACAACTGTTCCGCTAGAAACGTCTCACCATAGGGTCAAAGCTCTTACTGAACAAGACAATGATGTTGCCAGTCTTCATGTATTCCTCGAAAACTTCTTAGCAAGAAAAATTGCGAACTCTTGGCCGCGTTCGAGAGAAGAATCCTCCGAAGAATGTTTGACCCCCTACACGGAAAGGCTGTATCTGTCCCCCTTTACAAGACTATTCTTTAAAATTAAATCTCGTCTGGCACCGACATAAAGACTAATAATTCTAAAAACACTTCAGTTTTCACGATTTCACGAACTTTACCACCGAACTAATTGCAGTAGTGGATGATCATACACGGTATGTATTTATTAATTTTATTTTATTGGTTGGAGTTGGTTCGTAATTGGTAGTTATATTTGGCAAATGAATTTCAGCTGAGTAGCTTTCCTTATAATGGTCCCCTGTGGAAAAAGTGGATAATTCGGGCGAACAAAAGTCACAGTAAGTGATAAATTCCCTATACCAAATATCGATGGTACCTTAGACAAACTGAGCCGTGCAGAGTACTTTACGACTTTGGATTTGGCGAAAGGTTTTCACCAAATCCTTGTGAAACCTGAGGATAGAAAGAAAACAGCCTTCTCTACACCATTCGAGCACTTCGAATATGTTCGAATGCCTTTCGGGCTAAAAAATGCCCCAGCCACCTTCCAGCGGATAATGAATTGTGTTTTGAAGGATTTAATAAACAAAATTTACTGATTTTAGTACGTCGTTAGAAGAACACTTACACAACATAAAAAAGGTATTCAACAGACTGAAGGAATTCGATAAATGCAACTTTCTTAAAGAAAAAAGGAGTAAAACGTAACGCAACTAAAATAGAAACTATTAAGAATTCAAAACTTCCTTCCACTACCGAACAGGTTAAACAGTTTTTCGGCATTACTAGATTTTACCGAAAATTTATAAAAAAAACTAGGCCAAAGTGTATCTGAATGTAACTATACCGTGCTTCCAACGATTTATTATTTGAAATAATAAAAAAGCTTGTTGTTTCTTTTTCGCTGGTGTAGGTATTTATTCTTGCAAATACTGACATTTCGAGAACCGCTTGTTCTCTTCATCAGTGCTAACCAAGAAGTTAGCACTGATGAAGGGAACAGGTGGTTCCCGAGCACTGATGAAGGGAACAAGTGGTTCCCGAAATATCGGTGTTTGCAAGAATAAATATCTACACCAGCGAAAAAGAAACAACAAGCTTTCTTATTATTTCAAATATGCCAAAGTGGCACATCCCATAACGAGGTATCTGAAAAGGGCATGAAAATAAATCAAAATGACCCAAATTACATATCCGCTTTGAAAAGCTTAAGGAAATTATCACTAACCTCCCATACTTAGGTATCCAAATTTCAGCAAACGCGTTAAACTAATAACAGATGTTAGCTCTGGGAACTGTCTTTACTCAGGATGGATACCCAATTTGTTATGCATCGAGGAGTACGAAAAGAAGTACTCAACAATTAAGAAGTTTGGGGAACAAAATATTTAGGCCATATTTGTTTGGAAAAGAATTTGATCTTGAAACTGATCACCAATCGATCAAATGGCTTCATGCAAAATGTACTGGAAAAGACATCAATCCACGTTTACTGAGATGGATCATATCATTAAGAGAATATGATATGACGATGGACTATATCAAAGGGAAGGATAGCAAAATAGCCAACTTTTTGAGCAGAATTAGTTTTAACAATGAAATTAACCTATTAGAGACTGAGAACTTAAGACTTCAGTAGAAGCAAACCTTGAAACGGGTGTTAAAGAGGAAGTAAATGTTTTGAACGAATCAATAGAAATGCAGACTATTCACTCTCAGGAAGAGGACTTCAACGACCATATTCCAATCTTGAAAACTGTTGTTAATCACTTCAAAACCTCAATTATGCTAAAGGATTGTAAGGATTGTGAAATCGAATGCCCATTTAAACACAGGAGAATATTCATAGATAAAAAAGACTTGGAAAATGGAAACGTTAACGACATATTAATAAAGGAAAAATCGGCATTTATTCATACCTCGATGATCACCAATACAATAAACTACAGCAAATCATTATTAATTTATTCAGAATTTCCGAACCCCTCAAATTCGTTAAGTGCAGTTTCCTTGCAGCAGATGTAGAAAATGAGAAAGAACTAAACAAACAAATATCCTTGTTCCATAAAAATGAACTAGGTCTAGGGAACTAGCGACCAAAAACCCTATTAACAACAAATTTCATCCAACGGAAACCCCTTCAACTACCAATGAAATAATTCATGTAGACGTCTTCTTTATTTGCGAACACTCGGTTTGATCAGTTTTTACTTGGAAAATAAAACTAACCTAACTCTTTTTGAGAAAATGAGACTATTTTTATCAATCAAAGGAAAAGTAGGTAAATTCGTTTTTGGAAATGAATTCAACACAATAAATATAAAATACTTAAACAAGAACAAATAGAGTATCACTTTACTAAACCGAAAAGCCACACCAGTAATTATGATATGAAAAGATTAGAGTCCAAAACCTGAAACGAAAACTTTCGATTTGAGCTAAGATGTTACAAGCTGTGAAACACTGTAATAACACTTACCATTCTGCAATTAGCGCAACTGCTCTACAAGTCCAAGAACTTAAAATCGACCATTAAATCATTAAGGATCGCATAAAAACGTCAAAACCAAATAATAAACAATAGGAACGAGAATAGAGAAAAATACACAAAAGGTGAAGAAGAAGGATTTATAAGGAACTACAGATCTGTTAGGCACAAAGAAAAGCTAAAATTTCGGAAACATAAACTCAAAAATGTCCACGAGTGCAACATTAAATGACCCTTACAATATGAAAAACCTTTGAAAAACCATACAGAAGAAAGGAAGATAATCCCAGTTTCCACCAAATCGGAAATTCTACACCCTAGGACACTTTCAGAAGAAGAAATAAAAGGGTACGAAATAGACTTCCATAAACTTTCACATATTAAATTAGGAGTCGCAAAATATGTTAATAATTCAATTATTATATCAATCAAAATTCCAGTTGAAATGGAAACCTATAGAAAAAATTGCAACCTCAAACGGAAAGCAAATCGATCAGGAATTAGAACTTGTAATCGAATCAAATAATCAAACGTACACTTACTAAGAAAGGAAGTAATTTAACGAACTTTTACTTAGTAAAAACTGTATATTGAAAAACAGTTGTAAATTTATAAGGAACACTGAAACGGAACGCACACAATTGAAGATATTATAGTACTTACGAATGTAAGAAATCTAACATTAAAAAATTCATATGATGACAGAAAATTCACCCTCTAAGGAAACTACTTTCTAAATTTTAGAACTGCACAATTCAAATTATATAGTAATAAAGTAACAAAATTTTTTAATAAATTCGTTGTTACAGGAAACAAATACGTACCCTGTCTAGATTCTAAACTGACCTTGGGAGAACTTGTTTTCAATCAAGAAAACAACATTAAGCAAATAAAAGAATTCAAGTACCATAAAATTGCAGTTTCAACTTTCGGATCATTTATAACATTCATTATCGCCATTATACTGACAACTATCTGTCTTTTGTTCTATAAAAATCGAACTTGCAAATCAAAGGTCATTGATAGGATTCAGGAGAACCTGTACCCCCCACGAAAAATATATCTCCAATGCATGAGAAAATATCGAATTGCAGACAACGAGACTGGCATTTGTTTCGCCTGGAATTATAACTTGTGGGAATGTGGGAAACTATTTCTGTTTACCTTGCGAAATTGTGCAAAGAACTAGATCTGGCGACTAACATGTTTTAGAATAGTAAGTTAGTCTTAAGACCGCCGACTGTTAACATCGAAATTGTTCAATAAACTAGTGTTTTCAAATAAACCCGTTTAAGTTTTTTTTTTTCTGGAAGGTAAAATAAAAAGTTTAATTCGCGGGGTATATTATAAGCTATTTTACTAAGAAGTTTTGTGTCTCTACACATATAGTAACCGACCATTATTCACTTCATTTGAGATGGACATTGAGGCTCAGATTACTTATATGTGGTTGGAGAGGTTCTGGGGATGAGATTCTCTTCACTTTTTAGGACACATATTCTGGCCTCCCAGTACATGGTGGCAACGTCAGCGCCAAAGAACAAAGAACCGACATTGGATCAGATTGGTCAAACGAAAACAATAAAGATAGGAAACTACAACTCTGTGACCGTTGAAAATCTGTCTTATCTAGAGTCGAAAATCACAACCGATAACAGCCATGATGAGTCCATTTCGGCTTACAAAAGCTGTTTCGCTCGAAATGTCTCACCATACAGTCAAAGCTCTTACTGTACAAGACAATGATCTTGCCAGTCCTCATGCACTAAATCCTCCGGAAAATGTTTGGCCCCCTACATGAAGATGGACGATTCTGTAACCTTCATAACGACGAAATCTATGAGCATGACCATGTTCTAAAAAGAAAATGTACAGCCTACCTCCCTTAAACTTAACACAAAGTGATTCTATTCGCGGCATGTAGAAGATTTCATATGTCACCCATCCTCGCCAATTTCCGCGACGATATCTTCAACAGTTTCCGAGTGTAATAAACAGATAGAGGATAGCTCAATTACGATTACAACAAATATGGTTTTCCCAAACTCTGGCTACAAGAATTATTGGCCCAGACTAGAAGCTAATTATATTTCAAAACTATATAATAAGTTACAATAAAGAATGTATAATTCAATATATCATATATGTACATAAAAGAGTATGCTATACTTTTATTTGTCTGAATAGTTAGTGTTAGTAACTACCACATTCCTTGAAAGTGTTATATCCTAGATTGGTATCCTACTCTTTGTGATACCTCTATAATAAATAAACTAATGCAAAAACAAAATAAAATTTGAAAATTTTGTGCTAGCGTAATAGTGTCATCGAAACAATTAACTTTGCTCATTGTCCTAAATATTTATATTTTCTGAGCAGCAATTTTCTCCGAAAAACAGCAATTTTTATTAAACCTATAAACATATAATTCTGAATTAACCTAACTTATGTACTACCTTAACAGCCTAGCTTAATCTAAGGTACAAACTATAGCTTAAACTACCTTATCACTAAAGAATAAATTTGAAAATACATAAAATGTTATCTGGAGGAAAAGTCGAAAAAAACCTCCATTAGTTAAATTTTTTTATAAAAGCGGGCGGGCGGGGATATTTTCTGAGCAGAAAGCATATTGCCAATAAAGTAGCAAAGTGAACGAACCAACGAACCTGCCACTACCACTGTTTCTATCGTATTTTGTGGCTTTAAAATCAATCTTCGAACCTTGGTTCATTGCACTTTACTCCTTTCATTCTGTGCGTGAATATATAATGTCACGCCCCCATTAATAAATCTGACAGAAGAATTCCACTCAAAACAAGCCTCTATTTATTTACCGCCCGCAATTTCATGTAGCCCATCCGTTTGATTAATGGGTTTGACTTTTATGTGCCGTTTTTTACCGAGGCGGCGACAAAGTGGGTTCAATCACTATACAATAAAAGGATGCGAGAAGAACGCAATTTTTCCTATTACCGTGTCGAAATAAATCATTTCCCATTCCTGCAGGAAAATATTTCAGCTCCAAAGGGTTCCGTTTCAAACACAGCGTAATTTACGTTGCAGTAAACAAACAAGTTTTGTTGATTGTGATTGGAAGCTTTTCATTGTAAAAACAACCGTGCCCAGAATATTATATTGCCAGAATAATATCATTAAAGCCGGTAGTCAATCAATCATAAAGAAAAACCTGTAAAAGAGTGGGGGAAAGTTAACATTTCAGAGCAGATTACAAATATTGAGTTTTTATTGTAGCTGCACGGAAAAACTATTTCCCGTATTCACTGCAACCAAATTATTGGCGATATTTCCATGCGTTCGTTAAGCCGACATGTAAACAGTTATGGGAATGTGAATCAAATCGGTGGAATTCGATTGCGACTCCATAAATTGACTTTGATAGAAAGGCGGTGATGTGTTTGCCAGCAATCAGGAAGCAATTTCATGGATTTGGGTTTGATAATTTCAACGAAATTGCATCGACTGATGAATGGCGTGTACATTGAGTTGGGAACTATGAAGAAGGTTGTGCTGGACATGAATATTTCAGGAAAATAAATAGTGGAAATCGGATCATTGGATTACATATAGAGAGTCTTAACTTCTCTAAATATAGAAAAAAAAATTGAAAAATCGTTTCCTCAGATTTCCTGTTTGTTTTAAAGTATCTCAATGTGGACTAATGGATTTCTGATCTTTGAGAAAAGACTTATTAAGAACATCGATTGAAAATCTGTTGATCAGTGAAAAACACCAGAGTTAAAATTGAAATGTAACTCTGGCGCTAATGAAAATTCATGAAGAATTGGAAATTTGAAACTTTTAGTATAACAATTCTCGTGCCATTTTCGTTGCCGTTAGTAATAACTAACGAGAGAAAAATTCTTTGCGTGACCATTTTTTAGCACCATTTCATTCCGATGTGAATTATGAACGCAGCTTATATATATAATGGCGCCTAATGTGGGACCCTCAATTTCGTTCAGGCTAAGCTTTATTGGTTTCCAATCCTACCTTGAAGACTATCGTTTCCGGTTGTTTCCATCGCAGTTTAGTTTTGATTTTTCAAATCATTTGATTGACAACATAAAAATGAACGAAAAACAATCTTATAATCTGACAGAACTGACAGAATTGAACATTATAGCCTCTATGGACTCTTATAGTTTTTTTTTCTAACAAATAACTAACTATAATTAAAATGTATAACCAAAAATATTCTAGATTGAAAAATAATATAAAAGTTACGGGGAAATGGTAAAAAAACAAAATAAAAAATAAAAAGGAAGTATCCTAACCCAATTCTACCCTTTACATATTAAAAAAATAGTTTTTAACTTATAGCTAATTTGATTACAACCAGCATATATTAGAACTAAGTACTTAAACCATTTACGTCCATACTTATATGTTAATTAGATTACGGTACAAATAAACATTTTGCACATGACTTATCTATAGTTTGTAGTTTATGGACAAAAATGTAATGTTGAGTGTAGGTAACACTGGGATTACCAGACTTGATGATCTGGTGAAAAACAACCGCCTTAGTATGGTTTGCTTTACTTTAATGACATCAAATATTCGGAATAAATCGGTACAGATTGTTGGAATAACAAAACAAAAAGATGTAATTCTTTTTTAAAAAAAGGACTGAGTAAAGTTATTTTACGTAATACGCAATTGCATTTTTTGGTGTAATGGCACCACGCACATAACACAAATATAAATTGTCTGTCTCGGCACCTCCTTCTCTGTTTTCGCTGGCTTTCAATGATATCATGGTCGATTTTATTGTACTTGACGCCAAGGTCAGAACATGCGGACTTCCTTCGCCGTTCTTTTGCGACACTTCCATAATTCTTGAGCCAATGTTGGACGGTGAACGTTAGGAAATCTTCCTTGTAACCGCTTTTCCTTGCAAAGAGCCAAGCGTTTTCGGCACATACATTTATAAGGTAGCAAATTATAGGAAAATAACATTTCTTTCCCTGAGTTGATATTTCATAAAGGGCAATATTTTCATCTAGCCGGTCGACTCCATCCTTGATTTTATTATATAATAATGTGAAGTTAATTTGATCGTTCAATTGTAACTTTTCTTTTCATGGCAGTTGAGCACCTTTCAACTTTTTTCTTTGGCTCAATGACGGCATAGAGGCAATTGAAAGAACACCATTTAACCTTACCACAAGAATAAGCAATTTCGTCCAGCAGCTTCGAAGACGTGGAATAGTTATCAAAATATAAGGATAATGTTGTATCTGGATACTCCTTTTCAAGTCCGTCTAGGAAAGACAATATTACCCTCACCCCCTAATGTATATTCACTTTTGAAGGAGTTTTTGCTGTCTGTTAAAAATACACATCCCAAAGGTGTTGCGGCAATGCATGCTTTATACGGATGACGGCCGTAATACGGGGAGCACTGAAGGTCTGTTTTTTCTAAATCATTAGAACACCAATGTCTATTTTGCCTTATTTTTCTTGATTAGTTTTCTTTGTGTTTGTATTTGTAGTGTTCGCAACTGATGTTATTTGCTTTCCTGCCCTTCCTGGTAGATAGTGAATCTGAACGTCTTCTCCTGGTTCTGAATTCTCCTCAGTTATTCCTTCCTTATCAAGAGGATCTATCAATATAGATAAGTTTTTTCATTTGAATATTCAAGTTTTACTTGCAATTGTTGTAAATGCCCAATGTTGCACAAATGCAACAATGCATATATCGTGTGTGCCCAGTGTTTGCGCAACATACTGACTATATCACTTTTGTCATGCACACGTCGGCTCGACTATAATGAAGGTGAAAAAAACCATGCATTTATTCAACACATTATACATCAGTCCAAAATAATAATAATCATTGGCGCGACAATCCAAACGGATCAGGGCTTTGAATTGTGTTAGGGCACTTTATTCAAGACCGTAACGGGACACTACAGGATTACAATACCCTGTAGGAGGCAATGTGGTCAGCATTGCACTCGCCCGAGCCATGGGTAAAAAAAATGATGGACTACGCTTTGAGTTTAATTCAACAAAACTAGTCAACTAACGGATGAAATTCGTATTCCTTTAGATGGAATCGGGTGCAGGTTCAGGCGCCCAAGGGGTAGTCTCACGTCCTTACATAATATTGCAATGGTTAGTAAATAGCCTATTTATAATTACTTGTCGTCAGTCCCTTCTACGAGTGCCTTTGCATTTGTTGGAATTGTATTTTGTTTGTAGTTGAGAGTGAGAGATATTTTCATATCTGAAGGGCCAGTTTTCAGACAATTTTTATATTTGAAGCGCCTTTGTCTCAAAATTATTTTTCTCACATTTTCGGGAATTCCAACTCATAAAGCAATAAACCGATCATTACGAAATTTGAAGGGATAATTCTTTATAAAATTAACAGAGATAATATGAGATAATATCATAATTTTACGGATGCATTTCTTGCATAATTAATGATGAAATAATGATGCAAATTGAAATATTTTTTCTGAACACCTGCAAAATTTATAATCTTGCCTACTTTTACTGGCGTTCGAATATATATTCATAGAAAATAAGTTAATACTTTAAGTTGAAATCTTTTTGGTTTCAAATCAAAGTTGGCGTTGCTACACGTCCTGCAGTTGGAGGATTCTAGTTACGACCTTCATCGGACTAATATAATGTTGAAATTAATTCCAATTCCAATTCCAATTAATTCTTCTCACTAAAAAATCCTAAAAAAGTACGCGAAAACAGATCTTCAAATGTGGTTTCCTTCCTTAAGGCTAATACAAAAGAATACACTCTATCTATTCTTGTCATAAAGCTAATAATGTGAACAATAAAAAAACAGCAAAATTAATACAAAAGTAGAAGAGAATAACTAATTAATATCTAACAACTGGTGAAAGCAAAGCCCCTGCAATATTGTTATGAACTTGCTTTTACGTAATTCTACTGCTGTTACCAATTGTTACGTTCTTAGCTATTCGTACTCGTCACTAATTCGTTACTTGCTTTGTGTAGGCTCGTATCACTGGATTGCGTAGCGATAAACTAAAAACCCGTTCTATAACTTTAGTGCAATCGTTTATTAAACACTAAATACTACAAACGTATTGCACAATTAATTATAGAACACTTCCTTTAACTAGTACATTCCGGGCGTATTTATAACTGACGCGCCTAGATCTACTTCTGAAACTTGACTGACTTTGTGGGCGGATTTCCGGCCCTTTTATATTACGCGGAAAGAATTCTTGTCTTGGCTAATTGTCATAACTACGATTCACATTGACGTTACATATAAATTCCCAAAGCGATTTTCGTAAAAATATCAACATTATTCACATTGTCCCATCAAAAGATAAATGACTGAACTGAGTACGTCCACCACTAATCCGCGTCCCGTAGCCAATGGTATCAGGATTTTTCTCCTTCATCTCATTTAACATCAACTGCGTTCTGGAGTACCTCCAGTCGAATCCTCCAGCCGAGTCCCAAGTCAATTTCTAGGAATTTTTTCTTTTCTTTCCAGCCAAACCGAAGCGGATAGGACAATATAATTCCGAATCAATCTAATGATAACTAACTAGCACAGCAACAGCTGCATACATCATCTCATTAGTTACGTAATGTTCATAATTTGTTGAGCATCGCGTGGGCAAGCGGACATTTTCTTTCAAAGACACTTATTTTGTACATCTGGCTAGTACTCTAGTTAAACTAAATACACCTGTAAGAGAGTACTGGTCTAACCAGAGTAAGGTCGTTAAATTGGAGACGGTTGCCAAGACGCAGACCCAAGTCGTTTCAACAAGGTGGAATTCTCTCCAATTGATTTTCAAGTTCCCACTGGCGAACACCAATGGATTTCGAAGCAGAATTGTTTCACACTTATGCACGTTGATTTTCATCCGCCAGTTGTTCGTAAAGAACTTAATGCCATTGAATATCTTTACTAACTTGATCCTCAGTTACCTTTTTGTGTTTAGGATATCAGACTGTCAGCGAAGAAAACTAACGGCTTTTTCGAAAATTTATCTCGAACAAGTTGAGCATTTTGCACGCAAATACCGCAAAAAGTGTACGCGCAGTCACTGTATCTTGTTGCAATTCATTCACAACACGAAATTCTGCCTTAGTAATGAGATTTCCATCTGTGATGACAAAATATTTGTCATACAGCATGTTGCTATCCAACCAGACGCTATCAACGGCCTTTTCCATGTTTATATGGCAAAGTAGCTACGCACTCATTTATTTCATGTAATGTCATGTATATGCACTTTCGAGGTTTTCAATAGCTCAATACCTCAAACACCTTGCTTATGTTAGCAGCAAACTGGGCGGTAGCCTTAGGACTTAAGGAATCCTTCCCACTCTTTAAGACCGGGATCACTCAGGCTCTCTTCCATTCTCCTGGAAACTACTCTTGTATAAGTTCAAGGTTCCTCTTTCATCTGTAGTTACACTACTAGTGTCTATATTTGAGCATTCTCAGCACATGGTATTTGGATCGCTTGGTGAAATACCCTTTAACTTCTACCGCCACTAGGAGTTCACTACATTTATGTAATATTTACGGATATGCTTCTACGCAAAACGATTTCAACTCAACCATTACGTGATGATGATTTTTCACGTATCTCCGATCGATTTTGCCGACGTGTGTGAGCTGAAAACTTTTGACTTTTTTCAGGATTTTAATGGCTGCAGTTTCCAATCCATATTATTCTTAGGACTTATGAAATTTTGTCAATTTCTCCAGCTTAAGAAGATATTGAAGTATCTCCTCGTTGCCCAAGTTCTTGTCACCTGACACAATTGTGCTATCGTCCCCCATCAAGATTTGTTAGTCTTTCATTGCGGATGGTGTTCATCCCGCCACTGTTCAACACCGCTGCCACCGTCGCCTTTTAGGCCAATCTGGATGCCTGCTGCCTTGTGATCTGAGTACTGCGGTAGCAGCCGCTTAAAACGAACTGCCTGGTAATTAAGTTCTTCGGCTCTCCGGGCTGATCTGCACGAGGGAGTGCGGGAGAATTCTTTTCCCCAAAACAGATCTCTTTGTTCTAAAACTTGTTTCAGAAGGAATGTTTGCACCTTGACTTCCTTTGGGGTATAGGGTAAGTGAGGACCCTTTACTCGCTAGAGAACCTCGCCTTTTCATGGTTCTGTGTAAAACAATTCAATATTTGTCTATCCGTGTGCCTATCTGTTTGTCACACCTGATTTATTCGGAAACGGGTAACACTTCTGTCACGAAATTTAGTATGAACATATCATCAGTGAATCCATTTACATACAATGAGTGGCACCATTTGGTCTTTAGGAGGTATTCCGACTTATTTACAATAAAATGCCAGAGGCCCGTAAAGTAAAGCGGTTAAATCTCTGCCACCCTAATCATAAAGATTAATGGGTGCCATCCTCTCCCCTTTTCTTTATTTGTTGGCGGTTAAACCATTTTATCAGTTTTAAGTCTTACTTAAATTATTCTTGTCAGTCTTTACATTCAAGAATTCAGTAGCAGTTTTTAGCTTTGTGTTTTCAATCTTCGTTTTTACTTCCTTTTTGTTTTTTAATTTTTTCGATACGTAAAGTAAAAACTCATCTAATTTTTCGGGGCCATCATTGCTGCATTTGTCGCTCCCGCTACCAACTTACATAACACCCTTCCCTACGCCATCTCCACTGCTGCCTTTTTCATCATCTTTCGTGCCCTCAACTTGATGGGATTCTATGTCCTCCATGTGGACAGCTTCACCCCCTAAAACCCACTCATCTTTAAGGCAGCCGGTCTCCTCCATGGAGTAAGAAGCCTTTACCGGTCTGTTTATGTCAACTGAACAAAAGATACGAAAAGTTGAGAAATATGATCTGAGAAATCATTCACCGAAAACACATAGATGTGTTGTGGAAGCCGTTAGAAACTACCACCTTTCCAGAGATATGCCAATAAGAAAAATTATCGAGGTGATGAAACGGGAACTTCCGGTAAGTTCTAATCTATCGGATATTAACAACTAATTTTAATCAAATGATTCATTCATCATCATCATCAACGGCGCAACAACCGGTATCCTGCTACGGAAACGTCCATCTTCATGTATGGGACCAAAAATTCTTCGGAGGATTCTTCTCTTGAACGTGGCCAAGAGTTCGCAGCTTAATCAAATGATTGCAAACTTGAACTTAGTTCTACTATTTTCACCGATGTGTATCCCATCCCCAAAAAGTTATTTCAGCTCTCTGCCGGAAAATCGTAAAACATTTCGATGTTCATAAATTTGGTGAAGAGGAAACGGATTGCACAAAAGCCTCCAGAAACTCTAAAGAGCCTTTTATAATCGATATAGTAGCTGTGAGGAAGACTGTCTACCACACACGAAACATCTGCCCTATGTTAATTAAAATTGACCTTTGACTCCACAGCACACTCGCAGTTATTACAAGCATTTTATTTATTTATTTTCAACATAAGTAATGAAGAAGGCGACAGGCAATCATAGGAATATGGATAATTGCTGAAAATAAAAATTTTGTAAAGTCGAAATTTTTTCTGAATTTTCTATTTATTTTTTTAATTTTTTTTAATTTACTTTTCTGTGCCAAGTGCTTTTGGAGCGACCCACTCGTCGACCATCTTCGCAGAGGATGTTTCACTACATGGTGTAGCCAGAAATGAATTTATCGGCCTTCCTTAATGTGTGACCTATTCACTGCTACTTCTAACTTGTAATCGTTGTATCCACGGGTGAATGGCCTGTGTGCCGATGAAATTCATCATTCGAAATAGTATGAAGCCAGCGTATTCCGATAAAACGTCTCAAATAATTAGCAGTGGTGTTCACTTTCCATGTATTATTCACACACAGCAACACAGAAAGAACATTATCATAGGACAGTCTCAACATGCTCTTGGTGTTGAGATAATTGCATTTCCAGATTTTAGATAAGGCACTGAAAGCAAATCGAGCGCTGTTAAGGCGTCGATCGACATCCAGTTCGATACCGCCGTCCAATTCAACGCCACGGTCCAAACCTCCCTACCTAGATATGCAAAATGATCGACGTTCTGCTCATTATCGCAGATTCCATATGTCCTTCTGATAATAATTATTGGTTTCTCCAGAACGTCTCTGCTGCGAAGACCACTCGAGATAAAATCTCTGTTCACGCTGCCGAAAGCTTTAAGAAAGCTGAGCGATGAAGAACAGGTGAAGTGAAGATCGAAACTCCGTTCACTGTTCCCAAGTGATCCGCAGGGTGCTGATGTCTGCCGATGAAACCTTCGGACAAGCCTTAATGTGTTCTATAAAACTTACACTGTGCCCCTCTTTAGAAATTTGGCAATTATCCCTGGATACAACATCTGGGCAAAGAGATTTTTCTATGGTGCAGTAATATAGCCCACTGCTAAGCGACAATTGGATCATAGGAGCGGTCCATAATAAACTTAGGGGTTGCAACTCTCTATCCCTGCAAGAGATAAAAACGAAACACGCAAGTAAAGATAAGTGACCATTAGATGGTGATTCATTTTGAAGCCGATTTGTCTCCTTTTACGCACATCCAAAAGATCCTAAATCTATTAATAGTAAGCCCTTGAAATGTATCAGAGCATTTGGCAAATTTACAAGAATGACAATCGGGAAGCAAGGAAAGCCATTGCTTTTACTTAAGTGGTCCATTACAAAAATCTTTACGAAAAACTGGACTCAATAACAAGAACGGTACTTTGCTTACGGACTGATAAACCGCGACGAATGAATGCCGAGCATATTTTAACGAAACAATTTGTGCGTCCTCTACTTTCACAAACACTACCGACATTTGGAGCAATTCCACCTGTCAGCGCAACTAAAGTCGAGGAAACAATAAAATGGATAAAGTCGGGGACAGCAACAGGACCTGACTACGTAGCATCTAAGTTGTGGAAAGCGGAGAGCTCGTACCCAAAACCGCGGCTCAGTGATTCTTCAATCGGGTTATCGGCCATCTGACAGACAAGAAAGTACCATACTTCCGATATGGAAAAAGAATGGTAGTCCAGCAGAATATTCAATTTACTGCTCACTTCAGTTTCTGTCCCTGAAGATTTTTGAACGCATTCTTGACAACCGCATTTGCGACATCGTTTAAATAATCGTAGATCAAGCGGGGCTTTTCAAGATCTTAGGAACTACTATGCTATACACGCTGCCCGGTTACTAATGGAGAAACCCCGTGAGAAGCATCGCCCCCTTCGCATTACATATCTGGATTTAGAGAAGTCGTTTGTCCGTATACCATACGAGCTCACCTGGTATGCTCTACAACAAGACCTGCTACGAGAAAAACACGTACGCTGGGTTCAATTGCTCCAAAAAGGATCCGAACGTTGGTGATCACCATCTTTGTTTCTGTTATGAATACATTCACATGGTACATCTAATGTCCAGCACCCTATTCACTGTTTTATATATGTTAGATGACGTTTTCCGCGGACGGGCTATCAAAACTGCCAAGTTTTCGCCAAAAAAACTGACACTTGCACGATTGAATTTTTGCACAGATATCCAGCGAAGACCTATAAATACAGGACAAATATTATCGAAAGTACGTTGACAATTCGAATCTATATCCTTCACGTAGACAGGATGTTTCAAAATTACCAAACAAACTGTATGCCAAGCAATTTCTCACGCAATTCTAAGCAAAAAATATTCGGTAATTTGTTCCAATCTCCTAACCCTTTAGGTGCTAGAGGCAAATCATAATAGCTCAAAACCTACGATAGCTAGTGATAAACGTTGAATCTCAGCTAGTACTTCATTCTAGAACATGAATACTTCGTTGTGTTTTTAGAAAAAAAAATGAACTTCCATTTTACCGTGATAAAATCTTGTTAACAACATCCCATCCTAAGTGCACAATTTAAGGTAGTTATAATAAGTTAAATGGAAGCCCACTCATAGAAAAGAAATACTCGAATGTCCGCGACTTTGCAACATGTGTATTATATCATTCCCCCCATCCAAGGACAATCTGGCCAATCAATGTTTTTAGTAATATGCCGAGCTCTATTGTTTTCTGACATTTAAGTACATTAGCTTTCCCATAAAAACATTAACCATCGATTTGCTGTATTTTAATAAAAGTTAATAATTGGTACCCTTCCCCTAAACCCTAAAATGCATTTAGCAATATTAATAATCGTTGGCGCAATAATCCATATTGGATCAGGGCCTTGAAGTGTGTTAGAGCGCTTTATTCAAGACCATAACGGTACAATACAGGACACTCTAGGAGGCAATGTGGTTAGTATTGGGCTCGACAGCGTTTATTACCTTGATTTGACTAAGGTACCAATTCACAGCTGGGTCGACTGGTATCCGACATCCAGTCACGATAACCAGTGAGATTTGAACCGCGACCTTCCGCAACGACAACCTAGCGTTCTAACCACTTGAGCCATCCAGAAAGAGTATTACTTAAATAATACGAAATTTCTTACGAATCATATTCATGTGTGTTGTCAATAATTGATTTTCAATTATCAATTGCTTACTTGTCGAGAAAATATGAGTTCGAATGCAACCGCAAGTGATTGATTGACCTGAGGAAACGAGGAGGCTACATACATACATAAATAGTGTTCAGTTTTTTTTTCAAGCCTGGAAACATTCAATACTCTACTCCTTATGTAGTTCATCTTGAGTTTTTTATGCCGCATATACCGTGTTAAATACAACTATTAAAATCGGTTTACTGTCTGTTTGTTTGTCTGTCACACGCATTTTGCTCGGAGAGGGTTGTAGCGGATGACACCAAATTTGGTGGAAAGGTGGGAATTGTGAACGCTCGCCCATACAGTGAATTACATTCGTTTACGTCGAATTTAAGGGGGGTCCCTATACATGCAAAAGAAAGGTGTATATTCTTTTTCACCAAATATAGTTATGTGGGGTAATAAATAAAGTTCTCCATTAATATTTTCCGAAGGCGGTTTTAATTTTGATATTCGTTGGGAAGGTGAGGAGTGCGAGCGAAAGTGATCATTTCTTGAACAGGCCTGTTCACAGAAACTATCCAACCGAAAATCTCAAAAAAAATAAAGAAGCTGCCACTACATGGTGCCTAAGCTCCGAAATACCTTCCATAGCGATATCTGTTCAAATAATGTTAATAATAGTACATTACTGTATTTTCAGTTATAGGCTGTTGAACCCCCCTTAAGTTCATCCTAGTACGATGAAATTTCGGAAATGTACGCTATAATATGAGGGAAAATTTTACCAAGTTTCGCGGAAATCGAGCTATTATTAACAAAGTTATGAAAGTGGATATTCTCGCATATGTGTATACATTACATGCTACCTCCTAATGGAACAAATGCACATTTAAATATCTCTATAAAAGGAATACACAAAAACTTTCATATTTTAAACGTCCAGCTTCCTGTTTCCCGACTTGTTTTAGGTTTTGTGTGAAACAAGCAGATTTTTTTTTTTAGAGAATACCACCATGTGAGGTATCAAATGAAAGGGTTGAATTAGTACTTTTCGAAATTGATCTTATCTCTGGTACTTGGTGAAACGTAGCGGATTGAGGGCTCAAATTGTGGCCCCAAAAAAGTGAAACAGGTCTCGTTCTCAGTACCTATCCGGCCGAAAAATTTGAAAAAAATTACAATGATGCATCTATACGCAATCTAGGCTTCAAAACACATTCCATTCTAATATCTGCTCAAATAATGTTAACAATAGCATATTACTAATATATTTTAGAAACTTGCCCGACAACCCTCCTTTAATTTTACACTAGAAGTAGTAAGTGACATGTATAAAAGGGATAATATAAATCAAAGCGTTGGCAAGTTTGAATAGAACCCAACTGCTACGAACAAAGTAATAGAAGCTCAAAGTTCAGCATTTCATGTAAATTCATTTCACTCTGAGGCGTATTCATCATCATCGTCAACGGCGCAACAACCGGTATCCGGTCTAGGCCTGCCTTAGTAAGGAACTCCAGACATCCCAGTTTTGCGCCGAGGTCCACCAATTCGATATCCCTAAAAGCTGTCTGGCGTCCTGGCCTACGCCTTCGCTCCATCTTAGGCAGGGTCTACCTCGACTTCTCTTTCTACCATAGATATTGCCCTTACAGACTTTCCGGGTGGGATCATACTCATCCATACGGATTAAGTGACCCGCCCACCGTAACCTATTGAGCTGGATTTTATCCATACCCGCACGGTCATATTATCGCTCATAGATTTCGTCATTGAATAGGCTACGGAATCGTCCATCCTTCGTGTAGGGGGCCAAAAATTCTTCGGAGGATTCTTCTCTTGAACGCGGCCAAGAGTTCGCAATATTTCTTGCTCAGAACTCAAGCTTCGAAGGAATACATGAGGACTGGCAAGATCATAGTCTTGTACAGTAAAAGCTTTGACCCTACGGTGAGACGTTTCCAACGGAACAGCTTTTATAAGCTGAAATAGGCTCTGTTGGCTGACAACAACCATGCCCGGATTTCGTCATCGTAGCCGTTACCGGTTGTGAGTTTTGACCCTAGATAGGAGAAATTATCAACGGTCTAAAAGTTGTATTCTCCTATCCTTATTCTTCGTGTTTGACCAGTGCGGTTTGATGTTATTGGTAGGTTCGTCTTCGGTGCTGATGTTGCTACCATATATTTTGTCTTGCCTTCATTGATGTGCAGTCCAAGATCTCGCGCTGCCTGCTCGATCAGGATGAAGGCAGTTTGTACATCTCGGGTGGTTCTTCCCATGATTTCGATATCGTCAGCATAGGCCAGTAGTTGGGTGGACTTGAAGAGGATCGTACCTCTTGCATTTACCTCGGCATCACGGATCACTTTCTCGAGGGCCAGGTTGAAGAGGACGCATGATAGCGCATTACTTTGTCGTAGACCGTTGTTGATATCGAATGGTCTTGAGAGTGATCCTGCTGCTTTTATCTGGCCTCGCACATTGGTCAGGGTCAGCCTAGTCAGTCTTATTAATTTCGTCGGGATACCGAATTCTCTCATGACGTGTACAGTTTTACCCTGGCTATGCTATCATAGGCGGCTTTAAAGTCGATGAACAGATTGTGCAACTGTTGTCCATATTCCAACAGTTTTTCCATCGCTTGCCACATAGAGAAAATCTGATCTGTTGCTGATTTGCCTGGAGTGAAACCTCTTTGGTATGGACCAATGATGTTCTGGGCGTATGGGGCTATCCGGCCTAGCAAGATAGAGGAGAATATCTTAAGGATGATACCTCTGTAATTGCTGCACTGTGTGATATCTCTCTTTTTATGTATGAGACAGATAATACCTCGTTGCCAATCGTCAGGCATTGATTTGCTGTCCCATACCTTGAGCACAAGTTGGTGAACCACTTGGTGTAACTGGTTCCTCCATATTTAACCAATTCGGCTGTAATTCCATTGGCTCCTGGCGACTTATGATTTTTTAGCCAATGGATTGCACGGACTGTTTCTCCTAAACTTGGTGGTGGTAGAATTTGTCCGTCGTCTTCAGTTGGCGGGACCTCCAACTCGCCGATGTTCTGGTTGTTCAGTAGCTCATCAAAGTACTCAACCCATCGCTCTAATATGCCCATTCTGTCGGAAATCAGATTTCCCTCTTTGTCTCGGCAGGATGAGCATCGAGGTGTATAAGGCTTCATCCTGCTGACTTGTTGGTAAAACTTCCGCATACTGTACCTGGTGCTGTTGCTCCCTGTACTTTTCGAGTTCACAGACTTGTTGGTTCTCCCAGGCTTCCTTTTTCCGTCTATGAAGTCGCTTCTCCGCTCGACGGAGTTCGTAATAAGTCTCTGCGCGTGCCCGCGTTCTTCTTTCTTTCTTCCGTTCCGTTGCTAGCTTACATTCATCGTCAAACCAGCCATTCCGACTCTTTTTGCGGCTGGGGCCAAGTATGTTTGTGGCCGTATCCATGATAACGTTCTTCAGGTGGTCGTGAAGATCATTTGTTGATGCTTCATCTCCAGGTCCTTTGTTGACTGAGGCGTATTGGAGGACATGAAGTCATTTATATGAAGGGCGGAGTCCGTGAGGAAATTTTAGTTTTCCTCTTCGAACTGTTTTTAGTTATTTGTATATCAGTATGAATTACTCGAGACAGACGGGTGTGTATATGCATGTGCCAAATTTGCGGGCAGTGCCCAATAGGAAAGATATATGTGTACATTAGTACCAGTGGTTTTACTTTGGGTACATATATGGATGCTTTTGTTCACGGAATAAGGTGGAAATGCGTAACGATGGTTTTCATCAATTTGGATGTGTACATATATATGCATCAGTATGCAATAATGGGCAACTTTTGTTTATTTAGGATGATCACAAAATTTATGTTTTTGATATGCAAGTACATATGTGTATATATCTGGAGTTTAGAAATTAACGAAGGAATCGTTTGAATTTTTCGCTATGTACGAATGGAAAATCGTTCATAGAGAGTCTCTCATATAAGAACAGAAAATCTTCATACTCGAAGGGCCTGGCTGTCGGTATCCCGGCTTGTTTATTACAATGTCAAGTCTGAAATCATATTTCAACCAATCAAAAGGTTAGTTATTACTTAGGATACCTGGAGCGACCAGATCGACCTAAACTGCCTAATTCCCGGGATTAAAGTTATTTCCTTTCCATTCTGGCTGGCATTTTTATGCAGTAATATTGGAAATGGCTTTTGAAGTATCCTTGCTGGGTTGATGGAAGTAGCTTGCTCCAAAGCAAAGTTTGTAAGTATTAGATTCATTATAATAAGGTAGCGTGCCTTTTTAAGGTTTTGTTTTACAAACAAAACCTTAAAAAGGTTTGTTTTACAAACAAAACCTTATTAAAATCGGTTCAATGTCTGTCTGTCTGTCTCTTTTTTTGCTGAGGAGGTGGAAATCTTCAAAAAGACACTGGTCTGAACACACCAGCGTGTGGGATTTTTACCCACTAAAACCACCCCCGACTCCCTCCCTGCCCCGCGGAACCACCATAAGGTATTACACCACGGGGCGGAGTCAGCTCACTCTAGCTTAATCCCATTTCTTCTATACGCGGCGCACGTGACCGCGTTTTTCTCTTCTCCTCTGCCTTTCGCAGTTTATTTTGGATAGATGTGATCATGGAGTTGACCGCATCCCAATTCACTTGATGTGCTAGCATTTTCGGCACCAGATTTTCTGGTACCAGCACCTCTCCTAGAGTCTCCTCTAGATTCCTCCTTTCTTCCACAAATGTCGGACAATGGAAGAATACATGTTCCGGGTCCTCTGGGACTCCATCGCAATTTGGACAATCGAGTGAGGACTCCAATTTAAACCTATGAAGATATTGGAGATATGCTCCATGCCCCGTGAGAAACTGGGTGAGATTATAATTAATCTCATTGTGTCGTCTCTCCAACCACCACTTGATGGCAGGAATGAGCCTGTGAGTCCACTGACCTTTCCCGAGTGTTCCTACCGCTCTTGCCATCTATTTATGGATCTCTTCCTTTTGGTCTTTGTATATATTCGCCATCTCATCTGCCAAGATGTCAATCGGCATCATTCCAGAGATAACGAATGCTGCATCATCTGAGACAGTCCTGAAGGCAGAGCATCCCCTCTGAGCTGTCCTCCTGTAGACTGAACTCAGTTTGGTAGCATTCCCTGACATCCATAACGCCTCGCTCCAAGCTGCGGTTGCATAGAGCATGATCGAGGTCACCACCCTGGCTATAAGCAACCTAGAGGTATGCCGTGGCCCTCCAACGTTCGGCATCATCCTTGCCAGGGTCATACTTGCAGTTGATGATTTGTCGCAAACATACCGCACATGTTCTCTATAGCTAAGCTTTCTGTCTATCACCACCCCCAAGTATTTGGTGGTCGGCTTGGAAGTGATGATATGATCCCCGATTCTAATACAGGCGTAATTTCTCTTCCGGCGCTTAGTGATGAGGACCGCTTCCATTTTTTCCTCCACAAGTGTCAGACCAGAGCTCTTTACCCAACTTTTAACAGCACTGATTGCCTCGCTTGAGTATAACTCAGCATTTTCGAGGTGCTTTTCGACAACAATCAGCGCTATGTCTTCAGCGTAACCCACCACTGTGGCTTCCCCCGGAAGGGGAAGATTAAATACATCGTTGTACATGATGTTCCACAGTAGTGGGCCCAATACGGAGCCCTGTGGGACATCCGCGGAAACAACGTACTCTTGCGGTTCGTCATCGGTGTCATACCAGAGCCTCCTTTCAGTTAAATAACTATCGATGATAGCAGCGAGATAGTCGGGAATACCAACCTTCGCTAAAGATTTCCGTATTAGATTCCAATTGGCCGAATTGAATGCATTTTTCACATCCAGAGTTACTACCACGCAATATTTGCTGGCACCACCCTTTCCGTGAATTGCATCTTCGGCCAGGCCAGTAACCAATGTGATGGCATCAATGGTTGACCTGGCTTGACGGAATCCATACTGCCGATCTGAAAGGCCGCCTTGGCTCTCAACAACCGGGAATAATCTATTATAGACTACCCGCTCTAGCATTTTCTCCACCGTGTCCAAAAGACATATGGGTCGGTATGACGATGGTTCACCTGGAGGTTTACCAGGCTTAGGTAGAAGTACCAGCTTCTGCCGCTCCCATACCGCTGGAAATATTCCCTCGGACATGAACGCTTCTAACAACTCAGCGAACATGTCCGGTCTGGATTTCATGGCAAGCTTAAGAGCCTTATTCGGTACTCCGTCCAGGCCCGGCGCTTTATTGTCTCTTATTCCTCCGCAGATATCCAACAGCTCGTCTCTGGTGACTGGCGGAATTGCCGGCACATTCAGAGGTGGTTGGAATGTGTCGGTGCTCTCCTCTTGCTGGGGGAATAACCCCTGGATGATTTTTAGCAAGAGAGTGGGACACGTGATCTGCGGAGATGAACGGCCTCTGAATCGTCCCATCACGATTCTGTAGGCATTCCCCCACGGGTTTACGTCCGCTTCTGAGCAGAGCTCCTTAAAGCACTCCCTCTTGCTTCGCTGGATGGCGAGCTTGAGGTTTTCGCGGGCTGCCTTATAGGCACGCTCTTTTTACCCCTGTTCGACTCTACCTACCGCCCTCTGAGCCGCTCTTCTGGCTCGGTGGCAGGCTGATCGAAGACCGGTCAGTTCATCATTCCACCAGTAGTTTGGTCTTCTACTGGGGAATGAACACCTTCTAGGCATGGACGCGTCACACGCTTTGGCAACGTATTGAGCCAGATGGACGGCTCTTTCCGTAAATGTGCCTGCTTTATCAGGCTGTTCTAACCACACCTCTATGAAGGTCTGCTCATCCAAAGATGCTGACCAGACTGAAATCTTTCTCGGTTTCGGGCATGATAGCTCTTTGGCCTGTGGCTCGACACACGTCTCAAAGAAGATTGCCTGGTGATCGCTGCGGGTGTAGCGTTCACTGACGCACCAGGATATACCTCGCGTCAGCGCAGGGCTGACAAAGGTCAGGTGTACAACCGACCCTGACCCTCCTTTCTGAAAGGTGTTTACAGCACCTTCGTTAGCCAAAACTATGTCCATCTGCGCGAAAGCTTCTAATAAACTGCGCCCCGTGGCATTTAATTCCCTATTACCCCACTCTAGGGCCCAAGCATTGAAATCACCAGCAATCACCCTTGGACTTCGTCCCCTTGCGCCGAGAACAAGATTATCAAGCATTTGCTCGAATTCAGACAGTGTCAAACTTGGTGGCTCGTACCAGCTGTATACATACACACCACTTATTTTCGTCCACACAAACCCACTGGCTGACTCGCAGTACATTGTATGGCCTGTGGACCGCAAGCCCCCCATAGCTCCGCCAGTCGAATCTGTGACCCATATGCCACCGTGACGGTGTCTATACGGTTCGCTTATGATGCCGATTTCCATCTCAGATTCGAACGTGATCTGCTCAAGTAAATCCTGAGCGACCCTGCAATGATTGAGGTTTATTTGAATAAACCTCGTTTTCTCATTGCAGTGAGCGCCTTCCTCAATTCCGGACATTTACCACTTCCGGCAATATGCCGGTTATCCTGTCCCTCTCTTACTTCGCACAATAGGCATTTGGGGTCCCTATTGCATTCTCTGGCACTCTATGGCCTTCCTCTGTACACCTTCTGCATCGATCGGATCGATCAATGCTGCTGGTGCATGCCTTCGCAAAGTGCCCAAACATGAGGCATTTAAAGCACCTCTTCAGTGAAATTTGTTCCCTTAAACGTCAAACAACCCATCCAATGCGAACCCTTCCGGCAGCCACCAAAATCTGTGGTGCCCCCGCTGGTACTCGTATTGTGGCCGTTTGAGCACCACCATAGGCTTTTCGTAAGCCCACAACAAACTCCTCGGTAAGTTCTTTCAACTTGAATTGCTCCTTCAGAACAGTACAAATTTCTTCTTTCGATGTTACTTCATCGAGATCCTTACATTGTATACATATCGCATTGCAGCATTCTCGCCAAGTGAGTTTTTCACTTGAGTGCGAAAGTTATCAGTTTTGCCCACGCTGGATCTTTTCAGCTCGAACATGAGATTCCCTATCTGGGTTCTTCGGATTCTGTTTACATTTCCGCTCAAATCTTTTAGGCTGGGATCCGCTTTGACCTTTTTGAGTATCTCCGCGTAGGACAGATTGCCCTTACTGGAGAAAACAATTACATCTGGACGAGTTCGCACTTTTACTTTTCGTTTCGCTTTTTTGTTGGTAACTTTAGTTCATCCATCGTCTTCGCTGGTCTTGGGCTTCGCAACGCTGGTTGAGTTTCCTAGATTCGCTGTACGTTTTCCTCCTTCTGAGCTGTTACTGTTGGTTTTCAGAATGTCCTGTCCGCCTTTTTTTCTCTTAGGCGCTTGCTGATTATTTAAAGGATCCCCCTCTTTTTCACGTACTCGTTTATTTCGCCGTGGTACGGTTGGGCGTCACTTGGGTCGCTTGCGATAGTGTTGGCACAGCGGGGTTCGGCGTATATTATAGAGGACTCTAATAGCCCCTTTATGGCTTGGTGCACGTTGTGCTTGTCCTTGGTAAACTCGGACAGCTCAACTATTTTTGCCCCAAGCTGGGTGAAGGGTAATTCCTCCAGATCAGGACTCTGTTCCCTATAAGTTCCTGCAGGGTTACCTCTTTTACACGGTCCTTCACTTTTGGCGTTTATTGACCTTGCCTGTACTTTGTCCTTTATCGTCCTGGGGTCGCGCCTGATGGGAGATCTGGCCACTCCTCACAGGATGTCTGTCTGTCTGTCTGCCACAGGCACTTTTCTCAGAAACCGCTATACCGATTGACAGGAAATTTGGTGAGAAGGTGGGAACTGTGGACCCCCAGACAGGCAGTGAGTGATATCCGCCTATGTTGAGAGTTGGGGGGGGGGGGGGGGTCCCCCATACATGTAAAAGCGGAGTGTAAAATTTTTTTTCACCAAATATAGTCATGTGGGATATCAAATGAAAGGTCTCGATTAGTACTTTTCGAGGACGGCCTTAGTTTTGAGATTTATCAAAAAGGCGGGGAGTGGGAGTGGTGCAAATTGATGATTTCTTTAATGGAGCCATTCTCAGAAACTACCCAACCGAAAAATCTGGAAAAAATCATGAAGCTGCTTCTATATGGTGCCCAGGTCTCAAAATACTCTCCATATCGATACCTGTTCAAATTAAGTTAATAATAGTATATTATCATATTTCTGGAGAAATTGAGTAAAGTTTATCTCAGAATTATAGTATAAAATATAATGGTAGTAGTATAAAATATAATGTGGAGCATATTATCTCCAAGTTTGATCAAAATCATACTATTAGTAACAAAGTTACAGTAGCTTAAATTGTCTTTACCGTGTAAATTTACAACCCGAAGTACTAAATCTGACATGCTAAATGCATATTCTTAACGGGCTACGTACAAATGGGATAGTTCTACACCCAAATATACTCACAGCAGAAGCAAACAAAACCATTCATACCTGAAGTGCCCAGCTTCCGGTTTCTCGACTTGTTTTACATACAATGGTTAGAGCCAACAACACGAGCCAATTATGTGAAAATAAAAAGGATGCAGTTTTAAATATATTTAAAAAAGTATTTTAACACCCGAAGTGGATTATAAATGCCCGAAAACACTATCGTATGGGGGTGTAGTGCCTTTGGAGTCGTACTCTGTTATACATATATAAACCCATTTAAACTGAGGTAAATAAGTAAACACTAATTTGCATAGCTTTGTGCAAGTTGCCCAATTAAATTGCCTACATTATATTGTTTTTGAGTTAATCGATAGTTTAATTAATATCGTTGTGTGTTATCATCTGTCGAATGAAATAGCTTCTGGGTAACTCGAGCATGAAACGAACGGTGTAGCTTATGAAAAGAAAAATAAATCTGATTGAATTTTAAAATCTACTATATTAATTTTGATTTATTCTAGTCTATCACCCTTCACGTCCATCATTTTCGATTCATAATTTAGTGTTTTTAGGTGTACCGCAGACGTTGTTAATGTAAGTACGAGAGCAAGAAAATAATTTCTAACCTACCGTACCCAGCATGCTAAAGTTTTCCATTTTTAATTATCTGGTTCTTCCTCCTGCGATCTAACAGTTTTCTCAGTTGGTTGGTTCAGGTTGGTAATCCTATACAGGAGCACTCTTCTTTAGTCACTGATGGAACTTTATATTCAGAACATGAAAAACAAACGCATTCGTGCAGTGATCTCTTTTGGCAGTTTTAAACAATTTCTCAAGTTATCAGAAAATTATCCACAATGAAATATTACAGCATAGTCTGAAAGTTGAATCGAAACTAATATATAAAGCTAGCATAAACCCATATCTGCAGCATAGTGTGTAAATCACATCTATGCGCCAGCGTTGTTGGTTCCAAGCATGTGTTTCAACCCCCTCCAAGATTCTCCGAGAATATTGAACTTCTCCTCTTCTGTACCATACCATCCTATTTGCGAATCATCCTGGGATAATGTGTTCTATTGCACGTCATATTGGGTGCGACCTGCAAATACTATATGACTTCTATCTATCAGAACCTCCAGTCATTTAAGCGAGAACTTTGTTAAACTAATCTGCCTGAAGTTCTTCGGATTTGATTAATCCAAGCTTAGACATGGAAACAAGCTCAGCCTTATGCTAAACGCAGCCCAGAGTTCTGCTTGGTAGAAAAATATTTGTTAGAAGTCGCCCTAAATACTCCTTGCACTGCCCCTTAGCGCTGCTGCCATCCATGCCACGAACTTTTAAATGTTCACAGGATATCATAGCAGCCTTCGCATTTTCAATTTTCCTTGCAACACTTTTGCATTAAAGGTTGGCAGAAATCACCAATACTCTCCTTGTCACTTTCTCCACCTGGTTTCTTATTATGTTCTTCGCTGTGAGTTCCTGAAGTTTATTCAATCTTCATTCTTATTGCTTTGAAAAGCACGATTCAAAAATCGTCCAGTTGATTCCATTAGTTTTGGTAGTTCTAGGTTCCATTTCATTCCATTTTCCAAACAAGTCGAGAAACCGGAAGCTGGATGCTTCAGATTGAGTGGTTTTGTGTATTTCTTTTATGAAGACATTTGAGTGTACATTGTTGTTGTGTAGTACGTAGAACGTAATACATGCATATGTTATGTGAGAATATCCACTTTCAGGTGATATTCACATTCAAAGTCTTGAATTTGCAAAGAACCAACAACTTCAACCTATTATAACTTTGTTAGTAATAGTGGGATTTCCAAACCAAACTTAGGCGGCTTATGCTCCATGTTAAACCCTATATTGCTGCAGAATTTTATGATGCTAGGATGAACTTAAGGTGGGTTTTGCATCCAATTACTAAAAATTATAAAAATATACTATTATTAATTTTATTTGAATAGACATCGGTATGGAGGGTATTTCGGAGCCTAGGCACAATATAGTGGCAGCCTGTTGATTTTTTTTCAGATTTTCTGATTGGATAGTTTCTGAAAATGGGTCCGTTAAAGAAACGATCACTTTCGACCAGCGTACTCCCCAGCTTTCCAATAAAACTAATGCCAGCTTTTACACAAAACCTTAAAAAGACGGTCCCATAACCATATGAGCTCAAACGTTGTACCAAAAAGTAACTTTTTGGTTATGAATGGATATCTTGTGAATGTTGACATGAATCGCCCAAAATGAGTTCTTTGCCAAAAATACTCTTTAGTTTCAGGAATCTCGATGACTTTTAGGGCCTATTCCAGTCAACGTGGCTTATTGGCAGGTAACAGCTTCTTTTCCAATTGAGTTTTGTACGGAAACAAACTCAAATCAACACGCAATATGTATTGTAAAGTAGACTGAAATTACCCAACTGCACAGAACAACCTTGAGATGTCTTTAGAGATCTCAGATTTCAACAATTTAAGAACGTTCCCTCCATGTCGAAAACCTCTTAGACTGACGCTTCAAACGAGACATGTGATTAGGTGATTTGGCATTGCTTGCTAAAGTTGCAGTATTATCATAATATAAGGTCTTTATTATGGATAAGTTTTTCGCCTAAATTATACACATGTGAAGTAATGAAAGGAACCCGGCAATTCGATTTCTTACAGATTTCTTTTTCTATTTGTCAAAAATTCTAGAATGGCTTTTTACCTTCAATGTGATTCGAACCTATTAAAAACAAATGGTAATTGTTTCCAGATACTATAGTTTCAGTTTAGTTTGAAGACTTGACCTGGACGCTCTTTATCATCCTGTTGCGACTCCTCCGAATATACTCCTAATAAGAGCATAAAGCAGGATATAAAAATAATTAATAGTGTTTTTTGGGGCAAAGGCAACTCATCAGACACCGCATCACTTCTGCCCTGGGAGCAGTGCGATTCGAACTCGGCATGAGTGCGAATTATATCCAAGTGAAATCCGCCTTTTTATTCAGACCCAAGCTAAATCGAAGCGAAATTATTTTTGTTTGATGATTGCGGGTGTCCTAAGTTCGCTTTCAGTTGATGTCGGACCGAACCAATCGGAAAGAACACTTTCTTCCATATTTGTGATCTGCGAACCACTTTTTCTTGAGCTAAACACCCAAATTTTCAAAAAGTTTTCCTCCCAGTTGGTTCGATCCGACATCAACTGGATGCGGACTTCGGATTCCCTTAATCCTCAATCGGGAATAAGTATTCCTATTAATTGAAATTTGGATTTTTTATTAAGCCATATTTTGACCGATAGGGCTATGATATTCAAGTTAAATAAATTCCTTATTCGTTTAGTTAGATTCAATGCCAGTAATAATTAGGAGAGAACTGATTGAGAAAATTAGTCTCCAAATGTTCAAAAGCTTTTACCTATTCACCGAGAATGATGTACAAAACCAAAAAAGAAAGTGCAACTGAAGTTCGACGATGCATATATACTTAGACTTATATTATCATCCGCTCTTTTTCTATAAATATTTGAATATTGTTCCTATGAATACTACAATTATCACACTTCCAAATTTATCTTCCTATGATGCCCGCGAAATAATGATACAAAAAGTAACTTTAGAGCTTTGAATGTACGGTGAATGTCCTCTCCGACATTCTACTTATTTGGCACCATTTAAAGTACAATGACCATATGCAAGTTCCCCCATTTCGTCATGCTTTCATCTAGAAAAAGAAATTAAGGATCTGCGCAAGTATTGCTCATTACCGGAATATTTTCAAAAGCAGATGCTTGGAACCTTTTCGTTGCACTCCCTTCAAGGAAAAATAACGAAAAGATATTGTTATCATTTCAACTGTTGCATATCCAAATAGTTGGGATATTAAGTTGGCAAGTAAACTTCCTCGTATCTGTAGCGCATTTTCACCAAGCAAAATGGAGTTGTGCAATTTAGGTCTTTAGTAGGAAAGTGTAAGAAAATCATCATTTATTTCCATCTTGAGAGCAGTCATTAAGGTGTCTCATGCCGCAAAGTAATTTTTTTTGCAAAATTTGCAATGTATGAACAAATTTATTAGTTGCAAACCTGCATTTCGGTTATTTGCCCTTCCCGGCTTTGGCTAGGTTCTTTCCAGGCCGTATGGCCTTCTGTATATTTCGAAGATAAGTACCTGGTGATCGCTGTGGGCATAGTCCGCCAATGCAAATATACTACGCACCAGTGTAGGGCTGACAAAGGTCGGGTCTACGACTGAAGCAGACCCGAAAGGTATTTAGACTACCTTCGTAGGATTGAACTATATTTAATTGTACAAAGGCTTTAATAGACTACTGCCTTGAGTTGTTCTTTCTGTTTCCCCATTAAAGCGCCCACACATTAAAATCACTGGCAATCGCTTTTGGAATTCCTCCCCTTGCATTGTGAACAGGGTTGTCTAATATGTCCTTAAACAAAGACAATGTGGAACTGGGTGGGACGTAGCAAATTTGTACATGCACATCGGGTATCTTCGCCCATATAAAACCAGTGGCCGACTGATTCATGGCGGATTCTACAGCTTGACAACCGCAATCCCATATCACTGCTCCACCAGTCGAACCTGTGACTCATACGTCTCCCTGACAGTCACCGTGTCTGCTCAAATAAATCCTGAGCGACCCTGCAATTATTAAGCAATATTCTTGCATTCAACTGGCATTTACCACTTTCGGCAATATGCCAGGTATCCCATCCCTTCTTTCCGTCTCACAATAGGTGCTTGGGGTCCCCATTGAAATCCTTGGCAATACGGCCTTTCCTCATACACCTTTTGAACCGATCGAGATGTCCCAACATAAGACACTTGAAGCACCTCTTTAACGAAGTGTGTCTTTTCAGTCAGCAGACAACCCATCCGATTCGAATTAACCGGCCGACAGCAATTTCTGCACTGCCTTCACTTTTAGCCGCATTGTGGCCGTTTGAGTATTACCATACGCTTTTCTCAATAACTCCCCCTAAAAATCTAAAAATTATGTTTTATATTGCCGTTGCTGGCAATAGTCGCAGATATTGGTAACGCCTGCGTTTCGTTACCCTTAGATTTCACTGATTCGATTGTCCAGGCGCTTACCTTGTGTACTTTTAGTTCTTGGGGACGGAAGATACGCTTCATTGTTTGTCTGTCCCTCTATCACAGTTTCTCAGTAAAGACTGCACTGACTGACTCGAAATTTGGCGGGAAGGTGTCCAGACCTCGAAAAAACCCTCAATGCCGATATCTGCTAAAATAAAGATGGTAATAGTATAATATTATTATACATTTTCTGGAAATTTTGGGGAAGTTTCCTTAAGGAAAATACAAAGCATGATACTGCCAAGTTTGATACAAAATCCTACTGTTGTTGGCAAAGTTACATTAAATTAAAATTTTCTATTTTGTAAAAGTTTATTGCAACCCAAAACATTACAACATTACAAGGAACGTGCAAATGGAACAGTTCTACATTCAAATGTTTTTACACAAGAAATACACAAACCTTTCATACCTAAATCGTCTAATTTCCAGTTTTCGGCGACACAAAACAGTTTCTTCTCTAAGTTTTGGGATGATTTTTGAGGTTTTGTGTCTGTCTGTGACATGAACTTTTCTCGGAAAAACCGAAGAGCCGGGACCCAACACTGTGGCTTTGTGAATTCTTTAATCGGGTTATTCAGAAATTTGGAACACCATCTGACTGGCAAGAAAGTACCACAGATCCTATATGTAAAAGGAAAGGTGGTCCAGCAGAATGTTCAAATTACCGTCCAATCCACACACTTTCTATGTGAGTGCCACGCCAACGGACGCATCAGACATCAGATTTTTGGTGCTGATGTGCTCCAGCTGCAGCGGATAGCATCACATCCGCTAACGGCAATCCTGCGATACATAAACGAGTCCGGGATATTCCGTTAGACGGGGCAATCGAGTACAATGGAACACCAAGTTCTGAGTGATCAAGGCTTGCCTCTCCACCATCTCAAACACACACACACATACACCGTCCAATCCGGTCACCACCCCATACCCTGAAGATTTTTGGCCCATTCTTAACAACTGCATCCACGAAATCGTTTAAATAACGGTAAATCAAGCTGGATTTGTCAAACACTGCAGAACTACTAACGCAATACACATCATCATCATCAACAGCGCAACAACCGGCATCCATCTTACACAGGGTCTACCTCATCTTCTTTTTCTACCGTAGATATTGCCCTTATAGACTTTCCGGGTTGGGTCATCCTCATCGTGTAGGGGGAGAAAAATTCTTGGGAGGATTCTTCTTTCGAACGCATCCAAGAGTTCGCAATTCTTCTTGCTAAGAACCCAAATCTCCGAGGAATACATGAGGACTGGCAAGCTCATTGTCTTGTACAGTAAGAGCTTCGACCTTATGGTGAGACGTTTCGAACGGAACAGTTTTTCTAAGCTGAAATAGGCCCTGTTGGCTGACAATAACGGTGCGCGGATTTCATCGTCGTAGCTGTAATCGGTTGTGATTTTCGACCCTAGATAGGAGAAATTTTAAACGGTCTCAAAGTTGTATTCTACTATCCTTATTCTTTTTGTTTAACCAGTGCGTTTTGATGTTGTTGGTTGGTTCGTTTTCGGTGCTGACGTTGCCACAATATATTTTGTCTTGCCTTCATTGATGTGCAGCCCAAGATCTCGCGCCTGCGCCTGCTCGATCTGGATGAAGGCAGTTTGTACGTCTCGGGTGGTTCTTCCCATGATGTCTATATCGTCAGCATAGGCCAGTAGTTGGGTGGATTTAAAGAGGATCGTACCTCTTGCATTTACCTCAGCATCACGGATCACTTTCTCAAGGGCCAGGTTAAAGAGAACGCATGATTGGGCATCCCCATCCCGAAGAACGTTGTTGATGTCGAATGGTCTTCAGAGTGATCCTGCTGCTTTTATCTGGCCTCGCACATTGGTCAGAGTCAGCCTAGTCAGTCTTATTAATTTGGTCGTGATACCGAATTTCCCCAGGGCCGTGTACAGTTTTACCCTGGCTATGCTATCATAGGAGGCTTTAAAGTCGATGAATAGATGGTGCAACTGTTGTTCATATTCCAACAGTTTTTCCACCGATTGCGCAGAGAGAAAATCTGATCTGTTGCTGATTTGCCTGGAGCGAAGCCTCTTTCGTATGGGCCAATGATGTTCTGAGCGTATGGGGCTATCCGGCCTAGCAAGATAGCAGAGAATATCTTATAGATGGTACTCAGCAACGTGATACTTCTATAATTGCTGCAATGTGTGATATCTCTCTTTTTATGTATGAGACAGATAATACCTCGTTGCCGGTCGTCAGGCATTGATTCGCTGTCCCATACCTTGAGCACAAATTGATGAACCGCTTGGTGTAACTGTCCGCCTCCATATTTAACCAATTCGGCTGTAATTGCATCGGCCCCAGGCGACTTATGATTTTTTAGTCGATGAATTGCACGGACTGTTTCTCCTAAACTTGGTGGTGGCAGTTTTTGTCAGTCGTCTTCAATTGGCGGGACCTCCAACTCGCCGATGTTCTGGTTGTTCAGTAGTTCATCAAAGTACTCAACCCATCGCTCCAATATGCCCATTCTGTCGGAAATCAGATTTACCTCTTTGTCTCGGCAGGATGAACATCGAGGTGTGTAAGGCTTCATCCTGCAGACCTGTAAGTAAAATTTCCGCGCTTGGTGCGGTTGCTCCCTGTACTTTTTGAGTTCATAGACCTGTTGGTTCTTCCAGGTTTCCTTTTTTCGTCTGTGAAGTCGCTTCTCCGCTCGCCGGAGTTCGTGATAAGTCTCCGCGCGTGCTCGAGTTATTTTGCAACATTACTCAGTATGCGGCATTCTTCCGCAGCTAGCTACATTTATGGTCAAATTGGCCATTCCGACTCTTACGGCTGGGGCCAAGTATGTTTGCGGCCGCATCAATGATAACGTCCTTCAGGTGGTTGTGGAGATCATTTGTTGATGGTTCATCTCCAGGTCTTCTGTTGACTGTGGTTATTGCGGCATCCATTTCCCTCTTATAGGTGTCGCGGAGGGTTGTGTTGCGGATGGCTTGAGTGTAAACTCTCACCTGATTGTCAGAGGGGATTCTGGGTGGTGTTGTGTGTTGAGCTCGGAACTACATGCCAACGAGATAGTGATCCGAGTCTATATTGGCGTCGTTTGATCAACACGTGGTCAGTTTGGTTGAAAGTGGTCCCGTCTGGAGAGGCGCATGTATATTTGCGGACCGCTTTCGGCGCAAACCAGGTACTTCCAACAACGATTTCGTGTGACACTACTAATTGGATAATCCGCAGTCCGTTATCATCTGTATTTTGGTGTAAGCTATGGGAGCCAGCGTATCGGCTGAATACGGGCTCCTTCCCTACTTGGCTGTTAAAATCCCCAAGTATGATTTTAATATCATATCTGGGACAGGCTTCGAGGGTTCGTTCTACTGCCTCGTAGAAGGTATCCTTCTCCGACTTTGCAGTCTCCTCTGTAGGGGCGTGAACGTTATTGAGGCTTATATTTCTAAACTTGCCTCGCAAGCGCAGAGTGCATAGCCGTTCACTTATGTTTTCAAAGCCGATAACAACAGGTTTCATTTTCTGGCTGACTAAGAAACCTACTCCGAGCACATGGTTTATAATATATGGTGTAGTGGCTCTTCTCCAGGAAACCGGTCCCTGTCCAACGAATCTCCTGTAACGCTGTTACATCAGCCCTATATTGGGACAGGGTATCGGCTAGCTCCTCATCAGCTTCATCTCTGTACAGGGAGCGCACGTTCCATGGGAAAATGCGCAAATAGTTATTCCGTTTCTCCGTTTCGTTTGCGGGTTCGTCGTTGTGTAATCCGTCCAGTCCGAGGCTCCTGTTGTGGCTTCGTAACAAGTTGTTTTCCGTGTAGAATTGCCAGCCCTGCCCAACCCCCAACCTTGGGGACCAGTTGGTATAATTTGTCCCGTTTTTAGGCGCGGGAGACTCGCCTTCATCCTTCTCCGTCTGCAGCTTTTCATTTAGAAAGAGCTCCCAGCGGTCGCCATGTGGGTTTGTTAGTAGAGCTGTTGGTGTTTGCTCAGCAGTCATTTCCCGTGTTTTATGCTCCATCGTGGGTACCAATACACGTTTTGCCCTGGGACCTATACTACTCTTTGACCACCGCATTGCATTTCTGAATATAGAGAAACTGTTTCACCCAGTGCAAAACGACTCATCTGGTAGGATTTACGACAACACTTAGTGTCAGAAGAACTAGGGAGGTTCAATTGCTCTACCATGATCCGAAAAGTAAAGTTCGAAGTGTGCTGTGTGTATCAAAACCGCTTCGTGTCTCTGTTGGTGTTCATTAAGGAAGCGCCTTCTCACCGTTCCTCTTTGTTCTTGTTGTCGACACCGTCACACAGGACATCCAAAGTCCAACGTCCTACACATTGCCTTACGCAGATGATGTTTTCCTAGCATCTAATAGCAAAGATTATCTGAAGCGACAACAATGGAATGATCACCTCATGCAACACCGTCTCAGATTAAATCTGAATAAAACTTAATTTTTGACAACCGATCCCCATGAAACAGGCACAATCATTGTCAGCGACAGTGACCTGCCCAAATCTGAGCGACTTAAATACCTCGAGTCAACGCTATCAGCCAATAGAGAACTTACTTTCATTTTTTTAGATTTTTCAGTTGGATAGTTCTTGAGCACGAGACCTATTTCAGTTTTTAAGTCAACCCTCCCTTGAGTTCCCCCGATAACAGAAACAAGATCATATCCGAGCCCTTTCATTCAAAAAATTCACACGTATGGGGAGACGCAGACCACACCTTCTCACTAAATCTCCTGGCATTCGGTTCACCCATTTTCGGATTGAATCGATTTTAGTAAAGTTTCCTTTCGCACAAAACCTTAAAAGGTCCCAGGAAACACAATTATCCCAGTTAGTTAAGTAGAGGGGATTTCAAAGGATTTCGTTGGATAGATTTTGAGCTATGGTGGAATCCGATTTTTGATATGCACTTTCACGAAAAACGCATTTAAAAATTGAAATCTGGCCATTTACATTATTACTATTAATTAGCTGGTCCATAAACATTCAGTTTCTTCAGAAAAGTCATGTAAAACCGATTATTGCTCCTTGACTTCCATTGGCGCTTTTTTTGAGAAGTCATTCGAGGGTCGTTCGGACCTGTAAATTCGCGCTTCATTACGGCGATCGACATTAACCTATTATATGCCATTACCTATTATACTGTAATTTGCAAATGACTTGAATTATCGAAAAATCATTTTGCCCAAATATGCTACATAATAACTGGTTACAATTGATGGCAAAGTCGATTCTTCGGATCCGACACACGGGCTTCCCCCTTAAAAAGACTGAAAATAACATGGCTTCCAGGAGGCTTGAAGAACATGAGTTTGGCACGGAAGGTAACTTTACAGCGACTATTATGCCTCCGTCTGTGGCCCTACCCATAGCAGCGCGACCATTTTCACAGTGAAAGAACGGGTGCTTTTGGGGAGTTCAGAATCTAAAATCTTATCATTCCGTCAGGTTTCAAAAATACGAATAATGTGGTGCTGGTAAGCCGGGCCAGGTTGAAAAACAAAAACTCAGTTTTTGGATCCCTCACATTTTGATCGAAGAGTTTAAAGCTAATAAACGATTCGCTTATGGTCGATGGTGAGGTATGCGGACGGCACGCAAGTTTCCTCTTGTTGGTCTAGTAAGTTTTATTGAAATCCATGCCAGCAGGGTGATCTCTGCTGCTCCGTGGCGCTACTATGATCAAGTGAGAGTGGTGTCCCCTCAATGAAGCGCAGATCCTGGACCGAGCATCATTTGAAGAAGCAGTTGGATTGAAACAAGCATTTGAAATGTCACCAGAGAACTTAGGTATTACTAATGTCAACCTTCGATGGAAAATGAGGCAATAGAATGGAGGAGGAGGGCCACAGTGACTGCCTGTTGGATCCCCGCAAATGTCAGAGAAAATTGGCATAACAGCTGGGTAATATCAGAGAGCGTTGTTCTACAGCAAGTGTTGCAATATTTGGTCTAAATTTTACATGAATATGAAAGAAAACAGCAGGGACCCACTTAGTATGGAATAACTTTCCACAGTACCAAGCGCGAAGCGGGTTGAACACAGCTCCTTACGAATAGGACAGCCTATACCATAAATCCGCGAGGAAAATGCCATAATGCCACAGCCGGATGTTACCGTCCACAAAACGGTTAATGGAAAGCTGAAATGAAAAGTGTGACAGTTACTCGATGTTTTAACTTTTCCAGGGTGAAATTAAATAATCACAGTCATTGGAGCATGATATTTTTAAGATGGAAATGGAATGGGGATTGGAAAATACCGAGAAATAATGTGGTATATTAGATAACCCTGAATCCTGTAAATTTAATTTTAACGAATAGACTATTGACTCAACGGCTCTCAGCCAAGCACCAAGTGGCCAGTGCAGTGTTTAAGAGGTGAAGACATAGTACAAATTTCAAAAAGGACATCTTTCGTTTTTTTTTTGTTGAAAGAAGCTCTCTCAGAGAATTAAAATCAGGAAAATTTCCAAATATTTTTTGTCCGTTGCAAATATGTCGAAAAATTCAGACACGTTTTCCTCGAAGCTACATTTTCCAAGTGTACCCAACTCATAACTCCAACAGATCTTAACCAATTGACTTAAGATTTCAACTCCATATGAGTAATTGCATTCTGCGTTAAAGTACATCGAATTTTTGTCATACATTGCATAGTTTTTTAAAAAATAAATAATTTTCAAACAGTTTACCACGCTCATGAAGAAGAATTGGCTAGAACAAACAATATGAGCGTCTGAAAAGAAAGAAGCATACTCGTCACCGGAGATTATTAGACAAAGTACCACGAAAAGCGATAAAGTAAAAAACGCAACGAAATTAAAAGTGAAACTTGTTCTACCGTGTGTTGTACTCAGAAAGGACATCCATGTGAATGTTGGCAAAAATTACCAAATCAACGCTGCTTATGGACTCGAGGAGAAGATCGATCTTTTAACAATCAAGACTCAACAGGTGGCTTGGAAAAACACTCCTTCTCATCATGGACTGAATAAAAAATTATTGGCTATCCAGCTGGGGTTAACGAACTAATTACAGAAAAATGAAGAACTCGCAAAGATTGACAAACTTCACGAGCGAAACGAAAGAAATCCCAAATTTTCTCGGAAATAAGTCAAAGGTTTCATTTAACAACGAGCATTTATTTAACAAATAACAATAATACAATGATAGCAAACAAATAACAATAATATAATAATAAAAATAACAGATATGTGTTAAATCTGACAGCAAGAAAAGACACACGCTACTCACTGTTAAAGGCTGCAAAATACTTATAGGAAAATTGGAAATGTATTCGTCCTACACAGGATAAGGCAGATGTCTTGGCGAAGTATCTAGAGAGTACCTTCCTACTATAGATACACAAGAGCCTACATGTTTAACCCCATTCAGAAAAGGCGACCATTATCCAAACTAAATAAGCTCAGGACCGAAAGTAAAACAAATGTGCCTCCCAAGAAAGCTCCTGGCTATGAACTTACTACAGGGAGAATTCTAAAAGAATTGCCAGAGAAGGGTCTACTCAAATTATTACAAATAATTAATGCAATTTTCAGATTAAAATACGTATCTCGACAATGAAAAGTGGCTGAAGTTATTTTGGTCCAGGGGGGCGGTTATATATATCCAGGGAAGGAGCCCAATAAAGTCTACTATAGCCAAGCTATTTAAAAGGTTTCTCCCAAAGAGATTGAAACAAATTATTATGGATTGAAACTTAATACCCACCTCACCAATTCGGTTTCCGTGAAAAGCATTCCACAATCTAACAGGTACACAGTTCACCTATTCGGAGTCAAATACAACCGCACGTTTTCTGAACTGAAAAAGTGCAGCTGGAGTATCGCAGGGCAGTGTCTTGGGCCAACACTGTTTCTATTGTATACCAAGGATACACCTTACAGTGAAACCCCAAACAGCGAATGGAATCTTCACGCCTTTCCACTTTACTCCGTCCACAAAAGCACGTACGTGAACTAAAAATCGCTGGTAACCAGGTACACAGATGTCTACTATATTGATTACTACTCTCAAGCTTTATTATACATATTATGTACATAAATACACATGTCTTCCTCAAGTAATTGACACTGATATGCAAATAACTAAAAAAAAACATGGACCCCGCCGTTCATATAAGTTCACTTTATATGATGATGACGTCATACACGTCTGAAATTCGAAAATATGACCTTCTATAACTTTGCTAATAATAGCTGGCTAACTCCGCCATGCTATTAACATAGTATGTTGGTCTCAAGCCCAGGTAAAGGAGGAGGGTTTGAGGCAACGAGAAACGCCTCCACCACAAATTTCTCGAGGACGAAACACAAAGTTATAAGAATGTCAACCGGGAAGCAATGAAAGCGGTCGCTGTCACCCCAGCGGACTATTACAAAAGCCTTTACGATAAACTGCACCACTGTTCCAATATGGAAAAGGAAAGGTAGTCCAGCACAATGTTCAAATGACGGTCCGATCCGGTTACTTTCCCATACCATAAAGATTTTTGAACGCATTCTTGACAACCGCATTCACGGAATCGTTGAAATAACCTTGAATCAAGCCGGATTTGTCAAAAACTGCGGAACTACTGACGGAATATATGCTGCGCGGTTACTCATGGAGAAACACCATAAGAAGCATCGCCCTCTTTACATTGCATTTCTGGATATAGAAAAAGCGTTTCACCGAGTACAAAACGAACTCATCTGGTATGCGACAACACTTAGTGCCAGAAGAAGTCCTGCGCTGGGTTCAATTGCTCTACCACGATCCGAAAAGTAAAGTTGAAAGTGTAGCGGGTGTATCAAAACGGCTTCATGTCTCTGTTGGTGTTCATCAAGGAAGCGCCCTCTCACCACTCCTCTTTGTTCTTGTTGTGGACACCGTCACACGGGACATCCAACGCCCTGCGCCCAATACACGGCTTTATGCAAACGATGTTTTCCTAGCATCTAATAGCAAAAATTATCTGAAGCAACATGTTCAAAAATGGAATGATCGCCTCTTGCAACACGGTCGCAGATTGAATCTAACGAAAACTGAATTTTCGATTTCAAATTCCCATTAAACAGGCACAATTATTGTCAGCGGCATTGATCTGCCCAGAACTAAGTGATTTAAATACCTCGGGTCAATGCTATCAGCCAATGGAGAAGTGCGTAATGAAATTGCTTCACGTATTAACGCAACCTGGATGAAAAGGGCGTTCCACAGCTGGTGTTCTTTGTAATCGACGTATCAACGAACGTCTCAATGTCGTCCATCCTGTCGCCCTCTTTGGTTCTGAGTGTTGGCCGACTATAAAAGATAACGAATGGTGTCTTGCGGTAATGGAGACGAAGATGTTGCGTTGGACTAGTGACGTGACACGTTTTGATCACATCCGAAATAAGGATATCCCCGATCGTTATGGGGTTGCACCGATCGTGGAAAAATAGCGAGAGGTCACGCAATTTGCGCTAACGAGAATTCCCTTGTCAAGATTGTTCTGAACATCGAAGTCGATGGTAAACGACCAAAAGGCGGGCCGAAACAACGGTGGCCTGATACACTGGATGGGGATTTGTAAGCCTCGAGATTGCACCCAGATTAGCCAAATGGCAAAACCGATCACGACGAGCCAACCCCGCTTGTGGACGGGACAAAGACTAAAGAAAAGGGGTTACCTATAATTGGATTGCCTTCAATTATGTCCGATATTATCGCCTATGTTGCTACTAAACTTTGTAGTGCTGGGATAAACTTAAGGGGGGTTTCCTGATAAATTTCTAAAACATGGTAATATACTATTATTAATTTTATTTGTGCAGATGTCGGAACGGGATGTATTTTGACGCCTCGATTTCATATAGATGCATCACACTGATTTTTGCAGATTTTTGGGTTGGATAAGTTCTGAGAACAAGACATGTTTCACGCACATTTTCAACCATATCACCCTTGTGTTTCAGCTAATATCAGAACCTAGATCAGTTTCGAATAGAATTATTTAGCCCCTCCGTTCTCCGTATTCTCTAGGAAAAAAGGTATACCCCTGCCTTAAAAAAATTAAGGTTTTTTATCGGAATTCTTCTTATTGTTCCGCTGAAAAATACCAAAATACGCTTTTTTTTAGGCCGCTACAGTGGCCTAACCGCTTAAACGGGCATGTAGTCCTTTTGGGGAAGCGCTTTATAGTACAACAATTGCAGCTTGGTATAGATTTAATCATCCTTGAGTGCAAAACTTCGTGTAACGGTTAGAGAGCGAGAGAGTTAAATGAGAATAATACTTTGGAACCTTCAGTATGTGAAGGTGTACGGTATGTTCAGAACCTCTGCCCTAGACAGCATAACCATTAAGACGCAATGGCTCTTCTACACAACTGAAATGAAACAGAAACAAAAAATATCAACGACACATTCCATGAAATTTTCTTAAAGTAGCGAAAAAGGACGAGACGCACACAGGACATTCAACTGATGAGCAGTTCATTATTAAAGCAGATAACGTTTCCGAGACAAAGAAACAATTTGCATTATAATTTTGTCTATTTTAGCTCCCTAGAAGGCAGTCGAAGGTTATGATGGTCTACAGTAAAAGTAGCTGCTCGTCCTACTCAAGTAGTAAAACTAACTTCTCATTCTGCGACTTTCGTGAGTTTATTAACTTCTCGAATGTCGTTCTTAGCTGAAGGAACTCCTAATGGAATCGCTTTTCATTTGCCGTAATTTTTTACAAAGTCCTGCTTCTCGAGTCATTAGAGCTATTTATGTCCATTTCCTACGTTCCTTAAGAGTCATGTAGCACTATCGAAGTGGGTAAAATGATAGGTGCACTGGGACCAATATATCCTGGTCAATGGGTATACGTCTGGCTCTTGCCTCAACTTTTTAGTTTGCTCTAAAGCGACGAGAAGTGTTCTTGTAAGTCAACTCATAAAATTCAAGTTTCAAGGAAAAAATAGATTTTACAGGAAAATTGTTTTGAGCTAGTCCGGAATCTGCTGTGCAGAAACTTTTGAACTTTAAGTGGCTTTTAAATAAGTTCCCAATAGTTCATACCCTGTCGTTTCATTTTGGGTAACATGCCAAGATGCCAAGCTATCTACTTGACGTTGATATCATCATAAAGAAAGGTCAATTATTGTCACCAGTAAGGCAAACGACGTCATAAAATCCATTAAGGGCAACTCATTTTCATAGCATGGCACTTCAAAATGTTTAATTTTGTAACTATTCCTATCAACTACTCGTATTAACATTTTCCCAATACAGATTTTCCTACACGTTGATATTCTAGGATTATTTATAATGTAAATCATCAAAACCGATTTCTTAACTTTTACAGTAATTCATCTTGACTTATAAATGGTCTTGCAATGTATTTTCTCCTATCACGCACCATTTTTGTAAAGGTAAGATTAAAAATTAAGTTAAAATCTTTATTATTAGGAATTCCATATAAGTATCTCCGTTTTGGGTTGCGGTCCAGCAATTTGATGTCCCCAACAGCATGACAGCATGACTCGTTGCAAGAGAAAATTTCACCTCGGAATAGTTGGATTATTGTTGTTGAAGGAACAACCGGACAGTAAGAAAGCCTGCTGGAGCAACAAGGCATGGGCAGGCTGTCAAACCTGCAAAAGTCTGTTAGTGTCAGAACGCTTAAAGTTGCCAAAAACACGTAAAACTTGCATTGAAAAATACTTTAGATTTAGGAATCTGATGGCCGCTTCCCCTCGCTTGAGTGTTGTGTTCGCCACTTACCGCAGGTTTAGAAGGGTATGACCCCGCAAGTTTAACATCAACCGCTTGTATTGATACCGTGGGAGATCTATCTTGATGATCGCATGGCAAATATACTCAGTATCCCGCCTTAAAGGGTTGAAACCTCTCTTGATTGCTGGAAGTGATGACGGGCGTGACGCGGTGGAACTCCGATACCGAACGAAATCCTCGGAAGTTCAGCGTAGTGTACGCCGTGACAACAGAGGATTTGTTATTGCGCTGATCAGGGAAGCGGTACGGCACAGAAAGCAATAATTTCGGAAGCGTATCACGAAAGAGCTAGCATGCGGTTGCAAATCATTCGGTGGTCATGTGAAAAATGTTAACTGTCGACTTCTTATCCACGATGACGAGCAAGGGGGCGAAAGGAAACTTCACCAACGATCGTAACCATATCACATCCGGTGAGGTTCCTCCTCCTGTGAATGAAATGGCTAGTCGCCGTAGCATGCGGATACGGACTGTTCCTTCAAGCAGAAGAGAATGCAGTTCGATCATCAATGCACTCGACCTATAGTGCCCACTAGTCCATCCTGCTGCAAAGTCACCGAAATCTACGCATCTGAAGGATCTTTTGAGAGATACTTCCTCCCTAAGGCGGCACACGATACAAACCTATTCTTAATTTGCCGCGGTAATGAGTTTAATCTCTGATTCAAGAGTAAGCTAATAATAGCGGTTTGTGTACCTTCGTATGTCTTCTGCATCCTCTTTATCGCGCTTTCTTCTATTTCCCTAAGGTTGGATTATTCTCTTAGTGCAGCAACAATATCCTCTCGTGATGTCACCTAGTTTAGGTTTTTGCGCTCGATTACTGTCTGCTGCTTTCGAGCTTTCACTTTCGCTGTCTTCTTGTTACTTTATATTGCCGTAGGGTAATGCTGCTCTCAGTCGTGACGTTCTAAGTTATGAGCTCTTGCGAAAGGAAGGCATGGATCTCATTTCCACTGAGACCTCTTGCAGCACTTAATGACAAAGTAACCAAGTTTCTCTCTATTAAGACACAGCTGTCGCTGGAAACTGGCGTCCGGTAGCCCACTTGCCCAGTTCCAAAAACCGCCGGCTTCCCGAAGCCCTGAACCGTAAATAAACTTCCTTTCACGTCTTCTATATTTGGTTTGATTTCTCTGTGTCCGAGGCGAAGCCCTACACACGCCATAAGCTGTAAGATTTCGCTTCATCTTTACCACTACACGTTTTTGTTTTTTTAATTCTTATCTAGAGTGATTCCCACATATTTCACTTCTTCGGAGAGTTGAAGGGTTGCACCTCTCATCTCTAGAAAGGAAAGACCATTGCGTTTCCTCCATTTTGAAAGTAATAGAATTGTGGTTTTATTTGGATTTACTAAGAGTCCATACTGGAGGCACCAAATATGAATCAAATCAATGACATGTTGTATATTTCTGCACACCATTCCGAGGTCCCGACCAAAAGCTAGTATAGCCATAGATTTTACATTTCGTAGAGTTGTGACTCGATCAATATTCTTGACAGAAACGGTAACAGCACAACTCCTTGGAGGCTATCGTTCGTCGCTTCCTTTATTAGGGAGCGATTAGTACCCACTTCAGCACACAGTTATCCCTGCTATGAAGGTGTTACTTGTCATGGTCTTCTTTTTACCGAAGAGTACTGTTTTCAGGATAGCCAGACGCCGCTTAAGTTTCCTCAGCAAATTATATTTAATTATCCCAGTCCAACCGCTCCAGTTGGAGAGGATGTTTAGGGGAAAAACATAAGTTTTATTATTATTTGAAATTATATCTTATAAACATTTACGGATAGCTCAGTGGATACAGCCCAAGGCTGTCGTGGTTCAAATCTCATTGGTGGTAGTGGGATTTGTATCGTAATTTGACCTCGGATCCAGTCGACTCAAATGTCAATGGGTGCCTGAGTCAAATCAGGGTAATAATCTCGGGCGAGCGCAGTGCTGACCACATTGCCTCTTATAGGATACTGTAAGTATTTTAACAGGCCATGTAAGTGAATTTATTATGTAGATCATTATAGCTAATGAGGTATGAGAAGGATTTTCCTTGAAATATGCCGAAATAATGAGAATATCTGCGTTCGATGTGGGGTTGTACCGATCGTGGCAAAATTTGCTAGAGAGGCGTCTTCGATGGTATGATTACATAATTTACATTCACTTGCCAAGATTGGTTTGAACATCGAAGTCAAACGTTAAAAAGGGTGGCTGAAAAAAAGATGGTGATTTGAAATCCTCACGACTACATCCAGAATAAGCCTTCGACGAAGCAAAATGGCAAAACCGATCAAGACGAACCGACCGTGCTTTTAAACTGGACAAAGGCTGAAGAAGAAGAAAACAAGTCGGAATACCGGAAGCTCGCGCTTCGGGTATAAAGGTTTTGTGTTCATCTTATCTAAGAAATTTCAACGCACATTTTTCTATCCGTAGCTACAAATCCAACATAATTTTCATATTTTTCCAAACTACGAGACATACATACATATTACAGCTATAGATATTACGCTCACCCTAAACAAACAAACTGCCTATTTCCGAACACTGTACACATACATGCACGTATATAAATTGATCGTACTCATATTTCCGATTTACTTCTTATATCTATCACGCATGTGCCCGCACGGGTGTGACAGACAGACAGACAGACCGACAGACAGACAGACAGACAGACCGACAGACAGACAGACAGACGGACAGACAGACACCGTCTCGATTCTAATAAGGTTTTGCTTCAAATAAAACCTTAAAAACTCGCAATATACCGAGGTATTTGTATACGTCGTTCGAACCATATCCTCAACTTGGATGTCATTATGGCTGCTTCATGATGATAACTCACATTTCGCCAATATAACCTATTTGACTTGAAACCCGTATTTGGTTTCATTTAAAAGATGGGATAACGGATTGAAGACCAAATAAAACCGCACCGGGTCTTGTCAGATTCCACGTCTAATTGGTATCTCTTCTGTTCTTTGTGAGCATGCCAATAGCTTCGTGCTCCATTTCGTCATCATCATTCTCAAGCGAAGAACAATATATAAATTAAATTTATATAAGCGTAACATTTGTAATAACCACGAATGTGATATGGAGTTAAAGACTGGCTTATAGTCGATGTAGGATGTCGATGTATTTCTTCCTTGGCAGACAGCTATTGTATCGATTATAAGCTGTTACTTCCAGCCTCGGCAGCCTTTTGCTCATCCTTTCCGCTCCTTAACCACTAATGTATAAAAATGAAGATGTTTTGAGTTATTCACGCAGAGAATTGAGGTGAGAACCATGTAGACGATAATAAGACAAGTAATGGGTCGGCAATATTGGGCAACAGATACTTCATACCTGAAGAATGAGATAAGTTATCCTCTTGGCCTCCAGATCTGACAAAAGGAGGTGGAAATGCCAGGACTTTTATCGGTGGTCCGCAAAACAAATTTCAATGAAAAAGTGATAATATGGGGACCGGCTTAACTTTTACCCCCAACTCACATAATTTTCTCTCCTGACCCAAATTTTTCGTATAATTTTCACCTGGCCCGGATTTCCTCTCTCATCTGTTGCAACAAATGATAGAACTAAGTTTAGATCCACAATCCCCATCATCATCAACAGCGCAACAACCGGTATCCGGTCTAGGCTTGCCTTAATAAGGAACTCCTGACATCCCGGTTTTGCGGCGAGGTCCACTAATTCGATTTCCCTAAAAGCTGGCTGGCATCCTGACCTACGCCATCGCTTCATCTATGGCAGGGTCTCCATCGTCTTCCGGGCTGGATCATCCTCATCCATACGGATTAAGTGACCCGCCCTCCGTAACCTATTGAGCCGGATTTTATCGACAACCCGATGGTCATGGTATCGCTCATAGATTTAGTCGTTATGTAGGCTCCCTCCTCATGTAGTTTGGCCGTCTACACTTCAGTGGGAAACCTACACCCTGTGTCTACGATGCGGTTAGCCAAAATGGATAGTACAGCAACTCCCTTAATGAGAGCAACTGGAAATTTGACTACGGCCCATCGGTTGGTGACAGTGTTACCTAACTCTTCCAAAATACGGGGGAGAAGGCTCGGCAGAAGGAAGCCTCAGCCGCAAAGTAGAAGGGACTACAGGCTTGCTTGTCAAAACTTTCTCCTCCGGCTGTACCCGGAAAAAAGGTTGAAAGGGAAGCTGCTAATGTGGACGCAACTGGTCTAACACCGGTATGTGAAGATAGATCCATTCAACCCAGACTCCGTGAACCTGGGAGGGCTTCTAGCCGACGACAACGGAAGGCACTGCGAAAGAAGGCGAAGTTTCTTGCGAATGAGGACATGGACGTTGGTACACCACCAAGTGTGGCGATATCCAGAGAAATCGGACGCAAGAAAGCGTAACTTTCGATGGAAGATGAGGACAAGCTGGTAACCCCGGTGAGATCCGTACTGAATGCAGTAAACTTTTCAGTTAGCGGCGGTTTTCATATTAGACTGCACTTATGGCTACAAACTTAAGAGTTAGTCAAATCAACCTGCAGCATGCCAAAGCTTCTTCCTATCTACTGGCTGCTAAGTTGTAGGACTCTTATATATTTTTGGTTTAAGAGGACTCTTATATATTTTTGGTCCCGAAGCCCACAGGTCCTCTTTCATCGACCGGGGTCTTCTTCGATGAAAGAGGACCTGCGTTCTGATGTCAAAATTGTTAGAGGCAACCCTGCTGAGAAAATTCTATTCACAGGACCTTGTTGCGGTCCGCTTAGAATACCAGGTTAATGGTAAGAGGAGAAGCGTTCTAGTTGCCTCTGCCTACTTGCCCTATGATTCTTTGTGCCCTACGCCGACGCAAGAACTAAGCATATTTGTCGGAGCACTAGCAAATGCAATCCTACAGAAGAGAAGCTGTTTGATTTTGCCACTTCGGCTGGTCTGATGACCGCCAACGTAGGGTGCGCCCCTACGTTCGTGGGGTCAAGAAGAAGTGAAGTAATTGACCTAACAATCTGCACTTCAAAGTTGTTAGAGTTTATTAGAAACTGGCGAGTACTAGATAAAGTCTCACTTGAAGAAGCTTGTCCTATTTCCCGAAGCCAACGTGGTAAAACCGTTCCATGGTGGAACCGAAAACTGCAGAAACACAGGAAATCAATCAGACGATTTCTGAACCGTGCTTGCAAAAGCAATAAAGATGACTGGCTAAACTTCCGAAACTTACAACGTGAATATAAGAGGCTCGTAAAACCTTCAAAACGAGACTCTTTTAGAGTGTGAGGAACTGGAAGGTGAAAGGGAGACTTCCTGGTTGTGCAGAGTCCTTAATAAGGATGAGTCGGCCAAGTTGGACTCTTTTAGAAAACCGGGTCATACTTTCACGAACTCCAGAGTTGAGTCTATACAGACTCTCTTGGAAGTACACGACCCGAGAGAACAGGTCTCATAAGTAGGAAGAAGAGAATTGGCGAATGTGTTGCAAGGGGAATTGGGACACGCAAATCAGCCTAACATCATTTTCGCTGAAATGTCTGGAGAGACTGTTTCAGCGTCACATTCGCGAGAAGGCGCTAAAGTCGCACCCCCTAAATGAAAACCAACATGCTTACCAACGTGAAAAGTCCTGCGAGTCTTCTCCTCATTCTTTGGTTTCAAAGATAGAGGATGCAACTCTGAAGGGTAAGTACGCGATGGGGGTGTTCGTGGACATTGAAGGGGCTTTTGACTTTGCACCCTTCCAAATGCTTTGTGATGCCCAGAGGCCAGAGAGGATGGTGTTGACGAAACTCTAATAAAGTGAATCTATGATATGTTAACGCAGAGATTGTTATGTGCTGACGTGGGTGTTGATCGCTACTTAACATCGGAAGAGATGAAAGGTTGCCCTCAAGGAGGTGTGCCATCGCCACTTCTGTGGAGTATGCTGATAAACTTGTGGCGCGGCAGGATTCGCGGCATTCGAAATTTATTTCGAATGTTGCGAATGCGAATAAATAGATGGCGCGGAAGTCTCCACTTTTAGAACTCGCCACGGGAGTGGAGGATTAGCGGTGAGAAAGTGCCGTTGGTTGGGACAGAAAAGAACGCATGGAAATAAGCCGGTCTCTTCTGTCTCAACCACCTAGGAGGTTGGAAGTTCGAGTACACACAAATATCTTTGTAAATTTTGCTGACTATATTTTATTCTATTTCGATTATAGAAATATGCAGTCGAGTCGTATAGAATAGCCAATTTGAAGTGAATTTAAGTTCGGTTGTCGGTAATCTTCCTGCGTATCATATTTCGCATGTGTAATTCTACACTAAAGTGGTGACCCCGACGTGATGTTGTCTTCTTTGTTCGTGCGGTCATTTGTGGGTGCGGCCTGCCGTGTCGGAGCAAATTCACCGCGTTTTTATTACAAACTCACCGCGTTTCCATTGCAAACTCCTACTTTTTGTTACTCAAGATGTCGTTCGACAACAAAAAAAACATCGGACCCGCAAGTAATCGCCCTCGCCGTACGCGTTCCTCCGTTTTGGCGACGGAACCCGGAGCTGTGGTTCATACATTTGGAAGCGCAGTTCCAAATGTCCGGAATCACATCGGACGCGACCCGCTTCAACTATGCGGTGATCGGCCTGGATGAAGATTCTGGTGTCCGACGTAGTGAAGTCGGCATCATACTCGCAGCTCAAGAGCGAGTTGATCAGGCGCCTGTCGGCAAGCGAGTCGGTAAAATTAGACCACTTGCTGGCGGGTTTAACGTTAGGTGATCGAACTCGCAGCCAATTGCTTCGCGAAATGAGGCAATTGGATGGGAGCAAGATCGGCGATGACCTGATCAAGTCGCTCTGGCTGCGACGGCTCCCGGAGGGCACCCAGGCGATCCTAGCTTGCGTCTCCGGTTCCTTGGAGGAACTGGCAGCGACGGCCGACCAGCGGACCACAGCGGCCGTTCAATCACCGTCGGATGAGGCGAGCGACTTAAGGCGCGAGATAACCGCTTTAACAGCCAGCGTGGCCGAGATGCGGGCGACGTTGAGCGCTCAGCGTTCGGGTGCCAAATCGCGCGCCTACCGCAAAAAACTAGGTCTGCGGGGGGTCTTCGCGACGGCCACCCAGAGCGCAGCGCCACGTCGCCTAACTATTTTCGACCCCCTCAGCAGGCGCAACTACCTCGTCGACACTGGTGCGGAGGTTTCGGTTCTTCCCGTACCCCGGCATCATCGACTTTACCCACAGCTGCTCAAACTGGCGGCAGCAAATTCCTCCCGCATCAACACATACGGGTATAGGCAAGCGGCCGTGAGTCTTGGCTTGCGTAGGACGTTTTCGTGGCATTTCATCCTGGCAGATGTCAGCTTCCGCATATTAGGCGCAGACTTCTTTTGTCACTATGGGTTGCTGGTCGACTTGCAAAATAAGTCCCTTATAGACCCCACAACCAACCTTAATTCGTCGGACCTAGTGGTATCTCACACTGACAATAACCTTTCCGTTCTTTTGGAAAACATCACCGACTCTCGTGTTCGGACACTCCTCCAAAAGTTCAGCCAGATTACTACCGAGTGTAGTCTCTGAAAAACCAGTAAAGCATAATGTGCAGCACCACATTAACACTACTGGTTCCCTGATCTTCTCGAAGGTCCGTTCTCTACCACCCCAGAAACTGGCTATTGCGCGGAAAGAATTTGAACAACTTGTTCAACAGGGTATCTGCAGGCCCTCAAACAGCTGTTGGTCTTCCCCTTTACATATGGTCCCTAAGTCAAATGGCGGATGGAGCCCCTGTGGGGATTACAGAAGATATTCAATTCCCCTCATCCACGACTTTGCGCATCACCTCGCGAATTGCCGCATCTTTTCGACCTTGGACTTAACCAAGGCTTATCACCAAATCCCAGTAACTCCTGAAGACATCCCAAAGACAGCAATATGCACACCCTTTGGACTCTTCGAGTTCACCCGGATGACTTTCGGATTGTGCAATGCGGCGCAAACCTTTCAAAGGTTCATCCACTCAGTCCTGCGAAACCTCAATTTCTGTTTCGTATATTTGGATGATGTTTTGGTCGCTTCTTCCACTGAGTCTGAGCACTTAGCCCATCTCGAGTGCATTTTTCAACGTCTCCTTCAGGCCTGTTTAGTCCTAAACGTTGAGAAATGCAAGTTCCTTCAAAAACAGGTGAGATTCCTCGGCCACTCCATTTCCCCTGAAATACAAATTTCAGGAGTTGTCCATCTTCGGCTCAAACCTCTGTTCGCTGATGAGAAGACTCGGAAAAGGGACCTCGGCCATACATTTCGGCCACTTTTCGCAAAGAAGTGTTCCACGCAGTTCACGGCTTGGCGCATCCAGGCATCAGGACAATAAATCGGCTAGGCACCGAGAAATACTTCTGGCCCTCCATGTACAAGGATGTCAATACCTGGGCCAGAGAGTGCATCGCATGCCAGAAGTGTAAAATCTCCAGGCATGTAAGGAAAGAAGTGGGCTCATTCCCCCGCACTGTCAAGCGTTTCCACACGATACACCTCGACATAGTAGGGCCTTTGCGAGATTCGCACGGCTACAAGTATTGCCTCACAATCATGGACAGGTTCATGCGGTGGCCTGAGGCAATACCTCTGAAAGACATTACGGCGCAATCTTGTGCCGAAGCCCTCTGTCGAGAGTGGATACCTCGCTTTGGCATCCCTGCAGTGGTCATCACTGACCAGAGAATGCAATTTAAGTCCACCCTTTTCTCGGAGTTAGGTAAACTCCTGGGTTTTAAACGCCAGCGGACTACTGCATACCACCCGCAATCCAATGGGATGCTGGATCGTTGGCACCGGACGCTGAAAGCCGCAATTATGGCACGCGACGATCCGTCCTGGACTCAAGGCTTGCCTCTCGTCCTACTCGGCCTACGTACAACCCGCCGAGAGGAATTTTCGGCGCGCCGTTGATTTGATTGACAGTTGGTGTCTCAGGTATGGATTTTCAGTAAATCCAAGTAAAACCACAATGGTATTATTTACAAAAAGGAGGAAACTGAATGGGCTTTGCCTTCCAGAGATGAAGGGTACAACTCTTCGAAGAAGTGAAATATCTGGGAGTTATTCACAAGAATATTCAGACAAGAAGTTTCTTTGGAACAAACATGTAGAGGAAAAGATGAAACGAGCTCTCACAGCTGGGCTGTGTAGGCGGGCCATTACCTCGACACGGGGACTTAAGCCTCAGCTAGTAATGTGGATATATCTTGCTGTCATTAGGCCGATATTAGCTTGTGTATTCGTAGTGTGGTGGGTTAAGGTCAAACAGAAGAGTTTTCGCTGGAAACTAGCCGCACTGCAAAGAACTGTGCATTTGGGTATCACCGATGCCATGACCACCACATCACTCTCAATTTGCAGCCTTTGGATTTGTTTATTCAGAGCACTGCAATGAGAGCGGCTCATAGATTACTTCGATTAGATCTATGGGAAAACAATGGACGCGGGGGGCACAAAGCATTGGAAGAGTCATTGGGAGCATTGGATTTAGTTTTCGCGACGCCTTCCGATTCTCAGATCCCCATACATCTGTTTGGTAGAAGATATGATGTTATCTTGAAACAGAGAGAAAACTGGGATGAACCAGAAGAATGCGTGTCAGGATATATTGACATCTTGCAGACAAAGATAAAGACAGAAAACGGTTCTGGAGCAGGAGTCTACCTCTCGAATAAAAACGAAAAGTGGACTTTTCCTTTGGGACAATACGCAACGGTCTTTCAGGCTAAAGTGTATGCGATCCTAAAGGCTGCAACCTGGATGATTGACGAGCAGTTGAAAGGCAGGCGCATCGCAATCTTTAGCGATAATTAAGCTGCATTGAGAGCGTTGAGTAATACTTTAATCACTTCAAAAATCGTTCAGGAATGTAGAAACCGATTGGATTCTGTTTCCAGATTCAATATGGTGGATTTACTCTGGGTACCTTGTGGTGTAGAGGCAAATGAAATCTCGGATGCCTTAGCAAAAGAGGCTTCAACTATCTCCATGCCCGGACCGGAAGCAGCAACTTGGGTGTCGGTAGCATTGGCTGATACTGCTATCAATAACTGGCAACAAGCTTCCCATAATGACAGGTGGCGAAGTTGTAACGCTGCTAGACAGACCAAACTCTTCCTGTCAGAACTAAACAAACATACTGCAAAGCTCTGCCTCTCCCCCACCTCAAACACACACACATACACTAGATAGAAATGAATATCTTATTGATAGTACTCAGCACCGTGAGACCTCTATAATTGCTGCACTGTATGATATCCCCCTTTTCATGTATGAGACAGATAATGCCTCTTTGCCAGTCGTCAGGCATTGATTCGCTCTGAGCACAAGTTGATGAACCACTTGGTGTAATTGGTCGCCTCCATATTCCAATTCGGCTGTAATTCCATCGGCTCCTGGCAACTTATGATTTTTAAGTCGATGAATTGCACGGACTCTTTCTTCAATACTTAGTGGGGGCAGTATTTGTCGGTCGTTTTCAGTTGGCGGGACCTCCAACTCGCCGATGTTCTGATTGTTCAGTAGTTCATCAAAGTACTCAACCCATCGCTCCAATATGCCCATTCTGTCCAAAATCAGATTCACCTCTTTGTCTCGGCAGGATGAACATAGAGGTGTGTAAGGCTTCATCCCGCTGACCTGTTGGTAAAACTTCCGTGCTTGGTGCGGTTGCTCCGTGTAATTTTTGAGTTCACAGACCTGTTGGTTCTCCCAGGGTTCCTTTTTTCGTCTGTGAAGTCGCTTCTCCGCTCGCCCGAGTTCTTGATAAGTCTCCGCGCGTGCCCGGGTTATTTGAGAATGCAAAATTACTCGGTATGCGGCATTCTTCCGCAGCTAGCTACATTTATCGTCAAACTAGCCATTCCGACTGTTTTTGCGCGGCTGGGGCCGAGTATATTTGTGAAGATCATCTGTCGATACTTCATCTGCAGGATCTCGGTTGACTGCGGTTATTACGGCATCCATTTCCCTCTTATAGGTGCTGCGAAGGGCTGTGTTGTAGATGGCTTCAGTGTTAACTCTCACCTGATTGTCAGAGGGGATTCTGGGTGGTGTTGTTATTCGAACTCGGAGCTAGTGATCCGAGTCTATATTGGCCCTCTATATGTGCTGACATTCACCAAGGCTGAGAAGTGGCGAGGTTCGCTCAACACGTGGCCAATATGGTTGAAAGTGGTCCCGTCTTCAGAGGCCCAGGTATATTTGTAGACCGCTTTCCGCGCAAACCAGGTACTTCCAACAACCATTTTGTGTGAGACTGTTAATTGAATGATCCGCAGTCCATTATCATTTGTATTTTGGTGAAAGCTATGGGAGCCAGCGTGTCGCCTGAACACGGGCTCCTTCCCTACTTGGCTGTTAAAATCCCCAAGTATGATTTTGATATCATATGTGGGGCAGGCTTCGAGGGTTCGTTCTACGGCCTCGGAGAAGGTATCCTTCTCCGACTTTGCAGTCTCCGCTGTAGGGGCGTGAACGTTAATGAGGCTTATATTTCTAAACTTGCCTCTCGAGCGCAGTGTACATAGCCCTTCGCCTATGTTTTCAAATCCCATAACAGCAGGTTTCATTTTTTTGCTGACTAAGAAACCTACTCCGAGGACATGGTTTACTGGATGGCCGCGTTAATATATGGTGTAGCCACTCTTCTCCAGGAAACGGGTGCCTGTCCAACGCATTTGCTGTAACGCTGCTACATCAGGCCTACATTGGGACAGGGTATCGGCTAGCTGCTCAGCAACTTCACCTCGGTACAGGGAGCGCACTTCCATGAGAAAATGCGTAAATTGTTATTCCTTTATCGTTGCCGGGTTCGTCGTTGTGTAATCCGTCTAGTCCGAGGCTCCTATTGTGGCTTCGCAACAAGTTGTTTTTCGTGTAGGGGTGTCAGCCCTACCCAACCCCCAACCAGGGAGGACCAGTCAGTACAATTTGTCCCGTTTTTAGGTGCGAGAAACTCGCCTTTATCCTTCTCTGTCTGCAGCTTTTCGTTAAGAAAGAGCTCCCAGGGGTCATCACATGGAGGTGGAGATAGGATTTGGTAGTAGAGCTGTTGGTGTTGGTTCAGCAGGCGTTTCCTAGGTTTTATGCTCCATTGTGGGTATCAATCCACGTTTCGCACTGGGACCTATACTGCCCTTTGACCTATACTACCCTGGGTCATGATTATTGAGTAGTCCGTTTCGGTTTGAGAATCGTTGTTTATTGAGAAATGTTAAGATTTGTGGTTAAAATGTTCTACTTATGTTTATTCGGTGTGCCTCCTTCGTGGACGAAACCGTCTAGCCTTTTTCCTCTTTTTTAAAGTTTTGTCTGAAACGAAATCAGTAGAATCGATTCGACGTCTGTCTGTCCATCGGTCACACCCGATTTATTCGGAAATGGCTGGACCGATTGTCACGAAAATTTGTGTAAGCGTGTGGTCTGATATTCCCTTTACATATAGCAAATTTGTATTAAGTTTAAGGGGGCTCCCCATACTTGTGAATGGAGGTGAAATTTTTTTTCTCAGAATATAGTCATGTGGGGGACCGAATGAAAAGACTTAATTAGTAGTTTTCGAAACTGGCACATTCGTCTCATTCTTAGAACCTATCCGACTGAAAAATCTGCCCCATACAAGTCCGTGTAATGAACTTCATTTGACAGCTCTCTCACTGCGGACGGACGCAGTCACTCCGCTGTTGTGCTGAGGTCCTAAATCCTGGAATCGTGGGTTCTGTGCTGCAACAACTATCAAAATCAAAGCATGACACTAAGGAACGACCGTGTTTTACCTTTTGACGAGATGAAAATCAGAAGTACTTTTGAATATGATAAGACCAACGTCTGCTTTGCATTCATATAAATATATGCAATTGTCCATGGTTCGTGGTATTTATAAAAGTTTAAAGCACATCATATATTACGATCCCGATTGTGCTTCAATATTTAAGCATTTAGTTGAGAGAAGGCGGGGTATTAATTTCACTATTGTAGCTGTAGTTTCAGAGGTAGGACCAACAGCCGTAGCATTATGCAGAGAACTTGTAGTGAATGAAGAAAAGCCATGGTTCGAAACTTCACCAGATGAAAAAATGTTCTTCTTCTTTGATGTAGCGTACCTTATAAAATTATGACGGAATCATTTCATTGATTCTGCTTTGACGTTTTGAATTTATCAATTTGCTATAAAATTACAGAACAACATTTAAACGCGAAGGATGCTGGAAGACAAAAAATTAAGACAACCACTCAACTTTCTTCTCACTCACTTTCAGAAGCCATGAGGAGACTCGTATCAGTAGGTACTATTCATTTAGTTTTAGTACCGACTAAGGTCAACCATCTTAGGTAATCTGCAGTTGTAGTTGGAAAACATCGATAACGTGAATAATGTATCATCTTGTCAATTAAACAAGTCGGAATACCGGAAGCTCGCGCTTCGAGTATAAAGGTTTTGTGTTCATGTTGTGTAAGAAATGTCAACGCACATTTCTCTATCCGTATATAGCTACAAATCCAACATAATCCTTTATATTTTCCAAACTACGAGACATACGTACATATTATGCTCACCCTAAACAAACAAACTGCCTACTTCCGAATACTGTACACATATATGCACTTATATAAATTGATCGTACCCATATTTCCGATTTACTTCTTATATCTATCTGAATTAGGTACTACCCGCAAAGTTCATTAGCACACATATACAATATACCTACATACACACATGTCTGGTTGGAGTAATTGATATTCACATACAAATGATTAAAAAACTAAAACAAAATAATTCTTTGCGACCCCATCCATAACAACTCATTTCGTTGTGGTATTGACGAAATTATATGTGATGATGACGTCATGCGAGTTGTAGAGTGCACGAAATTAACGAAAAATGGTAAAGTTTTACCCCCTATAACTTTGTTAATAATAATTGGATTTTCTTCAAACTTGACCAAACTGTGCACTATGTTCTTCATACTAAATTTTGTACTTCTGGGATGAACATAAGGGGGGTGCCGGGTAAATTTCTAAAATGTGGAAATATACTATTATTAACTTTATTTGTGCAGATATCGCAACCGGATATATTTTGAGGTCTAGATTTCGTAGAGATGCACCATTGTGATTTTTTTCAGATTTTTCGATTGGATAGGTTCTGAGAACGAGACCTGTTACACTTTTTGGGGGTCATATTTTGAGCCCTCACTCCCCTATGTTTTTATCCAATATCAAATATTGAACCAGTTTCGAAAAGTACTAATTGAGACCTTTCATTTGATATGCCACATGGCTACATTCTGTGACACACAGACGGACAGATGGACAGACAGGCACCGTATCGATTCTATGATAATAAGGTTTTGTTTCACACAAAACCTTAAAAATGCGGGTCTTACTTTTAAAAATGAGTTTAAAATCTAATTTCAAGGTTTTGTGTAAAACAAAACCTTATTAAAATCGATTCACTGCTTGTTTGTCCGCCACATGCACTTTTCTCCAAAACCGCTAAACCGATCCAAACGAAATTTGGTGGACAGATGGGAACTATGAAATCCCACGAATATAGTGAGCGACATAAATTTAGGTTTTCACCGGATATAGTCGTGTAGTATCACATGAAAGGTTAGTTCTAGCGTAAATTGCAAAATGCTCGAGGAAGGAATCAAAATGTATGCACTTGAAGTGAGACAGGATTCATTTTCGGAAACTACTCAACCCAAAAATCCGGAAAAAATTAGGGTGGTGCAATTAGATGAAATCTAGGCCTCCCATTCCGATATCTGCTCAAATAAACTTTCTAATAGTATATTACCAACTTTTAAAAATTGACTGGGAAAACCCCCTAAAGGTCACCCCAGGAGTACTACTACACCGGCAAAGAGCACAGTCTCGTGCAAAGGCATGCCAAGTTTTATGGAAATCCGACTATTAGTGTCAAATTTATAGGAGTTCAAACTTATCAATTTCTTGCGAATTTACCGCATCCTAAGCCATAACAATAAGATGCTGACGTCAAAATTAACGAGAATAATTGATATCCGAATGAAATATTAAAATTCTATTCATGAAGAATCTACTTCTTCCCGGCTCTTTTTAAGGTTTTGAGTGAAACTAAACCTTATTAGAATTGAGTCGATGTCTGTCCGTCTGTCTGTCTGTCTGTCCTTTTTTTTTGGCTGGGGGAAATCTATCATGGATACGCATCTGGAATCTAGGACACGCATGCCGGACTCTTACCAACTAAAACCTCCCATATTTTCTCCACACTCTCTCCGCGAGACCACCGTTCCGGTATTGCTTCGCCGAGGTGTTCACATCTTAGCTGTTCACTCTAAACGAACTGCTACCGCTTTCCGTGGCGTTAATTGCAGTAGCTTCTTTTCCATGTCTTACTTCTGCTGCTTTCAGTTACTGGTGGATCCGTTGCAATGCAATTATTGATTGGACCATGTGCCTTATCAGATTTTTCACCGTTAAATGGGTATTTAGCTCTGTTTCATGCTTTCTCCTTGAGCTTTTAAATCTGGGGCAGGCGAAGAAAACGTGTTCTGCGTTTTCGGCTGTACCTTCACACGCAGGACAATCGGGCGACTCATCTAGACCGAACCCATAGAGGTAACTCCTGTATCCACCGTGTCCGGTTAAGAACTGAGTCAGATCGTAACGCGTCTCGCCGTGGTTCCGCATAGACATGATTATGTCTGGGATAAGCCTGTGTGTCCACCGGCCATTCTCCGCCTGGTCCCATGCTGTTTGCCATGCAGCCAGTGACCGCAAACGCTCACTTTCCTTGTTTAGACTTGGTTCCTGATTTTCGTACAGACGACTTGCCTCATCGGTTAGAATATCTACCGGGATCATCCCCGTAATCACGCATGCTACCCCATAGTAGGTTGTTCGGTAGGCGCAACATGTTCGGAAAGCGCTTAATCGATATGTGGTTTGAAGCTGTCGACAAATTTCTCCGATTTTTTTCGCCGACGCCCATACTGGTGCCGCGTATAAAAGTACAGAGCTGACGACTTGCGATAAGGGTAATGGCCGACAGTGCTTCGGGGCGCCTACATTCGGAAGCATCCTTGCCAGTGTTGAGCTTTCTGTCCAGTAAGCTTTAAGTGGGGTTTCATGCTCAGTTTTGAGTCGAATATTACTCTCAGGTATTTCAGCGATGGCTGAGAGCTAACAACATGCGCCCCGATGCGAATTTCCACAGTTTTCTGTTTCCACCGTTTTGTAAAGAGCACCAACTCCGTCTTGTGTTCGGCAAGCTCCAGCCCGTGGTCTTTAAGCCAAGACTTGATCATCCGTATAGCTTCGTTTGCATATATCTGTACTTCGTCGAAGTGATTGGATGTTATGACCACTCCAACGTCATCAGCAAATCCGACGACAACGGCTTGTTTAGCTACTGGAAGCCGTAAAACGCCATTATACATTAAGTTCCATAGCAAAAGACCCATCTTCGACCCTTCGTCTGTATCAGAAAGTAGCTTCCGCTGTCGGAAGTAATCGAAGATTATATTTAATATGTATTTTGGTGTTTGTGCCGCGGTGAGTGCTTCGATGATATGGTTCCATCTGGCAGAATTAAACGCGTTCTTGATGTCAAGAGTGACCAGTGCGCAGTGTCTGTCTGTCTGTCCGTCTGTTTGTCTGTCTGTTTGTCTGTCACACTCGATTTATTCGGAAACAGTTAAACCGATGGCCACGAAAATTGGTGGAAGCGTGTGATCTGTTGTTCCCTTTATATACAGTAAGTGGCGCCGTTTTGTGTTAAATTTTAAGGGGGGCTCCCCATGCATGTGACTGAAGGATACAACATTTTTTTTTATAAAATGTGGCCATGTGAAGTGTTCCATATTTGATACCGGGTGAAACGTAGGGGAGGGAAGGTTCAAAATATGACCTTCAAAAAGTGTAATAGGTCTCGTTCTCAGAATCTATCCAACCGAAAAATCGGAAAAAAATCACAGTGGTGCATCTCTACGAAATCTAGGCCTCAAAATACATCCAGTTCCGATATCGATACAAATAAAGTTAATAATAGTACATTTCCACATTTTAGAAATTTACCTGGCCTCTTATGACCATGCCAGAAGTACAAAATTTGGCATGGGCGTAAGGGAATATATAGTGCACAATTTGGCCAAGTTTGAAGAAAATCCAATTATTATTAACAAAGTTATAGGGAGTGAAACTGTGCATTTTTTGTGAATTTCGTGGACTCTACACAATCACATAGCAATTCGTCAAACCACAACAAAATAAGTTCATATCAATGGGATCGTGAAGAATTATTTTGTTTTAGTTTTTTAGTCATTTGTACATGCATATCAATTACTCTAAACAGACATGTGTGTATTTATTTGCGGGTAGTGTCTAATCCAGATAGATATATTTGTACACAGGAGGGGTCAAGCAGTGTACTGCAGGATAGACTGATGCGGAACATAGCTCCCTGAGGCCAACCTATCTTTGTCTAAGGATGAGTTGTCTCTCCTCTGGGACGGTGTGTGCCTTTTCAGGGGCCAAGCCTCTCGTCTACCAAGACCGTTAGTGAGTGGTGATAGCCACACCCTGTACGAGGTGACCCTACTATTAACAAAACGCTACGGATCTAGACTGGGGAGTCGAAAAACACCTCCCCCAATCCAGGGTGTCATGCGAACCGTGCCCATTGGATAGTTTGTAGTCGGGGGTAACTGACTGTATTCGAACGGAGCCTCACTGATACCTGGTCGCCTCAGTGAGTAAGTTAGATCTTACCGTGCTACGGGGGGCTATGGCACGGCGGACCCCTTAACCCCCATACTCGTGGGAATCAAATGAGTACTAAATTGGAAGAAAAAAAAACAAAAACCAAAAAAGCGGGGCCCCGTACCGCACCAAAACTGGTTAATCAGGTGGAGGCACGTCTCCGAATTACTGAAAGCCAGGTGACTACACCCAAGAAGGGAGGGGGAGGGACGTCAAGCAGTGGATCCAAGGTGAGCATTGGTATACTGCATGGACTACAGCCAACGAACACCACTGCTCAAAGAGCAGGGACCAGCAAAAGCACGTCTGAGATAAACATAACAGACGTCAGGAAGGAGACAGGTCTCAGTGGCGCCGGGGTTAAATGGTACCTGCGCTATCTGAAGGAAGGCCTGAAACCAGAAGAGGCCCTTAAGAAGGCTCAGGACAGACCTAAGCCATCTCCACCGGAGCCGAGAAAGCGGGGAGCAGCAGAGATCTGCCCGCATGAAGGGAATGCCCCCAAAAAACCCAGACCTGAACCCACGGGAGGAGAAAACCCGGGCAGGTCAGGAGTGAAGGCAGGACCCAGGAAGCCCGGCATTAGCTATGCTAGTGCGGTCAAGGGCATTCGGCTGGCCATACTGCCAAAAAGGTTTCCCGAGCAAATACTCACTCGGGAGGAACAGGAAACCATTGAAGAACTGGTCGTCAAGCAGATGATCAAGGGTTGGACGTCGAAACTGGTGTTCACCGGGATACGCTTTCGACCAGGCCTTATACTGGTGGACTGCGCGACGGAAGGTACCGCAGAATGGGTCAGAACCATAATTCCTAGATTGTCAGGCTGGGAAGGGGTGGAACTGTCAACATGTGCTGGAGATGATATACCAGGAGCCCACATGGTGACAGTTTTTCTCCCAAAGGCCGCGGCAATAGTAACAGAAGACCTCATGAGACTCCTAATTGCTCAGAACGAAGATCTCCATACTCGACTATGGAGAGTCTTCAGAAGCAAGGTGGAGGGAAAGGGTAAACTCCTCACGATCGGGGTAGATGACCGATCCCTAGAGGCAATTAAACGTCGGAGTTGTCATATCAACTACCGATTTGGCAACATACCCGTGCATGTGCACAAGGAAAAGCCAAGGAAAGAAACCTCGGAGGAGGCATCGGGTGGAAAACTTACCGAGGTCCCTGAAGAAGTCGCGGAAGCCATAGAGGCGGAGAGAACGGGATCAACCAGGGAAATAGACCTGCTGCCCAGTGAAGAGCAGAAGCTGGACGACCTAGACCTAGGACTGCTAGGGCTCGGGGTGGACAGCGACGCGCAGGAAAGCGCCATGTCGGAGGAGGAGGGTGACACTCCGACAGTGGAGAAGAGCTCCAAACAATAACGGAGCCAATGGCCAGCACTAGGATAGCCCAGATAAACCTCCACCATGCGAGAGTTGCATCTGCAGTGATTGCAAGGGCAAATTCCAAGGAGAACATTGGAATAGTGCTGGCTCAGGAGCCCTGGGTGTACCGGGGGCAGATTCGCGGTCTGCAAGGAGGAGACATGCAGGTAATTTGGGACTCGTCTTGTGAAAAACCAAGAGCTTGCATAATTCTCAAACGTAATCTAAAATACATATGTCTTTCAGAGTTCTTAACCGGGGACCTTGTGGCTATCCAAGTCTCATTGGAAGCCGGGAGGAGCACTCGAAAGGTAGTGGTAGCATCGGGATACTTCCCAGGAGACGAGAGCCGGGCTCCACCGGAACAAGTCGCAAAGCTGACGGAGTATTGCGAGGAGAGGGCGTTACCACTTCTTCTCGGCTGCGATGCCAACGCCCACCACGTAGTGTGGGGAAGCAGTGATACTAATCGTAGAGGTGAGTACCTTCTCGAATTTATTCTTAGTAATAAGTTAGAAATATACAACGTAGGGAACACTCCAACATTTGTGACCAGCACCAGACAAGAGGTACTAGATATAACTCTAGGAAATACCCTAATGAACGGGATGGTCAGGAATTGGAGGGTGTCGGATGAACCCTCAATGTCTGATCACAGGATAATCAGATTCGACATTGAGGGTAACTCCGAAATAAAAAGAATAATAAGGAATCCCAAGAGAACGGATTGGGAATCCTACACAATGCACCTGAGCAACAACATTGCCCACCTTCAAGGGAGCGGTGACATCAGGAGCGAATTAGAATTAGAAACGGTGGTGGAAGACCTCAACACAATCGTCATTGACGCATATGAGGCCAGCTGTCCGGCCAAGACAGTCAAGTCATCAAGGGATGTACCATGGTGGAACAGAAACTTAGCCAGAATGAGAACGGAGGTACGAAAACTCTTTAACCGGGCAAAACGAACCGGGGACTGGCGGAGGTATAAAAATGCACTGACTGCGTATAGCAACGCCATCAGGGAAGCGAAACGGAACAGCTTTAGGGAATTCTGTGAAGGGATTGAACAGATCACAGAAGCAACTAGGCTGTACAAGGCTGTAGCCAAAGACGGGAGAATATCCTCTGTCTGCTTGAAAAAGGAAGATGGGGCATTCACCGAGAATGAGGAGGACAGGGTACACCTGCTTCTCAGAACTCATTTCCCGGGGTCCTACCCCTCGGCGGCAGGCGACAATAACCTGCCTGACACCCCAACAACGAATAAAAGGGGAAGGAAAGAGAGCTGGAAACTAGCAAAAGAGGTATGCTCAGAAGCTAGGCTAAGATGGGCAGTGGGAACCTTTCAACCAATGAAATCTCCCGGAGCAGATGGCATTTTCCCTGCACTTATCCAGAGGGGCCTAGGAATTATCCTAGAGTCTCTTCTGAGGGTGGTAAGGGGGAGCATAGCACTGGGTTACATACCAAGGGCATGGAGACGGGCAAAAGTGGTCTTTATTCCGAAGGCAGGTAAAAAGGATCCTTTTCACCCTAAATCTTTCAGACCAATCTGCCTAACATCGTTCGTACTCAAAACGGTGGAGAAGGTCATAGACAACTATATTAGAACTAACGTTCTAAAGCGTAATCCCTTACATCACTGTCAACACGCTTACCGGGCAGGAAGGTCAACTGAAACTGCTCTGTATCAGCTGACAGAGGTACTACGGGACGCCATTGAAACAAAAGAAATTGCACTGTGCGCGTTTTTGGATATCGAAGGAGCATTCGACAACACATCGCACACAGAGATACAGGATGCCCTGAGCCGCAAAGGAGTGGGAAACACCCTGGCACTCTGGATGGGCAAAATGCTAGAAAGCAGACAAATAGAGGTACAAACAGGTACAAATTCTATTATCATGAACATCACTCAAGGCTGTCCACAGGGCGGAGTACTATAGCCGCTGATGTGGAGTATGGTAGTGGATGAACTCCTGGACGTGTTAACTAATACTGGAATACAAGTCCAGGGCTACGCGGACGACATTGTTCTAATCTGTAGGGGCAAATATGAAGATACCCTATGTGATAGAATCCAAACTGGATTAAGGGTTACTAGTGCCTGGTGCAGGAAGGTGGGACTGCGGATCAACCCAACCAAAACCACCATAGTACCATTCACTAGGAGGCGTAAGCTGGATCACCTGAAAACCATAACATTACATGATATGGAGGTGAAACGAGAAACAGAGGTCAAATACTTGGGAATCACGCTAGACCAAAAATTACTCTGGAAGACACATGTCGGAAACACTTGTCGGAAAGCCACGAGGGCTCTGATGACTTGCAGATCCATAGCAGGAAAAAAATGGGGTTGTAGCCCGAAGATACTACTTTGGATATATACTGCAATAGTAAGACCAATGATTACCTATGGAGCGGTAATCTGGGCAGAAAGAACCCAACTCAGCACACAAGCCAGGGAATTACATAAGCTCCAAAGGCTGGCTTGCGTGTGTATCAGTGGGGCAATGAGGACATGCCCAACGGCATCCCTGGAGGTCCTTCTGGGATTAACCCCTCTCCATCTGCACATACAGATGCAGGCAAGGAGATCAATATTCAGGATGGCCGGTAGCATGAGTGAGGCGGGGAGCTGCCTAAATCGAAGGAAGATTGATATCCTTTCTAGGCGGTATCCCGAATTACTGATACCGAGGGACAACATGACAACGAGGTTTCACTTCGATAAGAAGTTTGAAACACGTTGGAGTAACAAGACAAACTGGGAAAGCGTGGCTGTGACATACGGCTTAAACCAGCAACTGATTACTTGGTACACTGACGGATCCCTCACAGCAGAGGGAGCGGGTGCCGGTGTCATTGGTCCAAGGAAAATGTACTTTGAGCCAATGGGCAGGTACACTAGCATATTCCAGGCGGAAATTTACGCCATAGACAAATGTGCCTCCTTTAATCTGCAAAGGAACTACAGGGGGCAGAACATAGCTATTCTCACCGATAGCCAAGCAGCGATCAAGGCACTTAGGTCCAACCAGGTGAACTCTAAACTGGTATGGGAATGCCTTGAGAGACTGAATACACTCGGCTCATCCAACAAGGTCTGGATACTTTGGGTTCCAGGCCATGCTGGGCTGGAAGGCAATGAGGCAGCGGATGAACTAGCCAAGAAGGGAGCAGGGATGCCTTTATACGGGCCAGAAACCTTCTGTGGAATCGGAAACGGTTTCATGGCTATGAATCTAAGAAACGAAGAAAAACGGTTGAGGGAACTATATTGGGCGGGCCTACCAGGGATGGAGCAGTCCAGGGTGCTTATTGGGGGATACGAATCCATGCGCACAAAGGATTGCTTAAACCTCACCAAAAAGAACCTCCGAATCATAGTGGGAATTCTCACTGGTCATTGTCGGCTGAACTACCACCTAGGGAAGCTAGGGATATCTACGGACACTGCCTGCAGGTTCTGTGAGGAGGAGGACGAAACCTCTATGCACGTCCTGGGACAGTGTCCAGCACTTGTGCAAAGTAGGTCGATACATCTGGGAGAACACTTAATACCAGATGCAAAGCTGAAACTTCTGGAAGTGGGGAACATACTAAAGTTCCTAACGGTTACTGGCCTGCTTGAGATACTATGATCAACAGGTACACTATAACCAGTAAAAGGGGCACAATAGTTCTTCAAGGACGCGGTGCGACTTTCCCTTAACAAATAATAATAATAATAATAATTTGTACATTAAACCAGCCATATTGATTTGATTTGATTTTTTTATCCAATGGTGACTTACAACTAAACAATGATTACTTACTGCTAGCTTAAGAGCTAATTGATCTTAACGCTATCAAGCAGGTGACTATTATATAGTTTGGCCAACCCGACCTTCTCTGTAATCTACTTTACTGTGTATATTATTATTTATATACATCGATCTTGACAAGTTTGTATTCGAACTTGACGTTTTCAAACTGCGTCCGCACTAAAGGCGCGAGACGGTATGAAATTTACTTACTTAACCTAATTAAAAATAACTTCACCTAACTTATTTTAACTTAACCTAACATAAATAGTTCTTAACTAATATATACAATGAGCACATTACAATTTCCTGTGCTTATCCTCTATCCACCCCTACCAGGCAAGGAGTTTCAAAAGGGGTTAGGATTTTGGGTCTGAGAGATGAACTCACGATTTGGCAGGGCCTTAAGAATGTGGCCAATGGGGAGGTTTTACCCTGTTGGTAGGGATGCCGAATTAATGGGTTGGGGTGGTCCTCCATTCTTTCGAAGAACCTTTCAGTTAGTGTGAGAACGTATTCTCGAAGTAGTTTGACTTTGGCTCGCCTATACACTTCGGCGTTTTTGCCGATCTTTTTAGTTTTCCAGTTGTATGACAAGCCTGTGCAGTATCTAAGGATTCGGCGTTCGAATGACTCGCATTTTGCCATGGCTTGGTTGGAGCATGAGATCCAAGTTGGTGCTCCGTAACAGATAACGGGTCTTATAAGGGCCTTATATAGAGTCAATTTGGTTTTGGTGCTGAGACCTACTGTCTTGCGAAGAAGATAGTAGATGCCACTCACGGCACCGCGTGCCTTGCTCATAGCGAGCTGAAGGTGGGGTTTGAACTTGAGGAGTTCATGCAGGGTTACTCCCAAGTATTTGATCGAACTAGAGCTGCTGACTGTGGTGTTCCCGATTCGCATTTTCAAGCGTTTAGCTTTCCTGTGGATGCCTCTAGAACCTAAGTATCTTTTCTCCTAAAGGTGCAGATTTGCGTTTTTGCCTCATCAATCTTGATTCCCCAACTACGGTAATACCTGCAGAGATTTACAATGTATTTCTCAACCGCTTTGGCTGCCCTATTGAGGTGGAGGTTCGAAGCGAAGATAAGCGTGTCATCGGCGAATTGGATCAGTTCAACGCCGTCATCAGGGATCGGAACGTCAGCCGGAAGATGTTATAGAAAGTTGGCCCAGAAATGGATCCTTGCGGTATACCCGACATTACCGGCAAGAGATCGGAGAATTCATTCACCACGCTGACAAAGAAGTGCCTATCTTCGAAGAAACTTAACGCAATTCTAATAATCGGGACCGGGAACTCATTATCGATTAATTTATATATAAGTCCGTTTACCCACACGGAGTCGAAGGCCTTTTCCAAGTCTTACGCACATGCTACTGTGGGTTTATTGTTGACGTTAAGTCTTGAGACGACAGTGTCGTGCAGGTAGCTCAGCGCGTGCTGAGTTCCGTGTTTAGAGCGGAATCCGAACTGGTGGTCAGGGATAACTTTGTTGAGATTACAATGCTGTACTAGCCCAATTGTCCATGCTTTCTCAAACAGTTTGCCGTGATTAATGCAGTTGTTGAAAACTGCTAATAAAAACTTCAGTGAGGCTCTGGGGAGGTTCTTTATGACAAAGTTCGGGATTTCATCAAGCCCGGCTGACCTTTTACCGTTGAGGTTTCTGGTTAAGTCGGTGAGTTGAGGTAAACTCAGAAAATGTTGCGATTCCGATGTCTTGACTGAGGTGTTGGTTGAGTTAGCTTCTTGGAGTTCTCAGAGACGAAGGCCTGAATTGTTGAATCCAAGATCGACGATATAGCCGAGTTGTTTTGAGGAGGAGGGGAATGGACTTGAGCCTCAAAATATTCCGCGAGAACTTGCGCTTTCCTAGCGTCACTGCAGATGTGCTCCCCGTTCTTGGAAAGAGCGATATTGCGGGACTTATGTTTGCCGGTTAGCCTGTTAATATGCTGAAACATATCTGGGCCGGGCTTACTATCTGCTAGTTTCCTTGTCAGTTCTTTATTGCGGAAATTCGCCACTCTTTGCCGAATTATTGTACTCAGACAATTAATCCGGGAAAGCAATGCTTTATACCTAGCATTAACTTTATTTCCGTGTTTGTGGAACATCCGTTTGAGTTTCCTACGCCATATTTGCCTGACTTTCATGTGGAGCATGATATCGTGAGGGACTGAGCTATATTGTAACTCGTCATCTTTGATAAGCCTTATGTTTCTGCGTGTAGCAGTATTAATGGCATCTGTGGCCAAGGTGATGGCTTCGTCGATCTCCATGTCTGATACCAGCCGTATTTAGTATGCCTACTATATATGTACATATGTATGCTTTTGTACACGAAGTAAATCGGAAATATGGGTATGATCAACTTATATACGTGCGTATATGTGTACAGTATTCGGAAATAGGCAGTTCGTTTGTTTTGGGTGAGGATAATATCTATGGCTGTAATATGTATGTATGTCTTGTAGTTTGGAAAAATGTGAAAGAATGTGTTGGATTTGTTGTTATATACGGATGGAAAAATGTGCATTGAAGTTTCTTACATAAGATGAACATAAAACCTTTATACCCGAAGCGCGACCTTCCGTTATTCCGACTTGTTGGTATCTGTTGTAGGTTAAATTCTTGGCGGACGCTTGAAAAGTTCGCTTCCGAATACGAAGACATTTATCACTCTTAATTACGAACAAAACACAGCTGCAACAAATAGAAATGCACTCGTACAAGGGACTGACGACAAGTATTTGTAATTACACTATTTACATGACGTTACCACCGTTTTCAGAATCTACCCTAACAAAAAATCAAAAAAATTATTGTTATCCGTACATATGCAGATAGACCTCAAAATACTCTTTGTTGCGATATCTGCTCAAATAAGATTAACAAATAATAATATATTTTGTATCAACTCCGTATGATAGGTTTTTGATAGGAAGTACAACACTGGAAAGTTAGGTAGAAATCCTATTATTATTAACAAAGTTACAGTAGGCCAATACCACTTTAAATTCAATATTGGGTATATTCAACGTGTATATACTACGATAAGTGAAACCATCGCGGAGCCAAATATTCTTACATGAAAAATTAACAAAACCTTTTATACCTGAAGCGTCTAGCTTCGAGTTTTCCGACTTGTTATATTTTCTTAAAGATCAACAAATGAACATTACTAGAATATGTCTGCTGCCTCATTTTGAAGTTTACCTACATTTGGCCTACACCAAGTCAGCACGTTCCATATTAGTTGTGCAGCTCAAATCGGCTGCCAATGGTATTTACTCGGATCCAAAATTGAAAATAATACCTTCCATATAATGCAGACAATAGAACTGGAAAGGTATTATAATTATGTAATTACAGATATACGCATATAAATGGAGCATGTTTTTGGGCTCTGTGCGATTATTGAGGTCCTTTTTGGAATTACTCGTTGATTGTACTAAAGTGCTTCAATGTGATACCAACAACTTAACTGACTTCACTTGTAAGTAATTCGTAGGTTGAGTGGGCGTTTTGTGATTCACAAAGCGTGATACGATCCAATATTCTACATCCTTTTGAGAAGTATCAGCGCAACACACTTGTAAAAGTTTTGAACACAAGAAAGAAAACTTTCTCTCGCATGCATGAGTACGTAGTGAAAACTTATAAGCAAGTTGCTACGCTGCTTTGCGAAGCCTCCGTGTTTACTCTTTGTAGATGTCTATCCAGAAACTTGCCTCATGTTTTTGCTTCTTTTCATGTTTATTTGTCATGTAACATTCAAAGAGAATGTACTTAAGCATGGTATAAAGTTTATCTTAAATGTCGCACTGTTGACACCCGTTCAGAACTCCTCTCCGTATCCCTCTTGAGCTCAACCTCTTGAGCTTTGTACGACTTGTTGATGCAAATATGTAGACCTTTTCAAACATGCCCGTGTTAGCAGTAATTTACTTAGGGAGGCTGCAGGGGCTGTTTTTTTTTCATATGTGCACTTGAACTTTCCGTTGCCACCAGGGGCTAACATGCCAAAAATACCAGCAAGGCCTGTGGGGCATGAAGCATTTTGAGTTAGTGTTGACAAGTTAATTGGTTCGGGGTTGGTATAACCAACTAAATTTCAATCCGCATGTGTACATAAATACATATGTACGAAAAAATGCAATCACAAGGACACTTAATGCATTTGTGTACGCTCGTGTCCTTAATTCTACCAGGGTAAATTAGTCATTTGTATAATATTGTTTGCAACATTCAATGCATTTGATAGCAGGAGAAACCTCGAAGTTAACAATGTACACGTTCCTTTTATAAAAGATCTTATTAAGTAACTGCACACAGGCAGTACTGCATTTCGATACAAGTCAGGTCAGCCTTATATGTGTACACTCATTTGTATACTATGCGAATTTGTTTGGCCATGAATTTACAACAGTGCTGGTAATACCTTAACAAACTCTATAAGGGTAAGCAGCTGGATGTCTAGTGTAAGTAATCGATTCAACAAATAAAGCTCCGAGCTGATCATTTATTATTTGTTGACTCCAACGTACGTCAACAGCTACTGATTAATGACTACGACGTTGAAGGAGCTTCTGAAGTGTCCCCGAAAGGACACTCTGCTTCCGTGCCCTTCGCCCTTTGGCAAGTGTTCTGATACAGTTAAAGAACGAGTAAACACAGATAGAAGCTGATGACCTGTTTCGCATAGAGAGCAGGATTAATTCAACATTTGCAGTGTATGTGCAGAAAGTGTGAAAGGAAAATAAAACGGAGACTAACAAGGTTGGCTAAATGATTTCCATGTGATACCTTCCTTTGAGAGAACTCATCAATTTTTTCAATTAGAAAGTACAAAAGCAGTTTCAGAGAAAACATCCAGGTAAATAGCCTTTATTTCTGAGCTAACTCAAGGAAAAGCACAAGATTTTAATTAAAAACGTATTCATTTAGATCGATGTCCCTTCTGCTCTAATCAGGACTATTTTTCATCATTAAACTTAAGGTTTATTTGTCGATTCAGGAGTCTGTCGGCGATGCCCCGGGGCATATAGTGGTTTCTCCATAAATTGATATTGAGAGTACTGCAGGTAAGTTCAACTGGAAAGGGGTATGAACACATGAGTACGTTTGCCTGAAAAATCCATTTCAATCAATTATCCTTCAAAGTTTGAAGTCAAAGCTCGCAATAATTTTTTTTAAAATTTTTTTTGTGGAGTCACTACCAACAAGAAGCAGCGCATTTTTCATATGAATTCTATTTGTGACACGACATTTTTCCGAATACTTTTGGAGATTGTTCAGGCATTTATTATTGGAATGGTCCCAACCAGCTTCTGAAATTTTGAAACACGTTTTTCAAAACTTCAGTTATTTTTTCTTAGGAACTGCTAGATTTTTTTAATCAAAATGACGAATCAGAACTTTTGAGATTGGGTTAAAAAAATTAGGGATTTTTGAAATTTTGTTTTTGAAAAGCTACCAAAATTCTACTTTTCAATCAATTCCGCTAGTTTAAGCTCAGGCCACAGCTACATCTGATCTAAGCAGAACTGCATTAGCACTTTAATTTTCGGCTCCAGAGCTTGGTCAAAAACGCAGAAGAAGTTGGAACAGGTCTCAAACAAGTCGGGAAACCGGAAGCTTCACGCTTCAGGTATAAAAGGTTTTGTGTTTCCCTATGTGAGGAGCATAACGTAGTTCCCCATTGGCTTATAGCATTGACCCGAGATATTGAAATCGTTCAGTTCTGGGCAGGTTACTGCCATTGCCAGAACTGAGCGATTTAAGTATCTCGAAGGACAGGTTACTGCCATCGCCAGAACTCAGGGATTTAAATATTTCGAGTCAACGCTATCAGCCAATGGAGAACTGCATAATGAAATTGTTTCACGCATTAATGCAACCTGGATGAAGTAGCATTCCCCAACTGGTGTTCTTTGTGATCGACGTATCAGCGCACGTCCCAAATCTAAAATTTACTGCAATGTCGTCCGTCTGCCACTCTCTATAGTTCTGAGTGTTGGCCGACTATAAAGGACAATGAACGGCGTCTTGCGGTAATGGGGACGAAGATGTTGCATTGCGCTGGTGGCGTGACACGTTTTGATTACGTCTGAAATGAGAATATCCGCGATCGATATGGGTTTGCATCGATCGTGGAAAAACTGCAAGAGAGGTGTTTTCGATTGTGTGGTCACGTAATTCACGCGAACGAGAATTCAACAACCAGTATTGATCAGAACATCGAAAGCAATGGTAAGCAACCAAAAGGCCGGACAAAACAATGGTGGCTTGCTACGCTGGATGGGGATTTAAAGGTCTCGCGATTACATCCTGATCAGGCATTTGATAAAATAAAATGACAAAACCGATCATCACGAGCCGACCCTGCTGAAGGCTGAAGAAAAAGAAAAAGACGTGAGAAGCGACGAGTGCACGACAGCTCCGTGTAATATAGCTAAAAATTCCATTGCCCTCTCTTTTCTAGAAAGCGAATTAAATAAATCATTTGATGGAAAGCCCTGTGTTGATAATGATCAACCTCATACGCTTCACGCTCTCAGTTTAATATTATTAATTATTATTAATTTAACCAACATCAAATATAAACAAGTCGGGAAACCGGAAGCTGGACGCTTCAGGTACGAAAGGTTTTGTGTATTTCTTAGTACGTAGCACGTAATATTTGCATATGTCCACTTTCGGGTGATATTGACATTGATAGTCTTCAATTTTCAAAGAAGCAACAACTTCAACGTATTATAAATTTGTTAGTAATAGTGCGATTTCCATCAAACTTGGTACGATCATGCTCTACGTCATGGCCTATATCACTGCAGAATTTCGTGCCGCTAGGATGAATTTAAGGGGGTTTCCAGCCAATTACAAGAAATTGTAGTAATATACTATTATTAACTTTATTTGAACAGATATCGGTATGAAAGGTATTTCGGAGCCAAGGCACCATATAGTGGCAGCCTCCTGATTTTTTTCAGATTTTTCGGTTTGGTAGTTTCTGAGAATGGCCCCCTTAAAAAAATGATCGCTTTCAACCCCCCGCACTCCCCACGTTTCCAAGAAATGTCAAAACTAAGACCGGCTTCGAAAAGTACTAATCGAGACCTTTAATTTGATACCTCACATGACTATATTTGATGAAAAAAAAATTTACACCCCCCTTTTGCATGTATGGGGACCCCCCCTTAAGTTCAACGTAAAAGGATGTAACTCACTGTATGTGTGAGCGTTCACAGTTCCCACCTTTCTACCAAATTTGGTGTCAATCGCTATAACCGTCTCCGAGAAAAATGCGTGTGACGGGCAGACAGACAGACAGACAGAAAGACAGACAGACGGTAAACCGATTTTAATAAGGTTTTATGTTTACACAAAACCTTAAAAAGGGCTAGGGAGAATTAGATTCTTCTTGAATGGAATTTTAATATTTCACTGGAATTTCAATTATTCTCATTAATGATGACGTCAGCATCTTATTTGTATGGCTTAGAATGCTGTTAATTAGCACGAAATTGATAAGTTTGAACTGCTATAAGTTTCCCACTAATAGTTGGATTTTCATGAAACCTGGCATGTGTATGCACGAGGCTGTCCTCTATGTCGTGCAGAATTTAGTACACTTAGCATGAATTTAAGGGGAGTGTTTTAGTCTATTTCTAAAAGTTGGTAATATACTATTAGTAAATTTTTTGAGCAGATACCGTAATGGGACGTCTCCCGAAGATTAGATTTCACATAAGTGTTTTACACAAAACCTTAAAAAGGGCTGCAGATAAATAGATTCTTCATAAATGTGACTTTGCCTATTTCCATGAAATTTAGCACATATATACAAAATATTGTCCTCTACGCTGGTACAAAATTCGGAAGTCCTAGGATGAATTTAAGGGGGGTTTTTCAGTAAATTTCTAAAAAGTAGTAATATACTATTAGTAAGTTTATTTAAGCAGATATCGGAATGGGACATATTTTGAGGCCTAGATTTCATCTAGTCGCACCACCCTGCTTTTTTTTAGATTTTTAGGTTGGGTAGTTTCCGAAAATGAGTCCTGTCTCACTTCAAGCGCGTACATTTTGACTCCTTACTCACGCACTTTGCAATTTATGCCAAAACTAATGTCAGTTTCGGAAAGTACAAATCAAGACCTTTCATTTGATACCCTACACAACTATATCCGGTGAAAAAAAATCTTTGAATCCCCCTTTTGCATGTTTGGGGAGCCCCCCTTTAAACTCCACCTAAATTTATGCCACTCGCTGTATGCGTGCGATTTCATAGTTCCTATCTATCCACCAAATTTTGTTCGGATCGGTTTAGCCGTTTTGGAGAAAAATGCGTGTGACAGACAGACATTGAATCGATTTTAATAGGATTTTGTTTTACACAAAACCTTAAAAAGGAACATCAAATACAACCGTGTCTATTACAACAACAACATGAAATATTCTTCATTTTGATTTCGTCATTTATCTTCAAAATAGAAACAAACCGCGCATTAATATGCTATACCATTTCTGGGAAATTACGATTTTAAAAACACTCTACTAATTGCGCTCTGGGTGTCGAAAGGGCCCATTAGTTGCTCTTGCAAGGGAAAATATGTATAAGTAGTGTTAAGATGTCTACTATCTTCATGGAGGGGGCGGACTGCCCGGACTAGAACAATTACCAAACGACCGTATGTCCGTATGGAGCATTAAGAGTGCGAGTGATAGTGACAGCCACTGCAGTTCCGATGTTACAAGCAGCAGGGTCGAGTGCTTCAACTATAGTCCAAAAAATGGAAAATTTGGGATGTTTTTGCCCTATATATTGAAAAAGTCGGGAAACCGGACGCTAGATGCTTCAGGTATGAAAGGTTTTGTTTGCTTCTTCTGTAAGTATATTTGAGTCTAGAATTCTCACATTAGAAATGCATATACATAACGGGCTACGTTGTGTATATGCATTTAGCATGTCAGGATTAGTACTTCGGGTTGTAAATTTACACGGTGAAGACAACTTTGAGTTACTGTAACTTTGTTCCTAATAGTATGATTTTGATCAAACTTATTTTTTATACTACTACCAAATTCTATAACTCTGGGATAAACCTAAGGGGAGTTTCACTCAATTTTCCAAAAATATTGTAGTATACTATTATTAAATTAATTTGAACAGATATCGATATGGAGAGTATTTTGAGGCCTAGGCACCATATAGAGGCAGCTTCATGATTTTTTTCAGATTTTCCGGTTGGGCAGCTTCTGAGAATCGGTCCGTTAAAGAAATCGTCACTTCCCACCCCTCCCACTCCCCGCTTTTCTAAAAAATCTAAAAACTAAGACCGTGCTGTGAAAAATGAGGTTAATAGAAATAAACCTTAATCATTGCAGGATCGCACAAGCCATACAATATAGCATGCGTCAGTATGTGCTTTGTGTGGGCGAAAATAAGCGGTATATTCGTATACAGCTGCTACGCTCCACCGAACTTCACACTTCCTGCGTTTGAAGAACTGTTAGATGATCTTATTCACGACGCAAGGGGACGAGGTCCAAAGGTGATAGTCGGTGACTTTAATGCGTGGACTATGGAGTGGGGCAGCAAAGAAACTAACGCAAGGAGGCGGTGCTTATTAGAAGGATTTGCACAGTTAGATATAGTTCTGGCCAACGAAGGTGATGTAAACACTTATCGGAAGGGGGGAACTGGCTCAATTGTAGATCTGACTTTTGTCAGCCTTGCGTTAGCACGCGACATGTCCTGGCAAGTTAGCGAGAACTTCACGTACAGCGACCACTAGGCACCTTTGAACTAAGACGGAGCCACACGGCAGGAGGCCCACACCCCAGAAGCCGAAACCCAGAAGAACACCAGGATGGTCTGCAAAAGCGATGGATGAGCAAACATTCACGGAAGTGTGGCTAGACCTGCCTTGCAAAGCAGGCACCTCCACGGATAGAGCTCTCCATGTTACACAAGGCATCTCTAAGGCATGTGACGCGTCGATGCCTAGGAGATGCTCATTTCCCACTAGAAGACCCAGTTATTGGTGGAATAGTGAACTTGCCAGCCTTCGATCGATTTGCCACAGAGCCAGACGAACGGCTCAGAGGGCAATAGGTAGAATCGATCAGGGGTAAAAGGAGCATGCCTATAGGGAAGCCCACAAGAACCTCAAGCTCGCCATCCAGCGGAGTAAGAGGGAATGTTTTAAGGAGCTCTGTTTGGAAGCGGACATACTCCCAGTTTGGGGAAACGCGCTGCAGTTTTAAGCAATGCATATAAACTGAGTACGGTTTACAGAAGAACAGCCATAAGGGTGTGTTCTGCCTTCAGGACCGTCTCAGACGATGCAGCTTCGTCATCTCGGGAATGATGCCGATTGACATCCTGGCAACATGAACATTTATAACAGCAGGTCTATCTCTCCCTTATCTCAGGTGAAAAAAACCGAAAAAGAGAGATCCATAAACAAATGGCAACAGCGATGGGACCAGTCAGAAATAGGTCGTTCGACTTACAGGTTGATCCCTTCCATCAGGGAGTAGCTAGAGAGAAAGCATGGGGACATCAATTATAATCCCACCTAGTTTCTCACCGGCCATGGAGGATACCACCAATACCTGTACAGGTTTAAATTGGACACCGGACCCAATTTTCCAAACTGCGACGGGGTCCCAGAGGACCCAGCGCACGTATTCTTCCAATATCCTACGTTCGTGGAAGAAAGAAGGAACCTAGAGGAAACTCTAGGTGAAGTGATATCACCGGAAAATTTTGTCCGGAGAATGGTAGCTTGCCAGGAAGACTGGGATACTATCAATTCCATGATCGCAGTAATCCAGGAGAAACTATAAAAAGCAGAAGAGGTGAGGAAGGCGGGGTTACGAACCCCGCGGGAAGACGGAAGGAGACCTAGCTAAAGTAAGCTAACTCCACCCCGTGATGTAATACCTAAAGGTGGTTCCACGGGGTAGGGGATAGTCGGGGGTGGTTTTAGTGGGTAAAAATCCCGCACTCTGTCGTGCCCCGGCCAGAGTCGGAGAGACACACACAATAAGGTTTTGTTTTGTAAAGAAAACCTTAAAAAGTAACAAATTGTAACAAAAATAAAAAGCAGAAAATTACATTGGACCACCATGTTTCTTTTCAGGATTTTTTTTTCGCGTAGTTTCTGTGAACGGGTCCTTGAAGTAATTAACAGCTTTCAGACATCCGCGCTCCTCCACTTTGCAGCTAATGTCAAAACTAACATCAGCTTCGAAAAGTACTAATCGGGACCTTTCATTTAATACCCCACAGAGATATACGTATGACAGACACACAGATCCAATTTTGGAGGACACAAACCACCGAGGAGGCTGTTACTAGTCAAAGTGTGCTCATCAATTCTGCTTAACTGGACAAAGGTCCCTAATGTTCAAGCGCATAGGAAGAAATTATTTTCAGTAAATCATCCGAGCGCATTAAGAGCTGTTAGCGAATTTCAAACAACCTTAACCGAACAGCTTCATAATTTGGATAAAAATGCCAAGACTAAATAACTGGGAAGCACGTGGTAAACATTATGCAGAAGATTGGCGATAAGAGGATACGCACAATCATGGTGTGGGCTGATTTAAAAAATCTAGGATCTACTATCACTTGACTTAGTTTCTGACGTTGGTATATACATCGTTTTGGACTTGGACTTGGACCGGTTCATCGTTTGGACCGCAGCACATACTCTCTTTATGTGCCCAAGTTTTACTAGTGAGAGAGAAGAGCTTGAACTTCTCTTCAAGAAACCCTTACAAATGCTCGAATCCCTATAAATATAGAATGCAGTTAGTAGCATCATAAGCTGAGTTTCTGAGAAAAGTGCGTGTGACAGACAGACAGACAGCCAAGGGGGCCTTTCAGATAAGCAGTATGGGTTGCATAAAGCCAGATCAATCATTGATGCCATCAAAATGGTTGGCCGAAAATGCAATCACGGAAGCGGCTGTACCAGCAAATATTGGGTGGTGGTGACCCTGGATGTGAGGAATGCGTTTAATTCGGCCAACTGGAACCATGTACGAAAGTCTCTGGCGACGATTGGTGTTCCCGCCTACCTCGCCGCTATTATCGATAGCTACTTGACACTCTGATATAATACCGATGATGGACCAAAGAGTACATTGTCTCCGCGAGTGCCCCCAGGGCTCTGTACTGGGCCCACTACTGTGGAACATAATGTATAACGATGTACTTAGCGTTCCGGTTTCGGAGGAGGCCACGGTGGTGGGTTACGCCGATGATATAGCGCTGGTTGTGGTCGTAAAGCAGCTCGAGGATGTTAAGTTGTAAACAAGCGAAGCAATCAGTGTTGTTAAGCCTTGGTTGGAGAGTGCTGGACTGACACTCGCTGAGGAAAAAAACGGAAGCGGTCCTTATCACTAAGCGCCCCAGAAGAAATTACGCCTGCATTAGAATCGGGAATCGTATCATCACTTCCAAGCCGGCCATTAAATACTTGGGGGCGATGATAAACGGAGGACTTAATTTTAAGCAGCATATAGAGCATACTTGTAAAAGAGCATCAACCACGAGTATTGCTCGAACGTAGGATGCCCGCGGCATACTTCCAGGCTGCTCATAGGCAGGGTGGTAAACTCTATCATGCTGTATGCAGTCCCAGTTTGGGGAAAAGCGCTGCAGGTTTTAGCCAATACACATAAACTGAGTACGGTTTACAGAAGAACAACCTTAAGCGTGCGTTCTACCTTTAGGACCGTCTCAGACGATGCAGCGTTCGTCATCTCGGGAATGATGCTGGCAACCGAAATGATAAACATTTATAACACCAGATCCATCTCTCCCTTATCTCAAGTGAGAAAAGCCTAAAGCCGGAGAATGGTAGCCTGTCAGGAAGACTAGGATGCGATCAATTCCATGATCGCTGTAATCCAGGATAAACTGTGAAAACCAGAAGAAGTGATGAAGGCGCGGTTGCGAACCCCGCAGGTAGACGGAAGGATACCTAGCTAAAGTAAGAAGGTGATTCCACGGGGCAGGAGGGGAGTCGGGGGTGGTTTTAGTGGGTAAAAATCCCATATTCTGGTGTGCCCAGGCAAGAGTCTTTTGAAGATTTCCACCTCCTAAAAAAGAAAAGACAGACAGACTGTCTGTCTGAGCCAGACAGACAGACGGGCAGACAGACATTGAACCGATTTTAATAATGTTTTGCTTTGCAAACAAAACCTTAAAAAGAACACAAAAACATTATAGTTCAGTTTCAAATTAAACTTTTATTTTGCAGCTCAAAGTATTCAATATAACAACTTTCAATTCACTTCTTTTCTGTGATACAATGATTTTACCTATTCGACTCTAAACCGGGCAGCGTTATCGCATCGAAACGATTTCAGTATAACTGGGCGCGGGAAGTTATACGTACACCACTTTTAAGGAAATTGCAATTTTGCTGATCATCATCAACGCCGCAACAACCGGTATCCGGTCTAGGCCCGCCTTAATAAGCAACTTCAGACAACCCAGTTTTGCGCCGAGGTCCACCAATTCGATATCCCTAAAAGCTGTCTGGCGTCCTGACCTACGCCGTCGCTCCATCTCAGGCAGGGTCTTCCTCGTCTTCTCTTTCTTCCACAGAAATTGCCCTTATAGACTTTCCGGGCAGGATCATCCTCACGCAGACGGATTAAGTGACCCGCCCACCGTAACCTCTTGCGCCGGATTTTATCCACAACCGGACGGTCATGGTATCGCTCATAGATTTCGTCGTTTTGTAACCTACGGAATCGTCCATCCTCATGTAGAGGCCCAATAATTCCTAAGGGGTTTCTTCTCTCGAACGCTGCCAAGAGTTCGCGCTAAGGACCCAAGTATCCGAGGAATACATGAGGACTGGCAAGATCATTGTCTTATACAGTAAGAGCTTTGACCCTATGGTGAGACGTTCCGAGCGGAACAGTTTTTCTTAAGCTGAAATAGGCTCTGTTGGCTAACAACAACCGGAGAAGAGAAATTATCAACGGTCTCAAAGTTGTATTCTCCTATCTTTATTCTTCCTGTTTGATGTTGTTGGTGGGTTGGCAGTTTGTACGCCCCGAGTCGTTCTTTCCATGATGTCGATATCGTCAGCATAGAAGATTAGTTAGGTGAACTTAAAGAGGATCGTACCCCTTGCACTTACCTCAGCATCACAGATCACCTTCTCGAGGGCCAGGTGATAGGGCATCCCCTTCTCGTAGACCGTAATTGATGTCGAATGGTCTTGAGAGTGATCCTGCTATCTGGCTGCGAACAGTAGTCAGTGTCAGCCTAGTCAGTCTTATCAATTTTGTCGAATACCGAATTCTCTCATGGCCGTGTACAGTTTTACCCTGGCTATCCTATCATAGGCGGCTTTAAAGTCGATGAAGAGATGGTGCAACTGATTTCCATATTGCAACAGTTTTTCCATCGCTTCCCGCAGAGAGAAAATCTGATCTGTTGCTGATTTGCCTGGAGTGAAGCCTCTTTGGTATGGACTAATGATGTTCTGGGCGTATGGGGCTATCCGGCCTAGCAAAATAGGGGAGAATATCTTATAGATGGTACCTCTACCTCCCTCTATAATTGCTGCCCCGTGTGATATCTCCCTTTTCATGTATTCATATTCATGTATAATCGCCAGACATTGACACGCTGTCCCACACCTTGAGTACAAGTTGATGAACCACTTGGCGTAATTGTTCGCCTCCATATTTAACTAATTCGGCTGTAATTACATCGGCTTCTGGCCACTTCTGATTTTTAAGCCGACGAATCGCACGCACTCTTTCTTCTATACTTCTTGGTGGTAGTATTTGTCCGTCGTCTTCAGTTGGCGGAACTCCAACTCGCCGATGATCTGGTTGTTCAGAAACTCATCAAAGTACTCAACCCATCGCTCCAATTTGCCCATTCTGTCGGAAATTAGATTTCCCTCTTTGTCACGCAAGACGAACATCGAAGTGTGTAGGGCTTCATCCTGCTGACTTGTTGACAGAACTTCCGCTCCCGGAACGATTGCTCCCTGTACTTTTCGAGTTCACAGACTTGTTGGTTCTCCCAGGCTTCCTTTGTTCGTCTGTGAAGTTGCTTCTCTCCTCGACGGAGTGCGTAATAAGTCTCCGCACGTGCTCAGGCTATTTGAGAAAGCAACATTACTGGGTATGCGGCATTCTTCCGCAGCTAGCTACATTTATCGTCAAACCAGCCGTTCCGACTCTTTTTACGGCTGGGGCCAAGCATGTTTGTGAAGATCATCTATTTATGCTTCATCTCCAAGTACGCTTGTGGCCGTATCCATGATAACGTTCTTCAGGTGATTGTGAAGATCATTTGTTGATGCTTCATCTCCAGGTCCTCTGTTGACTGCGGTTATTGCGGCATCCATTTCCCTCTTGTAGATGTTGCGAAGGATTGTATTGTAGATGGCTTCAGTGTTCATTCTCACCTGATTATCGGAGGAGATTCTAGGTGGTGTTGTTTTTCGAGCTCGGAGCATAATGCCAACGAGATAGTGATCCGAGTCTATATGTTCTGCCATTCATCAAGGTTGAGAGGTGGCGGCGCTCGATCAACATGTGGTCAATTTGGTTGAAAGATAACAGCAGGTTTGATTTTTTTGCGGACTAAGAAACCTACTCCGAGCACATGGTTTACTGGATGGCCACTGTAATATATGGTGTAGTGACTCTTCTCCAGGAAACCTGTCGCTGTCCAACGCAGCTCTTGCAACACTGTTATATCAGCCCTATATTGGGATAGGGTATCGGCTAGCTGCTTGGCAGTTTCATTTCTGTACAGGAAGTGCACGTTCCATGAGAAAATGCGCAAACCGTTATTCCGTTGTCGTTGTCGAGTTCATGGTTGTGTTATCAGTGCAGTCCGAGGCTCCTGTTATGGCTTCGTAATAAGTTGTTTTCCGTATAGGGTTCTCAGCCCTACCCAACTCCCAACCTGGAGGACCAATTGGTAGAATTCGTCCAGTTTTTAGGCACGGGTGGTTCGCCTTCATCCTTCTCCGTCTGCAGCTTTTAGTTAAGGAAGAGCTCCCAGCGGTCACCACGTGGAGGTGGAGAAGGGTTTGGTAGTAGAGCTGTTGGTGTTGGTTCATCAGGCGTTTCCCAGGTTTTATGCTCCATCGTAGGTACCAATCCTCGTTTCGCCCTGGGATCTATACTACCCTTTGACCACCACACACGAGATATATTGCTAAACAAAATATATACGCATACGTACATATTAAATAAATAAATATTGCGGACCCCGCCTTTCATATAAATTTACTTTATGCATATGATGATGACTAAAAATAATTGGATTGCTTTACAGAATTATGTCCGATACTAGTTTGTTGCCAAATTTTGTACTTCTAAGGTGAACTTAAGCGGAGGAGGGGGCTTCTGATGATTTCTGTTAGTATCCCATTATTAACTTTATATGGGATATGGGGATTTATTCTGAGGCTTAGATTTTGTATAGATGAATTGCTGTGATTTTTTTTCAGATTTTTCAGTTTGATAGGTTCTAAGAACGCAACCAGTTTCACTTTTTGTGCGTACATTTTGAACCCTAACTCACCTGTGATTCAGCTAATATCAAAAATAAGATGAGCTTCCGAAATTACTAATCGCCTCTTCATTTGATCCCCCACATGACAATCCTCCGTGAAAAAAATGCATACCCCCCTTTCGCATGTATGGGTAGCCCCCTTCAAATTGAACACAAAATGGCGCATGTAAAGGGACACACAGACCAAATGTTCTGAACAAATTTGATAACAATTGGTTCAGCGGTTTCGGAGTAAATCAGTTATGACCGACAAACGGACAGAGTTTCGTTTTATAGAAAACCTTGAAAACAGGTAGACAAACAAACGGTGAATCGATCTTAATTGCATAGCATCGGCGCCGGCGCTGAAATATGTCCAAAAGTCGAAGGTATCAACGGTATTGGGCGGTAACTTTTTTCGTGCACCAATTGTCACGGAGGGGATCCCTTATGCAGGGTGATGTGTAAAGGGAAAACTACGAAGACCCGGCAGAGTAAAACTGACGGGGGGGAGGGGGATTCAACATACGGGAGATCTTCATAGCACAAATATAAACAATATAACTGAGTATTGACAAAATGAGCATACCCGCCGCTACGTCTGTAGTTACAAGGGTACCGCTGGGTTGGGTCCCGATAATCACGGGTAATGTGAATTCCAACAGAGAAATCGATCCCAGATCGATCGATTCTCATGGTGAGAAAGTGACGCTGGGCGAGAAGTCATCAATATCAAATCTGTGAGTATTATAAAAAAATAAAAATATCTGTGTATAATATAAAAGAATACGAAACTGTAGCTATAAAAGGTGAAATGCTTTCTTGTGACATGTGTCAATAGAACGTACAGCAAATATGGATGCCATCATCATTCCGCGTTGGTTGGGTTCAAATTGCCTCCTTAAGACTGCGCGGGATCTTATCCTTCATTATTACATAAACAAAGTCAACTTACAATGGCGGGAAAGGAAGGAATCTCCTTAATGAACTGAGCAGGGAGGGGGGAAGCGGAGGGGAGGGTTTTATAAGTTTGCTTTTACCAAGATGGCTTAATGGCCACTTTCGGGTATTGTAAAGTCAAACATCCGGTATTCATGCCGAAATCCACCAATCCAATATCCCTAATAACTGTCCGGCATTCAGATATACCCTATCTGAAATCGGTTTACTGTCTGTTTGCCTGTCTGTCCGTCACACGCATTTTCTCCGAGGCTATGACCAGTGATATTTGAACCGCGACCTTCCGTATGATAGCCTAGCGCTCTAACCACTCAGCTATCCGGGCACGTATGGATGTTTCGTCAATTCATATCTACGTTTCTGTCTCCCATAGTCAATTAAAATTCTAAATGCGTTTATCTCAAGACAGTATTTTAAAAATCAGCATACATGGTAGCGTGGAAACTCTTCAATCGATCGACTTCAAACTTTAAACATATTTAAATAATACCATTACCTTCTACATGGCGGCAATTGTTTTTAATAAGTTTAAAAAAAGCAGAAATTATTAAGAAAATATTGTAAAAATTTGACGTAAACAGGATGTTTTTATTAAATTGTTTTCCATTTCTTTCCTAGCATTTTTACATTTTCGACTACGTCATAAAGAATGGTTCATTTTGCCCAAACCAAAAGCAACGAAGCGGGAGAGCATACGCCGATTTAAAACTCCTGCGAATACTTTTCCTCATATTACAAACAATGTTTTTCCACAAATCGAAATATTGTTTTCAATAATAATAATTGTTGAATGTCGATTATTAACAAAACCCTGCGTTTAGATCGTTTAAATAAATAAACTACTACTATCCGCTGGTGCGGATTTACGCCCACGAATCGTGCAAGTCAGCGGTTCGTGCAGATGCCTTTGCTAGATTTCACATCCTTAGCCAAAAAAGGGACTTCTCAGGACTATTGGTAGTTTTGTGTAAACTATATATTCTATCAGCTCTTAAAAGCTCAAGTATGATTTAGTTATTATACCTGGGGCAGACTCCGTTCAACTGCCTTGTAGAAGGTACAGGAGAAGGAGGGCACTACTCCTCTGTAAGGGTATGAACGAAGTTGGGCTGATGTTTTGAAATTTTTCTCGCAAGCGTAGAGTGCAGTCTCGAGCCTGGGTGACAAGTTGACACAGTTTACCCCGTTTTTAGGCGAAAGAGGCTCGCCTTTATCCTCCTCGCCTGCATGATTACCCTAAGATTATTGTATTAATTGTTTGACAGACAGGTCCCTGCCAGTATACTACGGAAATATGCCATCTTGAGGAGGTAGTTGCTGCTGAAAATATTGTCAGCTTTCATTAAGCTGTTGCTTGCAACTTCTCAACGGTTTCCTTAAGAGATCTGGACCTCCCACGGAGAATACAATCACCAGAACACATCGAAGGTATGGCAATTGTACTGGCAAATAATTAGAACATCAACATCACTCTTTCAGAAAAACCTCTCGTTTCAGCAAAATGAATACATAGGACCAAAGATCCCTTTTATAGGCCAAAGGTCCCTTTTATAGGCCTTGCCTCTCCGCGAGTGTGTACTACCAAAGGTTGAAAATATTTCGGGAATAACATGTTAATAGCAGCCTATTCTACTTGAAAACTTTTCAGAACTTCTCAGACAAAACTTTTAAGGATGAAATTTCAACTTCACTCGCGTACGAGTGCCAGGTTCTTCCCTTTGACGAGCTGACAATGACAGATTTTAAATTGAACGGCTCTTCCTGAGTTCTAACAACTGCAAACTATCTAAAGGACTTGGATAAAAAATGGACAATACTCTCCGCAGAGGCGACCACCAGTAATACGAGAAGAAGAACTGACTGGAGCAGAGAGATGCAAGCAGAACCAAGAAGAACTCAGTCGGGCTAATGGTGGGCTACTTGAGCGCTAGTTCCCATCGTCATTCTACGACATTCAATATAAATTCATTACAGTTGTTGCGGTTAGTTTAGTTCGCTGCTTTCTTCCAACTTTGTCCGTAAAAATCACTTCCCTGCAAATGGAAAAGTTATTCAGGAACTTCTCTCTTCGATATACAATAGATTGCACTTGTGGGCGAGTCGGATAGCACCCCAGAGAGGAGGAGCAGACAAGGAGAATGAAAGGCAGCACCAACTTTTTACAAAAGATAAAGTTTTCCTTCATAGTGGAGTTCCATGCGACCGGCACAGCTTCTTATTGCCAAACGGTTACATTCCATTGTAATTGTTTTAATGTTATGTATCGTAGCCATTGTGTGATACACGAACATTATATGAATCGAACGGTGCCACGCATTTCAGGCTACCAGTAATCCCTTCTTTACGGCTTGTCACTTGTTCCACCAGACGCTTAACCATAAATCTCGGTGTGTCTATCTACAAAATGATTTACCGGCTGATTCAAAAAAGGATACGTCCGTATGGAAATAGACACGCGGGAAGGAGACCCATATGCACGCAATTGGCTAAATTATTATTTCGCACACGCATGACGGACAGCTGAGAAGAATATCCAAACTGACGAAGCACGAAAGCAAGGATGAACATATTGTTTTTGTGTTTGTTTGGCAGTTCTGGGCACGCACTGATTTGAAGGACGTGGCGGCTGGTGTAAATCCCAGCTCAATTTAGAGAAGATTTGAAAAGCAATTAACGTTAGTCGCTTATATGCGGATACAAATTTGGCAAATACTTTAACAAGTTATCTACGTGCCAAGCGAGAATAATGTATGACCCGACGTGCCCATTGTGCGGAAATTTCATAAGCTGTCTCAGGGGCGGTGATGAATATATATTACATTCAACTAAACCCCGAACCCCTAATATGCAAATGATGATTCAAATGAGCAAATGGGGAAATTTGATTCCTGCAAATTGACTGAATATTATCGTCTTGAATTGCTCATATTTGGGCTTATTGTTGTCACGAAAATTGAATTTATTTGCTCCCTTGAACCACTAACCGAGATATCGCAATAGACGTCAGCATGAAGTGGTTGAACCTCTTCAGCACTTGAAGGCCGGCCATGGACGTGCACGAAATCGCGTGATCTGATGGCATAAAAGGAGAATTATTCCAAGTACAAGTTCAGAAAGTTTGAAGGTAAATGTTTTCCATGCAGAATGTTTTCGATTTCGTGTACATAGATCTGAGTTAGCCAAACGTGCATATGAGCGTATATACAACTAGCATGTATATATTGTATGACAACAAGGACAGTCACGCTAAGTAGTATTTCATTAAACCTCCAATTTAACTATACAAATTTTTCATACAATCAATTTTAAATGTAGCAATTTATTTCACAGGAGTTTGAGCTCCTGAAGCCTTTAATAGCAAAAAAGTAATCAGTAAAGTTTGTAGTAATAAAGTTACTCTTCATGTTTTGAGTTAATTATTCCATCAGGAAAAGCATTTGCTTTGAAATCCGGTGAAATCAGTTTTGAACTTTAATTAATTTATAGGTTGAATGCAAAATAATTGTCCTTAACCTATATTTTTAAATTAAATTGCAATGAAGAGGATTTGATGGACGATGAACCGACGCAACAGCAGGAGACTGGCAGGGCAGCCAGCCAGCGTGCTTGAACCAACAGCAGCGACCTCCGGACCGAGGCAGCCCACGGACTAGCTGCCTGAAAACTCCTGACGTCGAACTGAGCGTATGGAGTACTGAACACAGTACTCCGATCTCGAAACAGTCGACTTCAGAAATTCCTCAAGGAACAAGGACCGACAAAAGAGTCGTCTTCCGAAAGGCTTCATAAAACTGGAAGTCCGCTGTAGTTATGCGCAGGGGCAGTACCAAAAAGGCATCGGTTCTGTCGATGAGCGGAATCAAAACGAAATCACTAAATATCAAGCGATTCTCGAAGAATACAATAAGAAACAAGGGTGAAAAGTCTCGCACCAAAAGGAACTATGGGGAGCAGGACATTGCTAATGTAACCGACAGACAAGCGGATTTCAATGCATTTCGGTCCCACCATAATAATAATCGTTCGTACAATCATTCATATTGGACCAGCGCCTTGAAGTGTGTTAGATCGTAACGGTACACTACAGGACTACAGAACCGTGTAGAAGGCAATGTGGTCAGCATTGCGCTCGTCCGAGATTATTAGCCTGATTTGACTCAGATACTCAGCTGAGTGGACTGGCATCCGACGTCGAAGCACGATACAAATCCCACTGCCACCAGTGCAGTGGGGATGTCGGAGCTAAATGAACAAAAATTAGCATTGCAATGTAAAGTATGTGGGTATAATCCAAGATCCCAAGTTAAATTGAGGACTAAATTTTGAATAAATTTAGCCTTCTACGCCTCCAAAATGGCCTTTGTAAGGAAATTGGATTTCCGGTGGAGGATCGTTTTCTGGATTTACACAGCCGTCGTTCATCCCGTCCTCACATATGATTCCATTGTTTGTTATACAACGCTGATCCGAAATTGAATAAAACCAAGCAGTTGAGGTTGAATAATATACTCAAAGTATATCCGGGTATCGAAAAAGGTTAATGATTTATTTGTAGTAACAGGCGGGAATCCATCAGACTGTTATTGATGGCTTCCGCAAATAAGGTTCTCTTGACATGGGAGCCGGTTTCTGATAGGATCTTAATGGTTATCCGTCCAAGTCCAACATCATATCTGCACAATGCTATGGACCAGGGGTTCAGGAGAAGCTTCCTAATTAAAACTAATATTGCAAACGTGATGAACGATCTGAATGTGGAGGTGAGTCCTGCCAATACCTCGCTCGGGCATACAATGTGTAGTCATGGTCTTAGTGACCTTAATCACAATGGTGAAAGGTTTGTAGACCTCTGTAACTTCCACCTATTCGCCACCAACTGCACACGGTTCGAGTACAGGGATTGTCTGAATATAAACAGCAAAAGAGGTGATGACACCGGCCTCGTTTCCTTCCTCCGTTTGCGTGCCACTAGTCCATCTGACCTCAAGGGAATAGTGTATGGACCCCCAAATTCAATACAGATCGTGCAATGACTAGAAAACTTTCTAGCTGCACAAGCGTTACAATTTATAAACAACCCGCTCGAAAATATTGATGAACACTAGGCCACCACCGAAAGGAATCTCTGGTGCGAGAGAGTTTCCAGCCAGGTCCCAAAAAGAAGTTACAAAACCTGGCTGACTACGTAAACGTGGAGATAGATCTATGTATATAAGGAGCTGAGCACTTTTTAAGGTTTTGTGTGAAACAAAACCTTATTAGAATCGAGTCGATGTCTGTCTGTCCGTCTTTCTGTCTGTCAGTCTGTCTTTTTAAGGTTTTGTGTGAAACAAAACCTTATTAGAATCGAGACGGTGTCCGTCTGTCCGTCTGTCTGTCTGTCTGTCTGTCTGTCTGTCTGTCTGTCACACCCGATTTATTCGGAAACGGCTAGACCGATAGTCACGAAAATTGGTGACAGTATGTAATCTGGTGTTCCCTTTACATGCAGTAAGTGTTACGTTTAAGGGGGGCTCCCCATACATGTGAATGGAGGGTGCAAATTTTTTTTTCACAGAATGTTGCCATGTGGGGTATCAAATGAAATTAGTACTTTTCAAAACTGGTTCCATATTTGATATTGGGTGAAACATAGGGGAGTGAGGGCTCAAAATTTGACCCCCAAAAAGTGTAACAGGTCTCGTTCTCAGAACCTATTTAACCGAAAAATCTGAAAAAAATCACAGCAGTGCATTTCTACGAAATCTAGGCCTCAAAATATATCCGGTTCCGATATCTGCACAAATAAAGTTAATAATAGTATATTTCCACATTGTAGAAATTTACCCGGCAACCCCCCTTATATTCATCCCAGAAGTACAAAATTTGGCATGCATATAAACAAGAACATAATGCACAAGCTGGTCAAGTTTGAAGAAAATACAACTATTATTAACAAAGTTATAGGGGGTAAAACTTTACCATTTTTTGTGAATTTCGTGCACACTTCAACCTGCATGACGTCATCATCACATATCAATTCGTCAATACTACAACCAAATGAGTTCTTATGAATGGGGTCCCAAAGAATTATTTTGTTTTAGTTTTTTAGTCATTTGTATATGAATATCAATTGTGTATGTAGGTAGGTAGGTATAGTATATGCGTGCTAAGGAACTTTGTGGGTAGTGCCTATTCAGATAGATATAAGAAGTAAATCGGAAATATGGGTACGATCAATTTATCTACGTGCATATATGTGTACGGTATTCGGAAATAGGCAGTTTATTTGTTTAGGGTGAGTATAATATCTATGACTGTAATATGTACGTATGTCTCGTAGTTTGGAAAAATATGAAGGATTATGTTGGGTTTGTAGCTATATACGGATAGAAAAATGTGCGTTGAAATTTCTTACATAAGATGAACACAAAACCTTTATACCCGAAGCGCGAGCTTCCGGTATTCCGACTTGTTTTTTTTTAAGGAGATGGAAATCTTCCAAAGACTATGGCCTGGGCATGCCAGAGTGTGGGATTTTTTCCCACTAAAACCACCCCCGACTCCCCCCTACTCCGTGGAACCACCTTTAGGTATTACATCACGGGGCGGAGTTAGCTAGGTCTCCTTCCGTCTTCCCGCGGGGTTCGTAACCCCGCCTTCCACACTTCTTCTGCTTTTCGTAGTTCCTCCTGGATTACTGCGATCATAGAATTGATAGTATCCCAGTCTTCCTGACAAGCTACCATTCTCCGGACAAAATTTTCCGGTGATATCACTTCACCTAGAGTTTCCTCTAGGTTCCTCCTTTCTGCCACGAATCTAGGACACTGGAAGAATACGTGCGCTGGGTCCTCTGGGACCCCGTCGCAGTTTGGAAAATTGGGTCCGGTGTCCAATTTAAACCTGTACAGGTATTGATGGTATCCTCCATGGCCGGTGAGAAACCGGGTGAGATTATAATTGATGTCCCCATGCTTTCTCTCCAGCCACTCCCTGATAGAAAGGATCAACCTGTAAGTCCAACGACCTCTTTCTGACTGGTCCCATCGCTGTTGCCATTTGTTTATGGATCTCTCCCTTTCGGCTTTTTTCACCTGAAATAAGGGGGAGATGGACCTGGTGTTACAAATGTTCATCATTTCGGTTGCCAGGATGTCAATCGGCATCATTCCCGAGATGAAGAACGCTGCATCGTCTGAGACGGTCCTGAAGGCAGAACACATCCTTAGGGATGCTCTTCAGTAAACCGTACTCAGTTTATATGCATTGCCTAAAACCTGCAGTGCTTTTCCCCACACTGGGACTGCATACAGCATGATAGAGCTCACCACCCTGGCTATGAGTAGCCTGCAAGTGTGCCGCGATCCTCCCACGTTCGGCATCATCCTTGCCAGAGCCATACTCGCGGTGGATGCTTTGTTGGAAGTATGCTCCATGTCCTGCTTAAAATTAAGTCCTCCGTCTATCATCACGTATTTGATGGCCGGCTTGGAAGTGATGAAAGTCCTGAGGGGTTTAACGTGATTACCTGCTGTGAAGGCATAATCCCACGATCCTCTTTGGACACGGATTGATTTTGGGACCACAATCAGAGCCCCACCATGCAAGCACAGCGGTCCTGGTTTATACTGAGTGCAGGCTCAACATTCATACCAGTGGATGCGATGCCTATCTAACACCTCTACCGCAACTAAGGAGTGCGGCACCCGAGTTGTACAGCGCAACCCCACGTTCGAACTCCGAGGAGCTCTGCCCGCGATGTAGGCATAACCACAACCAGTATGAAACTCCCACTAGGGGGCCAACCGCAAATAACCGGGCCGAAAACGCATCCTCCAGGAATTCTCCTGGAGCATATGCTCTCAGAGCGCCATCCCGGTTCGCATGGTACCAGATAACCTCCGGTGAGGCTTCGTGGCAGAGCCACTTCAGATGAGTCCCTTGCAGACTCGAGTCTGATCGCCCTCCTCGAGTACGTGGGGACGACCTTGGAAGTGATGATACGATTCCCGATTCTAATGCGGGCGTAATTTCTTTTGCGGCGCTTAGTGATGAAGACCGCTTCCGTTTTTTCCTCAGCGAGTGCCAGTCCATCACTCTCTAGCCAAGCCTTAACAACACTGATTGCTTCGCTTGAATACAACTCGGCACCCTCGAGATGCTTTGCGACCACAACCAGTGCTATGTCATCGGCGTAACCCACCACCGTGGCCTCCTCCGGAACCGGAAGGTTAAGTACATCATTATACATGATGTTCCACAGTAGTGGGCCCAGTACAGATCCCTGTGGGACTCCCGCGGACACAACGTACTCCTTGGGTCCGTCCACCAGAGTATTATACCAGAGTGTTCGCTCATGCAAATAGCTAGCTATAATAGCGGCGAGGTAGGTGGGAACACCAATCGTCGCCAGAGACTTTCGTATAAGGTTCCAATTGGCCGAGTTGAATGCATTCCTCACATCCAGGGTGACCACCGCACAATATTTGCTGGTACAACCCCTTCCGTGAATTGCATTTTCGGCCAAGCCAGTAACCATTTGGATGGCACCAATGGTTGATCTGGCTTTACGGAACCCATACTGCCTATCTGAAAGGCCCCCTTGCCTCTCGACGACTGGGAGTAGTCTGTTGTAAATAACCCGCTCCAACATTTTCCCCATAGTATCTAGAAGACATATGGGTCTATAGGAGGACGGTTCACCTGGCGGTTTGCCAGCCTTAGGCAGCAGCACCAGATTCTGCTGCTTCCACGGTGCTGGAAAGGTGCCCTCGGACATGCACGTTTCGAACAGCTCCGCGAACATATCCGGTTTACATTTGACGCAAATTTGAGGGCCTTATTCGGTATGCCGTCATGGCCCGGGGCTTCGCTGTCGCCTACTCGGCTGGAGATGTCCAGCAGCTCGTCCCTGGTGACTAGTGGAATCGGTGTCACATTCAGGGCACGCTGGAAAGTGTCAGTACCCCGCTCTTGCTGAGGAAATAACCGCTGGATTATTTTCAACAAGAGTGTAGGGCACATGATCTGCGAGATGATCGGGCTCTGAATCGCCCTGTCGCGATCTTATAGGCGCTACCCCACGGATTTATGTCCGCTTCCAAACAGAGCTCCTTGAAACATTCCCTCTTACTCCGCTGGATGGCGAACTTGAGGTTCTTGTGGGCTTCCCTATAGGCATGCTCTTTTTGCCCCTGATCGATTCTACCTATTGCCCTCTGAGTCGTTCGTCTGGCTCTGTGGCAAATCGATCGAAGGCTGGCAAGTTCACTATTCCACCAATAATTGGGTCTTCTAGTGGAGAATGAGCATCTCCTAGGCATCGACGCGTCACATGCCTTAGAGATGCCTTGTGTAACATGGGGAGCTCTATCCGTGGAGGTCTAGCTACACCTCCATGAATGTTTGCTCATCCATCGCTTTTGGAGACCATCCTGGTGTTCTTTTGGATTTCGGCTTCCTACGTGCGGGTATTCTGCCTGGTGGTCCCGTCTTTAATTGAAAAGTGATAGCCTGGTGGTCGCTGTACGTGAAGTCCTCGCTAACTTTTTCATAAAATGTGGCCATGTACTTTTCGAAACTGATCCCGTATTTGATATTGGGTGAAACATAAGGGAGTGAGGGTTCAAAATATGACCCCCAAAAATTGTAACAGGTCTCGTTCTCAGAACTTATCCGACCGAAAAATCACAGTGGTGCACCTCTACGAAATCTAGGACTCAAAATACATCTGGTTCCGATATCTGCATAGATAAAGTTAATAATAGTATATTGCCACATTTTAGAAATTTATCCAGCAACCTCCCTTATGTTCATCCCAGAATTATAAAATTTGGCATGGACGTCATGAAGAATATAGTGCACAAGCCGGTCAGGTTTGAAGAAAATCAAACTATTATTAACAAAGTTATAAGATGTGAAACTTTGCCATTTTTTGTGAATTTTGTGCACTCTGTAACCTCTATGACGTCATCATCACATATAAATTCATCAATACCACATCGAAATGAGTTCTTATGAATGGGGTCGGAAAGAATTATTTTCTTTTGGTTTTTTAGTCACTTGTACATATATGAATATCAATTACTCCAAACAGACATGTGTATATAGGTATATAGCATATGCATGCTAATGAAGTTCGCGGGTAGTGTCTAATTCAGATAGATATATTTGTACATTAAACCCGCGGTATTTAATATACGTACTATATATGTACACATGAATGGTTTTGTGTACAAAGTAAATCGGAAATATGGGTACGATCAATTTATATACGTGCATATATATGTACAGTATTCGGAAATAGGCAGTTTGTCTGTTTGGGGTGGGCATAATATCTATGGCTGTAATATGTACGTACGTCTTCTAGTTTCGAAAAATATGAAGGAATATGTCGGATTTGTAGCTACATCGAATAGAAAAATGTGCATTGAAGTTTCTTACATAAGATGAACACAAAATCTTTATACCCGAAGCGCAAGCTACCGGGATTCCGAATTGTTTGCTCGTTGCGGGCGGTAGTGAGCGCGGCGCGGTCCAGTGCTCCGTTCTTCTTCATCATCAACGGCGCAACAAATGGTATCCCATCTAGGCCTGCTTCAATAAGCAACTCCAGACATCCCGGTTTTGCGCCGAGGTCCACCAATTCGATATCCCTAAAAACTGTCTGGCGTCCTGACCTACGCCATCGCTCCATCTTAGGCAAGGTCTGCCCCGTCTTCTTTTTCCACCATAAATATTGTCCTTATAGACTTTCCGGGCTGGATCATCCTCATCCATACGGATTAAGTGACCCGCCCACTGCAACCTATTCAGCTGGATTTTATGCACAACCGGCCGGTCATGGTACCGCTCATAGATTTAGTCGTTATGTAGGCTACGGAATCGTCCATCCTCATGTAGCGGGCCAAAAATTCTTCGGAGGATTCTTCTCTCGAACGCGGCCAAGAGTTCGCAATTTTTCTTCCTAAGAACCCAAGTCTCCGAGGAATACATGAGGACTGGCAAGATCATAGTCTTGTACAGTAAGAGCTTTGACCCTATGGTGAGACGTTTCTAGCGGAACGGTTTTTCTGAGCTGAAATAGGCTCTGTTGGCTGACAACAACCGTGCGCGGATTTCATCATCGTAGCTGTTATCGGTTGTGATTTTCGACTCTAGATAGGAGAAATTATCAACGGTCTAAAAGTTATATTCTCCTTCCTTATTCTTCCTGTTGGACCAGTGCGGTTTGATGTTGCTGGTTGGTTTTCGATGCAGACGTTGCTACCATAAACTTTGTCTTGCCTTCATTGATGTGCAGCCCCCGCGCCGATAGCCGCCTGCTGGATCTGGATGAAGGCAGTTTGTACGTCCCGAGTCGTTCTTCCCATGATGTCGATATCGTCAGCATGGAAGAGTAGTTGGGTTGAATTAAAGAGAGTCGTACCTCTTGCATTTACCTCAGCATCACGGATCACTTTCTCGAGGGCCAGGTTAAAGAGGACGCATTATAGCGCATCCCCTTGTCGTAGACCGTTGTTGACGTCGAATGGTCTTGAGAGTGATCCTGCTGCTTTTATCTGGCCTCGCATATTGGTCAGGTTCAGCCTAGTCAGTCTTATTCATTTCGTTGAATACCGAATTCTCTCATGGCCGTGTACAGTTTTAGCCTGGCTATGCTATCATAGGCGGTTTAACCTCGATGAATAGATGGTGCAACTGGTGTTCATATTCCAACAATTTTTCTACCGCTTCCGCAGAGAGAAAATCTGATCTGTTGCTGATTTGCCTGGAGTGAAACCTCTTTCGTATGGGCCAATGACGTTCTGAGCGCATGAGGCTATCCGGCCTAGCAAGATAGTGGAGAATATCTTATAGAGGGTACTCAGCAACTTGATACCTCTATAATTGCTGCACTGTGTGATATCTCCCCTTTTATGTATGAGACAGATTATGCCTCGTTGCCAATCGTCAGGCATTGATTCCCTGTCCCATACCTTGAGCACAAGTTGATGAACCACTTCGTTAACAGGTCGCCTCCATATCTAACCAAATCGGCAGTAATTCCATCGGCTCCTGGCGACTTATGATTTTTTAGCCGATGAATAGTACGGACTGTTTCTCCTAAACTGGGTGGTGTATAAGGCTTCATCCTGCTGACTTGTTGGTAAAACTTCCGCGCCTGGTGCGGTTGCTCCCTGTACTTTTCTAGTTCACAGACTTGCTGGTTCTGCCAGGCTTCCTTTTTCCGTCTTTTACCGCTGGGGCCGAGTATGTTTGTGGCCGTATCAATGATAACGTTCTCCAGGTGGTTGTGAAGATCATTTGTTGATGCTTCATCTCCAGGTCTTCTGTTGACTGCGGTTATTGCGGTATCCATTCCCCTTTTATAGGTGTTGCGGAGGGCTGTGTTGTGGATGGCTTAAGTGTTAACTCTCACCTGATTTTCAGCAGGATTGTAGGTGGTGTTGTTAATCGAGCTCGGAGCACAAGGCCAACGAGATAGTGATCCGAGTCTATATTTATCATCATCATCAACGGCGTAACAACCGGTATCCCGCCTAGGCCTGCCTTAATAAAGAACTGCAGAAATCCCGGTTTTGCGCCGAGGTCCGCCAACTCTATATCCCTAAAAGCTGCCCGGCGTCTGGCCTACGCCATCGCTCATCTTAGGCGGGGTCTGCCTCGTCTTCTTTTTCTACCATGGATATTGCCCTTATAGACTTTCCGGGTCGGATCATCTTCGTCCACACGGATTAACCACCACCAGCCACCATAACCTATTGAGCCGGATTTTATCCACAACCATTATATCGCTCATAGATTTCGTCATTGTGTAGGCTACGGAATCGTCCATCCTCATGTTGGGTCCCAAACATTCTTCGGAGAATTCTTCTTTCGAACGCGGCCAAGAGTTTGCAATTTTTCTTGCTAAGAACTCCGTTGTCATTGCCGGGTTCGTCGTTGTATAATCCGTCCAGTCCGAGGCTCCTGTTGTGGCTTCGAAACAAGTTGTTTTCCATGTAGGGTTGTCAGCCCTACCCAACCTGGAGGAATTTGTCCCGTTTTTAGGCGCGGGAGACTCGCCTTCATCCTTCTCCGTCTGCAGCTTTTCGTTAAGAACGAGCTCCCAGCAGTCACCACGTGGAGGTGGAGGGAGGGTTTGGTAGTAGAGCTGTTGGTGTTGATCCAGCAGGCATTTCCAGGGTTTTATGCTCCATCGTGGGTACCAATCCACGTTTCGCCCTGGGACCTATACTACCCTTTGAGCACCACAGGGTCTATATTGGCGCCCCTATATTTTCTGACATTCACCAAGGCTGAGAAGTGGCGGGGTTCGATCGACACATGGTCAATTTGGTTGAAAGTGGTCCCAACTGGAGAGGGTCACGTATATTTGTGGACCGCTTTCCGCGCAAACCAGGTACCTCCAACAACCATTTCGTGTGACAATGCTAATTGAATGATCCGCAGTCCGTTATCATTTGTATTTTGGTATAAGCTATGGGAACCAGCATACCGCCTGAATACGGGCTCCTTTCCTACTTGGCTGTTAAAATCATCAAGTATGATTTTGATATCATATCTGGGACAGGCTTCGAGGGTTCGTTCTACTGCCTCGTAGAAGGTATCTTCTCCGACTCTGCAGTCTCCTCTGTAGGGGCGTGAACGTTAATGAGGTTTTTATTTCTAAGCTTGCCTCGCAAGCGCAGAGTCCATAGCCATTCGCTTATGTTTTCAAAGCCGATAGGAGCAGGATTCATTTTCTGGCTGACTAAGAAACCTACTCCGAGCACATGGTTTACTGGATGGTCACTGTAATATATGGTGTAGTGACTCTTCTCCGGGAGACCGGTCCCTGTCCAACGCATCTCCTGTAGCGCTGTTATATCAGCCCTACATTGGGACAGAGTATCGGCTAGCTGCTTGGCAGTTTCATTTCTGTACAGGGAGCGCACGTTCCATGAGAAAGTGCGCATATCGTTATTGCTTTACGTTGCTCGGTGCTCCGTTGCTTATGATAAGTAGCTTAGCGCATGTCGTGACAAAAGGGATATATATATGCATATATGTGGACAGTATTCGGAAATGGGCAGTTTGTTTGTTTAGGGTGAGCGTAATATTTATGGCTGTAATATGTACGTATGTCTCGTAGTTTGAAAAATATGAAGGAATATCTTGGATTTGTAGCTATATGCGGATAGAAAAATGTGCGTTGAAATTTCTTACATAAGATGAACACAAAATCTTTATCCCCGAAGCGCGAGCTTCCGGTATTCCGACTTGTTTATCTTGCAAACGAATCATCTCCTCAGTATCACTATCTTTGGTGCTCTTTCCTCGCTTTCCAACCTTTGGTATTCTTTTCCCAGTATAATTGAATTCTTTTCCCAGTATCATTGAATTCTAGTTGGAATAGTTTGAATTTCAGAATCGACAGGCTGATAGCTGGGAGGTGAGTTTAGTTGACATAGAGTTGTCAGCCAAAGGAACTCGATTGGAGATGTTTCCTTCTGTTTTACAGAATATGATGTTCTTCAAGATATGAGTCACTGAACTACAATAAAAAATACTTGTTTAATATATTACAAGGTGTTGCGGACTCACAATTCATTTTTATAGAAGTAGGAGCTAAGGGAAGCCGAGCTGACGGATGCACGTTTGCATCAGCACATTTATATAAGGAAATTGTAACCAAAAATTGCAACTACCAAACAAAACGCATTTCCAGATTCGAACATAGCCGTGACTGTGCAGCGAGCCGCAGACCACTACCGCTTTATTACTCCCAGCAACACAATTCCGGCTATCATCGGGGAGCATGTTCGACTTAAGGTCATAGCGGAAACTGGTGACCAATAGTCGATGGGAGCAGAGGCAACGGCATCAATAACACCAAGCCACACTATGGGACACACTTTCAGTACTCGCCGAAGCACCCTTCTCCACCGTCCAGCTGAAGTCTCCGCTGAGGTTCGGGACCAATTCCAAGGAGCGTGTATAGAATTCTCGGAAATGATTCCTTTGCATAGACTAGGTATTTCCAGGCTCTATGCACCCCCAGCAACTCTGAGAATTCTATCTCAAATCAATGATGAGATTGCATCTTGGCTGTGTACTGATATGTCGCAATTGCAACTACAATGTGGTGCAGTTACGGCTGCCAGATTCCATGGTTTGAGTCACCGCCATGGAAAATTCGTCCGGAACTTCGGCGGCATTCACTAAGGCAGGACATTCCTACACGGAATCAAATGAGTTCTGGTAATGCCTGCAGACGGGTGAGAATTAAAGTGAAGAGGGTTTACAGAAACTATGCTATCCCCAATGAAACACCCGTAGTTGAAATTCTGGACACACTAAAGCAGAAAATTGTCATTTGCAGTCGGGTAAGACGGTATCGCGAGGAACCAATAGAGTTTTTGCAGATCTCTCAACGAATCCCAGCACAGAGTCCAGACAGTACAGTTTTCGGTGACGGAAGCGAATATTGGAATGGAATTTAGGGGTTAGCCGCCAAGCATGCTGAGCACGCTGAATGGATCACCGCCGAAGGCATCCGCCATGCCAATACACGTGGCATGAATTTTGCGGATGTCACCGAAGAGGAAGTTCGACGAGCCATAAATAGGCGAAAAAACTGGAGGGGCCACTTCTTCACTTCTAATTAAATCAATCACGATTGCCGCTTTCGACGAGTATAAAAATTCAAACCAGGCGGTGGTTCAAATTATGCTCATCTGCGCTACACTACTCTACGTTACGCCACTTTCGCGATATGTGTATTATCAAAGAAGCAATGGATTTGAATAGTATAGTCTGCGCTTGGCCCAAACTGAGTAGTTTGCTGAATATACACTCAAAAAACTTCGTTTCTGCACAATATATTTGGTGTATAAACGTAGGTTGGATTTTTTTTAATTTTTGCTTCTGGTGACCTTGTAAATTAGAAACTGACAGGGGATGTCCCCTTATTTGAGTTTAGTGTATACTTCTCGTCAACATGTGACTTTCGAAGGCGGACAAATAAATAATAATAAGTATACTTTCATTACAATTTTGCTAGCAATTCATTTAAATGATTTATATATAAACTGTTTGTATTTTCGGCTGAAATATTGTACAATAGAAATATTGTTTTGTATAATAAATATAAACGTCATTGTAGGTGGGACGTGGTAAACATTCCTCATCAGAAAGAAAGTAGTGCTTAAGCCTGAAGTTAAATGACTTTATGGTTAGTTTCGTTGATTTTAATTAGATTGGTCCTTTTGTTTTATGTGCAATGCCCTTAAGTCACAGAAAAATAAGGATCAAAAAAGGAAAATACAACAAAAAGGCAACGATAACTACTGATTGTCGGATTATTTCACTTGCTAAAAAAGACCCTCTCATGTCTCCGAGAAGTGTTTTTGACGAAGTGAACTATGTGGCATATTCTAAAATGGATGCAAACGGACAGGAAATTCCATCGGAAGAATCGCCAAGAAAGCACCTTTTGCTGCGCCCACATCATTTCAGGTGTAGGTGAAAGTTTGCCAGAAGTCATCTGGCGTGGGAAGGATCTAAAGGAGCGAAGAAGCTGTAAAACTGTCTATGAACTGACGAGTTGAACTTTAATTTGTTCTCTAATGATTATGTACGCTACAGGTGCAAACCGAAAGGTAAACACGCTAGGCTAAAAAAAGGCAGCGAAACACAGCGGAGCGAGCATTACGACCCATCTCGGATATCTTTGTTACGGCTTTGGTCTATTATATTTCACTCCTGATACCATGACGTCATTAATTTATAAAAATATCTTGGACAATGTCATGGTACTTTATGCATGTGAAAATAATCCTTTGATTTGGTCGCTGTAACAAAATAACGGCCCAAAAGACACAAGTTTTTGAAAAAAATGGTTTAGGTATTAAGCTTCATCCGTCCCTCATTTCCCCACACATTAAAGTTCCTCGCGTATCAAATTGATACCCCATAGAAAGTAGACGTGTTTCGAGCATTTTTATTTATTTTTATTTGGAAAAATAAAATAAATAATAAAATATTTCGAAAATATTTTATTTAAAAAAAATTGAATTCAGTTCATAAGTATTTATTAAAAAAAAGTCGATTTTCGCAAAAAACTTTCAATCCCGAAATGTAAAAAATGATGTTGATGTCGTTGGTGCTGATGATCTTGATGAAATATTCTGAATTTCATCTATAACAGCATTTGCATTTGGTGTTCGAGGACGAGTTTTTCTGTTCGCAATATATGGTGTAACTAATTGCTTTCCGAGCTCCACTAAGTACAAGCGAGGGCGATACTTTTTTTTCTCATATTTCCAATCTGCGTTGAGATGAATAAATATTACGAAACTGTTGTATGCTGAAGTATCAAGGATGTTACAGAAAAGGGCTAATGGCCAACGATTCACCTTGCGTTTGCAGCGATAAGTGCCTACGAGTTTATCTAGAGAATCAACACCACCTTTCGTCGCATTATAGAATCGAATAATTTCCGGCTTTTTTTGTTCGTCGTTAGCCACACTTTTCTGGTCATGAAGTGTACTAAATAGAGTGACAAAACGATTCTTTTTTGGTACGTAAGAGACCATTGTGCTGCGCAAATCATGATCGAACACAAATTCGGAATGATATACTGGTTTGTTTTTCATTTGCAGCAGCAATGGTGGAATTTCTTTTCAATTTTTTCTGATCGTTCCAATCAACTTGTTTTGTTTCTTTTTCAATTCTAGGGCCAACTGCCGTGAAGTAAAAAAATTATCTGTTGTGATGTTACGACAACTCAGTTGATTGCTTAGAGTCAGAACAACTCTTTGGCCTTGATTTACTTCTGCTTTACAATTTCGATCGCGACCCGTATATACTTCAAGATTCCAAGCATAATATGTACTTGCATCGCACAAACACCATATTTTGATACCGTATTTATGCGGTTTTGATGGTATATATTGTGTAAATGGACAGCGACCGCGAAATGGTACAAGTTGTTCATCTACTGTAACGTTTTTTCCAACAGTGTAACACATTTTCAATCGAATCACCCATTTGTCGTAAACGTTTCGTATTGGTGCCAATTTATCTCTTGATCGAATTCCCTTTCTCTGTTCTTTGTCATCGAAACGAATGCATTCATTTATTAGTTTGAATTTTTTCAAAGTCATTGTGGCGCGGAAGATTGGTGGTCCTGTTTGGTCATCCCACAATTCATTTATACATTGCCCATGCGATCTGTACACGCCAGCTAATATTAGCAAACCATAATAGGCGCGCAAAGAAGCAATATCAACTGGTAACCAAAGTTCCTTGTATTTTCGAGATCCATATAAATTAGCTACAAGACAGCTACAAGAAAACAAATGTCGGTACTGTACCTCTGTTCCGAACACATAACATTACGTAGTATCAATTTGATACGCGAGGAGCTTTTACGTGACTTTTTTTATTGTGCCAATTGGGTGAAAAATAGAAAAGAAGGAAATATATTATCTAATGAATTTCATAAAAATATTCCTTGGGCCAAAAAAGCAGGTCAAAATATTAATATTACTACAAAATACAGAACGTGAAAGTAGCGATTCGTATCAAATTGATACGAGGGACGGATGAAGGTTAAAGGGTCCGCCTAAATATCACACGAATAGTTATTGAGTCAGCTAGTCAATCATCGGTCATAATTCCAATTGAAAACTTGTAGCGTGTTTTAAAGAGCAAGTTTTTGCATACAAATTTTTCAAATGAGGAAAATTATGGGAACTTCGTTCAGGTGAATGAAAAATAGCCTGCATGAAGATAATTTTCCCTGTACTTAACAGAATGCGACAACTGGTTCAAAATAAATGTAGTCATTCTAGATATTATTTGCAGGGACGCTCTTCCAGTCAAAAAAGAAAAATATTTGAACTAATTATACTATCTTTTGTAGGAAATAACAAATGTTCTTATTTATTTGTACAGGACCAATTTCCTTTTTCTGTAAAAATGCATGTTCTCTAATAGACCTTTTAACAATGGACTAATTATTTTGGCTCAGGGTGAGCTAATGTATAAATTTATATGTATATGGGCCTGTGTGGAGTTGCCAAACCTGTGTGGAGTTGCCAAATCTCCCATCAGGCGCGTCCCTTCGTGCGGATAAGGGAAAGCTCGGCGAATGTGTCATGGCCATGCACATGCACGCATCCGGAGATGTGCGTGTATGGGCATGTTTATGCGCAGGCCGGGTAGGTGGGAAGTAAACGCCCACCCGTGGATAAAAATTGGCTATGGGAAGGATACCCAGAAATAAAACCAAACATGGAGGAGCAGAAGAAGAATGAAGTTACGGTGCAGGGCTTCGGAAACCCAGTGCCGGCGGTTTTTGGGAGTGAGCAAGCGGGCTCCCGGCCGTCGATATCCAACGACCGCAGTGCCTCAATAGTGGGAACCTTGGCTACTGTGGCATCTAATGTTACAAGCGTACGGGAGGAACTTGAACTGGCTCCAGTGATGGATCCGTTCAGAAGGAGCTCGATTTTTCGCAGATCCCCTCCCACACGGTCACAAGCCCCCACGATCGCTACCCCCAGTGGGAAGCGTATAGCGGGAGTCTTCGATGAGGAAGAATCGCTGACGCCGATTCACCCGAGCGATGTTTTGGGCAATGATCAGTCTGGAGCTGCCTTTACTGCCCTCGGTAAAAAGATCATGGAGCTGTGTGAGTTTATAAAGGAGCGCAGGAACATTCACCAAAATATAAGGGCCATGATAAGAGGCATCCGTTTGACGTACGGCAAGACCCAGGATGAACGAGTAGGGAAGTCGCCGATTGGAAAAGTGAACCAGGCAACTCAGGTAACGCCGGTTCAAAACACAAAAGGGGAGAAACCGGGGAAGAGGCTGCGCGAGAAGCTGAATGGCTCAACAGGCCAGCAAACCCCGAAAAGAAGAAAGAACTCAACTCCCAAAAAGGCGGAGTTCATGAAAAGTATGTCTGAAGCTACCAGGGAAAATACTGCAGTGGCTACCTCGAGAAAAGGGATCGAACCGTCAAAGGCGGATGCGGAAGCTTGGAGGAAGATAGAACCGCGGAAAAGAAACTATCGGAGGAAGATTAGACCGGAGGTGATTTTCATTTCCAAACGAGGCGAAGGGTCATACGCCGACATTCTCAGGAAAGTGAAGGCAGACCCCGAACTCACCAATTTGGGAGAACATGTCAGCCGTATTAGACGGTCGCAGAAGGGAGATCTTATGTTGGAACTTAAGAAATCCCAGGATGTAACCGCGGACAAATTCTTAAGCCAAATCGGGAAGACTTTAGGACAGGAAGCCGACATAAGAGCTAGCAGGCCGGAGATCACTATAATCTGCAAAGATATAGATGAAATCACGACGAAGGAGGAGGTTCGCGAAGCGTTGGAGAAACAGTTCGATCTTGCCGGACTACAAGAGTCAGCGGTGAAAACACTAAGGAAAGCCTATGGGGGAACACAAACCGCCATCATCAGCCTACCAGTGGAGAACGCACTCAAACTGTTAGCAGCAGGGAGAGTGAGAATAGGCTGGGTTATGTGTCGCCTTAGGGAACAGGTGGCGTTAAAACGGTGCTTTAGATGCCTTGGCTTTGGTCACATTGCGAAGTCATGCACTAACCCAAATGACAGGTCAAAGCAATGCAGGAGATGCGGAGTGGAGGGCCACATCAGCAAGGACTGCGGAGCTGACCCAAATTGTCTACTGTGCAAAGGAAAGGAGGGTGTGGACCATCGGCACATTGCAGGCAGCAGCAGGTGCCCGGAGTACAGGAGAGCCCTTAGCACAAATCGCAGATGAGGTTGATACAAATCAACCTCAACCACTGCGAGGCGGCGCAGGATCTACTCGCGCAAACCATCCACGAGAAAAACATCGATGTGGCCATACTAAGTGAACCATACCGAAACCGCGGTAGTAACGTTTGGGTCAAAGACCAAACGGGCCAAGCAGCGCTGTGGACTTGTGGAGAACAAGCCTTCCAGGAAATAATGGAGCACCCGGAGGAGGGCTGCTATGCTCCACCCAGCGCTACACTCGTCGAGTATGAGCGGATGCTTGCTGCTCTTGTTTTGGATGCAAGAGGACGTTGGCCGATCATAATAGGAGGCGATTTCAATGCGTGGGCTCTTGAATGGGGCAGCCGGATAACTAATGTCAGGGGACGTGTTCTCCTCGAAGCATTCGCGGAGCTGGACGTGGTACTGGCGAATGTTGGGTCTTCGTACACTTTCCGGAGAAGGGGCCTGGGGTCTATAGTGGACCTGACATACGTGAGTGCCACTTTAGCCAGTAGAATCGCTTGGCATGTCAGTGAGGACTATACTCACAGCGACCACCAGGCAATCTGCATAGAGATCAAGGGCGGATCGAGCTCGAAAAAGAGTTTTCGCAAAATGCCGGGTGGTATGCTTGGCTGGACAGTGAAAGCGTTCGAAGGGGACACGTTTTCCGCGGTGCTCAAATCCGACATATCCCTGAATGGTACGGCTGGAGAGAAAGCCACCCAGATCACTCGATGGGTGACGGAAGCATGCGATGCTACTATGCCCAGAAGGCGATTGCTCCCCAGTAGGCAACCCAACTACTGGTGGAACAATGAAATCGCAAGTTTGCGAGCCGCATGTTTTCGGGCAAGGAGGCTTTGCCAGAGGCTCAGGGGAAAACCCGGTGGCGACGGTCGAGAGGAGGCACACAAGCAATTGCGTGGCCGCCTAAAGGAAGTCATTCGAAGGAGCAAAAAGAACTGCTTCAAACAGCTGTGCGACCATGCCGACATAAACCCTTGGGGCGAGGCTTACAGAGTGGTGATGAAAAGGCTGCGGAAATCACCCCAGGTGATCTGCCCGCGCCTCCTGAAACAGATTGTTACCACTCTGTTCCCTCACCACGAAAATAGGGGAAGGCAAGTTTTTGTCCAGCCAAATGACGGCATAATACCGCCTGTAACTGTGGAGGAGCTGCGGGAAATATGTGGTAGGTTCGGTGACAACAAGGCCCCAGGTTTGGATGGCATCCCCAACCGAGCTTTGAAACTGGCAGTGAAGACTAGGCCCGACCTTTTCGCCAACACCGAGGCGTGCCTAAAAGAAGGAATATTCCCTGCCCAGTGGAAAAAGCAAAAGTTGGTGTTGCTTCCGAAGCCTGGCAAGCAACCTGGAAACCCAGCGTCGTATCGTCCTATCTGCCTGTTGGATACAATGGGGAAGATGATGGAGAGAGTCATCTACAACAGACTCCTGCCCATCGTCGAAGCCAACAATGGTTTGTCGGAACGCCAGTTTGGTTTCCGACGCGCCCACTCTACGGTGGACGCAATTGGCATGGTGGTAAACCTGGCAAAAGGTGCACTGATTTCTGGCGGCTGCTGTGCCGTGGTGGCGTTGGATGTCAAAAACGCATTCAACTCGGCCAACTGGAATAGAATTAAAGGGGCGTTGGCTGACATAGGTGTCCCCGGATACTTAGCGAATTTAGTGGAAAACTACCTCTCAGAGAGGACTCTCTGGTACGGGACGGATGAGGGCCACAAAGAGTACATTGTCACAGCCGGGGTACCACAGGGATCGGTACTTGGTCCCCTGTTGTGGAATATCATGTATAATGGGGTGCTTGCTCTTCCCGTCCCAGAGGGGACTACGATTGTCGGCTTTGCTGATGACCTAGCTGTGGTTGTTGCAGCAAAACACCCAGAAGATTTGGAGGTTTACGCAACGGAAACAGTGAGAGCGGTAAAGTCCTGGCTAGAAAAGGTCGGGCTGACCTTGGCGGACGCGAAAACGGAAGCGGCCTTGATAACGAAATGCAGGAAAAATAATACTGTAAAAGTGGAGGTCGGTGGACATACGGTCGTATCAAAGCCGGCTATCAAATACCTGGGGGTAATAATTGACACCAAATTGAGTTTTAGGGAGCACCTAGAGTATGCATGCCAAAAGGCAGCCAGTGCCACCACGGCACTTGCAAAAATGTTGCCAAATATTGGTGGGCCGAAACATTGCCGGAGGTTGGTGCTAACCGGAGTGGTGCGCTCCATCCTGCTCTACTCGTCGCCTGTGTGGGCAGAGGCGCTTGCAAACTCGCAGAGACGGAAGCAGGTGAACTCGGTTTACCGGCGGATGGCTTTGAAGGTTTGCAGTGCTTTTAGAACCACATCAGATGAGGCAGTATTGGTGGTGGCAGGCATGATCCCGGTTGACATTCTGGCCAAAGAAATGAGTGTCCTGTATAATGCAAGAGGTATGGATGGGCATGCACAGCGTAGAAATGCGGCAAGGTCAGAGTCGCTTGATCTCTGGCAACGCAGATGGGACGAGTCTGCGAAAGGTCGGTGGACGCACAGGCTCATTCCCAACATTAGGGTGTGGCTCGAGCGAAAACATGGGGATACCAACTACCACATTACCCAGTTCCTCACGGGACACGGTGGTTGCTACAGGCAGTATCTGCACCGCTTTGGGTTGGATGATTTTCCGAACTGTCCCAGATGCGATGGCATACCGGAGGATCCAGAGCATGTGATGTTTCACTGCCCACGATTTGCGATGGAGAGAAGGAGCTTAAACCAGGTGCTGGGCAGGAGCGGGACCCCGGAGAGCTTAGTTACTGAGATGCTGGAGTCCGAGGAGAAGTGGCTTGCGGTTAGCTCCGCAATCATCCAAATGCAGGAGGAGTTGCTGAAAGAACAAAGAAGGAGGAAAGCTGCAAATAGGAGAAGGATGAGTGCCTAAGAGCAAACCTACCCCGCGAAGTAATACCTCAATGGTGGTCCCGCGGGGCCGGGGCTGGAGAGACCGGGGGTGGATTTTAGTGGGTGTGAATCCCACACGCGCCCGCTGTTGTTCCGCCGTTCGGGCGGCGGAGCTGCGGCGGACGTGTCTTTCTAAGATTTTCCACCTCCGTGTACGCACAAAAAAAAAAAATGTATATGGGACACATAGGTGTCCTTATTTATTTTACCATGAGTGGACATAAACATATACATATTAAGGGCTACGCACAAATGGGATAATTCTGCATTCAAATGTACTTAGACAAGAACCAAAGAAAACATTTCATACCTAATGCAAACCCGACAAGGGCATAAATTGTATTGTTCGAAACCGCCATTTTGCACCTAGACTGCTTTGAGTTATAGTTATAGATACCGCTAATTTTACTTAGGGATGAGTGGTCCGGAGCCCGCCATCTGCTAAATGGTGGAGCGAGTTGCTTCTGAAATTAGTAAATGGCGGATTCAGAACAACAGATCATCTTTAAAAAGTACTAATCTTACCCCCATGACTATATCCTGTGAAAAAAATTAACACCCCCTTTCGGATATATGGGGAGCCGGCCCTTAAACCTAACAACAGAATGATGCCATTGCACCTAATATAGAGGTTCACAGAACACATACTATCACCAAATTTTGTCACGATTGCTCCAGCCGTTTCAGAGTAAATCTCGTGTGACAAATGGGCAGACAGACATTGAATCAGTTTTAGTAAGGGTCTGTTTGGTAGAAACCTTAAAAACGCCCGAAAGGCAGGGACGCGTTTTGTTTTTAATTATGTCTGACCATTAGAATCTCAACTTTAAACCAAACAAAATTTCAAAATTATATCTTGCGTCCTTTTATTTTTAATGGCAATTTGAAGAAAATACTTCATATGAGGGTTTTAATAGTAGGTTGCCCTGTTAAGTGGAAACGGGGAGATAGATGGTAGGATAGCTGAGGCTCCCTAAAGTAAAGTAGTGATCTTACGTGATTAGGCCTGGCCTCAGGTAATTTGTCAATTAATGCCGGGCTAGCGCCGTAGACATAATAGGGGGTGTTTAGAGACAGGAATCGAGTGCTTTATGCGTAAATGCATTCCACATCCCCGTACCCAAAAAAACTCCAGGCAGCTATAGCGTTACCCAGCAGGCGTAGAGGTTCAGAACCAACGTCTGTGCTATGATTCATAAGTCGATTGCTTCTGTAGTCAAAACGAACGAAAAAGTATAATGAAGAATGTATGCTAGAGTCTGTAAAACTTCTGGTAGATTCACCATCGTCGTAAACATGTTTTTATTCCAAAAAACAAAGTTACCAGGACCATCTAAACGTAGGTGCAACAAAAAAAAGCTCCAAGTCTAGACAGCATCACAAGTAAAATTACCATGAAACTTTCATAAATCGCCAGCGTTCTACACTGTCCATGGTCTTAGAGCTTCCTCATCCTTTTTTGCGAAGATCTTGAAGGTAGCGTTCCGAAAAGTGGGGGTCGCACGCGATCCTGCTATTTGGGTAGGACCTTAGAAAGGTGGTGTCTTAGGATTGACATTCTATCTTGCCTACAGACGATATTGGTGTAGTCTTGTATAATATTGACTTCTTCAAACCTGACATAGGAGCAATACTCACAAAAGAGTGACGAACCTCATATGATGATATAGAGGTAGTGAGGATGCCCCAAAGCCAACCGATAAGGAACGAAATGGCATAAAAATTACCTTTTACAATCAAAGATACATGACGTTGGAAGGAGGGTAACTATTCGCCAGTTAGCAAAAATAACTACCCATCCAGTAGCCTTTCATGTATAATTTGAGATTTTTCTCGTTTCATTTTGAGTAGTCACTCAGCTTGACCCGTACAGTCTATCATCTTAACAAAGTATTTTCTAGTGTACAACTTTTGAAATTATGCTCCGCAGGGCCGCAAACGACTTCATTCACAGGACTAAAACCACAAAAATTACCTGTGCCCATGTTTATTAATCTTGTGAATTATCCGCCCGGCGGAGCGACGTAAGGTATGTTGCAAAAGTTTTGCGAACTTGGAGATATTTGTTGCTTTATATTTTATCATGGGATCAAGGTAAACTTTCTGTTGCTTGACTACTCCTCCACCCCAAGTGCACACACATTTCACGCTGCGAGAATGAAGCAACGGAACGAAAGGGAGCAGTTCGCAGAATTCGCTCATAGTAAATTCATTCAAGGACCAAATAAAAGTTCGGCCAGACTCTTATTGTTCCCGCCACGTCCTCCTCTGACTTCTTTGCCTCATTTCGAAATTTCGAAACTTGAAAAGTTCAAACATGAATGTAGTAATTCACAAGTGCAGTTTAATTTGAATTTTCCCGCCAGTAATGTAAATGATAGTCTGTGGTGCCGAGCTAAGCGAGCCACTTTTCATTATGAAGCTTAGGAGCCGGCAGGGGTGAGCAACGCACATTTTTAATGCCAACTTCTCAAACAAAGTGTTTCGGATCCTTCGTAAACTTTTGCAAACAGTTTCATTCGCCTCCAAGCAAAAGTTATCTGGTCGTATCATAATTAATGTATTTTAATACACTCCGGCGTCTGGCTTAAATTGTTGTGTTCATACTGGGTGCAGAGCAATGTTGGATACCGGAAGCACTGTGGCAAGCTTGTCGGAGCATATGTGGTGTGTTAAAATTTGCTGGTTCCTTGCTTGGTGGGTAAGTCCTGGGCTAGGTTCCCTCCTCGGGCGGGGTTGTTCGAGTGGAGTGCATGCTTTTCGGAACTTTCTGCAGAGAATCATTTCTTGTGGTATTACGCTCACTGACTAATTTTAATTCAAACGGAAGAACAATGCTTTTATGTATATTTGGACATGGGCATACTCGAAGGAAATTTATTATGGCTGTGTTACGACTTTTTCTCTTGAACGCGGCCAAGAGTTCGCAATTCTTCTTGCTAAGAACCCAAGTTTCCGAGGAATACATGAGGACTGGCAAGATTATAGTCTTGTACAGTAAGAGCTTTGACCCTATGGTGAGACGTTTCGAGCGAAACAGTCTTTGTAAGCTGAAATAGGCTCTGTTGGCTGACAACAACCGTGCGCGGATTTCATCATCGTAGTTGTTATCGGTTGTGATTTTCGACCCTAGATGTTTGTTTGACCAGTGCGTTTTGATGTTGTTGGTTGGTTCGTTTTCGATGCTGACGTTGCCACCATATATTTTGTCTTGCCTTCATTGATGTGCAGCGCAAGATCTCGCGTCGATAACCGCCTGCTCGATCTGGATGAAGGCAGTTTGTACGTCTCCGGTCGTTCTTCCCATCATGTCGATATCGTCAGCATAGGCCAGTAGTTGAGTGGACTTGAAGAGAATCGAACCTCTTGCATTTACCTCAGCATCACGGATCACTTTCTCGAGGGCCAGGTTAAAGAGGACGCATTATAGCGCATCCCCTTGTCGTAGACCGTTGTTGATGTCGAATGGTCTTGAGAGTGATCCTGCTGCTTTTATCTGGCCTCGCACATTGGTCAGGTTCAGCCAAGTCAGTCTTATTAATTTCGTGGGGATACCGAATTGTCTCATGGCCGTGTACAGCTTTACCCTGGCTATGCTATCAAAGGCGGCTTTAAAGTCGATGAACAGATGTTGCAAATGTTGTCCATATTCCAACAGTTTTTCCATCGCTTGCCGCACAGAGAAAATTTGATCTGTTGCTGATTTGCCTGGAGTGAAACCTCTTTGGTATGGGCCAATGATGTTCTGGGCGTATGGGGCTATCCGACCTAGCAAGATAGCGGAGAATATCTTATAGATGGTACTCAACAACGTGATACCTCTATAATTGCTGCACTATGTGATATTTCCCCTTTTATGTATGAGACAGAAAATGCCTTGTTGCCAATAGCCAGACATTGATTCGCTGTCCCATACCTTGAGCACAAGTTGATGAACCACTTGGTGTAACTGGTCGCCTCCATATTTAACCAATTCGGCTGTAATTCCATCGGCTCCTGGCGACTTATGATTTTTTAGCCGATGAATTGCACAGACTGTTTCTCCTAAACTTGGTGGTGGCAGTATTTGTCCGTCGTCTTCAGTTGGCGGGACCTCCAACTCGCCGATGTTCTGGTTGTCCAGTAGCTCATCAAAGTACTCAACCCATCGCTCTAATATGCCCATTCTGTTGGAAATCAGATTTCCCTCTTTGTCTCGACAGGATGAGCATCGAGGTGTATAAGGCTTCATCCTGCTGACTTGTTGGTAAAACTTCCGCGCCTGGTGCGGTTGCGCCCTGTACTTTTCTAGTTCACAGACTTATCGGTTCTCCCAGGCGTCGTTTTTCCGTCTGTGAAGTCGCTTCTCCGCTCGACGGAGTTCGTGATAAGTCTCTGCGCGTACCCGCGCTCTTTGAGAATGCAACATTACTCGGTATGCAGCATTCTTCCGTTCCGTTGCTAGCTTACATCCATCGTCAAACCAGCCGTTCCGACTCCTTTTGCGGCTGGGGCCAAGTACGCTTGTGGCGGTATCCTTGATAACGTTCTTCAGGTGATTGTGAAGATCATTTGTTGATGCGTCATCTCCAGGTCTTCTGTTGACTGCGGTTATTGCGGCATCCATTTCCCTCTTATAGGTGTCGCGGAGGGTTGTGTTGTGGATGGCTCCAGTGTTCACTCTCACCTGATTGTCAGATGAGATTCTAAGTGGTATTGTAATTCGAGCTCGGAGCACCATGCCAACGAGATAGTGATGCGAGTCTATATTGGCCCCTATATGTTCTGACATTCATTAAGGCTGAGAGGTGGCGGCGTTCGATCAACACGTGGTCAATTTGGTTGAAAGTGGTCCTGTCTGGAGACGCCCACGTATGTTTGTGGACCGCTTTCCGCGCAATCCAGGTACTTCCAACAACCATTTTGTGTGACCCTGCTAATTGAATAATCCGCAGTCCGTTATCGTTTGTTTTTTCGTGTAAGCTATGGGAGCCAACGTATCGCCTGAATTCGGGCTCCTTCCCTACTTGGCTGTTAAAATCCCCAAGTATGATTTTGATATCATATTTGGGACAGGCTTCGAGGGTTCGTTTTACTGCCTCGTAGACGGTATCCTTCTCCGACTCTGCAGTCTCCTCTGTAGGGGCGTGAACGTTTATGAGGCTTATATTTCTAAGCTTGCCTCGCAGAGTGCATAGCCGTTCGCTTATGCTTTCAAAGGCGATAACAGCAGGTTTGATTTTTTGGCTGACTAAGAATCCTACTCCAAACACATGGTTTACTGGATGACCGCTATAATATATGGTGTAGTGGCTCTTCTCCAGGAAACCGGTCCTGTCCATTGCATCTCTTGTAACGCTATTATATCAGGCCTACATTGGGGCAGAGTATCGGCTAGCTGCTCATCAGCTTCATCTCTGTACAGGGAGCGCACGTTCCATGAGAAAATGCGCAAATCGTTGTTCCTTTGTCGTTGCCGGGTCCGTCGTTTTAAAGTCCGTCCTGTCCGACGCTCCTGTTGTGGCTTCGTAATAAGTTGTGCTCCATGTAGGGTTGTCAGCCCTACCCAACCCCCAACCTGGAAGACCAGTTGGTATAATTTGTCCCGTTTTTAGACGCGGGAGACTCGCCTTCATCCTTCCCCGTCTGCAGCTTTTCGTTAAGAAAGAGCTCCGAGCGGTCACCACGTGGAGGTGGAGATAGGGTTTGGTAGTAGAGCTGTTGGTGTTGGTTCAGCAGGCGTTGCCCAGCTTTTATGCTCCATCGTTTCGCCCTGGGACCTATACTACCCTTTGACCACCAATGAGGGCAATATATAGGAAACAAATTCGTTGTTACATTTTGTCCTCAGAGGGAAGAGCAAGTAAATGGCTTACCTTACGCTTAAAACTAAAGAAAGAGACAGAGTCAAAAGATCCAAGTTCTAGGGCGTTGTAGGACCGGCCGGCATAGCCGCGGGATCAGGGAGTGAAAGTAAATCTCGAGGTTCGCGAAAGCTACTTCATAAATGCCCTCGCTACATGTGTTATGAGAGACGGTGCGGGAAGTTATATCCGAGTTGGCAGAGCAGTTCATCAAGCAATTGAAAAGTTTGAAAAGAGTACACATATCAAAGAAGATACGGCCTTGCTGCAGGGAGGAAAGATTGAGGACGCGGAGTCGCAGGGAGGGTTTAAACAAATAGCACACCCAGTGGTGTTTCTGATATGCAGTGTGGCGAGTTCATTGATAAAATGCAGGAAGAGTAGGGGGTCAAGTATGGAGCCCTGGGGAAGGCAGGAAGGAGAGAGGGAACGAAATGAGTAATCATGGAAAGAAATTTTGCAGGAACGGTATGAGAGATAGGTGGAAAGCCAGGAGACGATTGGGGAAGGGAAGTTGAGGAGTGAACATTTAGAGAGGAGAATATTATGGTCAACGGTATCAAAGCCTTCGGAGAAATCAATGCAAATAGCAGCCGTGAATTAAAGCATTTAGCAACGAAGTTGGTGAAGTCGAGAAGGTTTGAAGCTGTAGATCTATGTTTCACGAAAGTAGTAAGGAGTTCAGACAAACTTTCAAACAATTTTTCATACAGGTGAGAAGGACAAACACAGAAGCCGTATACACAAGATACAATGCACGGGAGGAAGTTGGACGGGGAGATATGAAGAGCAACACAGTCAAAAGAAAAGTCAGAGAAGGAGAGAGGAGTTCGGGAGGGAGTGTATCTTTTATTACCATTAGGACCTCACCGTCGGTGGACTTACCGGATTCATCCCGGTCCCCGTCACAGCGGAAAGTTGAGTATCCGTCGGGGAGGACGGAGTTTAATATGGCCTCGTCCAGCCAGCTTTCGGAGGTACAGATGGCATGGTGGGGTAAGGGGAAGGCCCCAGCTTGGTTCTTGAAACCCTAACATTCTGATATTCCAATTACATTGCTCGGCGAAGCAGGCGGGTTGTCTTGAAATTAACCCGTGAATTGGGGTGCTTGTATGGCTTGATGAATATACCCTCAAGCCAGAAGGAAAGGTTGCCGAGGACGTCAGATTCGAGATACTCTCCAGAGCGTACAATGAATTCAATGGCGATTTCGAAAATGTACTTAATTTAATTCCAAAATACAGAAAGAGGATGTACAGTAGCTGTCATAATTAAGTGAACAAACCCTTCCACCTTGTATAACGGTAAGCATAGAAGCCTGTTTCAAAGAGTGCTTGTGTGCGCGTGTGTGTGTGTGGTGGGGGAGAAACTACAGCTTCTGAGCACTCAGGCCTTGTTGCCCCATTGTACTTGCCACCCCCATCTAACGGAATATTCCGGATTCGTTGACGTATCGCACGATTTCCGTTAGTGGATCTGATGCTACCCGTCGCAACTGGAGAACATCGGTACCAAAGATCTGATGCCTGATGCGTCCATAGGCGGGGCATTCACATAGGAAATGCTCCGTGGATTCCGCTTCCTCATTTCAGAAGGGACACGTATCATCTTGAGTAATTCCAATTCCGAGCATATGCCCAACTAGTGAATTATGGCTTGTCAGAATGACCACAACACACCTGCAAGTCCTCCTGCTTTTCGACAGGATAAACTTTGCGGTACGCATGTTCGGTTCTTACAGGAAAAGTTTGGTGTGTCGAGCAGCATTTAGGCTCTGCCACCTGTCATTGTAGCAAACTTGTTCCCAGTTTTTGAAAACAGAATTAGCCAATGCTACTACTCCAATTGCTGGAGTATATTGAGTATATGGAGTTTATTGACCAGGTACCCAGAGTAGTTCCACCGTATTGAATCTAGAGATAGAGTTCAAACGGTTTCTGTATTCCTGAACGATTTTCGAGGTGATCAAAGTACTACTCAACGCTCTCAATGCCGCTAGTCATCCGTTCGTCAATCATCCAGTTTGCCGCCCTTAGGATAGCATAAACTTCGGCTTGAAAAACCCTTGCATATTGTCCCAAAGAAAAGCCCACTTCTCATTTTTTTTCGAGAGGTAGACTCCGGCTCCAGAATCACTTTTTGTCTGTGACCCATAGGTGTAGAAGATTTCCGTATATCCCGCAACGCATTTCTCTGGGACATCCCAGTTCTCTCTACACTCCAGAGTAACTTCATATCTTTTACCAAACAGATGTATGGGGACACAAGAATTGGAAGGCATTGTAAGAACTGGACACAGTCCTCCCAGTAAGTCTTTCAATGCTTTCCCCCACATCCGTTGTTTCCCCATAGATCTAATCGAATTAGTCTATGAGCTGCTCTTATTGCAGTGCTTTGAAAAAATATATCCTGGGGCTGCAAATTGAGTAGTGCATTCAGAGCTGCGCTGAATTTCGTGATCATGGCACCAGTGGTACCCAGACACAGGTTGAGGGTGGCATAAGATCAGAAGGTTGTGTGTTCAGATCACGTCGGGGTCACCACTTTAGGATCTTTTATTTAAACACTTCAGCTCTTCAACTTATAATGAACAACATTTTCACGCTTTATTACAACGTAATTATACTTAAAAGAATTTAAGGGTTTACAGGTCTTTCTGGTTTGTGCAATTCGTTCTCTTTTGTTTCCTCCGGCCGACGGACGGTTTGCTCGAAACTCTTGACAAACATTTTTGACATTTGTCACCTCAATCTCATGTCAGTCCGTCATCTGTTCCTGCGGCCACTGAATGCAGCGGCGGTAGTGAATTTATATTGGTGCCTAGGCTCGCACCTCCGATGTGCCGCCACAGTTATATACCACCGATATAGATAGTTAGGTCAGGACAATAAATCTCTAAATAAAAAGTACTTAGTTGTACTACGCGTAAACTTTATTATAATATACATTTGTCTCTATCAGTAATTGATACTGACATACAATTAACTAAAAATAACCAAGAAAGAAAATCTAAAATGCAGCCGCGTAAGTGTGACTTTGCTTTATATGAATTCACATAGAATACAAAATTTAGACCTTCTATAACTTTGTTAATAATGACTAGATTCCCTTCGAAATGTTCGGAATTATGTTGAGTCCTTTAATTTGATATCTCACATGACCATATTCTGTGAAAAAGAAATTTTGCATCCCCTTCTGCATATACGATTTTATTCATTGCATGTAAAGAGGCACATATATCTCATGTTCTCACCGAATTTCGTGACAACCAATTTAGCCGTTTCCGAGTGAATCCGGTGTGTCGGACGAAAATATAGATAGCTACACAGAGGGACAAACAGGCATTGAATTTATTTGTTGCACAAAAAACCGTAACAAGTCGGAAAACCAGAATCTGCATACATTATCTGAGAATATTCGCTTTGACGGGATATTGACATTCAAAGGTTAGAATTAGGATGAACTTAAGGGGAGTTTCGCAGCCAAGTACTAAAAAATATAGTAATAAACTATTATTATCTTTATTTGAGCAGAATCCCACATTGCAAGTATCACTTCCTTATCAATCAATGATCGTCTGGTATATTCAGGATGCTTAAATGGGAAAGATTTTGTAGATGTCCATATTCAGATTGTATCGCATTATGACGTAGCCGTTGAAGCAAACGAACGTGGAAAACTCTAGAACGATTGTTTATCCTGACATATTTTCTCGGTAGTCTTAAGGTCTTATTTCGATTTGAGTGTGCGGGGGGCAGTCAACCAGAAAACTCAGTAATTAATCGATGGCAAGTTATCGTTTTGAATGGCGCCAATGTAGTGTAATCTTTAGGCAGGATAATTTAATTTCCGATGGATCATTACTTTGCAACAGTGAATTCAATATCAACCATGAGTTATCCCTGACGAAAGTAAAAGATGCTGAGCTCTCAGCCAAAGCGGAGTGATCGTGTGGGTTTTCAGTCCTTAATTGGTTTGCTTTGTTTATTTATTTTACTTTTAGGCTAATTTTCCTTTTATTCTTTTGTTTTTTATTTTATTTTCCCGTTTTTTTTAGTTACCTTTGGTAATTCTTGGTGTTTGGTGTGAAACAAAATCTTATAAAAATCAATTCAATGTCACACTCGTTTTAGTCGAAGTTTATTTCTGATATTGATTGAAACATAAGGAGTGAGAGTTAGAAGGGTTTATCGCAAAAAGTGAAACAGATCTAATGAAAAATAAATCACTATTTGCATCTATACGAAGGCACAGCCCGTTCGGATATCTTCTCAAATAAGTTCAAAATTTGGTACCAAAAGAAAGATTGAAGGAAATCAAACTATTCCTAATAAAGTTTAAAATAAACATTTTCTATTTTTTTTTTATTTTTTGAGCTCTTGTAGTATGTTTATAATGTCATCATAATGTATCAATATAGCATATCTACCTAAAATTAACGAAATCCCAGATGAAGTTAATGGCTTTCCACACCAAATTCGCGTCTTTCTAAAATTTTTCGAGATCATATTTACAGGATCAAGTTATTACGTATTCTAGAAAGAAAACTATGTATAAAAAGTGAGAGTCACCTTGGGTACATAATTTTTAAGGTTTTGTTGAATACAAAACCTTATTGAAATCTGTTTACTGTCTGTCTGCCTTATATGGACGTGGGTGAATTTTAGTTTTCTTTCTTTGAGTCTTTTTAGTTATTAAGGTTTTGCGTAAAACAAAATCTTAGTGAAATCGGTTTACTGTCTGTCTGTCGGTTACACCCGTTTTTCTCCGAGACTGTTGTAGCGATAGACAACAAATTTAGTAAAAAGGTGGGAACTGCGAACGCTCTCGCATACAGTGAGTTACATCCTTTCACGTTGAATTTAAGGGAAGGTCCCCATACATGCAAAAGGAGGGTGAACATTTATTTTCACCAAATATAGTCATGTGGGGCTATCAAATTAGTACTTTCCAAAGGTGGTCTTAGTTTTGCCATTTGCTGGAAAGGTGGCGATTGCGGGTGGAGGGGTGGTCGAAATTGATCACCTTTTCAACGGACCCATTCTCAGAAACTACTCAACCGAAAAATCGGGGAAAAAAATCAGGCGGCTGCCACTGTATGATACCTGGGCTACGAAATACCGATATCTGTTCAAATAAAGTTAATAATAGTATATTACTATCATTTTTAGTAATTGGCTGCACAACCTCCCCCCCTTTAAGTTTTTCCTAGCACCACCAAAGTGATATAGGCTATAATATATAGAATGATTGTGCCAAGTTTGGTGTAAATCACACTATTACTAACAAAGTTATAATAGGTTAAAATTGTCGCTTCTTTAGAAATCCAAGACTATGAATGTCAATATCACCCGAAAGTGGATACTCTCACATAATATATGCATATATTACGTGCTACGTACTGATGGGGCGAATGTACACTCAAATGTATTTAAATAAGAAATACACAAAAACTTTCATACCTGAAGCGTTTCCCAACTTCTTTTCATATCAGAATCAATTACTGAAGACAGGCAAATGCATATGGATACGTTGATATGTAAGCGTTAGTATGTAAATATATATTTATATTAGCACTAGCGACATTCAACTTTGGTACTTATACATATATATATACTTATGTATGCTTTGGCGTACCGTTAATTTCCATAGGTATATGCCTATGTACATATGTACGTATCAGTATCAGTGCACTTAAGTCGAAGAGTCCTACTTCCGATATTCCAACTTTTTTTTAAAATTACGTAACAATTTCATCCTGTAAATTTGACTTGGAATAATTTTTCATTTGGATGTTGTGAATTTGATGTGACAAACTGTTAATTTGACTTGCAAAATGGTTCTTTCTTCTAGAATGCCAATATATCAATGCAACAGTAAAGTCAGCTCATGCACACAGAGGACCGCATGGAAATATCCTCCTTTTGTTTTGGATATGAGGGATCCTAAGTCCATGTCCACCTGATGTTGGACCGGACCAAATGGAGAGCAATCTACTCCCACGTTTTATAGTTCACGGACCCCCCGTTTGGGGGATAGCACCTAAGCATACAAAAAGAAGGACTAACGGTTTCGTGCAGAGCAGAGGCAACTCATCAGACGTTGCTTCACCTCTGCTCTGGGAGCGGCGTGACTGAAAGTGCCAACAGGTGGAAAACGTTCCTTTATATAATTACAAAATGACAAGGATGTGAGTTATATACTTAGGATCCCTCATACTCCAAGCAAAAATCTAGTTTTAGTATAGCTTAGTCACAAACGATTGGCGGTTGAAACTTGCATATAATTCGCACCCTTGGTGGTAGCTGTTTGGGATAAGCATAATACGTGGGTTTTTAATATGTACAGATGTATATTTTGGGGTTATGAAGGAATTTTTGAATTTTTTCTATGCACGAATGGAAAGCCGTGCATAGAAAGTGTCTCATGTATAATAAGATGTATATAAAACCATTATACTCGAAGAGTCAAGCTTCCGGTATTTTTGCTCGTTTATTTTATTAATATTATGTTTTAAGTTTACTTGTAACCATTTTTCGCCTTTTTTGCCCATATTGAATTCATTCCTGATTGAAGAAATTATTATAAGTTCCCCGTTTAATCATTGGTTTGTGTACCCCTTCTTCCCACTTCTTCCTTAACCCCGCAGAACTCACACACAAAAGGGCCCCCCCTCCTTCGAAACGAGGGGTGGGAATCATAAAGGCTGCGCATATGCATAATAAGCATAATGCCTGCTGCTTTGAGCCATAATGCAAAGCTGCTGCTGTTAAATCTCCCGGACGGTGTTGCAAACGGCATACTTCGCTAATTTCATCCGCAAACGGAAAGGACTGGATATTTTATACAGATTTGCAGATTTATCGCTTTTCCATATGCTTCATAAGAATTATGTAAGTCATACTGAATGCAACGCGCCGGGGAGGGGTTTGAGGCAGCGTTTATATTTATATATGGCGAGAAAAAGAAATTATGGAAAGAGTAGAAATGACCAACTTATTTGTGATGATGATAAAGAGAAGCACGGTGAACGTGACATTGCGGGGGCTCCCAATTAAACTACTGTGGTATCGATGATTATTGATTTCATTTCGCAATTTACATGCATTATCTTCACATATCTTTGTCCCAAGAAGATTATATACAGGGAATTCCACCCTTGGCGCATTCTTGGAAATTTTATGGAAACCGAAAATTATTGTACATCTTCGAATGCGATGGGAGTTGCCCGACAAAAATTTCGGGCGTAGGGGCTGGTGCTAGTGTATTGTACTCGTCAACGCCCACGTGGTTGCGAGCACGTGGCGGCATCTCTCATAAAAGTAGACATTGCACATATGTTTATGGCTTGCCATACTTCACTTGTCATACGCGCCTAAAAACGGGGCAAAATGTACAAACTGGTCCTCCAGGTTGGTGGTTGGGTAGGGCTGACAACCCTACACGGAACACCGATGTTACGAAGCCACGCAATGAGCCTCGGACAGGATGGATCTTGAAACGACGAACCCGGCAACGACAACGGATGCTCCCTGTACAGACCGAATGCTGCTGAGCAGCTAGCCGGTACCCTGTCGCAACATAGGGCTGATGTAACAGTGTTACAAGGGATGGGATGGGCAGGGACCGGTTTCCTGGAGAAGAGCTGCTACACCATATATACTAGCGGCCATCCAGTAAACTATGTGCTCGGAGTTGGTTTCTTAGTCAGCCAAAAAATGAAACCTGCTGTTATCGGCTCCGAAAACATAAACGAGAGGCTATGCACTCTGCCCTTGCGAGGCAAGTTTAGAAATATAAGCCTCATAAACGTTCACGCCCCTACAGAGGAGACTGCAGAGTCGGAGAAGGATACCCTCTATGAAGCAGTTGAGCGGACCCTGGAAGCCTGTCCCAAGTATGATATCAAAATCATATTTGGAGATTTCAACAGTTAAGTAGGGACGGAGCCAGTACTCAGACGATACGTTAGCTCCCATAGCGTACATAGAGGTATCAATGATACGGATTGCACATTATCACATTATTCAGTTAGCAGCATCACAAGAAATGGTTGTTGGAGGTACCTGGTTTGCGCGGAAAGCGGTTCACAAACATACGTGGGCCTCTCTGAACTGAAGACGACGGACAAATACTGCCACCACCAAGTATATGAGAACCAGTCCGTGCAATTCATCGGCTTAAAAATCGTAAGTCGCCAGGAGCCGATGGAATTACAGCCAAATTAGTTAAATATCGAGGCGACCATTTACACCAAGTGGTTCATCAACTTGTGCTCAAGGTATGGGACAGTGAATTAATGCCTAACGATTATCAACGAGGTAGGTAGATTTCACACAGTGCAGAAATTACAGCGGTATCACGTTGTTGAGTACTATCTATAAGATATTCTCGACTATCTTGCCAATCCGAATAGCTCCATACGCCCAGAACATCATTGGCCCATACAAAAGAGGCTTTACTCCAGGCAAATCAGCAACAGATCAGATTTTCTCTCTGCGGCAAGCGATGTGGCAGTTGCACCATCTGTTCATCGACTTTAAAGTCGCCTATGATAGCATAGCCAGGGTAAATCTGTACACGGCCATGAGAGAATTCGATATCCTGACGAAATTGATAAGACTGCCTAGGCTGACCCCGACCATTGTGCAAGGCCAGATACAAACCATCAACAATGGTCTACGACAAGGGGATACCCTATCATGAGTCCTCTTTAACCTGGCCCTCGAGAAATTGATCCGTGATGCTGTGGTAAATGCAAGAGGTACGATCCTCTTTAAGTCCACTCAACTACTGGCCTATGCTGACTATATCGACATCATAGGAAGAAGGACCCGAGACGTACAAACTGCCTTCATCCAGATTGAGCGCGAGATCTTGGGCTGCATATCAATGAAGGCAAGACAAAATATATGGTGGCAACGTCAGCACCGAAGACGAACCAACCAACAACATCAAACCGCACTGGTCAAACAGGAAGAATAAGGATAGGAGAATACAACTTTGAGACCATTGATAATTTCTCCTATCTAGGGTCGAAAATCACAACCGATAACAACTACGATGATGAAATCCGTGCACGGTTGTTGTCAGCCAATAGAGCCTATTTCACCTTACAAAAACTGTTCCGCTCGAAACGTCTCACCATAGGGTAAAAGCTCTTACTGTACAAGACTATGATCTTGCCAGTCGTCATGTATTCCTCGGAAACTTGGGTTCTTAGCAAGAAATATTGCGAACTCTTGGCCGCGTTCAAGAGAAGAATCCTCCGAAGAATTTTTGGCCCGAGGATGGACGATTCCGTAGCCTACATAACGACGAAATCTATGAGCGATATCATGACCGCCCAATTATGGAAAAAATCCGGCTCAATAGGTTACAGTGGGTGGGTCACTTAATCCGTATGGATGAGGATGATTCAGCCCGGAAAGTCTATAAGGTCAATATCTATGGTAGAAAAAGAAGACGAGGCAGACCCTGCCTAAGATGGAGCATTGGCGTAGGTCAGGATGCGAGACAGCTTTTAGGGATATTGGTGGAATTGGTGTACCTCGGCACAAAACTGGGATTTCTGGAGTTCCTTATTAAGGCAGGCCTAGACCGGGTACCGGTTGTTGCGCCGTTGATGATGATACTTCAACGGGAATCAAAGGCAGAGCTTCCTTAAAGATTAATTTAAAATTATGGTGATGCATGTTAATGGAATTACTAGGATGGGCAAGCACACAGAAGAAACCCATCTAGGCGACATCGACACACTAATCACTAATTAATCACATGGGTCCCGGCCACTTACCTACCTCGTCCCTACCCACAAAGTACACAATGAAATTCCATGCCCTTTCCCACTGGAGCTAGTCCTCCAGTATATAGTCTCCTTGCTTTGGCCTAAAGTCGTTACACGTTGAATCAAAAGAATATCTAAACCATAACGACTTTGGGCCAAAGATATTTGAAATTTTGACAATAATGTGGCCCCTGATCACGGGAGATGTTAAGCTCTAGATGCCGCCGTACGTGAACGGCCAACATTTCCCAATTTTTCAGGTTTTGTGTCGAATTTAAGGGGGGGTCTCCATACATGCAAAAGTGGGGTGTACATTTTTTCATCAAATATATTCATGTGGGGTATCAAATTAAAGGTCTCGGTTACGACTTTTCGTCTTAGTTTTGTCATATGTTAGAACGGTTGGGAGTTGGGGCGGATGAAAGTAATCTTTCCTTTAAGGGGCCATTCTCAGAAACTACCCAGCCGAAAAATCTGAAAAATATCAGAAGGCTGCCACTGTGTGTTGCCTGGACTCCGAAATATCTTCCATACCGATATCTGTTTAAATAAAGTTAATAATAGTATATTACTGTAATTTTTAGTAATTGGCTGGAAAACTCGCCTTAGGTTCATGCTAGCATCACGAAGTTTTGCAGTGATCTAGGCTATAACATAGAGCATGATCTTACCACGTTTGGTGAAAATTGCATTATTATTAACAAAGTTATAATACATCAAAGTTGTTGCTTCCTTGCAAATTCAAGACTATGAATGCCAATATCACCTGAAACTGGATACTCTCACATAATATATGCATATATTACGTGCTATGTACTAAGAAATACACAAAACCCTTCGCGCCTGAAGCGTCCAGCTTCCGGTTTCCCGACTTATTCACGTTGTTTTGTAGCTCTGTCACTGTAGGTAATAATAGTCCGAACTCAGAACCACACAGAAATGAAGGAAAACACCAATTTTGAATACGAAAGTTGTCATCGGTTTCAACTATAGCTACAGAGAAGTTAGCAATGAACAATTGTTTAATGCAATTAAATAAATTGAAAACCCTCATCCGTAAATAAGCCACAAACTACACAGACAAGAGAACATTATCGGTACCAGGTTATTTATACAAATTTGCAAATAACATCAATAAACATACATATCCGAGAAAAGTTTTCCTGATACGCAATCGTGTCAATGCTCAAACTATTTCAGGAGGAATTGTTGCCTTTTACTGGAAAATCAATAGCAGACAGAATTATCACGAAGTGGAGTTCGTGATGATAATAAAGATTATGTTTATGTACGGATGGGAAAACATACAGCTAGGAAGTAGGGCTTTATCCAAACTTACACATGTGAACTTTACTCCTGCCAACTTGCACATCCGGATGGGTACGTGTACCCAAGTACGTATGTATATGTATCTCATCATATTCTGAATAAACCAACTGAGCGAAAGCAATGGGTAATAAAATGTAGCAGCAGAGCCATGAAGGAACTGTTAACATGGTCGACTGGAAAAATGAGCTAAAAGCTCAAGAAATTTCAGACAATGTTGGCAGATTAAAATAAAAAGCCATAAAAGGAGCTCATGTTCCGGTAAATTCATTAATGCATTTTGCAGCCCCCGTTACGCAGTTAAACCGAAAGGGGGTGTTCAGATTTTTCCAAGTATAATATGTCAGCTTTGTATACAAAGTAATAAAATCCCTTTCCATCGGGATGATAGCTCGTGGCGGGGTTGATTGCGAAAAATGGAAATATGCATTTTTGAAGGGCATGTTGTGAATAAGATTTTGGCACAAGTGCGTACGGACATTTACGGTTTTTTCAATAACTCTAAAAGCATTTTAAAATCCCACAATGTGTTCGGGTACAAATGTTTCCGGTGGTCGATTTGTAATCTTTTCGTAATCGGAAGCGGATTTGATGATACATTAAGCCATATGTGAAATCCTCTGACTACTCAATACTCCCGTCAAGACCATACCGTTTTCAGCCATAAAAGTAGAAAGTGTGAGAGAAAACATCCTTAACAAGAACGCCAACAATAAAGATGTTAACGACAAAACATGATTTGCAACAATCGAATTGGAACATTCATAACATTCATAACATTCCTGAAATCTTGCCAGGCAAGGTAAGACAATGGAGAAGTTATGGAAACAATTTGCTTGAAATGTTCGCTGGCCCTAAGCACAGCCAGCGTTTAAGGAGCCCACAAAAAGAAATTATAGCTATAAACTCACCACAGCCACCGCTAACGTTAATTCGCGTCAGGTTCGTTCGCCAGAGAACACGATGCGCTTGTTTATATTAACAAGGAAAGAGGGTGGCAAGGAGCAATGAGAATTTCAGCAGACGGCCCCCGTTCGAGCAGGTCAGTGAGTAACGTTGAGCTTAATTTACGTGAAATCACAGAAATGGCCAGAAGTCGAGAAAATCGGGGATGGGGGAATTGGAGGAAACTGTGTGGAGTAGGTAGCACTAGACGGGAATCCCTAAAGGGTCATTCATTATCTACTATTTGAAAGAATTCTCTATAGTCCAACTTCCGGAAGCAGGTACTTACTGCAGAAGTATGTATATGCCAAACAGCTTACAAGAATTCCCGGAAAAATTGGTTGGTTTCATTACGAATTACAGGAAAGGAAATAGTAAACTGTACCGACATATTACTATGAGAAAATGTAAATGTGGTTTACCAGTATTCCTTGTTTTTATTTAAAAGAAAATGTGGAAGCTTATGGTTTGTGATTTTAGATCTTAAGGGGATCATCCTGTGTGTCGGATCGGAGGAATCGATTTTTTGGTATCAATTGTGTCTAGATATAGTGGAGAATATATCGGCAAAGTGATTTTTTGATATTCGGAGTCTTTCGGAAATTACAGTGTTAAACAGGTAAAAAGTTCCATGCCAACAAGTATTTATCGGTCCGAATGACGTTCGAATGACTTCACTGAAATTATAAGACTTGAAGCGAAGGATTTATATGTGTTTCTTCAAGGAACCTAAGGTCTATGGACTATGTATAGCAGATTAATGGTCAGTTAAGATTTTATGGTTAAAAACGCATTCTACTCTTTAAACGCGTTTTTCTCGAAACCGCATATTGAAAACCTGCTGCCACCATAGCTCAAAATCGATCTAACGGAATTCATTGAAATTTTCACAACTTATTCAGAACATATTTCTACGGTCCGCAAACTAGGATAATTGCGATTCACTCAAAAGTTTTGAAAAAAACCAAAATTTACAAAAAAAGGCACCAAAAATTTAGTTTTCAATATTTATCAATAATCCTAGTTTGCAGACTGTGGTTAAGTCCGCACTTTAAAATGCCATTTACATTTTTCGTTTAAAATGACAACAGAGCCCTCTAGCACGGCGGCAGAAAAACACCTTTTTAAGGTTTTGTGTGAAACAAAACCTTATTAGAATCGATTCGGTGTCTGTCCGTCCGTCTGTCTGTCTGTTACCTCCCAGAACCGAATATGCGTACCGCAGAGTTTATCCTGTCGAAAAGCCGGAGGACTTGCTAGTGTATTCTGGGCATATGTTCAGAATAGGACTTATTCAAGGTGATACGTGTCCCTTATGTAATGAGGAAGCGGAATCCACGGAGCGTTTCCTGTGTGAATGCGCCGCCTATGGACGCATCAGGCATCAGATCTTTGGTGCCGATGTTCTCCAATTGCGACGGGTAGCATCACATCCACTAACGGAAATCCTGTGATACGTTAACCAATCCGGAATATTCCGTTAGACGGGGGAGGCGAGTACAATGGGCCAACAAGGCCTGAGTGCTCAGAAGCTGTAGCTTCTCCCCCACCATACATACACACACACATTTAATATACGTCCTATTTCTATACATACGTATGCTTTTGTGCATGAAGTAAATCGGAAGTTCAGTATTCGCGAATAGACAGTTTGTTTGTTTAGGGTGAGGAAAATATCTATAGCTGTAATATGTACACATGGCTGATAATTTGGAAAAATATGAAAGAATATGTTGGAGTTGTTGCTATATACGGATAGAAAAATATGCGTTTCTTACATAAGATGAACACAAAACCTTTATACCCGAAGCGCGAGCTTCCGGTATTCCGACTTGTTTTGGAGATGAGTGTATAAGCTGCTCTGTATTTCAAATGAACTATGCTGTTAGGCTGCAAAACTATGCACATGCTGAAGATATTAATAAATATATGGTCAAAAATTCGTATTTGTACCTTTACCCAGTTCTTCGCAAAAAAATTTTAAAAAAAGCCGCTTTCACACGGGATGACCCCCCTAAGAATGTGTAACTGCAAATAAATCTTTACACCAAAAGTTACTAATTTCGCGTTATTTAACCTTGAAAGTACTATTTTTTTAGACATTACGAATTTACGTTAGACGAGCCATAATTCTGTGCATATTATTTCCACAAAAAAATAAAACGATCCATTCTTTAGGGTTCTTTACTTTGCTTTGTTTCTGTTTAATTTTATTTTTACATTAAAGGCATGGTCTTCGGCTTATTTGCGAAAAAGCAAGTATTTCTTCGATGAAAAAACTACATGTTTGAACATGAATAACTGGAAAATTATTATTTATACGAAATGGCTTACCAAACATTTGTGGCTTAGAATCGATCATTTAATCAATTTCTGTGGTTATTTCGAAAAAAAATGTCTACTGGGAGGGAGGGAGGCGCACATCGATGCTATATACCTTTTATTTCTTATGCCACCCTCTAGTCCAACTCCCCTCTTGGCTGAAAGAATTCGGAGGTTAAAAGCTTTAAGGAGGTCATCCCGTGTGTCGGATTCGCGGAGTCGAATTTTTTTTTGTGATCAATTATATCTAGATATAGTGTAGAATATATGGCCAAAGTGAGTTTTTCATATTCGGAATCGTTCGGAAATTATAGTGTTAAACACGTGATAAGTCACATGCCAGATTTATGTCGATCGCCGTAATGAAGCTCGTATTTATCGATCCGAATGACGTTCGAATGACGTCCGAATGACTTCGCTAAAAGGACAAAAATTGAAGCCAAGGCTGAACATGTATTTCTTGAAGAAACCTAAGGTTTATAGATTAGGTATAGCAGATTCATGGTCAGTTAAGGTTTTATGGCTAAAAATCGCATTCTACTTTTCAAATGCGTTTTTCTCGAAACTGCATGTTGAAAATCGGCTGCCACCATAGCCCAAAATCTATCAAACGAAATTCTTTGAAATTTTCACGACTCATTCAGAACATATTTCTACGGTCCGCAAACTAGGATAATTGCGACACGTTCAGTGGTTTTTTTTATTCATTGAAGAAGCCATGAAAAAACACCAAAATTCACAAACAAAAAATTTGACACGGCGCCTTTGTGCAGTTCTTCACAAAAAAAATCTAAAAAAAAGCCAAAAAAAACGGCCTTCCCACCCCGTTAATGACTGGATTTTATCTAATATATCCTAAAGTAGATGTTTTTCTAGTCAAAAAAAAAAGAAGTTAGGATAGATTATATTGATTTTGAATTTTTTATAAAGTATATATATAAATGCAATGAATATAATATTAACTATATATCACGATATAATCCTTATGAAAAAATATCGAATTCTGTTGTTTACACAGAAATAAAAAAATAGTCGGATTATTACATTGTAATAAAAAGATTTAGTCAACATAATTTCAATTTATTTATTTGATTAATAATAAACGGGTTACTGCCTGGAGTACTATTAGTTATTGCATCTATATACAAAGCCAACAAAAAATTGCAAAGTGTAAATAACTCTATTTTTGTGAGTGCCTAGTGATGGAGGCAAGGCCCAAGCTGCAAACGGTTATAATCCCGTAACATTCTGGGTAAGAGGAAGTTGAAAGAGCACGAGGTCTCCGCGAAAGAAACCTCAAAAATATTAAAGTTTAGGAATAAAACATTAAAGTTTAGGAATCGAACAAATCTCTTTTGTACAGATTCAATTGCATCACAATCATAATTATGGTAGGGGGCCACACTACCGGAGCATATTGAAGTATATTACGGACGAAGGATTGAAGGAAATGATAGGAGGAACGAAGGATAAAGCCGAACATTTTCAAAACGCGGCCGAGTACATCGACATAATGAAAATTAAATCATAGTTTGCTGTGTCCTTGTAAGAGACAATCACGACTAAAGGCTGACTATCAAAATAATAAACGGGTGTCGGGCGAGAAGCTTTTAGTGAATAGCATAAGGAGTAGCATTTCTTCACATTAAGTGGCAACTTGTCACGAAAGTACCGCCGAGATAATCTGTCAAGAAAAACAAATTCGTCAGCATATAAAAGGCTAGGAATTCGTCAGCATATAAAAGGCTAGGAAGGATAAACAAGAAAGGAAGATTATTTACGAAAATTGAAAACAGAAATGGACCGAGGATGGTCCCTTGCGGTTTGTTTTGATCAGAATTTTTACAGACGAACGTAAAGTTATAAACTTTGACTTTACCGGAACGTTGGAACCTCAGACGAGCTTTGTGTTTCTCACGAAGAGTATTACAGACCTCTACAGTAAACCAGGCAGGGTATTTCTACAAACTAGAATGAAAGAGAGAAATGAAACCGGGAAGACGGTTTTGCAAAAAGTCATGAAATACTTAAACGGCCTGGGAGGATGATAGCTTTTCTATCGCACCATTCTAGTCAACTGCTATAGCGAAACCATTCAGAGCTTGGAAATAAGCCTTATATAAGTTGAATTTGGGAGCCTGGCAGGGCGCTTGTACGTTGGATCGATTAACATAGAAATCAAGTTTCAGAGGCGGATGGTTAACAACAATTTTAAGGTAAGGTCCTAGGAAATAACATAACATGACGATTGTCATTATGTTGTTCATGATCATGTTGGCCAATATCAAATTGAGAATGTAGTTATTGTGATTGCGGTTAACATCGAATTCGGAGGCGGAACAAGAATGCATAAATGCGATCAGAGCTAATTACGAAGAGGTCACCTTCGGGAACACCGGGGAGATCTTGCATTAAATGAAAGGAAAATTTAAGTCCCCACAGAGAGTGAAAGGTAACCAAAGATATTTGACTAAGAGGATAACCGAAAGTGCATCGAGAAACTCCTCGATATTATAGGCTTGATACGAACAAGGAAGGTAGATTCATGATATTATAAACGGGGCACCTTTTGGAGGAGAAATTGGAGCAATGAGCGACTCGTAAGGACAGGACATTCAAGATTAGCTAAGATAATAGAGGTAATAGAGAGATGATGCCTAACGGCAATTGAATACAGCACCCCCCGTTTACCTGTCATTTGCAAATCGCGATCATAACGAAGGACAAAGTAACCACCGAGGAGCTCTCCATTGTATACATCAAAATTGATCCAAGTTTCAGATATACAGATCACGTCATGTATTGCAGATAATCTGAGGCATGATTCTACTAAAATCCTTTTGCCAGTGTTGTCTCGGTGATTAGCATCACTAATTGATTTGTCCTCTTAACTTTTCTTTGGTTGATTTCACATAACATGGTGATTTGAAACTTAACCTTCAGTCATCAGCCTTGCTAGGCCTTTTGCGTAATAAACGATGTAAGCATGAAAAGAAGCAATATCAAGCATGTTGAAAAAAGTAAGCGTTCATCAATTTAAAGGTGAACCATCCTCATCTAAACAAATTAATATTAATATATTACTATATCAAATGTTTTGTTTTGTGTATGTTACCAAGAAAATTCAGCTGTTGGCTCATCTATTGCCTTGCATATAAAATGCGTCAACTAAAGCCTGTCAAATGCCCGCTGATGACTACGTCATCCTTGCAGCAAACCTTATGGTAATGTGAGTGAAGGTCAGACGGCAATAGATGTCTTCGGGGAAGAAGGTGTGGAGCGCATTGAAGCTGGTGAGAGTAAAGTCGATTTTGGGGACATCCATGACCTTGTATTTCTGAGTCCATTGCCATTCGATTGCTTCATCTTTCTATATTTTATAGTGGGAACAGTGAAACGCAAATGGACTACATTCTCATAAGACGCCGAGATTTTATCACCGTCACTGACTGCAAAGCCGTTCCTTATGAGACTATGGCACTTCAATATCGACCGATCATTGCCTTGTTGTGAATCAACCCACCGATAAAATAGCGTGGGGAAAACAATGGCCCACCATGTTAAAAACATGATCCACAAACCAGTCTATCCAACCCTCGGGATGACGAAGCCATTTAAGCAGTGCATCAACCAAGAAACTTAGCTTTGGAATAACGATGATCGAATGAAATTGTGGAAATCAATAAGACCCGACGACATCGTGATCTCAACTCAGTTCTGGAAAGCGAAGAGCTTGGATCCAATACTGTGGGTCAGTGGAATTCTTCAATCGAGTTATTGAGGATAGTATAACACTATCTGCCATCTGACTGGCAAGAAAGTACAACAGTTCCAATATGGGAAAAGAAAGGTGATCTAGCAAAATGTTCAAATTACTGTCCGATCCGGTTACTTTCCCATACCAAGAAGATATTTGAACGCATTCTTGACAACCACATTCGCGAAATCGTTGCAATAATCGTGAAGCAACTCTGTTTACCTATCATTTCTGTATCTAGAGAAAGCGTTTGACCGTGTGTCACATGAACTAATCAAGTACGCGCTACGACAACACCTAGTAGCAGAGAAACTCTTGGGCACAGTAGATCTACTATAGGCAGTACCCTTACAAAAATGACCCCACTTGCAAATGCGCTTGCAGAAGCTTATCTGTACACATCAGAGACGCTAAACAAGGAAAATGCATAATCTTCGTCAAATCGTATTCGTAAGAGAGAGATCGGTGAGCTTTTGCTATTCTGGTACTACGGCGTGCTAACGCATATAGCAAAAAGCTGTTTCACGCGTTCACTTATACAAAAGCAAAAACTTGCTAATCTCACCAATACATTGGCAAGTCCGGGCGGTATGTCAAACACAGCTGATCGGGTTTTCGGTACATCTCGCTCATGCTCAAGGGCAAAACAATTTGAAATCGTGTGTACTCGCACTGATTTCCCCCCTTGAGGGGCAAGGGGGAGTGAGGTAGCTGTCTAGTATCTAACTGTGCTCGTGGGTACCAAGATCCGAAAAGTAAAATTCGAAATGTCTCGACTGTATTAAAATCGCTTCGTGTCTCTGTCGGTGTTCATCGAGGAAGCGCCCTCTCATTAATCTTCTTTCTTCTTGTTATGGACACTGTCACGGGGGGAATCCAACGTCCAGTGTCCTAAGCACTGCTTTATGCAGATGATGTTTTCCTGGCGTCTCGTATCAAAAATAATCTCGGTCAAACTTGTTGAAAAATGGAATAATCACCTCCTGCAACCCTGTCAATACTATCAGCCAATGAAGAACTGCATTATGAAATTACTTCACGCTTTAGTGTGACTTGGATCAAGTTCTTTGTGATCGAGGTATCAGCGAGCGTCTTAATTCTAAAATTTATCGCAATGTCGTCGCCCTGTCGCCTTTTATGGTTCTCAGTGTTGCGGGACTATAAAGAACAATGAAAGGCGTCTTGCGGTAATGGAGACGAGGATGCTGCGTTCGACACGTGACGTGACATGCTTTGATCACATCCCAAATGAGGATATCCGTGATCGCGCATCGTAGAAAATTGCAAGAGAGGTGTCTTCGATAATATGGTCATATAATTCGGACTAAAGAAAATTCACTGGACAAGATTAGTCTGAACATCGAAGTCGATGGTAAGCGATCAAAAGGCCGACCGAAACAACGCTGGCTTGATGCGCTGGATGGGATTTGGAAGCCTCGCGACTGCATCCAGACCAGGCCATTTATAAAATAAAATGGCACAACCTATTTGAATTTATAATTTGATAATATAATACAAAATCTTTGCAAACCATAACTTAGTCAATATTTGTTTAAAACTCATTTTGAGCTACCGAACAGTACACCTTTCTCGTCTCCTCTGCCTCTCTCAACCTGTACTGAGTTGGCCCAACATGTCAGTTCTCCTGGCACACAAGCATTTTTCCAGTAATATTTTCCGGTGCTACTGTTCTTCTTAATGTCTCCTCTAGGCTCTTCTTTTCTACCAATCCTGGACCATTGAAGAAAACATGCTCCCGAACCTCCGGAATATCCTCGTAGTTGGGACAGTTGGGTGGGCTGTCCAGTTTAAATCTATACAGGTATTTACCATACCCCTTGAGAAACTGCGTCAGAGTTTACCTCATCATTAATTTTTCCACTGAGATTTTTATAATAATAATCGTTGGCGCAACAATCCATATTGGATCAGGGCCTTGAAGTGTGTTAGAGCACTTCATTCAAGACCGTAACGGTACACTATAGTATATTGTAGGAGACAATGTGGTCAGCATTGCGCTCATTTAAGAATTTAAGGTCATCTTTATCGCTGGTGAACATTTTTGACAAATGCTCTAACACAAAAATATATCCGAAATTCTCGTCTCAAGGTCTTCCATATCCAGAGTTGAACTAATGATTTTGCGACTTGCCGGTATGTGGATGGTGCGTTCAGGTCAACTTACGCCTGATGCATTGCGGGCTATTCCGGCGTAACCCGCAGGCCAAACTGGTTTCAAGTCCATAAAGAAGGGTTTTTGGCTGACACGCTCCACTGTTGTTGGGTCGTCCCAGCGGTAAATATATGCATCAAAAGTTAACGATTGGCTGCTGCCTCAAGAAGTGTGGATGTATTCCCTTGCGGTGATACTTAGTTTTATTTTCCTCCTAAATTTCGAAACATTAATCCTAGATGCGTCTAATTATTTGCTCCTGGATTGAAGGAAATCATACCTACCGGACTACTCCGCGGAAATGGAGAAAGAAGCAACATAAAAGCTTTCTAATTCCAGCGAATAATGAAACGCAATGCTAAACAAATCGGAAAACCGGAAGCTGAGCGCTTCAGGTATGAAAGGTTTTGTTTGCTTCTTCTGTGAGTATATTTGAGTGTAGAACTATCCCATTTGTACGTAGCCCGTTATGTATATGCATTTAGCATGTCTGACTATCCACTTTAGTGTGATATTGTTTTTAGTTGCAGTAAATTTACAGGGTAAAACCAACTTTTAGCTACTGTAACTTTGTTAGTAATAGTATGATTTTGATCAAACTTGGGGATAATGTGCTCCATATTACATTTTATACTACTTCCATACTTCCATACGACTTTTATACATCTAGGATAAACTTAAGGGTGTTCTACTCAATTTTCCCAAAATTTAAAAAAAAATTTAAACAGATATCGATATGGAGAGTATTTTGAGGCCTGGGCACGATATTGAGGCAGCTTCATGAATTTTTTCAGATTTTTCAGTTGGGTAGTTTCTGAGAACGGGTCCGTTAAAGAAATCATTACCTTCCACCCCTCCCACTCTCCGCCTTTTTAACAAATCTCAAAACTAAGACCGGCTTCGAAAAGTACTGAGACCTTTCATTGGATACCCTACATGACTATATCCGGTGAAATAAATTTTTACTCCTCCCATTTACATGTATGGGGACCCCCCTAAATCTCAGCGTAGGAGAATATCACACACTGCATGTCTGGGGGGTTCACAGTCCCCACCTTCTCACTAAATTTCGTGTCAATCGGTATAGCCGTTTCTGAGAAAAGTGGGTGTGGCAGACAGACAGACAGACTTTGAACCGATTTTAATAAGATTTTGTTTTGCATGCAGTTTATTTTATACAAAACAGAAGCAGAGCAAAGGCGGATTAGATTAGATAAATAGGCGATTGTAATTAGAGAGTCGGTCTATGAATATATAACAGCATTGCAAATCGTAATCGAAATGTACGTTTCAGACACAAAAGAATTGTTCCATACCTTTACTATGACGACATTCATAATGCAGTGCTGGACATACTAGCTGCTGGATCGTACAAATACTTTCGTCTTTGCTATGCAGTGCTGGGCACGTTAGCTGCTGCATCGCATGAACAGAAATTTTCACGCTATGGTGCTATTTTGAGACCCTTAGTCGGGACAACATCTACGTGACGCGACCCGGCTACGATGAAACAAACTTGCAATAGGCTGCGACACTAGTGCTATGGGCATGCTGTGGCACTACATTCCGTCTCGGAAACGAGTATCCATCCCAAAGAAGAACCTTAATCCACTTAATCCTGATAGCTACAGGCCTATCTCTACCCTATCTTCTTCCACAAAAATTTTCGAGCGGATCATAAAATCCCTCATAGACGAACACTGTACTTCCAACGACACTCTACCCGAGTTCCAATTCGCCAACCGAATTAAACACTCGGTTGAGGACGCACTTCTTGTCCTCAAGACTGATATCCTTCTAGGTAGCAATCGGAAGACACCCATAGCTTAGGAAAGCTTTCGACTGCGTATGGCAATATGGACTCACGCATAAGCTTTTCGAAATCCTCAATTTCCATCCGCACCTTTGTAAACTAATTCTTAGCTTTCTAGATGGGCGGAAATCCTCAGTAAACATCAAATAGCACCTTTACTCGTCCTATACTTGCCCCGCCGGCATTCCCCAGGGTTCAGTCCTTTCTGCAACCCTTTTCTCCTTGTTCACCGCAGACATCCCCAAGCCAACTACCCACCCGGGGTCTATCCGGATCCTCCAATACGCGGATGACCTAATCCTGTATACCATCACCAAAGACATCTCCCGCGGTGAAGCGCGTCTGAATGCCTATTTAGACAAACTTTACCATTATTTCACCCGTTGGAAACTCTTCTTAAATCCCGACTAGTGCGAGTAGTGTCCGGATAGCTGAGTGGTTAGAGCACAAGGCTGTCGTACGGAAGGTCGCGGTTCAAATCTCACTGGTGGCAGTGGAATTTGTATCGTGATTTGACGTCGGATACTAGTCGACTCAGCTGTGAATGAGCACCTGAGTTAAATCAGGGTAATAATCTCGGGCGAGCGCAATGCTGACCACATTGCCTCCTAGTGTACCGTTACGGTCTTGAATGAAGTGCTCTAACACACTTCAAGGTCCTGATCCAACATGGATTGTTGCGCCAACGATTATTATTATTAAGTGCGAGACCATTGTCTTCCATGGAAACATGGAGCGACATTAGATCTTTGTCACTTACAATTCACGACGATCCCATTCCTACTGCGAAGGAAGTCACCTACCTCGGAGTGACAATGAACGCCCGCCTCTCCTCGTCCTCCTCATATAACGAAGGCACTAGGCCGTGCAGCCGATGCCTTCAGGTCTTGATACCCTATCCTTAAATACAATATCCCCACTTCAAAAAAGGTTAAGCTGTTTTGTTATAAACAACTTATCGGCCCGCTCCTCATTTGCGACTACATTTTCTGGTCTGATTGCTCCTCATTCCAAATGGAACGGCTCCGCCTTTAGGAGCGCAGAATCACTGCGCCAACATTATACATTTCGCTGCAAGTATTATACATTTCAAACCAGATCCTCTACGAGTTCTGCCAAACCCCCACGTATCGATGCCTTCCTCGCCCGTCATGCCCTCAACTTCCTGGTCAAGTGTCAATCCCATCCCAATCCTCTTGTCTCTAAAGCCATGCAGATAGGAATCGTTGAAGATAACCGGACTCATATGTTTCCCCAGATCCTCTGATCACTCCAATCACAGAACCGTCTTTTCGATCCCCAAGATAGAGTACTCTTCTAGACAGGCAATTTCTCCGACTCCCAATTTTTTAAAGCTACCCATCATCAGCGCCCCTCCTAGCTTTTAAATCCCTTCCCTCTCCCGCAGGTCACCTAACCTACCCCAATCCTCTTTCCCTCGCCGTCCCACCTGTTTTTAAATATGCTCAACGAGTGGAGGTTTTTTTCGACTTTTCCTCCAAAATGATTTGTAAATATTTTGACAATTTTTTTTTTTTAGTGATAGGTTAGGTTAAGCTCCATGATATACCTTAGATTAAGTTTAACTGTTAAGGTAGTCCCTAAGTTAGTTATGAGTTTATAGTCATCCTTTTTGTAAATTAAAATTGTTGTTTTTCGTAAAAATTGTTGTTTTTCGTCTCCACAAAATTTCAAAAAATGCGCTGGGAGTTCAATCTCCTGAATTTAGTCTTCTTTGGTCGTACCGTAACTCTCCCTCGATATTAGAGCTTATCACAGTTTCGTATTTGTTAATCAGCTCGTCCCACTTCATGCATATTCCATCTAATTTGTTTCTATAAAGGCCTTAATGTGCCTCTTGTATCGATATTTCTTCACCCAATAGATACACATATTACGAATATATGTATCTATAGTTAAACATATCATTTTATCAAAACGAGCAGTCATAGTGCAACACCATCTCTTCAAATTCAGTTATATTTGATGAGATTCGCTGAAATTCTTATATCATCTGATAATAAGATATCAGATTCCAGGCTCTTTGTTATCGTCCATTCATAGTTTATTATCCAACTTTGCCTCCTATTTGAATGACCCTCTCGCGGGCATTCTTATAAATTCTGGAAAGAACTAATATCTATCTTATTTTACACGTGTGTGTATGGGCAACCGAGTCCACACTCACTTGTCTCCCAATTTTCTATCCCCTTCCGAAATGTAGAAGGATACTGTCAGCAATCTTCGTTAAAAGTTTGATTGAAAAATGGTCGTGGGTAAGAGGAGATGGGACGACAAATCACAAGTATCTAACATTTCAGAAAAAATTATCTTCCTGAAAAGTTTGAAAACTTCAGAAAAGACACATTTTTGCTTCCCACTCTTGAAAGTGGGACAGTTAACGTAATGATTTATAATGTCACCACCAATTTGAGAAATGTCACCTCGTTTTCAGAAAAGACAGCTTTTGCACGTGTGAAAGATTCAGCAATTTCTACAGAATCCTGTTCATCCAAGATGAATAGATTTTGCAACAAATAGTCAAAGGAAAATGTACACTCTTCGAAAATTAATGATGAACGATGTTTGTGGAGAATATGATATATAATTTATAGTACATCCGTTTGGTGGTATTCGCCTTTAAATTGATAATATACATTTAACCATGTGAGAACGAATGATAATTATGGAAGTCAATCAATCAAGGAAATGTTTCATGAAGTTTACTGTAAATGGTAAATAGTAATGGTAAATGGCTATCAACTGATTTGCAAAACCAACCAAAAGATAAGCAACCCATTGATAACTCACAATATAGTTTGTGGCTTTGATTGAGATATAAAGTAATAACAGGCAATACATGGCTTATCGAAGATTGTAAAACTCAAATCGAGTAAACCGTCATAAGCTGCCGATATTTGATCACTGTTACTGATCGCATCGACATAGCGGGCTACGTAAACCTTGGAGTCACCAAGCCTGGTAGACGGTTCATCTATCGAGATACTTGGCTTTAGAATGACGAAGTCCAAGTGAAGGTCCGTGAAAAGAAATAACTTTATCATAAGTTTCTCGTCAATAAAACACTCGCCAATTGGCAAAGTTACAAGAATGCGAATCCCAGCAGTCCATTATAAAGATCTTTACGAAAAGCCGGACATTCAGGACTGCGAGAAAGTTCTGTATCGGCTTATCAAAAGCCGACACCGATGTATACAGGATATTGAAAACTTGGGTTGCATTAATGACAACAAATGGCGGGAATATTTCAAAGGAAGAATTTGCTTATCCTTAGCTCCCACAAAAGCTACTGTCATTTGAAGCAATTTCAGCTGTCAGCGCGTCTGAAGTTAAGGAAGCATTCAAACGGACGAAATCGGGGAAAGCAACAGAACGTAACGACCCAACACTGTCGCTTGGTGAGTTCTTCAATCGACGAGGATAGAACATAATCTGACTTGCAAGAAACTACCACCGTTCCAATATGGGATAAGGGAAATGGGAGAAGAAACATAGCAGCACTAGCAATCCAGTCTGTTTGCCGTCCTACACGATAATTTGATTTTTAAATGCATTTTTGAAAACCGTGCTCGCGTAATCGTTCAAATAATCGTGCACCCAACTGGGTTTGTCAGGAACTGTGGGACTACTATCGCAATACACGCTGCACGGTTACTCACTGGGAATACCATCAAAAGCATTAAGACACCGACCGTTGAATACGCTTCCAATTGTTTTCTATTACATATAAGAGTAAGCTTATAACAAAAAATATAAAAACAAACTTGATGCAGCTGCCACAAGTAGAAAATAGCAACTAACACCAAAACTGGGTTGCCTAGAATACTGCCTGCAACAGAACGAAAAGAGTGCGATCTGCAAATCTGATTGGGCAGAATGTGATCAGGAACAAGCAGAAAGGCTAGTGGCAGCTAGGGTTAAAGAAGACATAGGGAAGCACGGGTAGAATGAAAGCAACATGTACTTTGGACATCTTGAAAAGTCTAGAAATCCCGAAGGAAAAAGGGTGAACAACGACTTTAGGAACGCTCTGTCATGGCCCTAAAAAAAAGTAAAAACCTATTTACTCGATAATTTGGGTATCCGGACAGTTCTCAAATAAAGATAGAAGCTAGTCCATTTCAATTTAGATTGTAAGACGCGGAAGGGAGCAACTGCCCCAAAATATCGACATTTCCCATATACTGAATTTGTGTTTAATTTAAAAAGCAATTTGCATTTTTAAGGTTTTGTGTAAAACAAAATTTAATTATAATCAGTTTACTGGTTATATCGATTAACACTAAATTTGGTGGCAAGGTGAAGACAGTGAACGTTCACGCATAGGGTGAGTTACATCTTTCTTTGTGAAATTCAAATGAGGGCACATGCAAAAGGGGCACATTTTTTTCACCAAATATAGGCATATGGGGTATCAGATGAAATGTCTTGATTAATACTTTTCAATGCTGGCCTCAGTTTTGACATTTAATACAAAAGAGGGCAGGGCTGAAGGTGGAAAGTGGTCTCCCTCTTTCTTTCTACTCTTTGCAACGCTAACAAAACTGCAGGACTGCCTTCATATCTTTCCGGTAACAGAGCCATGAAATTCATATAACAAAGTCGGTGGTATTGGATTAGTTGCCCCAGTATCAAAATTGTTAGAAGCAACCAAGCTAAAATAATTCTGTACCCGGGACCCAGTTGCGGTTTGCTATTTTTTATTTTTTATTGCTCTATGTACTTACTAGAACTAACAAAATTTAGTAATATGTACAAATTGACGTCTCAACATATTTGTTGGTGAAGTAGAAAATGCATTCCTAGAGAAGAGAAGCTATTTGATATTATTAGTTCAGATGGTCTGAAACTTCGGGTGTGCCCCAATGTTCGTTAGGCCAAGTGGAAGTGAAATAACTGCAAGATGTCAGAGTTGATTATAGACTGGCGGGCGCTAAATGATGTCTCACTGTTAGACCACGACTAGTTTGAATTTAATTGAATTTAATCGACTTTACGAACTCATCGCGTGGGAATAAGATACTCGTAAGAAGTTGGCAGGTATAAAGGAAGCTTGAAAACTGTGTAGGGTTGCTAAAAGGATGGTCGAGCAAGTTGGAATCTCTTAGAAAGCTAAGTGACACTCTTACAAACGACGAAGTAGTATCAATGCAGACTGTCTTGTAACTTCAACATCCAGGACGCGGACTGAGGAGACAAGCCATGTATCGGTTGGTTTATATTGTAATAATGTGCTGATGCAACTATTTGACTTAGTTCACACGTTTTGCAAAGAATGTGCTGAGCTGAATACTTGTATTAGGTGTGGTTTGCAATTTTTAATGTAGTCTGGTATGGAGACTGATACAGGACTCGCTTTCCAGCGTAGAAAGTCGGGTGAATCTGCTCTTCAGTCTTTAGTTTCCAAGATAGAGAACGTAACTCTGAAGGCAAGCACGCAATGGGGGAACTCGCAGATATGGAAAGCACTTTCGACTGTCCGCCTCTAGAGAAACTTCGTGGTACCGGCAGACAATACTTTAATGATGTGGATCTATGGTAACGGGCTAGCTATTGGGTATGTCCATGAACCCATGTGAACAACAATCAACCAACGCGCTGTTGATTTGATTAAGATTTGGTCCCTGATGCCAGAGTTTTCACTAAATTCAGATAAAACTACAATAGTACTCCCTGCATCCTCAACAAAAAAAAAATATTTACTTCGGCCTGGTTTGCGTCTGGACTTATGACGGATTTCATTTGAATATAATTTGTACCCATTACGTGTTTGCGATTATATTTAAGTGGAGCAATTGTCATCTGCCGTTACTTTCGGTCACACTGCTCCCAGGTCAGAGGTGAGGCAGCGTCTGATGAGTTGCCTCTGCCCTGGACGAAACCGTCAGTTAAACTTTTCGTTCTTTTTTGAAAACTTAAAAAAAAGGAGTCCGTGGACAACAAAAGAGGAAGTAAGTTGCTTCCCAAATGGTCCGGTCCGTCACTAAGTGGGTGGGAACTCAGGACTCTCAACATCCTCAACAAAAAAAGTCAAGAGTATTATTTACAGAAAGGGAGAGTTCAATGGACTTTACTTTCCAGAAACGAAGGAAATAACACTTGAAGCTATTTTAGATAAGAAACTTATTTAAAACCAACGTTGTTTGGAAAAGTATGTTCTGTGCTGTTGTGCTGACGAACCTTTGCTTCGACACTAGGAACCTAAACCTCATTTAATAATATGGTAAATGCCGAATTTTCAGCCGATATTCTCCCATATATGTGTAGGGAGGTGAATTAAGGCAGAACACTGTAAGCTAGCCTTATTTCAAAACCGTGTATTACTGGCGCAATGAGCACGCAACCGCGCAACTCTAAATGCATTGCTCAATTTGCAGCACTTCTTCACTTCTGCAGCTATTGTCCCGTTAACAAGCGGGGTCGGCTGTTTCTCCATTTTATTTTATCAAATGCTTGATCTGGATGCAATCTCGAGGCTTTTAAATCCCCATCCAGCGTATCAAGTCACCGTTGTTTCGGCTGTCCTTTTGGCCACGTACCATCGACTTCGATGTACAAACCAATCTTGGCAAATTAATTCGCCTCTCCCGTAGTTTTCCCACGATTGGTGCATTTCGGATATGATCAAAACGTGTCACGCCACTAGTCTAACGCAACATCTTCGTCTCGATTACCGCAAGACGCCATTCATTGTCTCTATAGTTCGCCAACACTCAGAGCCATAGACAGTGACAGGACTGACGACATTGCAGTAAATTTCAGATTTGAGACGTTCGTTGATACATCACAAAGAACATGAGCTGTGGAATTTCACTTCATCCAGGTTGCATTAATGTGTGAAGCACTTTTATAAGCAGTTCACCATTGACCCGAGGTATTCAAATCGCTTAGTTCTGGGCAGGTCACTGCCGCAAACACTAATTGTGCCTATTTCATGGGGACCGGTCGGTAAAAATTAAGTTTTATTCAGATTCAATCTGGGACCCTGTTGCATGAGGCGATCATTCCATTTTTGGACAAGTTGCTTGAGATCATTTTTGCTATTAGATGCTAGGAAAACATGACTGGACTGACACTGGACGTTGGATGTCGCGTATGACAGTGTCTATAACAAAAACAAAGAGTAGTGGGGAGAGGACGAACACCTACGCAGACACGAAGCGGTTTTGATACAAGCGCCACACTTCGGGCTTTACTTTTCGGATCGTGGTAGAGCAATTGAACACAGCGCACAAGTTCTTCTGGCACTAAATGTTGTCGTAGAGCATACCAGATGAGTTCATTCGGACACGGTCAAAGGCTTTCTCCAGATCCAAAAATGCAATGTAAAGAAGGCGATGTTTCTCACGGTGTTTCTCCATGAGTAACAGCGCAGCGTGTATTGTGTCAGTAGTTCCGCAGTTCTTGACAAAACCGGCTTGATTCACGGTTATTTCAACGATTTCGCGTTCAAAAATCTTCAAGGTATGGGAAAGTAACCGGATCGGACGGTAATTTAAACATTCTGCTGGACTACCTTTCTTTTTCCATATTAGAACTGTGGTACTTCCTTCCCGGTCAAATGGCTGTTTACCTTCCTGAATAACCCAATTAAAAAATTCACTGAGCCACAGTGTTGGGTCCCAGCTCTTCGCTTTCCAAAGCTCAGATGCGAAGTTATCAGGTCCAATAGCTTTCCCCGATTTCATTCACTTTATTGCCTCCTCGCCTTCAGTGGCGCTGACAGGTAGAACCGCTCCGAATGTCGGCAATGGTTTTGGAAGTGGAGGATGAACAAATTCTTAAGTTGAAGTCTTCGATATCAGGTGTGCGTTCGTTTCAGCTTTTGGAAAGTCGACGTTTAGTATAAAGATTTTTGTAATGGGTCGCTCGGGTGGCAGCGATCGTTTCCTTTGCTTCCTGGATGGCATTCTTATAAATTCGAGAAACTGTGGTAGAGATATTTCTTTCCACCTTCATTTAGCCATCGTCATTCCAAAGCCAAGTATCTCGGTTGATGTACGGCTTACCTGGCTTGGTGACTGCCAGGGTTGCAGAGGCCGCCTTGCTGATCGTGTCTTTCATTTGGTTCTATGATTATTCCACATTCGTAATGGTTAATAATCGCGTAAGTGAGATCATTTCTTCTTTGTTCTCACGAAATTGGCACCATTTAAAGCGCGGCGGATCAGTACGATCCTCACGCTGTTTTATTGATGGCTTAATTCGCAGGACGGCCATCAACGGTCGATGTTGAGGTGCGATGGTCTCATAAAGAACGGTTTTGCAGTCAGTGACGGTGATAAAATGTCGGCGTCTCTTGTTAGTCGAATCAATCATCTTGTTTCTAACGACATTGGATGAATTTTCTTGGTCGACCTGTTACCAAGAGAGACCAGATAGGTTTTAGCATAGTGGAATAACTCCAACTATACTTTATTCATCTCTTTCGCTGATCTCAGTATTTTATTTTTGTTTTACTGAGTGTTGTATAAAGTATTATACTTTGCGTCAAATCCTTCTCCTTTACCTGGGCTTGGGACCAGCATACTGCGTTAATAGCATGGCGGAGTTACTCAATTTTGCAGCATTTGAATCCATATATTCAGAGCACTGCAATAAAAACAGCCTATAGACTAATTCGGTTAGGTATATGAGGAAATAACGCAGTAGGAGGCTACCTCTCAGATAACATATTTTAAATAATAATAATCGTTGGGGCAACAATCCATATTGGATCAGGGCCTCGAAGTGTGTTAGAGCACTTCATTCAAGACCGTAACGGTACACCACAGGATTACAGTACCCAGCAGGAGGCAATGTGGTCAGCATTGCACTCACTCGAGATTATTACCCTGATTTGACTCAGGTACTCATTCACAGCTGAGATGACTGGTATCCGACGTCAAATCACGATACAAATTCCACTGCCACCAATGAGATTTGAACTGCGACCTCCCGTACGATAGCCTAGTGCTCTAACCACTAAGCTATCCGAACACACATTTTAAATAACGTCCAAAGAGAGAAGCATATTCATTTTACTAAATATTTCCCTTCAAAATCCAAAAACGTCAAGTACAGTACCTTCAATAAAATCGTTACAGATGGCAAAGCTTGGTTCTGCGTACGACGCGGAAAGTAAACTGTAGTGCATGGTATGAAGCCCAAAAAATGGCAATCCATCTGTCTATACAAGGCAATAATAGACAGCAGCAAAATTGAATATGTCATTTTAATTCACTAGGGCCAAAGAAGGAACTTCAAACGTACTTTTTACACCATGAAATTCATCCAGTTACGTAGTCCCCTGATCTGTTACCGTTAGATTTTTGGTACCACCACTCCTGCTTCGAGTGTAAAGATTTTGTGCTCATCTTAGGTGAGAAACTTCTGCCAACATTTTTTCATCCGTATATAGCTAGAAATCATATTCCATTGCAGATATTCCTTCATATTTTTCCAAGCCCGGATCACCCATTTATATGAGCCCACTTTGTTGCAGTATTGTCCAATTGATATGTGATAACCACGTCATACACGTCTAGAATGCATGAAATTCATAAAGTTTCACCCTCTATAACTTAGTTAATAATAGCTGGATTTTCTTCAAATTTGGCAAAATTGTGCCTTATTTTATCCCTTAGACCAATGTCATTTTGGACTACTTAAGAGGGGTTGCGGGGTAAATTTCTAAAATATGGAAATATACTATTATTTTTGGCCCCCTACATGAGAATGGACAATTCCGTAGCCTACATAACGACGAAATCAATGAGCGATACCATGACCGCTCAATTGTGGATAGAATCCGGCTCAATAGGTTCCGGTGGGTCACTTAATCCGTATGGATGAGGATGATCCATCCCGGAAAGTCTATAAGGGCAATATGTATAGTAGAAAAAGAAGACCAGGCAGACCTTGCCCAAGATGAAGCGATGGCGTAGGCCAGGACGCCAAACAGCTTTTAGGGATATCGAACTGGTGGAGCTCGGCGCAAAACCGGGATGTCTGGAGTTCCTTATTAAGGCAGACCGGATACCGGTTGTTGCGCCGTTGATGATGATGAATGTTTAAAAGCAGATTTTTGTCTTTACTTCGCTGTCTTCGTTTTGACAACGCACTTGGCAGAGCACAGAAAAAAGAGACTAATAAATTGGCGATATCGAATCGAATCGAATTTTGATCAGTTGGATATAGTTCTTACCTGCGGAAGGGGGGTTTGCCTCAATCTCTGACCTGACTTTCGTCAGCCGTTTACTGGTGCGTGGTATGTTCTGGAGTGTAAACGAGGGCTCCACTTACATCGAACAATTTTCTTTGAGCTATGTGTACAGCCACAGGCTAGAGCACTAGCATGCTCGAAACTGCAAAAAAATTTCAGGCTCGTTTGCAAAAGCTTTGGATCGACAGACCTTTGTAAAAGTGTTTGTGATCCAACCAATAAATCAGGCACTTTTACTGAAAGAGTTGTCTATGTAGCACAATACATCGCCAAAACATATGATGTGTCCATGCCTAGGAGATGCATATTCCCCAATCGTATAGGGACTGCTGCCCTAATAAGATGAAGGTACTGGCAGCTTCCAGGGACCTCTAAATATGGCGGCAATTCCACCAGTCATCAGAAACGAGCTGCAGTAGAATACGAGATAACAAAACTTCCGGTCTGGATGGAGTACCAAATAGACCCTTTAAGCTTGCCATGAAATCAAGACAGGCCATGTTCCCTAAGTTGTTCGAAGCGTGCATAACTGTAGGATTGTCACTCAGGTGAATAGCACCGTGAGAGTTCTAACCAGATACGGAAAGCATGGCTTAATCCGTTAGAGTGATTAATATGATAAATGAAAAACTGAGTTCAGAATGGAACTGTTTTTATTGTTAATTTGCATCTTCTTTTATAAAATAATTTTCATTCCGTTGCAATTACTTCATCACTATGCTTTTCATATTTATGGATCGCGCTACATACATTCAGCATGACTAGGTACTTAGTTGGAACTGAAATTTGATTCTGCCAGATTTGTGAGGTGTACCGAACTCTTTTGTAATAAGAGAATCAAATCAATTTATTAATGAGTTGTCAAAGCACGTGAAATTATGTATGCGGAGTTTACAATCAATAAATATGTGGATGTGTGAATATAATTAATATTTGTTTGTAATATGCAATGCATTATTCACTATGCATCCCTTCACGAAAGAACGAACGAGCGGCTCAGAGAATACTACTCCCTTTCAACAATGTGTGACCCTGAGGAGAGTTTCCGAGCTATCATAGTGTAAAAGGTGCTTTCTCTGGTTTCCAAAAGTGGAGGATAATAATGCTGAGGTTCAGAAATAACCTGGTGTCCAGAACCTTAACACCTCCACCTCGAAGCTGTTAGGCATCGGCATTTCTGAACCAGATATTAAGGACGTTGGGGAACAAATGGGATACCGGGCTCTACATTGTACGTGTTGGCTCCCAAAAGCATCGAAGGGGACGTCCAACCCACAGCATCTTCATCTGAATCGTGTCCAAGTTGTTATATCTCTCAAATAAATTTGCAGGATCAACAGCTTCAGGGGATGCATATGCTGAAGTTCCCAGCGGAATATTCATCAGGGCTTACCACTATGACAAAAGTAAAGGTATGGAATAATAGCAGGCTGCGATGTTAGCGCCAGAATTGCAGATCCTCAATTTGGGTAATGAACATAATCGAGATCACGGAGGCAAGGTAAAACACCATGGTAAAATTCTAATTTAGCGAAGCAGAGGCGAACGACATGGATGCTCATCAACCGAGCTATTAAGTCTAATTCAGCCGATGGCGGGAATCGCTGCAAAGGGACTCAAAAAAGCGCTAAAGGAAAGCATAAGGTCGACTAAACGATCATCATGAGACACTTTTGCGCAGACACTAACTCTCTCCAGGCGATCTCAAAGCTGAACTGTATCCTTGTCAATGAACGTAGCCAGCAGCTGGATTATCTACGTTTACAGAGTCGGAGGTACACGGAAAGCGATAAAGAAATAACAAATCATTTATTTGAATTACACTTCCCAGGCAGCATCCAAAATCTCATCTCGGGTTCTACAGGTACATACAGCCCTCAATCGAAAAATTGGACTCTGGCATGCAAAATATCTTTAGTAGAACGAGTGAAATCTGCAATCAACTCGCTCCATAGATACAAGTCTGCGGGTCCAAATGGGATTATTCCTACTCTAGTAATAGAGAGAATAGATGCCTAGGGTCTACATATTCGGACGATATAGTGTACTTGCCTGGCACATGCTTACACTCCTACGAAGGTAATATTTATTCCTAAGCCACCACCCAAACGCAAAAGTTTTTTGTAATTCATAGGTGGTGTCTACCCAATGGATTCACTGTGAACGCTAGGAAGACTGAACTTATTTTATTCACTAGGAACGTCAGGTGGGGCAGCTAGAAGCAGTTGGTTATTAAGGAGTATATTTCGACTCCAAGTTAACATATCCACCATATCCAGGAACAATACCGGAAATCCAGCAGATTATTCTGGTGCTGCAGGACTGCGATAGGTAAGACTTTCAACAAAACGGATTAATTGGATGTATACAACCATAATAAAACCCATGGTGATATACGCATGAAGCGTCTGGTGGCAGAGACTAACTTTGATAAGAGCAGGAAGCCGCTGGTCCAGATTCAGGGGCTCGGTTGCCTAAATATTACTTGAGCAATAAGTTGTATGCGGACCGCGGCATTCGAAGTTATCCTAAATCTACCTCCCGTTCATTTGGATGTCAAATGGAAAGCACGAAAAGAGAAGAATCTTCGGTAAATGACCACAAGCCTTTTCGAATTTCAGACTTAATAATCTTCCTCGACGGGTCAATCATGGAAGCTGGATCAGGTGCTGGGGTGTTCTCGGCAAATCCGATTTCTGATGTGGGGGCCTCAAACATAGCTGGTAATGAGGAAACTGACAGACAGACTCGCCGAAGTTTTTGGATCCACAATGGTGGGGGCAGAATCAGATTTTACCATCCGACCATTCACTGCCAACTCCACTCTGTAGAGGCAAATTGCAATAATTCACCCAAACGAATGTGAACGTTTGAATTTCTCCTGGCAGACGAAAATCTTTCTGAAGGAGCCTTAGACAAAGATACATTGGTAAGCTTTTTCTGCAGCGAAGGGTCCGCTCATTCTCTGCCTCTGAAGAATGTTCTTAGGTTTACGAAAGTCTGTGAACGCGCTATTTGACGGTCTCTCCGTCAAATAGGCGATCTCCGGGGATAGTTCAATGGACCTAGCAAAAGTCCGAGTGCTTGGAGCTGCGCTCCCTCTACTAAATTTAAGCACATCACTTGCAAGTCGTTTATCAAATACAAGGGAGTGATGATACACGCGAAGTTCAGTTATAAGCAACACATGCAGTATGTATGCACCCCCAGTTTGGGAAAAGGGTTGCCAGATCTCATTTAATGCCAATAAACCTGCAGTGCAGTCTACATAAGAACAGTCTTGAGTGTATGTTCCGCCTTCACGACTGTTTCAGATGGTGCAGCATTCGTCATCTCAGCAAAGATGCCTACTAGTATTCTGACAGATGTGGAGAGGTGCTAGCGCCAGAAAATGTGTTGCAGAGAATGCTAGCACGTTCGGAGGATTGGGATACAATTTCATGATCCACGATCTGTCCTTAGTCAGAGCGAGCGAACTCCGCCTCGTGATGTAATACTTTATAGTGGTTCCACGAATCAGTGACTAAACCTTAAGAAGCAGGTGAACACTATACTTGCAATGCCGAAATTTAGAAGCCAGAAAAAAAATGATTTGAAGGCATATTAGAAAAGGTAGGTTTGCAGACTTACCAAATTCATTGAAATTGAAATTAGGTCGAAAAAATACAAGCCGGTAAGGATTTGTGGAAATAGGAAAAATTAAAGTGTTCATTTTCTTTCTTTAAACTTACCGAACTTTTGTTAGTCCCCTCATATGCTTGCTGGATGTGAGCAGTATGTGAGAAGTGACCGAAGTTGTTGGTTCAAAGCTCCTCAGTCTTATCGAAATTCGTCCGCAACGTATCATCAGAATATTCTCACCTGGACGGATTTCGAATGATATCTACGTGTATACTGATGGTTGGATCAACATGTTGATTAAAATGCGCCAATGACACCGGATAGGTTACATATTAAGAAAAGGACGCAATTGCCTTGCTAGCTACTCCTTCGACTACCCTGCCATGGACGATATCCCAGAATTTTCTGGAGTCAAACCATAGTGACAGTCGGCTTCAGCCATGTCCTCCACATATCTTTGGATAATTTTAATTGCACGATCCGTTTCTTCTTTAAAGAAAAAGATACACTCGAAATAACACTTCTTCTGAATGAGACCACTTGATCTTAATAAAAACTAAACCGAATAAAAGTGCATAAAAAGTGTGTATAAAATATAGAATAAAATGATTTTGTATGCATGTTGCCATTCAGCTCCTTTCTTTAAAAAATCTGAGGCGTGAGACAAAAAGTTCCGAGAGATAGCAGATATCTTGCCTTGAAAATGTGTTACTTCTTGGATCATATCATGCACTTCACACATTAATACTTTAATTTACCTCCAAATAGGAAATATTCACGTCCCGAAACCTTAAGAGTATTTCCAGAGCAAGCGGTGACGGAAGCGAACTTAAGAGCACCAAATTTTCTAGAAAGTACTCTCGATGAGTCCGGAGGGGAGCGCTGTTACCGAGCTTTTGATGAGTTTGCGCGTAGGTGCCTTAGCTTGCCCAACGGTGAAAGTTAGAATCCTAACAATAAAATTCCGTTTTAACAGCCTCAGTTAGTCCTGAACAGTCGGTTGGACGGTAGGCAAGGCTGTCTGTCGAAGAGAACCCGTAATGTCAACTTAGGCGGGAGTTACGTCCTCGAAGTTTTGGGAATCGGCACATATCCTCTTATCAGTATCCTGTTTTCAGGTGAAGCACTAATCGTAATTAGTGTCAGTGTTCATGGGCTCTGAGTTACTGTTTGCAGGCCTCCAGGAGTAGTGTGTACATACGTAAAAGTGGAAAATCACATATCTTTCAGAAAATCAAGCAAATCAAGTTGAGTGCTGGTGTGACCTGTGATACACATGTATACACGCGGTGTTTTCAAAGTGTACGGAGAGTTCTGAGTGAGCAAATCCTTGCGATAGTGACGTGATATTGCCTATTAGTTGTGAGGCACACGCGATATAAAACCTCTGGAATGTTTACCTAATTAAAATAGTCTTCTCTCACTCGGGAGACGGTAAATTCGGTTAATGGAAATGCAAACATTGAATAATTAACAACAACCCAGAATATCCTCTTCATTGTATTCCTTTCGTCGTTGTCGTCATTGCAGCCGCTTGAATCGTCTAGGCAAGGAGCAGGAACAGGAGCAGCCTGGATTCGCCGGATCGGTTTCCACGAAATGTGAAAATCTAACGCTAAATTATTTAGGAGGATACGTACAATAACTCTGTAGTGTAAGTCTGATGTTGGGTGTTTATTCGGATGGCGGCACTGAATGGCAAATTATTCATTCATTGGGATAAAGAGTCAACTGAATAATTAAGGTGTTGGAGAGTTTTTGAAATACAATTATCCTTGTGCTTTCCTTAGTCGGCGAGTTTATTGGCTTAATGAAACTTCCGGCTGATTGTGTAAATTGACTCACCTTCGTTTTTAATGCGCCTACCTCGCAGTGAATTATGTAGGCTCGTGAAAGCCTATTGAATTATAGCGGCACGTTAGTATCTATCAAGAAACTAAATTTAGACTTTGAACAATTCAAATGCCTTCGGTGTGCTTTCCCACCGGCATTACACATGGAAGTACTCGTAATGTAATGACTTGCCCAATATTGGGATATTGCACGGAAATGTGGCATGAATTACCACTTCATGTACGGTGAATCATTTCGTTGCGTCGTCCTTGGTATTAAAGATTCAGTTGTTGTAAACAAGGCTTCAGGTCAGCGCTAGGTTTTCAGGATGTTGCGAGTTAGATATGTAGTTCCAGGTTTTCGGATTCGAGGAATGTTCCTTTATTTTCAATTGTACATGAATTTTATGATTACGGTCAATAAAGTCTATGAGCCGATGGATCAGTCGATTCTTCTGGATTCGTTTCCTCACTTATAGTTGTGCTTTGGCAATTTATAGACAATGTATCGATTCCGGGAAAATGTATTAATTGTTTAATAGTCCTCATTACCCGATTTCAAATGTACGTATTTACCATGCCCAGACATACTTATATCGACCGGTGCTGCTTACTAATTTGAAGCATGAATATTTATCTGAATGTTATAGATTCACATAGTTAGATAATAAATTTATCCAGATAGAGCTTTAATTGTATATAACGGTTAGTTCCAGTTAATTTTGGTGATCGCTAAGAAATAATGGTTCTGCGGTTGCCGAGGATGTATTTATTATGTTTGTTTGCGGCAAATAATTTCAATGATAATCTTTTGAAGAGGAAAAAAACTTGTTTTTTCTGTTCCATTTAAGTTTGCTCGTACTTTCAATTTGATTTGAAAAAGCAGTAGTAGACAATAAGAAAATCAAAGCTTCATCTCTTTCGGTTAATGTACGTGTGTACGCACCATTGTTGTAGATTTTTGGCAAGGACATGCCCAAATTTCGTATCTTTTGTGCCCTCCTCGATAATCGATGATCTATCAGGTTGTCCACAAAGTTTTCGCACAAATATTAATGTGACAATTAAAAAGCAATTAGCAGACAAACCAAAACAGCAGGTACAACATGTGATATCCCAATGGAAAGGTCAGAGTCCTAACTATAAAATGCATGGTAAATTATCCTTGAAGGATCAGTGTTGTGAAGGATATTCAAGGATAAACATGGAATTCGACAAAGTACATTTTCGTCATTGCATTTTGTACGAGTTTCAAATGGGGACGAAGGTGCCGAAGGCGATTGAAAATTTGTCGAAGGTATTCGGTGAAGGAAAGGTAAAGCGCAGGACAGTTTACGATTGGTTCGAAAAATTCTACAGCGGAGACCTGACACTTGAAGATGAACCTCGCTCAGGAAGACCCTATACGATTGACGACGATATCCTGCGCAACAAACTGGAAGCGAATCCTTTTCTTTCGACACGTGTGCTTGCAGAGGATCTCGGTGTATCAAAATCAGGAGTAGCAGTAGCCATTACGCGTCTTGGATATGTTTTGAAGAGCACAAAGTGGGTACCGCACGAACTGACTGAGCGAAATCTGGCCGATAGAGTGAGAATTTGCTCCGCTAACCTTTTACGGAACGAAAACGACCCTTTTTGGAATCGATTGGTAACTGGCGATGAGAAATGGATTGTGCACGAAAACGTAGCGAAGAAACGAGCCTACACTCATCGAGATCAACCGGGTCCATCGGTAGCAAAGCCGTCTATTCATCAGCAGAAGCGAATGCTCAGTATATGGTGGGACGTTCGTGGCCCCATACACTACGAGCTTTTGGGACCAAACGAGACCATTACCGCCGATAAGTACTGCGAGCAGCTCGACAGATTAAACACCTAGCTACGTTCGAAACGACCAGCATTGGTCAACAGGCGAAATATTGTCTTTCATCATGATAACGCCCGGCCGCATACATCTTTAACTACTCAGCGAAAATTGAGTGAGCTTGGCTGGGAAGTTTTGAGTCATCCTGCGTATAGTCCCGACCTTGCTCCTTCTGATTACCATTTGTTCAGGTCCCTCCAACATTTTCTGGATGGTAAAAAAATGACTTCTGAAGCTGACCTCCAAAGTGCACTTCGCACGTACTTTGAGGGGAAGGGGGAAGAGTTTTATAGAGGGGGGATTTTGAAGTTGCCCGATAGATGGAGGGAAGTCGTATCTAATGGAGGCAATTATATATTAAATTAAATAATTAAAGGTTTTTATAAACTTATCTGATGAATTCTGTCTTTGATTTGTGCGAAAACTTTGTGGACAACCTGATAAAATACTAAGGAATGGTATTTTCATCTTTTTTTGATGATGGGGGTTGCAAATCACAACCGAAAACGTCTATGGTGACGAAATCCCTGTACGATTGTTGGCTGTGTCGCTCAAAACTTCTCACAATATGGTCCAGGCTTCTACGGTACAAGATGGTGACTTACCATGTATTGTTCAGAGATATCAGAGGAGTAAAAGGGAAAAAAATGGTGGGCTGTTAATAGCGTTTGCTTGGAGAATCCTGCAAAACATGATTTGCCCCCCATGGAAAGATGGACGATTCCGCAGCTTATACATCCAAAAATTCAATAAGTGTGTAACGATGGTTTGGTTGTAAATAAAATCCTACTTAATAAGCTGCAGTGGGCGGGTTACCCAATCCGCATGGTGGAAATGACTCAGTTCAGAAATTCTACAGAGATCTATTGCAAAAAGGTGCGGGCCCTAACTAAGCCAGGATGTCATGTAGCTACTAGGGATATCTAATTGGTGGTTCCGCTGTCGATGCTGATCGTGATAATAAAAGAAAAGGTCTATGCATGTACTCCTCAGCAATACAGAAAGGTCATTTGACAAAATTCCACTTTTACACTATAGATGATACCGCGTTCGTTAACACAGTTCGCAAAATGAGCTCTGGATTTCTGTACGCCCTCAATCATCTCTTCGTCAGCACCGATGAAAGGAGACTATTGTACGAAATAATATATCGTATTACACAAGAAGTTTCCCTTTTACTCCTTTATGGAGCATTCGCATAATTCCTTCATATTTAATAAGCCGGTGGTAACAGAATGAGCGCTCAAAGGGTCAATGACAGGGACATTCGAAAGAAAATAGAGAAGCTAATGTTCACCTATTTTGGATTTTGGATCGCCAATTCTATCGACTTAACAAGTGAGTGAGCCCATTTTAGTGTAAATTCATCTAAGAGTTTATATCGTTTTGATAATTACTAGCTCATCCGTAATGTGTTTCTTGCGTAAATGTCTCCAGAAGCATTAAACGGAGACACTGAAAACTTTACTAAATTTGTGAAATGCTGATCGAGCAGGGATACTTCAACCTCTCAACTGTTAATTATTTGGCAGCGCGTAAGGATTGTGGTCAATGTGGGAGTTATACCATGCTGGTATAATCCTAAAATCTTCGGGTTTAGATGGTTTTCAGTTCTTTTGAAGAACCTTGAAACGTGTTGGAACGTGAAGCCTTGAAGACGTTTAACACTAGCTTGTTTATATCCTTAGGCATTTGGTAAGCATTTTATTAGCTTCTTATTGTAAAACATACCAGTGCAATGTCAATAGATCCAACACATGAGTGCTCATATGAAGAGTTTGTAGAGAACCGATTTGGTTTTAGTGCTAAGACCTACCTTTGTAGAAGATAATAGGAAGTATTCAATGCGCTGAACTTTACTGATGTTGAATTCAATGTGGGAACTAAATTTTAGGAATCTATTTGGGTTAACTCTTGCAGTATTAGCTTGCTTGTGAATAAATCTAGATGCAAATTACATAGATTTCCCCCGAAAAGTGCAGACTTTTTTTTGTTTCATTACTAATACAGTAGTATTTGCAAAGGTCTACCAAATGTTTCTTGATGACTTCAACTGCCTAGAATTGAGGTATGAAGAGAAGATGAATGTGTCGTCGTTGATATCCGGGGTGGAAGCATCAGTTGTGAAAATAGGTTCGACCGGACTCTCGAGGTTACTGATACTAGATCAGAAATTGCATTTCCCACGCTACCAAAGAAGTACCTTTATAATAAGAACCATATCGCAAATCTAATCATCCAATTTTCTTTTAATTTATAGCTAAGTCGGATTACCCACACAGAGGCGAAGGCCTAGTCTGGTTCGATTCACATCCTACTGTTGACATTAGGTATTGTGCTCGGAATGACGTGGAGGTAAATAGAAGTGTACTATTTTCCGTGTTTAAACTGGAATCCAAACTGAAGGTTAGGAATTTTTTTTCTGATCCCAACTTTCAGCCAACCTAAATGTTCATAGCCTCCCAAAAACTTGCCCAAGAAGGCAAATGGGGCTAAAGTTTTCTGATTCGTGAAAGATACCTATAAGTAGTTTATGTAGTTATTTAAAACTCCAAGAAAAAACTTTAATGAAGCTGTAGGAAGATTCCCAATGACGAAGTCGGAATTTTCTCCAGTCCGGCAGACTCTTTTCCATATTTTTAATAAGAGCTGTGAGTTGTGATAAACTCAAAAACCGTCACGAGCCCGTCGGTTTTGTTGGGGGATTCCTGAGGGAAAGGTTATAGGTCCATGAGAATTTATACAAATGAAAGACTATTGACTTAAAAATCAAACCCCATAGCCGAGTGGTTCCGAGAAGAATGTGCTTCGAATTGCCTGCTCTAATTATTCCACAAGGACTTTCGCTTTTCTAGGAACACTGCAGATGGGGTGGTGGTTCTCAGATAATCAATTGGGCTGAGCACTGCTTTATAATCAATGTAAGTTTCATCTTCGTTTTATCCGCCGTGGGAATGGCAACGGGAGCAAAATCCACCCGGTTCAGATTTACAAAGCCAGCCTGTAGTGTCCACGAAGGATACTAGCTCTTGCACCCACGAGTCAATGATCATTTCAATGTTCCCACAGAATTATTTAATTAGTGTACACAGCCTGGCCCTTGCTAAAGACCGGCAATCGCGATCGGATATTGTTATAGGAGGACCGAATCCTCCTCGACTTTGGACAGGTGGTGAGCCTTTGCCATCCAAAGTCAATAGATTCCATTCTTAACAATTACCAGCAGAACACCATTCTGCGCGCACCTCTTTCTTCCTGTTTAACCACCGGATGGGAGCTTCTATTATTTTTTTTTAAACATTTACTTTGCCATGTTTTGGTAGCTGCCAAATCTAGCTTCTGTATTTCGGGCAGGTTACCTGTAGTATTTCGCCACGGTATGCGTTTAATTGTGTGACGAAAGTTTGTTGTTCATCAGTCCCCGAATTTCAGATCCTTTTGAAATTTCAAGTCAACTTGGCCCCTCCCTCTTAAAAATTTTCGTAATTATTTGCAGCGCGCTCTGAGGCCGTGTTAATATTTTTAGCTTGACATGTTTTAACGAAGATAATAGAATAGAATAACAAGTTGAAAAATGAGAACTAGGTTTTTTTCCTTACCCTGTAAATATTTTTATTTTTTCCCCGCATACGATCGTTTCGGAGACCACGTGCCTCCTTCTTCAGTGTTAGTACCTAAAAAGATTAGGTAACTGTAAAAAAAAACATGGACACTAATTTCAACTTAGAATAACAACCCTCATTATTTTTCATACACTATTTCGATTCAAATCAATTAATTCATTTTCAAGGTGATTTTTACTTGTTTGAAGATTTTCATAAGAACTATGATGAACTCTATTGTAGATCTATCAAAATGTCCTCCTTTCTTACGTGCTTGGGCACGTGCTTAGTGCTTTATAGTGAGATGCTTTGCACAATTTATAAATGCGTTTTTGATGCAATTCTACAGCTTGTGAATGCTTCCATGTGCTACTCCCATATAGCAACACAGAACAGTAGCACAGAACAGTCTCAACTTGATCTTGGTCTTGAGATAACTGCACCTCCAGATTTTAGACAGAGCAGCGACAGTGTATCTAGCGCTGTTAACATCCAGTTTCATCGTCGGCAAAAACCATACTTCCTAGATGTACAAATTGATCAACGTCTTCGATGTTCTGCTCGTTAGAGACAGTGCGATGACCGATCGACTGAGGACCTTTGTTTTCTTGGCATTAATCTTCAGTTCAATTCTACTTGCCTCTGTTTAAAAATCCGCAGCCATGTGGCGACGGTCCACTGAGAGAGCAAGCAGATGTCATGTGTTTAAGGATAGATGTCATAGTCCGTGGAATTAATCCACGTCCTAGGGACAAGGCAGCATAAAGAACATCACCGATAAAAAGAAGAAATAATATCGGTGACAGAATGCAACACTGGTGAACTCCGCTTTTGACCTCTGAGATTTTACCTCGGTGCAGCATGGAACATTTAGCGCCATCATATGTTGCTCTGATAAGATTAGTCTCTCTGGAATTCCCCTCCTCCCCATTTCAGATGCACTACTTGTTCATGCTATCGAAAGCTTTCTCGAAATCAGGGAATGGAAGATCTGAACTGCGCGTACTGTTCCAAAATGATTTGTATGATGTTGATGTAGTCAATGCACCAGCATCCCGAGCGGAAACCAGCCTAATCTCCATTGATCAAGCTTTCAAAAAGTTCTTTGATACATTGATTATTGATTATTTTAGCTATTATCATTACGAGGAAGGGAGCATACTCCTCCAATTGTCAACTTGGCTATGATCCCCTTCTTTCACTCTCTGAGAAAAGTCTCGGATTCCCAAGATTTCCATTCGAATGGAAGCAGCAGATCTGCAGTAACCGCAGGTGCAGCGATAAATTAATCTGCCGGGGGACTCCGTTTCAGTGCATTCATGGCGAAATGAGTGCTCTTCTGCTTTGAGGAACACTCCATATTTGCATGTTATGGTGACTAGCAATTTCATCCACAAGCCCCCCTTTTCACCGAATGAGATACAATTAAGAAGAGTGGTGAAGTGTACTTTCTACCTCTTTAGCTGTTCAGTATTGTGGATGAGGTCGACCGTTGACGTCCCTCACACGACTATCGAAAGATTTGCGACCACATCGGCGGTGGTAAACATTCTTGAAATAATTGCAATCTGCGGTATCTTCTACTTCCCTAACCAACGCAATACCAAAGTCTCTCTTGTCGCGGATCGGAATCTTGCAGTTAAAAGTCTTTCAGGAACCTTACCTTACGGTAGAAATCAGAAGCATCCCGACCCGGATTTGCGCCCGCTACCACTTGGCTTTGTAGAGTACAAAAGCACATTGCCGTAAGAGGGAGAGGAGTGCTCTCCAGGGTTCGACACCTTACTTATCTTAGGCCTAAACATTCAGCTTATATCGCTAGAATTCCCGCTCAAGTTAAAGAAAGCAAGCATTCTGAAGACCCTACCGTTATCGAGGATCGTGCCCACATTCCAGAAATCAAGCATAGTCCATTTTCGATTACCAAAGGCCGTTGCCATGAGGTCAGCCCCCATCTGAGGCGTTATTGACGTTTCAAAGTTTGCAGGTTGCTAGCCCATAAATTTCTATTACTTTTAGTCACCAGTTACGACAAGCAGGGAAGACTTTGAGTATATTCTTAAGCCCCAACTGATAGGGTTTGGTTGCCTTCGTTCGGTTTGTGAATATGGTGCTCAACTAGCTTCTCTAGACATTTCAGCGAGAATGATTTTAAGCTAATTTTATTTATTTTTGTTAATTTTTGTTCTTTGCACTTGAATAGTAATTTTTCCCAACCTCAATATGAAAACTACATATAAAATCCAAAACAAGTACTCTATATCCTCCTTTGGAATCGATGTTCCCATCTATGTCAGGTACTTTGAAATGCTGAAGGGATAGTATGGAAGCTTTTGCTTAACACTACTAACAACCACTCTGCTAATGTCTCAGTTTGCTTCATTTTAAAAGATTTGCTTAAACGCCTAATCCTCTCCTTTCCAATTCTTCCACCCGTTCTCTCAGATAATGTATTTCCAGAACAATCGTAAAAGTTCCATTCGGTTTTCTAAAAAGGAGCAACTGGGTCGACCCATCCCTCAACCTGCACAGCGTTGAAGTCCCTCCTTGGTTCGTTCCCACATTGCATTTCACACCGCTCAGTCATCTCCCAAACGCGCTTGCGCTTGAGACTATTTCTTAAGGCTGGCTTGGCGAATATGTGGACGTCGTTTTGTAATTCTCCGAATACTTATTTCGGTAGCCACTTGCTTCCTTCTTCAGCTGATTCCACTGTTTGTTTATTTTTTTCGGCATGAATTCAGTCACCGTTGATCGCAATAAGTATTACTATTGAGATACAATAGCACTTGATGATATATTGCAGGTATCATGCCCAACTTAAAACTAATGTTTGAACAAAATTTGACTAAGTGTATTGGAAACGCGTCGTTTGGCATTATTGCTCTGTTGCGCAATTTGTTTGCGGCCCTATTATAATACAAACCTCTTCTTGCTAAATTAGTACGTTTCGCTCCATCTCAGCATAATGTTTAACTAGTGTTGGTTTTTCCTTAGTTTTCAAAAAGAGGCTCTCGTTGTTCCCATGCATTAAAAAGGTATGTGTGATATTACTCTTGCGAAGAATTACCATGCTATTTCATTCCTCTCCTCTTTATCCAAAACCTTTGGGAAATATACCAATAAGTGACTAGTTGACTACGCACTTTGGTCATTTTATGACCAAAGCGCAATTAGTCAAACATCAGTTTACCGCCTCATATCTGTTTGACTTCGCCAACTAACAATTGGAAGTTGGACCCACTTAGAATGCACTTTCCATCATGGATTCTTCAGTTTTACAAAATGGTAGTCTAAGGAGAGATATTCCGAATGCTACCATAGAATGATACTAAGCAAGCGAATTTCATCAGAAGTGTTCCGTTAACATACATTTGCTTACCTCTGCACAAGTTAAGTTCCGGGAATGGTCCTCTTTGCACATCCGTCCAATTTACAACAAGTCGGGAAAGCGAAAGCTTCAGGTATGAGAGGTTTTGTGCTTTTCTTATATAAAAACATCTAAGTGGACACTGGTCTCATTAGTACCTAGCACGTAATGTATATGCATGTATTATGTCAGAATATTTACTTTTGCGTGCTACTGACATTCAAAGTCTTAGCATTTGTATTGAAGTGACAATTTTGACTTATTGCAAGTAATAGTGCGATTTCTACCAAACTTAGGTAGGATCATACTTTATATTATAGTCTGCTGCAAAATTGCATGATTCTAAGATGAACTTAAGATGGGTTTTTCAGTCAGTTGCTGCAAACTGTAGTAATATTATCAACTTTATTTGAACAGAAATCACTATCAGGGGCATTTCGAAGCCTAGCCCAGCCAGGCACCGTATAGTGGCAGTTTTGTATTTTTTTTTTCAGATATTTCGGTTGTGTACATTCAGAGAATGGGTTCGTGAAAGAAATAATCACTTTTCTGCCCCGCTCTCATCGAGACCTTTCATTTGATACCCCACATGACTATATTCCGTGTACGGGGACCCTGCTTAAATTCCACTGTATGCGTGAATGTTTACAGTTCCCCCTTTTCTACCAAATTCGGTGTCAATCGGTATAGCCGTTTCTGAAAAAAATGAGTGTGACAGGCCGATAGACCAACAGACAGACTGACAGGCAGATAGTATACGCATTTTAAAAAGCTTTTGTTTTACACAAAACTGGGACTATGAGGCATGCCCTACAGGGCTCCCAGTCGTTAATTATGTTCATTAGAGCTTTTATTTCCCTCCCTGAAGGTGATATAAAACTGCTTCGACTCAGTAGGATGAGGACCTCATAGGTCGTTCATCATACCGTGCATCATTATATTGTTCCGTAATTCATTTCGGCGCAATCTCGAAACGCTCTATAAAATAGGACACTTGATCATTGTAAATTATATACGAAAGACTAAAGTGCCCAAAGGGCCACATTTGGATTCTCGACCTTGCCTAGCGCTGAGGTAAACTAGATTGTGGCGGTACATTTCAGTTAGACTGCTCTTGGGTGATAGTAGACATTTTGAAAGTTTTTTTTTGAGAAACAAAATGTTATTATTTGTGTCTTTCTGTCCGTCTGTCTGCTTGTCTCTCGCATGCACTTTTCTCAAAAACGGCTATACCGATTGACACGATGTTTGGTAAAAAGGTGGGAACTGTATACACACACCCATGTAGTAAGTTACATCTTTCTATGTTGAGTGTAAGAGGAAGGGGAGGTCATTCATGCATATTGCGTATCAAATGAAAGGTCTCGATTAATACTTTTCGAAGCCAGTCTTAGCTTTGACATTTGCTGAAAAAATCCGAAAAAAAATATGAATCTCCCCCTATACGTTGTCCATATCGATACTGACTCAAATTATGTTAATAATATACTCTGTTTTTGGTTAAATTGACACTTGACCCTAAAGTTCATCCCAGAGTTACAATATGCAACAATGTAGACTATAGTATGAAACATGATATCGGCTAGCTTCATTAAAATATTACTAACAAAGTTACAGTAGCTGAAAATTGTCTTTCCCGCGGTCTGTGTTACCCAAAATGCTAAATATCAATATCACATAAAAGTGAGTAGTTAGATATATTTAATATACATATACATTACGGGCTACGTACAGATGGGATAGTTGTGCACTCAAATATACTTACATAAGAAACAAACTAAACCTTTCATTCCTGATGCGTCTAGCTTCCAGTTTCCCCACTTGTTTGAATTAACCTCAAGTGTCATGCTACTTACAAGAAGATGGGACGACGAGTATCACCTGAATATCACTTACTTAGTTGTCCATAATATAAGTTAAAGAAGGGCAAATGGGAATGGTCAATTTATTTATTTGTTATTTTTTAAATTACAGCAAATTGAAGTGAATGACATAAATAATCCATTTTATTCTTAAATAATTACTCAACTGTTGCACGTGGCGCAAGCTATCATAAATTTTGAAAGTATTTTTCTTAATTCAATTTGTGGTTTCCGGGAATTTTTCAAAAGCTTGTTTGAGCAAATTCTTTCAACAGAAGCCCTAAGTTCACCGGGTGGGTTAATCAAAAATTTCCATAGGCTAGGGAAGGTAAAGTAAATTGTTTTCCGAACAACAGAAATGCCAAGAGTTCCTTTTCTTGCAAACTCAACTGCAGCCATATTGAGTTCCTTTGCTATCAAAAACAAAGGAATATACGAGTATGATGCCTACTAAACGTATGGGGGCTTTTCAATTTTCTGGTTTCCTTAGCGTTTAATTTCCTTTCGAACGGTGCTGTATTTCTCGTGTTTGAGTGCAATTTCCGCTAATTACACCATTCCTTCATTATAACTCATGAGTGGTGGCAGCGTTCCACTTATGTGCATATGAATTTCAGGGATATACTCACATAGACGCACCGGGACCTAATTTGAGGGAAAATTATTTGCCGGGTTCAAAGTGCATTGTATTTCATCGAAAAGATTAACCAGAGCCCGTTCTACAGCGAGTTCGTTGCCGCAACCGTTCAAAACTATGATACAACAAACACGGAGCTTTCATGTTCAGAACCTCATTTGCTTTGATCTGGAAAATAATTATAGCCAGGAGTGATATTTCGCCAAAATGGTTTCACTATTGAGAGGGAAATACAATAAGCTTATTATCAAAATTATTTTAGAACTGACGATTGTTATTAGCAATGCTTTGAAGCGTAAAAGCTTTGAAAACGTTAAACACAATTTTGAAATGATTCGTGTTCGATTGAATAGTGGAACCAGGACTACATTCTGCATTCTCCCTTTTAGAGTCTAATGAGAAGTATGAGGTTCTTTTGTGTACTTTGAGGTGCACTATTTATGCCAAGTCAGTAACTTGCTTGGTACTTGGAGCAATATGAACAAATTGAGTAAAACCTCGAATGGAACTAAAGACTCTTGAAATTTGCTCATAACGTTGATCAAATGACTTATGGTGTTAGCGGCATCAATACATACATCCTACTTCATTGTTAGGTTGCTCTGTGAATAAACTTGTATGCTGGGCTCTCCATGTTTAACAGTTATGCTTCTGGCTACTTTGAAAATGTCCCTTCCCTTCGTAGTTTAATTCCACTTGTCCATTTGAACAAAGATGACGGTACCATGGTTGAGAAGGTAGAAAGTTGACTCTCAATCTAGCTACCCTGTATTCGAATTTCAGTCGTCAAGGATGTTTTTGTCCGTTTTGTAAATGTGATTATAATGAGACTGAAGCATAGTCTCAAGGAATCGGAAGTTGAAAACTTCAGGGATTAAAAGCTTTATTCAACATTGAATGCTCGATATTTGCATGCAATGGAATTCACAGGTCCCAGCTTTCTAGCAAATTTGATATTAATAGGAGTAATCATTTCTGTGGTAGACAGACAGACAGACGGACAGACAGACCATTTAAAGCCGGTTTAAAGGTTCTCGCCGCCCTTACTTACTGAGCATACATGTTTTGCCAATTTTCCCTTTCTCCTTCAGTCTGTTATTGGAGGGTCATGTAGAATGTTTTTATCTTCCGCCGTGGGATGGGACCCCGGGAAAACTTTTTGTAGGCACAAATGGCCAATCTTGTTTCTTCAGACATTTACATTGCCTAGATGCTTCTACTTTTCAATTTCTTAACAGACTTAACTCTGACATGTCTGAGAGTGCCCAAATTTTCTTGCTAAGGACGCAGTTCACCGAGAAATACAAGGGGATTGGTAAGATCATTGTCTTGTACAGTAGCTTTGATCCTATGCTGAGTCATTTCAATCCAAACAATTTTTGTAAGCTGAAAAAGACTCGGTTGGCTGCTAACAACCGTGCACTGATTTCATCGTCATCGCTGTTCCAAGCTGTGATTTTCCACCCTAGATATGAGAAATGATCAACAATCTTTATTGCTCTCATTTTAATAGTCCTATTTGATGTTGTTGGCTCTTTGGTTTTTGTTGCTGACATTACTACCACGTATCTCGTCGTAACTTCACTTACCCATCTCGCGTCAATTGCCGCCTGCTCCATCTGAGTGGAGGTAGACTGTATATCTCGAGTTGTTCTTCCTATAATGTCAATATCCTCAGCATGGGCCAGTATTTGGGTGGACTTGAAGAAGACGATGTTTCGCGAATCATTTCTTCCAACGCCCGGGCCAGGATCACCACGCGAGGGTGGAGATAGCATTTGGTAGTTGAGCTGTTGGTGTTGGTTCAGCAGTCGTTTCCCAGGTTTTATCCTCCATCGTCGGTACCAATCCATATCTCGCCCTTGGACCTATACTGCCCTTTAATAGCTTGCCTAATCACGTTACTATAAATCGTCTGTGGATTTTTGTACCTAGACTAGTCTCAGGTTTGTTTCGCGTTCGCGTTCTCCAGTTCTTCATCAGACCGTTCGTAAGAGTTTTCCCTAGAGTTATATATAGTACCTCTTACTTGGTGCTGGTCACAAATGGTGACATGCTCTGAATAATTTCAAATAAATTTTGCCTCTCAGGAGATAGTCCGATGTTACCACTGTTTCCAGACGCCCAGCTTTGAATGAAACTTGGACAGCTACGAATTCTTTCATAAAGAACTGTGAAAACATATATATTTTTTTTAAAATTCGGTTTGAGAATGATTCAAACTTGTGATTTTTTGCAAGAGGAACCCCAAGTTATCTGCATACCTGCTCCTTGCAGACCTGATACCCGCAGGATCCTTGAGCCAACTCTCTTCCAATGTTGTCGCTGCAAATAGCCCTTGCAATTAATATACACGCAGCTTTTACATGGTGGAGGTTCACCTAGGTTGTCCTAGTGCTGGCCATTAGCTCCATCATCTTTCTGATGGAATGTATCGGAGTATCGTGACGTTCTATAATACTTACCATAAGCGCCTGGGATATACTAACTTCAAACATAGTTTTGCTTGCCCTTACCTTCTGATCGAGAACCTTACTTGTTTGTGGTCTTAGACCAATGCAGAACTTGGCTCTACCGCCTGGGTGCGGAGAGAGATTTCCATCGCTTTCGATGGACCAGTTTGTGTGTGGAAAGAGGTTCTCCTTGTTTGCTTTTCTTTTTTATTGCTTCATTTGATTTCCACGAGTGTGGAGGTTAAGCGGTCCGCCCTAAAATATTCAACAGTAGTACGCTCAAGCTCAAGTTTACTTACTGAAGTGACCAAGTATCAGTAAGCCTTCATCCGAATACAGTCAGTTACCCCCGATTGCGAAAATGTCTCATGGGCACGGTTCGCACAACACTCTAGATTGGTGGAACAGTTTTTCGTAGTAGATCTGTAGCGTTTTGTCAATAGTAAAGTATTCTCGCACAAGATGCGGACAATCAGCTATATCAACCCTTAACGAGGTAGGTTGGCCTCAAGAGAGCAATATTCCGCATCAGTCTACAGTACAGTTTGCTGCTTTATCCCGCAGTAATAGCAGAAGTACGCACTCCGCAAGGAGACCAAGAAATTGCGCGATGGATTTGTCCCGAAATGGGATTTCAATGGATTTATACGACTGAGAACCATTTGGAGGGACAAATTATAAACTGTACCATAAACGTCTTTAATCTACCAAAACACTTGCGATTGGCTGCAAGTTATTTCACAATTGTGTACAACAAAATCATTATTATTTGTGACATGGACAATTCCTTTTCGAGTACACGATGCTATTCCTCACGAGACTTGCTATGGTGTACAGAAGGAGCACATTTGATGGCGGCCGTGTGCTTATTTATTATCTTAGGAGGAGTTTCAATATATATAGTACATGTGTTTATTTTCTGGTTAAAAAAATTGTTTTCCCACTTCCAAATGATAGTCAGATAGACAAACTGGCAACTTTAAAGATGATCACAGTGTGGATGATCAGAATAGTCGTACGCTGATGCCTATAATTTTCATACTTACCCTTTTAGATGGTAATAATTTAATCATTAATAATAATTTTGAATAATTTATGTTATATATGATACATTAATTCTCTCTACATTCTCTATGAAATTAGTCGACTCGCAATAAGTGGGTTATCGATGTATTTGGACGTGCTTAAAAGATTGTGTTCTTAATGAAAATGAATGAACCAGTAAATGAAGGCTTTGCTTTCATTTTAATATCATATTGTGTCATTTCCTCGGACAACTAAAGAAACTAAATAACACGAATACTACACTATAGAAACAACACAATCTGATATCCAAATATACCACACTCTGCGATGTACTGCTAGGCAAGGTAATAACTTACGTTAGACAATGGACTTCTTCTATTCTGGCACTTCTCTCATTTTCATGCGATAATATTCTTTGGAGGACAAATTGCTAATGCTGTCCCTGAGATTTCTATAAAAATTTCACACTCACATAATCGGGGGACGACAGATTCGCTTTTTGGAGATGTTTATTTGTAAAATAATTCATGATTTTTTTGTCAAAATTATCCATATCCACTATAAATAGACCCTTCAAGAGATCTATATCACATAATCAATTATAATAAGGATCAGCCTTTGTCCGATTATGTACTTGATTTACTGTATACCTATAATTCAGTAGAAATCCATTTATTACTCAACGAAGTATATCAAAGGATATTTGAATAGAACAACAAGTTAAGCGAAATGGAAAATGTCCTTAATATCCACATTATACTATTTCTGTTATTCCTATATTTCAACGTATCATATGCCTAAAACTCTAAGATATTTTTGGCCCCGAAACATCAAAATAACTATCGCTTTATCTTGTGTCATCTCCACAAAGGCACGGTCATCTATATCTAAGCACGACTATGAACATCATTCAAGAACAGGATAGCGTGCACTGGATAGTCATCCAAGTAATTCCTACATAAAATGACTTGTATATTGTCCACTGGCAACACTGAGTTGTTGTAATATTAGTGAATTGTCGGTCGGCTTGTGGTTCAGGGTTAACTCGATGGAGCCTTATCCATTCATTTCCAACGCCACAAGTAACGAATGGTAAAACAAAGGCCTTGGAAAAAGCTCATTTGCATTTATTATGCAGGTACCTAGGGAATGGAACGAGGCAGACGCCATATCGCTCTTCGTGTTAGCTCCAGGGGGATTCAAAGAAACTCTGTGCTCATAAATCCTGTATGCTTAATGGATTTACATTGTTGTAGTTCGGAATACCAAACCCATGTAATGATATTCAGGTATTAACTGCCACCGCTGCCACTGCTTCTACGGGAACCCTTTTCCGTTCCTGGCCCCATTCCACATTAAGCTTCATTCAACCCTTACATCTAGTCTAGAGAAACGTGAGATTTGATTGAAAAATACTCTCTGAATGAGTGATAGATACTCGGATAGCATCCAGTCGGATACATGCATAATTCTCTATTTCGTTCAGACGCCTGACGGATAGAAGAAAATTGATGAAACTGTGTTGGCCTTTTGAACTTTTGGCAGCTGTCCCTCAATGCAATCCGTTGCGGAATAAATTACCGTCAAGCTTGCTATCGCCCCCGATTGTGATTTGCATTAATTGTCTGACGAGAACAGGGTATGTACCGGGTTGTCTTACAATAACAAATGTAATCGCGGAACGTTTGCCATTCGCGCTCTTGCAAGCGCCCACGGCAAGATTTCAAAATTGATGGAAAGCTCTGACGAAAAAACACATATGTATATGGGTATTTACCATGGGCTCTGTCCAAAGTCGGCTTTAAAGCGATTGTTTACAAAGAATATTTTCCTGCACAAAAGTGAAGCCAGTTGACTTATTGATGGGGTAAGGACGCAGTCTCAGAAGCGGAATGAGAGTTATGTGTCCAAATCTGAGTGTTCTCTAACTTTAACCCCGTCATTTCTGCATCAGTGGCACGGCTTTAGCAGTAAGCTACACTATCTTTTTGGATAACTGGATTCCAGATAAAAAAAATGTTGCATATAATAGATAGCCAGTGGTACTACGTCTACTATGAAAAACTTTCCACTAAAATCTGCGTTCCAGTACGACTTGGCCATTGCTCGCAAGGTCAGGCCACCACTACACTATAGAGCTTGAAGTAGTTCAATCAATTTATAATGCATCCCATCCGGAATTTGAAATAATAGGTTTGCTTGTAATCGCCAACATTCAACTTGATATCAAATTCGTTGCTTTCAGCTTCTTCAGTTATCTAACCGAATTTGAAATAAAATGGCTAAATAGCCAGACCGCACAATCGAAAGATGGATTGCATTCTAAATTAAAAGGAAAATTGTAGGCTGGATTCTCAAATGAAACCTCGCTACCAGGGACATTCGGGTTCAAGTCCCAGTTATTTTTTAATCAAATGGTCTTTTTTTTTAAAAAAGTCGAAAAATCGTAAGCTCGGTGCTTCGGGTATGAAAGGTTTTATTGATCTTTCATGTAATAATATTGGGGTGCACGATGGTTTCATTTAGCTCGTAGTATATATACGTTGAATATACCCGATATTCAATTAGATATGGTACTGAGATTTTGTATCGTAGGCAGTACCCCCTACCCTTCGTCGCAAGTGACAATACGATGCAAAAAATCTTCCCGATTGTGTCGTCTAAACAGCAGTCCATGCGTAAGTAATCACCTTTCCACGTCTTTTGCTAAGGTTTTGTGTAAAAAAAACTCTTGTCCTCGTGTTAACATTCGAGTTTCTCTCCTATTCATTCTTTCAATTGACTTCTTCCTGCCTAAGCTTCTTATGGGGCTATGGCTTTCCGACTTCGGTCCATATTCCCTTTGATTTCAATATATGTTCCATTATATTTTCGGGTGTAAAATGCTGGCCAGTTGCAGCTTCCAATGCAGCCCTCTGGGCTCCGAATCTCGGACATTGAAATAAAGCGTGTTCTACGTCCTCTGCGAAATTCGGACTTTAGGAAATATGGTGAATTATCATTCCCAAATCGATTAAGATAATCTCGAAAGCCTCTGTGTCCGCTCAAGAACTGGTAGGTTCGCATGATCCATTTCCAGACAACTCATATGATTCGATGGGTCCAGTGACCTTTTTCTGACTCGACCCAATTCTCTTGCCATTCCATGACAGTTTCAATTCGTGCGAACTGCCGCCGACGCTCGAGCATAAAGCCGTTGTCCTTCTCTCGTCAGAATCACAATCGGGATCATTCCTGCTATCAAGCAGGCTAATTCATCGGATATTATTCTGAAAGTGCGAAATTTTCGGAGTGCACTTGCACGATACGCAGCCACAATCTTTCTCTCATTTGTTTATAGTAGAACCAAACTAACCACCCTCGAAATAAGGAGTCGACGGCTTTGTGTCACCCACAGTTGGTAGCATTCGCGCGTTGCACACTACACATGTGATTTGAAGTTTAGCCTCTGGTCAATCATTGCGCCTACTTGAGTGTAGGCTTGGAATGAATAGTTTTTGTTCCAATTTTGATCTTCTTGGACATGCACTTTCTCCGCTTGGTAACAAGTACTACTTCCGTTTCATGTCCTGGGAGGAGTGCTGGGAAGCACTCTGTAACCAGAATTTAATGTCATAAACTGCCTCATTCATATAAAGCTCGATAAGCATATTTGGCGCTACATTCACCGCTGCCATAAGGGCTTTGTTGGGAATACTATCCAAGCCAAGAGCCTTATTTTCTGCTATTTGCTTTGCAGCTTCCAGAACCTCTTCCTCGCTTACCATTGGGATTTCGACGGAATCCACATGAACAATAGGAAGGCTAGCGATATTCACATTTTGTGAGAAAAGCTTTGTCACTGTCTCATCTAACAAGTTAGGGGATGGATGGCGAGCATTTATTTTGATTTTGCACTTCACTATTTTGTAGATACCGCCCCAGTGGTCCGAATCAGCTCCTTACACAGTCGCATTCTTTGATTTCTAGGTTCTTGTCGTGACTTTTCGCCAATCTGGGAGGCCTTATCATTTACGTTTCATTCTATCATTGTATTTAGCAGCAGAACCTCTCTCCCTCCCGCCTTTGTAAGATTTGGTACCACATAACAGCTGTAGATGGATATACTCTTGAGGATCTTCCTTGTTCCTTGTATGGCACGATTCGACTGTGTAGGCCTTTGTATTGTTCACAGACAATGCGACATCAATTTTATTTTCAATTATCGTCTGAGAGAGCCGGTCCTGAGCTGCTCGGCAATGGTTGAAATTTAGTTGTAAGAACCTCATTTACGCATAGTATTCATCGCTTGCGCACCTGTCGTGCACACTTGTACAGTTTTTGGTCATGTGCCCATACTGTAGACATTTTAACATCTTTTCAGTGAAATCTCCTTTCGTAGCTGACAGACAACCCAACCGATCCGATACTGGCAGTAATAGCTATTTTCGCGGCTTCAAAAAGTAGACTTATCGACGCAGTTTGCGTATCGACATACGCCTTCTGTAGCCGTGAGGGTATACTTAGCTGGAACCGTAGAGCTTGGCAAATTTCCTCCTTCCTAGAATGTCCTCATCTATGTTATTACATTTAATGACTACTTAATTTGTACTCAGCTTTACTTCTGACGTTTCCGCCAGTGACGACTCAATCTTCTTCTGCAAGTCTTTTGACTAGGTTGGTCGCCCTTCTGTGTTCGCCTTATAGAGTTCCCACTTTCATCTAGACCCGATAAGATGGTGCCGGTCTTAACCTTGCACAGAATGTCGGCTTATGAAAGATTGCTTTTTTCGTTATGATAAGCGCATTGGGTGGGCTTCTCTTCTGTAACTTCCTCCTGTGTTCCACTTCAATGCGTGCATGGGCATTTTCATGCACAGATGAACCAAACTGATTATGGGAAAGATATCCAGAACACGAAACCAATATAGTGGAAGAAAGGAGATTAAAACTTACTGTGCAGGGGGTCAGAACCCCAGTACAGGCGGCAACCAGGCTCCCGGTCGTCGACATCTTAGACACCGTTGCATCTAATACTGCCTTCCCGAGAACGCCTGATCCAAAAACATGGGGAGACGCGTCACAGACTGGTTATTGGACAGATCACATTGGGGTGATTACAGCTGGTCGGGAAACGTCACGGGCAATTGCCGAATTCATAAAGGACAAACACAATGCGCACGAGGCCATCAAAAACGTTGTCAGGGCCATTCGTATTCTCCACAACAGTGCTAAGAACGGAAAATACCCTGAAGAAAGTAAACGCTACTAAGGCAATACAAGCGACGATATCTCAAAATCCACAGGGCGGTAAACTTGAAAAGAGGAGTTGAACGTTTGTTTTGGATTTTCGCCAGACGCGAGAAGGCAAAAATGTTCTCTCACCAAAAAAGGGGAAGACCAACAAAAAGACCGAAATTGTGAAAATGGCGGCGCTGGCTTTAACGGTGGCAAAGGAGATGGAACTAAGCAAGCGTGGACCAAGGTTGTCGGAAAGAAAAACGCATCAGGGAAAAGAAGATTATGGCTCGAATTGAAGACTCTGGAAGGCATATAAAGGCACGCAAACGGTAACTATAAGTTTACCGGCTGAGGCAGCGTTCAAATCGTTGTTTTCCGACTCGAATAGCAGGTGTCCTGAACCGCTGCTTCAGATGCCTTGATTTTGGCTTCATAGCAGGGAAATGCGACGGTAACTGTGACAGGTCACAACTTACATAACAATTCACCTCTTCTCCTCGATATAGTGATTGCGCTCTTCCCCCCGGATAGAAGGCAGCGCAAAAAATATAGAGAGACATTAAACGTCCAACCCTGCGATAATTAAAGAGGAACTTGCGGAGATTTGGAGGAGTATCGATGGTAATGAAGCTCTCAATGTTCCAAATAGAGCCCTTAAACTCTCTATTAAGAACAGACTCGACTGGTTTATCGGGGTATTTGAAGCATGCACGGTAGAAAGAATTTTCTCCACTCGGTGGTAGAGGTAAAAAATAATTTTGCCACCGAAGTCGAATGAGCAACCGGGAGATCCATACCGCCCGATTTTCTTATCGGCACAGTAGGAAAGATGCTCGAAAAGGGCATCTACAATAGGTCTCTCTTTATCATAGAATATAGGAATAGCCTTTGCGAGCGACCATTTGGCTGCTGTAGACTTGGTTTTGAAGCAGGCTCGAGATGCGGTGTCGTCGAATAAATGATGTAGCGTGGCTACACTGGTTTTCAAAAGCTCGTTCAATTCAACCAATGCAGGTATAGTAAATACGTTCAGCGCTTATTCAAAATATTTTGTGTACTCGGTTTATTGAAAGGGAAAGCGCTGTCACTATATCAAGAAGATACGGGCAGATTAGATGTGGTGTTCGCTGCCTCATCTTCTTGGTAAAAACCCTCTACGCTGTTTCCTAGGGGTTTTGGTCTGTTTGCGTGCAAATTTCTTTAAAGCATTCCAGCGTGCTGATGCGCACAGTCTGCTTAAGCCTACCTCCAAAATTTGTGGGTACTTCCCATTTTTGGCCCTTTCTCTACACTCTTCACGTTCGGGAATATAAAACAGTTGGCAGCTAATTATTTTAGTTTTATCAATAAATAAATCATTAAGGCAAACAAATTTTCCTCTTTAGACGATGGTAATGAATTTTATGCGATAAGTTCCTGGCTAAGCTACTTGGATGTGGAGCAAGTTTATCAAAGTATGTTAACCTCAACTGATTAATTTCGTCGTTTATTTCTAAGATCCCCAAGTCACTGTGGATATTGTAGCTTTTGATGTACCACCTTGCGGAAGTAATCGTTCCCAATATTTTTGACCGTATTCTTTGAAGGATATCGATATTGAATGTGCGAGCAGATCCCCAAAGTTGTCCAGATTGGCTTTATCGCTGTGTTGTATATCAGCACTTTCAATTGCAAGGGTAGCTTGGAAAATTTGTTGAGTCACCAGTGCAGGTTTCTGAATCTTTGGTTGTCCTGAGTTTTTTTTTGGTATTTTACCTCCCTAGACTGAGAAATGAATACGCCGTTAGACTTAACTCGGGGACATGTTCGTTTCTTCTATGTGTGCACAACCTCTTTCATGTGATTCTCGGTGTCTCGAGATGCAACGCTGAATGTGTGCAGGGTATATCCGTATCATCAGCGGAGGTAGAAGAAAATAGGCGATTGTTTGGCAAATCTGCAGTTTATATCAAATAAAGCAGGGGACCGAGGGAGGAACTCCCGCTTTGATATTACATTCTCGTGATATGAAAGTTTTTTGATTAATAACAAATCTTCTGCCATTCAGATACGACTCGAGAATTTTATAGGTATTCGTAGATAGCATTTCCTTGATTTTGTAGATTAGACCTTGTCAAATGCTTGTGCAACGTCAAGGGATACGGTCGAGCAGTACTTTCTATCTTCCAAAGAACAGCTTATCTCGGAGACTAGTCGATGAACTTGTTCGATAGTTCCATGTTTTCTTCTGAATCCAAACTGGCGCGAAGGAATAACCCCTTTTTTGTCCAAGTGTTGTTGTAGCTTGGATAATAGAAGTTTCTTGAATAGCTTCGATAGTGAATGAAGAAGGCTTTTCGGCCTATAGCATATGACGAAGGTAGGATCTTCACCTTCCTCCGGGATCATCGTTATTTCTAACAATTTCCACCATTTCGGAAAGTAGTCGGGGCATATGACACCATTAAATATGTGTATCAGTTGAGTGAATGCAGATCTTGGCACTTCTTGGATCACTTTGTATGTAATAAGGTTGAAATCAGAAGCTTCTTGGGATCAATGTGGTCTTCCGAGAATCTTAAGACTTCGGAAACTTTGAAAGGTCGCGACTGGTGTGCACCTTTGGGAATCAAAAGTGGCAATTCCTTCTCCGTTATATGTGGGTTTGGTTGAAAAAGGCCTCTCAAGTGCTGAGCAAAGATTCAACTTTTGTCGGCATCACTCCTCGCCCAACTGCCGTCCGACAGTCGGATTGGTCTATTAAGCCTCTTCACCGTTCTCCAAAGGGAATAATTCGTGGCCGCAAAAGGTGCTAGATTTTCTAGGAAACATTTCAGAAATTTATCTTTCTCCTTTTTCAATGCTTTTAGTAGCTCCTTTCTAGCCGCTGCCGTACTTTTTTCGAATTCGGGGATCTAAACTGTTGCAGTCACTCCTCAGCTGTCGTTCTTAGGAGTTTGTGTAAAACAAAACTTCATTAAAATCGATTCACTGTCTGTCTTTCTTTCTGTTTGTCTGTCACACCCGCTTTTCTCCAAATAGGCTATAGCGATTTGAACGAAATTTGCTAGACATATGGGAACTATGAAATCCCACGTATACGATGATTGACATAAATTTACGTTCAGTTTAAAGGGGAGATCTCCATACAAAGAGGGGATGTAACTAATTTTTCATATATATAGTCATGTCGGATATCAAATGAAAGGTCTCGATAAGTACTTTCCGAATTGAATATTAGCTTTGACGTAAATTGTAAAGTGCGCGAGTCAAAATACACAGACTTAAAGTGAAACAGGACTCATTTCCGGAAACCACCCAACCGACTAACCCAAAAAAAATCATCCTAGGGGTACTAAATTTTACACGGGCATAGAGGAGTATCGCACATACGCATGCCACATTTCATAGAATTCCGGCTATTAGTGTCTAAGTTATAGCAGTTCAAACTTACCAATTTTGTGCGAATCAACTGCATCCTAAGCCATGCAATAAGATGCCGTCATAATTAACGAGAATAATTGAGGAGTAAAATATCGAAATTCCATTCATGAAGAATCTATTTCTCCGCAGCCCTTTTTTGCATCTGTTGTAAGTTAATGTCGTTCTGAATAATATTGAACTCTTAGTGTCAAGCATATAAGCTTGACTATTATCAATGCAGTGCTTTTCAGATCATTTTTTTCGTGTAAAGGGATCTTTGAAAGATAGTGCACAGTTGAATATTTAACTATATACGGAACTGTCATGCACTCATCGTTCCTCACATAGGAAAACACAAAACCATTTATACCTGAAGCGTCTAGCTTCCGGTTTCCCGACTTGTTTTCTTATAAACCGGTCTATTATTTTTGAACACTTTGGATGATCTGAAACTGCACATTGGGAGTTTTTTGTTGCATGTAGGGCAGCTGATCTTAATACTTCAGTAAAACAATGTACAGCTTGGTCGAGTTCGATGTTTGATTTCAAGGACACATTTGCTTTTAAATGCGAAGAGATATATTTCCGATAACCTAATCAGTTTTTTTTTGTCGTCAGTTTGGTAGACTGGTTGGAATTGGTTGGAGATTTGAAAAAGGTATGAGAATCGGCGAATGGTTGGAACTTAAATCAAAGCAGGATTGCGCAGATAGTTGGTTTCTCTTTTTATTTCCCGTTATGCCAAAGCCGATAAGATCAGTTATTTTCTGGCGATCAGTTGGCCAGTAGGTTGGATGTCCGTTCGGTAATACATCGGGTTCACAGTTTGTCGATATGGCAACCCAGAGAGTTTGGCCTCTAGGGGAGATCAGTCTCGAGCCGCCATACGTAGGTTTGGCATTGAAGGCCCCAACTAAAATAAATTTTCTACTGAGCGAATTGACGAAGCTTACAAACTGTTCTGTAGAGATGATAAATCTTGGAAGGCAACATACAACCGAAATTGTAACCGAATTCCCCCATTCTACTACGCATATAGATGTGGCTTGCAAATAGTCCTTAGCAAAGTGTTCCATGACGTAATCCTTTACTCGATTTTTAATGGACATTCCTGAACTTCCACGACCTTTTCCATTAGAGTGTTTAATATCGTAAACTTTGAAGTCGGCTATCATAAAATTATATTTCTTGGTGAGATGAGTCTTCGATATAAGGAGGTTGTCGATCCCCCTGTTGACAAGGAATGCTTGCAATTATATTTTATCATCACCATCAGTTCTTGCATTGATGTCGTAAATTGGTTTATGCTTGGAATGGGTTGCACCATTATAGATTCTAGATTAGTTGCTGATTCGATACGCTGTGTTGATTCGAGATGATTGAATTTCACATTTCTTTGGTTAATTTACGATCGTGAAAGATCACGGCAGATCATTCTTGCTCGAAAGCATGAAGTCCACAATTCCTTCCTTTCAAACTTTCCTAAATACTGGATATCTGCTGCTACCCACGGTGTGCCTATAATCAACGTCCTTTTACCCTTGCAAAACGTATCTTCAGGGTCAACCCTGCACTTCCTGAATATATGACCTTTTTAACCTATCATAATTACCGATGCATTTCACCGCTATGTGGCCAAATTCAAATCAGCTAAAACAGCGCTTGAAGGACGCCTGTACTCTGAGTCGGCAAACGGCCTAACCTATTTTTGATTTATTAGCCGTCAGGTTAGCTTGCGTTGCTTTATATGCCTTCCTGAGGCGTCTGATACTCTTCAAAACCTAGTTGTCCGAATTGTTTTTCTGAGGCCCCGCCAATATGTTCCTTCGTGTGACTTCGTCAATGTCTTTACTAATGTATATAATACATAAAAATATAATTATCACAATCGCTTCATTTTGACCTTGCCAATAGCAAATCTACATCTTAGGAACGTCTGATTCGGATTGGGGCCGTATTCTTCTTTTCCTTCAGGCGCTGTTCATTCTGCTGACCTCCGACTTCTTCGATTCATTTTGGGGTTTTACTTCTTTTGAATTCATTAAAGCCGAAGCCGTGTCGTTCTCGCAATTGATGTACTCCTTTTAAATTCCTCCTTCCCCAGACTACTTGTAGTATTAGATACAATGGTGGCCAAGTAATCCTCTACCGAGACACTGGATTCGAGGGATATTGATAGGATCGGGAATCAGGTTGCTCACTCCCAAAAGCCGCCGTTATTGGGGTTCCGAGCCACTGCACCGTGAGCTTTACTCTCTTTTCTTGCTTCAAATTAGTTTCTTGTTCTGGGTGTCCTTCCCATAGCTAGTTTGGTCCACGGGAGGTATTTTCCTTCCTCCTATCCGGGACACACACTGCCAAATACGAACAAGTGCATGTCCTTACTTGTCCGCCGAGGATTCTCTTACCCGCACGAAGGGATGCACTTGATTGGAGATCTGGCAACTCGTCACAGATTAGTCTGTTTATCTCTCTATCGCATCGGATTTATTGCAAAACGACTAAACACTTCGTCGAGAAATTTAGTTTGAACGTTTGGTCTGTGACTCCTTTTACATACAATAGGGGTGGGATTATTTAACCAAAGGAATCATAGGGTAATAGCCTGTATTTGTTTGCTTAAAATGAGCATAATATTTATGTCTTCAATATGTACATGGATATGTATATCTTGTAGTTTGGAGATATATGACGGAATATTTTGAATTGAATTTTTATCTACGTACAAACACTTAAACGCACATTAAACGTTCCCCATATAAAGAAACCAGAAAATCTTTCACCAATGAAACATCCAGCTTCTTATTAAGGTTTTGTGTAAAAAAAACCCTTATTTAAATCAGTTTACTGTTTGTCTGCCTGTCCGTCACACGCATTTTTCTGGGAGACGGTTATAGCGATCAACACCAAATTTGGTGGAAAGGTGGGAACTGTGAATGCTCACTCATACAATGAGTCACATTATTCTATGTCGAATTTAAGCGGGATCCCCATACATGCAAAAGGGGGTGTACATTTTTTTTACCAGTTATGTGGGGTATCAAATGAAAAGTCTCGATTAGTACTTTTCAAAGCCGGTACTAGTTTTGACATTTGTTGGAAAGGTGGGGAGTGCGAGAGGTCGAAACTGAGCATTTATTTAACGTATCCAACTGAAACTTCTGAAAAAAATCGCGAGACTGCCACTGCATGGTGATTAGGCATATCCTTCATACTGATATCTGTTCAAATAAAGTTAATAATAGTATATTCCTATATTTTTTAGTAATTGGCAGTAAACCGCCCTTAAGTTCTTTCTAGCACCAGTCAGTAGTAATGGGGCAAATGTCTTTATATAAGAAATACACAAAACCTTGAGTACCTTAAGCATCCAGCTACCGGTTTCCCGACTTGCTTTTATAACGCGACTCAAATATATAATAGCGCTGTGAACACCAATTGACAAACACAAATTTGCACTCTTCCGAGAGCGCTGTTTTATTATCATAGTTAATACTATAATATGTTTGGACATACCGTAGTGAATTATAGACAATTTGGGTTGTCGAGGATATGCCCTTGTCATAGGCTCGAAGATCATTATCATATTATCGCGAGAAAGTGATCCCACTATCACAGTTGGTGTAATATTTGACCATAGTCTCGAAAACATCCATTGAAAGAAGATCAATTTCTTCATAGTTTGTTTTATTTTTTCCTTTTCAGTTTTATCACTTTCCCAATCAATGCCAATATCAAGAAGTTCTCGCATTTAAAACATAAAAAAAATCTCTTAACTGAGCACTGTCCTGCTGCTGTTATTGGATGTTGTTCGCCGCCTACATAATGTTTACCCGAACCGAAACGCTGTTAGCATCAAATCACTCAATTACTTTCCAATTCCTGATTTTATCCACGGGTATTGCCGAAAGGGACAAATCAAGTTCGTAATGAATTTTCCACTCAATTCTGTCGAACACGAAACGACCAAACATATTAGAAAAACTGTAATCCACCTCTCGTGCTTAATCCTGTGGGGCTGGTAGCGAACAGAAAATGGTCTACACAACCTTAAAATGCTCTGATCCCAAGACCCTCCTCGACATGTACCTATTTGATTCTCGACAACTCCTGGTTACAAAAAATGGAATCTAATGAAGGAAAATCCAGCTCCAAGTTCCTTTCAACTTGAAATTATCTCCGTCTTCGATCCAAATATCCGAATAACCTCAACTACAAACCACTTAAGCATTCCAAGTATTTTGAATCCCAATCTTCTTCGGGTCAAATCCCATAATCCTATTCCGTTTCGAGTTTCCAGTTTTCAAGGAAGTTCTGTAGGGGAGGGAGATCTAAGGGCAGGCGATTCCATCCCGTGGTTGAACAAGATTGAGGGTTGGATAAAGCAAATACATTCTCAATCAATTAGATCCCCTGACACGGACATTTATACAGAAGTACCGGCCGACAACAATGGCATTGAGTGGTAACAATAATTCCATATTTTTTGTGGTTGTTTTTAATTACGAAACTTTTTTAATTATGACCGATGGCTATCGAAGGAAATGGACTAGGAAGCCGAGGAAGAGCTGCCGGCGTGGCTTCCTGCCAGGGGTCGTCTTGCCGTCTTGGTGTCGTTTACACGCAGTCCGGGACGGCCAAAGAGAATGCGAAACGCAAAACAGAAGAAATCCTCACGAAACAGATGAAAACGAATGTAGTCTGGCAAACTTTTAATGAAGATATTTTACGTCTGAATACGTGACATAATAAAAGACTTAATCCCTGCTTAATCTCGGTCGGAGGCCAGTGAATCTACAATGTACACGTGGCTGTATAAAATCAAAGTTCTAATGCTTCTAATGGTATTACTGACGTCATTTGCGGTCCGGTAATACTGATATTGGGGGATTTAGGAATTAAAACAATGGCAAGTGCTGTATTGGAGACTGTCACTACTTGCAGTGGTTTTCCAAAGTATTTACTTCAAGATTTCTTGGTCTAGTTCAGAATTTCGATGGGTTTGATATAGCATTTCCAGTAGAAACAAATGTGGTTACCAAGAACTTCTCCAGAAATTAATTTAATTAAGCGAAGTTTACAACCACATTTAGCAGTATTTGCATTAAAGACGATGATTTATTCGCGAGAGAAAATTAATAATAATCGCAGGTAATTACGCTATTTAGTTAACGCTGTTGCTCGAATATAAGATGGTGGGCCATTTCGTAAGCTATAAGTATAGGCTACAGCTTTGACGGAGAACATCGTAACTACATTGTCGACTGATATGTTTTGAAAATTATAAATGATGGTTTCACGTACTTTCGCCAATTCATCATCCAAAATGTTTTACTTTATATTAGGACTTCAGGAATTAGCCAGAATGAGTGAGCAAAATAGTTACATTTACTACATATTTCTGGCCTGCGAGACTAGCATTTCTCTATTTTCTGATTCTATGGAGCTATCAGGCATCAAATTTAGATCTAAATCTTCTGTATAGCATCCATAAAACCTTATTAGAAGTCATATTACCTTTGCATGAAAGTATAATTTTGTTCTAGTGTGACTTTAGTTTAAGTCTGTTAGAAAGTATTACGTATAACACATACAACTGCCTGGGTTTGAAATGAAGTAATCGTTTGGGCTAAAATCTAAAATCAAACAAGTCGGAATACAGGAAGCTCGCGCGTCAGGTATAAAGGTTTTGTATTCATCTTATCTGAGAAATTTCAACGCACATTTTTCTATCCGTATATAGCTACAAATCCAACACAACCCTTCATATTTTTCCAAACTACGAGACATACGTACATATTACAGTCCTAGGTATTACCCTCACCCTAAACAAACAAACTGCCTATTTCTGAATACTGTACACATATATGCACATATATAAATTGATCGTACCCATATTTTCGATTTATTTCTTATATCTATTTGAATTAGGCACTTCCCGCAAAGTTCATTAGCACGCATATATTATATACCTACATTCACACATGCTAGTTGACAAATAACTAAAAAACCAAAACAAAATAATTCTCTGCGACCCAATTCATAAAAGCTCATTTCGTTATGGTATTGGCGAATTGATATGTGATGATGACGTCATGCAGGTTGTAGAGTGCACGAAATTCACAAAAAATTGTAAAGTTTCATCCTTTATAACTTTGTTAATAATGGTTGGATTTTCATCAAACTTGGCCAAACTGTGCATTATGTTCTTCATTACACGCATTTTGTACTTCTGGGATGAACATAACGGGGGTGCCGGGTAAATTTCTAAAATGTGGAAATATACTATTATTAACTTTATTTATGCAGATATCGGAACCGGATATATTTTGAGGCCTAGATTTCGTAGAGATGCACCACTGTGATTTTTTTCAGATTTTTCGGTTGGATAAATTCTGAGAAGGAGACCTGTTACACTTTTTGGGGGTCGTATTTGGAGCCCTCACTCCCCTATGTTTTACCCAATATCAAATATTGTACCAGTTTCGAAAAGTACTAATTGAGACCTTTAATTTGATACTCCACATGGCTACATTCTGTGAAAAAAAAATTCGCACCCTCCATTCACATGTATGGGGAGCCCCCCTTAAACGTAACACAAGAAGGCGCCACTTACTGCATGTAAAGGGAACACCAGATTACATACTCCCACCAATTTTCGTGACAATCGGTCTAGCCGCTTCCGAATAAATCGGGTGTGACAGACAGACAGACGGACAGACAGACCTTTGAGGAATGGCCAGATCTCCCATCAGGCGCGACCCCAGCTGGCGGATGGGGGCATACCTATTGATGTGTAAATATGTGTTCATGCACTTTTCTTTTCTGACTGTGCATGGGCTAGTGTTTGCTCATCTCTGGTGCGCGGACCAAAATGGCTATGGGAAGGATACCCAGAATATAAAACCACCATGGAAGACGAGAGAAGGAGTAAACTTACGGTGCAGAGGCTCGGAATCCCAGTACCGGCGGCTTTTGGGAGTGAGCAAGCGGGCTCCCGGCCGTCGATATCCCTCGACCGCAGTGCCTCGGTGGTGGACAACTTGGCCACCTTGGCATATAATGTTACAATTGATTTGGATCTGGAGAAGGAAGTGTTCCAGTGAAGTACGACCTTACCGAGAACACCAGTAGCAAGAACAACCAAGGACGAACTGAAGATGGACCGTTGGACGACGAAAGCTGTGACAACACCCACCGCATATGTTCAAGATACGCGACATCAAGAGGTGTCCCAGGAACAAGGAAGAGATCCATTCAGAAGAAGCTCGTCAACTTTGAGATCTCCACCAATGCTAAAAACGATGAAGGATAAACTACAGGCAAGATCAATAACTGCCAAAAGTGAAACAGCGTATAAAAGGAGTAACCCTGTCGGGGCTTATAGGGAGCGGAGTCCCGATCCGGAGGAATTACCCTGTGTTCAGCTTGGGGCAAAAATAATTGAGCTGTCCGAGTTTATCAAGGACAAGCACAACGTGCACCAAGCCATAAAGAATATGGTGAGGGCTATTAGAATCCTCTATAATAGATCACAGATGGAGGAAAAGAATAATAAGGACACGCCGAACCTCGCTGTGCCAACAGTATCAACAGTATCACAAGCGACCCAAGTGACGCCTAATCGTACTACCATCTAATCCCAGCGAAATAAGCGAGTACGTGAAAAAGAGGGAGATCATAATCAGCAGGCGCCTAAGAGAAAAACAAGTCGGGAAACCGGAAGCTGGACGCTTCAGGTACGAAAGGTTTTGTGTAATTCTTAGTACGTAGCATTTAATATATCCATATATTATGTGAGAGTATCCACTTTCGGGTGATATTGGCATTCATAGTCGTCAATTTTCAAAGAAGCAACAAATTTGAGGTTTTATAACTTTGTTAGTAATAGTGCGATTTCTACCAAACTTGGTAAGATCATGCTCCATATTATAGCCTATATCACCGCAACATTTCATGGTACTAGGATGAACTTAAGGGGGGTTTCTAACCAATTACAAAAAATTGTAGTAATATACTATTATTAACTTTATTTAAACATATATCGGCATGGAAGGTATTTCGGAGCCCAGGCATCATATAGCAGCAGCCTCCTGATTTTTTTCAGATTTTTCGGTTTGGTAGTTTCTGAGAATGGCCCCCTTAAAGAAGTGATCACTTTCAACCCCCCGCGCTCCCCACCTTTCCAACGAATGTCAAAACTAAGATCGGCTTTGAAAAGTACTAATCGGGACCTTTAATTTGATACCCCACATGACTATATTTGATGAGAAAAAATTTTACACCCCCCTTTTGCATGTATGGGGACCCCCCCTTAAATTCAACGTAAAAGGATGTAATTCACTGTATGCGTGAGCTTTCACAGTTTCCACCTTTCTACCAAATTTGGTGTCAATCGCTATAACCGTCTCCGAGAAAAATGCGTGTGACGGACAGACAGACAGACAGACAGACAGACAGACGGACAGACAGACAGACAGTAAACCGATTTAAAAAGGTTTTGTGTTTACACAAAACCTTAAAAAGCGGACAGGAAACTCTAAAAACCGGCGTTAATAGCTCTGAAGGAGGAAAGCGTACAGCGAATGTAGAAAAGTCGACCAGCGTTGCGAAGCCCAAGACGAACGGAAACGATGGATGGTTACGAGCAAAAAAGCAAAAGGAAAAGCAAAAGTGCCAACCCGTCCAGATGCGATTGTTATCTCCAGTAAGGGCAATCTGTCTTACGCGGAGATACTCAGAAAGGTCAAAGCGGATCCCGACCTAAAAGATCTGAGCGGAAATGTGAATCGAATCCGAAGAACCCAAAAAGGGGATCTCATGTTCGAGCTGAAAAGATCCAGCGTGGGCAAGGCTGATGACTTTCGCACTCGGGTGAAGGACTCACTTGGGGAGAATGCCGCAGTGCGTGCCCAAAAACATGAGATCTACATACAATGTTAGGATCTCGATGAAATAACATCGATTGCAGAAATTTGTACTGCTCTGAAGGAGCAATTCAAGTTGGAAGAACTTGCCGAGGAGTTTGTTGTGAGTTTACGAAAAGCCTATGGCGGTACTCAAACGGCCATAATACGAGCACCAGCGGAGACAGCGCAGAAGTTGTTGGCGGCCGGAAAAGTTCGGATTGGATGGGTTGTCTGCCGTTTAAGAGCGCAGATTTCACTAAAGAGGTGCTTTAAATGCCTCATGTTTGGACACTTCGCCAAGGTACGCACCAGCAGCATTGATCGATCCGATCGATGCAGAAGGTGTGGGGAGTACAATAGGGACCCCAAATGCCTATTGTGCGAGGTGAAAGAGGGGCAGGATGCTCGGCATATTGCCGGAAGTAGTAAATGTCCGGAATTTAGGAAGGCGCTCACTGCAATAAGAAAATAAGGTTTATTCAAATAAACCTCAATCATTGCAGGGTCGCTCAGGATTTGCTTGAGCAGACCACGTACTGCAGCTCAGGCTTCCAGTGGCTTTGTTTGGGTGTATATGTATACAGCTGCTACGCCCCACCAAGTTTGACACTGTTTGAATTCGAGCAAATGCTTGATAATCTTGTTCTCGACGCAAGGGGACGAAGTCCAAAGGTGATTGCTGGTGATTTCAATGCTTGGGCCCTAGAGTGGGGAAGCAGAGAATCAAATGCTAGGGGGCGCAGTTTAATAGAAGCTTTCGCGCAGATGGACATGGTTTGGCTAACGAAGGTGCTGTTGACCTGACCTTTGTCAGCCCTTCGCTGGCGCGTGGTATGTCCTGGTGCGTCAGCGAACGCTACACTCACAGCGATCACCAGGCAATCTTCTTTGAGACATGTGTCGAACCTCAGGCCAAAGAGCTATCATGCCCGAAACCGAAAAAGATTTCAGGCTGGTCTCCAAAATCTTTGGATGAGCAGACCTTCATAGAGGTGTGGTTAGATCAACCTGATAAAGCAGGTGCCTCTACGGAAAGAGCCGTCCATCTGGCCCAATGTATCGCCAAAGCATGTGACGCGTCCATGCCTAGGAGGTGCTCATTCCCCTGTAGAAAACCAAACTACTGGTGGAATGATGAACTGACCGGTTTTCGATCAGCCTGCCACCGAGCCAGAAGAGCGGCTCAGAGGGCGGTAGGTAGAGTCGATCAAGAGCAGAAAGAGTGCGCCTACAAGGCAGCCCGCAAAACCCTCAAGCTCGCCATCCAGCGAAGCAAGAGAAAATGCTTTAAGGAGCTCTGCTCAGAAGCGGACGTAAACCCGTGGGGGAGAGCTTATGGAATCGTAATGGGATGATTCAGACGCCGTTCATCTCCGCAGATAACGTGTCCCATCCTCTTGCTGAAAATCATCCAGGGGTTATTCTCCCAGCAAGAGGAGAGCACCGACACATTCCAACCACCTCTGAATGTGACGGCAATTCCGCCGGTCACCAGAGACGAGCTGCTGGAGATCTGCGGTAAAATAGGAGACAATAAAGCGCCAGGCCTGGACGGAATACCGAATAAGACTTTTAAGCTTGCCGTGAAATCCAGGCCGGACATGTTCGCTGAGTTGTTCGAAGCGTGCATGTCCGAGGGAATATTTCAAGCGGCATGGAAGCGACAGAAGTTGGTACTTCTGCCTAAGCCTGGTAAACCTCCAGGTGAACCATCGTCATATCGACCCATATGTCTTTTGGATACGGTGGGGAAAATGTTAGAGCGGGTAATCTATAATAGATTATTCCCGGTTGTTGAGAGCCAAGGCGGCCTTTCAGATCGGCAGTATGGGTTCGTAAAGCCAGATCAACTATCGATGCCATCAAATTGGTTACTGGCTTGGCCGAAGATGCAATTCACGGAAAGGGTGTGTGTGTGTGTATGGTGGGGAGAAGGTACAGCTTCTGAACTCTCAGGCCAAACTTTGCGGTACGTATGTTCGGTTCTGGCAGGAAAAGTTTGGTGTGTCGAGCAGCATTTAGGCTCTGCCACCTGTCATTATGGGAAACTTGTTCCCAGTTTTTGAAAACAGATTTAGCCAATGCTACTGATACTCCAATTGCTGGCTTCGGTCCCGGCATAGGGGAGATTGACCCCTCTTTCGCTAAAGCGTCCGAGGTTTCATTTCCCTCTACGCCACAGTGACCAGGTACCCAGGGTAGTTCCACCGTATTGAATCTAGACATAGAGTTCAAACGGTTTCTGCATTCCTGAACGATTTTCGAGGTGATCAAAGGACTGCTCAATGCCCTCAGCGCAGCTTGACTGTCACTGCAGATTGCGATGCGCCTGCCCTTCAACCGCTCGTCAATCACCCAGTTTGCCACCGTTAGGATCGCATAAACTTCGGCTTGAAAAACCGTTGCATATTGTCCCAAAGGAAAAGTCCACTTCTCGTTTTTATTCAAGAGGTAGAACCCGGCTCCAGAACCCTCTTCTGTTTTTGAGCCATCGGTGTAGAAGACTTCCGTATATCCCGCCACGTATTCCTCTGGGTCTTCCTAGTCCTCTCTACGCTTCAGGGTAACTTCATATCTTCTACCAAAAAGATGTATGGGGACACGAGAATCGGAAGGCATTGTAAGAACTGGATTCAGTCCTCCCAGTAACTCTTCCAATGCTCTGTGCCCCCCACATCCGTTGTTTTCTTATAGATCTAATCGAATTAGTCTATGAGCTGCTCTCATTGCAGTGCTTTGAATAAATATATCCAGTGGCTGCAAATTGAGTAGTGCATTCAAAGCTGCGCCGGATGTCGTGCTCATGGCACCAGCCAAACAGTTTTTTGCAGTGCGGCTAGTTTACGGTGAAAACCTTTCTGTCTCATCTTAACCCACCACACTACGGATGCATATACGAACATCGGCCTATCCACATTACCACATGAGGCCTGAGTCCCTATGTCGAGGCAAAGGTCCGTCTGCACAGCCCATAGGCTGGGAGAGCTCGTCTCATCTTTACCTCTACATGTTTGTTCCAAAGAAGTTTTTTATCTAGAGTGACTCCCAGATATTTCACTTCTTCAGAGAGTTGAAGGGTAGTACCCCTCATCTCAGGGAGGCAAAGTGATCCAGTTTTCTCCTTGACAAACCATGTCTTAGGCACCAGCTGTCTATCAAATCAATGGCACGTTGTATATTCCTACACACCGTTCCAAGATCCCGATCAATAGCAAGCACAGCCACGTCATCAGCATGAGCTTGAGCGTGTATTGGCAAAGTTTGCAGTTCACATAGTAGTGACTCCACAGAAGTGGCGAAAGCACACCTCCTTGGGGCAGCCTTTCGTTGCTTCTGCAGTCAGATAGCGATCGACACCTACCTCAGCGCACAGCAATCTCTGCGTTAGCATAGCATGGATCCACTTAATTAAAGCATCATCAACACCATGCGCTCTGGCTGCATCACAAAGTTTTTGAAAAGGCGCACAGTCAAAAGCTCCTTCAATGTCCACGAACACCCCCATCGCGTACTCATAATTCAAAGTTGCATCCTCTATCTTTGTGATCAAAGAATGAGGGGCAGACTCACAGGGCTTTCCACGTTGGTAAGCATGTTGGTTTTCACTAAGTGGGTGTGACCTAAGTGCGTTTCCACGAATGTGACACTCCACCAGTCTCTCCAAACCTTTCAGCAAGAATGAAGTCAAGCTGATTTATCTGAAGTTCTTTGGATTAGAATAGTCATCTTTCCCAGGTTTCGGTATGAAAACTACCTTAACCTTTTGCCAAGAAGAAGGCACGTAGCCCAGAGCAAGACATCCTCGAAAAATATTTCTTAGAGGTCGCTCTAAATGCTCCATACCCTCCTTTAGCATTGCCGGATAGATGCCATCCATGCCAGGAGCTTTGAAATGTTCAAAGGACAGTACGGCAGCTCTCAACTTTTCATGGGTAACAACCGCTTTCGCGGTGTTCCAGTTCCCCTTGCAACACTTGCGTGTTGAAGGGGTTGCAAGAACCGTCAACTCTCCCCCTACCGCTTCTCTCACCCGTTCTCCCGGGTGGTGTACTTCCAGTAGGGTCTGTACTGAGTCCAGTCTGGAGCTCGTGAAAGTACCGTCGGGTTTTCTAAGAGAATCCAACTTGGCCGACTCATCCTTTTTGAGGATTCTGCACAGCCTTGAAGTCTCCCCTTCGCTCTCCAGTTCCTCACGGTATGCTCAAAAGGAGTCTCGTTTCGAGCACCTAACGAGCCTCTTATATTCACGTTATGAGTTCCTGAAATTTAACCAGTCTTCGTTCTTGTTACTTTTGCAAGCATGATTTAGAAGACGCCTGGTTGATTTCCTGAGTTTTTGCAGTTCTCGGTTCCACCAAGGAACCGTTTTACCGCTTTGGCCTCGGGAAATACGACAAGCCTATTCATAGCACTCTAAAAGTGTGCAGTTCAGAGTTTTCAATTCATCTTCCAGCACCAAAGGAGTCCTTAGTCGCCTATACTGTCTGCCTGCCTGTACTTTATTGCCAAGAAGTTCATTGAACTTTGCCCAATCCGTTTTCCTAGGGTTCCGTCTTTGTACTGCAGACTGTTCGCCCGCAATAGTCAGATTGAATTCTAGATATCGGTGATCTGACAGTGAGACCTCGTCTAGCACTCGCCAGTCTGTAATCAACTCTAACAATTTTGGGGTACAGATTGTTAGGTCAATTACTTCGCTTCTTTTCGATCCCACGACCGTAGGGGCGCACCCTACGTTTGCAGTCATAAGACCAACTGAAGCGATAAAATCAAATAGCTTCTCTCCTCTTGGATTGCATTTGCTACTGCCCCAAAAAATATGTTGAGCATTCGCATCGCAACCTATTAAGAGTTCGAGACCACTTGATTCTGCATACGCCACCAGATCTTTAAGTTCTTGCGTCGGTGGAGGATACAAAGAATCATAGGGTAAATAAGCGGAGTAAACTATGATGTTTTTCCTTTCGCCATTTATCTGGTATTGTATGATGACCGTAGCTAAGTCCTGGGAACAATATTGTCTCAGCATAGTTGCCTCTAACCGTCTTGACATCAGGACGCAAGCTCTCGCTCTTATGGATCTTTCGTCGTAGAAGATCCTAGCCCCCTTTACTGATCCAATGCCACAGATTCTGTTAAATCGAACCCACGATTCTTGCACCAGAAAGATATAGGGGAAATCCTGTAGCTTTGGCATGCTGCAGGTTGATTTCACCAATCTTTATGTTTTTCGACTAGTCTATTGTCTTATGGAAAACAGTTAGAAGCGTATGCGGCAGTCTACGTATGACGGGGTTTCCACCCCCCCATACCGCCAAAGACTCGATCCCCTCGTGATTGATATCTCTGAAAAAAGCCGTACTTGGAAGTACCACAATTCCCATGTTCTCATCCACGAAAAATCTCATCTCATCCCGCAGAGCATTCGTCTGTTTTCCACTTAGCACCTTAATTGGTTTGCAGTGTCCGGGTTGCATAGATTCGATCACTCGAACTGGCATCAAGTCAGTTCCGTTCACGTCTCTGGCTTCCCTTCCTTCCGCCTGTTCCTTGGAAGGTGTAGGAGAAGTTACTAGCAGGTAGGATTCACTCTGTAGTCCCTTCCCCAGTGCGAGCCCCCATACGGGGGTTCCGCCCCTGTATGCATTATCCTCCGCGCACGTCTCCATTGTGGGAGAGCGCACCGAAGATGCTGCAATTTGCTCTATGTTGTGTGAGTCGAAGACCATCATTGTTCTTCGCTCTCAAAATGGAGATGATGCCCTACAGTCTCCTAATATGACTGAATTTCAGTCTATATAGGAAAAAGTGGAGCACCATATGGTGACTTCCCCTGAGCACATTCAGACTCTGTTGGTCCAGTTTGAATACTAAGTTGAAGGCCTCCACGTTTGTAGATTGGTCCTTCCTGGCATTCATGAACTTTACCCTCCAGTATGCAAAGTCCATGCCCGGGTTCTGTTCACCCAGCATGCGGATGATGTCCTCTGCCTTCCTTCGAGGGCCCGGTAGCCAACATCCGACATGTTCTGTCCTGCGTAGCTCAGTGTTCACAATAGTGAACTTGGGCCGACTTGGGATTGCCTGCTGGAGCCACTTTAAGGCAGCCTCATCAGCGCACTCCAAATGAAGAAGCCCATCACGAAAACCTTGATCGTTAAATGGTGGATTCGTTCCAGGCTCCAGCATTTTTTTTCACAGACATTCCCGGAGGATGGTAAACTGTCCCTCTGACATTTTAGCATCCTTGGAGGAAACTCCCACGGTAGCAGTCAGAACAGAGGCTGCAGCTTGCGCATACGTCCTCTCCCTTCCCGCCTTCGTGTTCGTATTCCTGTGGGAGGGACCAGCTTCATTGAGATCTCTCTCGCTGATTTGATCACCTCCCGGCACACCGGTCCTAATCCCCGCGAGACGCGTGGATATAAGCCCTGGTGCGGAGCACAATAAAGCGTTGGCCACAGCAGATGTGTTGGTCTTACGATTCTCGCGCGCATAACCACTGACAGAAGAGTCTGGTGCGTCCAGTGTGGATCTTACCGGAGTTTCCAGTTTATCCCCACCTTCCGCCGGAGATTCCACTTCCTTGCGTCCGATTTCTCTGAGCGTTACCGCGCCTAGTGGTGCAGCCACGTCCATGCCCTCATTCCCAAGGTGCTTCATCTTCCTTCGCAGTGCTCTCTTCTGCCGTCGGCTTAGGGCCTTTCCAGGTTCACGGTGTCCGGACCGCTTGGATCCATTTCCACATACTGACGTTAAACCAGTAGCGTCCACATCACCAGCTTCCCGTTCCTCCGGTCTTCCCGGTAAGGATGAAGGAGAAGGTTCTGACAGGCAGGATTCAGCATGTAGTCCTCCCTCCTTAGTGGCCGAAGTTCCCTTCTGCCGGGCCTTCCTCTTCCGCTTGCGGGTAGATTTGGGCTGTAGTACCGCGGACGGACCGGCCGTAGTCGGATTTCCAGTTTCTCCCAATTTGAGAGTTTCCGTACTTTCCTTTCTGGCTAACTTCGCCGTAGGCACTAAATGCAAACTTTCCACTGAGTCGGAAAGCATGCCTTCTACAGATTGATCTATAGGCCTCCAAAATCCGCGCCTCGGCCGCAACATGATTGCTCATGGTCGCGAGTGGATTCGAAGTCTGTGACTTCTTACCACTTGGAGAGTTTATATCCATCGTTTCCATATTCATATTTTGGACACCCTTAGTGTAGTAGTAAACTACTACAGGCTCCCCCACCACGACAAGCTGGTGTCCGAGGGGGAGCACGGAAAGGGTAGTACCAGCAAATATTGCGTGATAGTAACCCTGGACGTGAAAAATCCATTCAATTCGGCCAATTGGAATCTAACATGAAAATCCCTAGCCAAGGTTGGTATTCCCGCTTATCTCGCTGCTATCGTCGATAGTTACTTAACTGAAAGGAGGCTCTGGTATGACACCGATGACGGACCCCAGGAGTACGTTGTTTCCGCGGGTGTCCCACAGGGCTCCGTATTGGGCCCATTACTGTGGAACATCATGTACAACGATGTACTTAATCTTCCCCTTCCGGAGGAAGCCGCAGTGGTGGGTTACGCTGAGGACATAATGCTGGTCGTTGTCGCAAAGCATCTCGAAGATGCTGAGTTATACTCAAGCGAAGCAATCAGTGCTGTCAAATGTTGGTTAGAGAGCTCTGGTCTGACGCTTGCGGAGGAAAAAACAGAAGCGTCTTCAGCACTAAGCGCCGGAAGAGAAATTACGCCTGTGTTTGAATTGGGAATCATATCATCACTTCCAAGCCGACCATCAAATACTTGGGGGTGGTGATAGACAGGATGCTCAGCTATAAGCAACACGTACAGTATGTTTGTGATAAATCATCCACTGCCAATATGGCCTTGGCGAGGATGATGCCGAACGTGGGAGGGCCACGGCATACCTCTAGGTTGCTTATAGCCAGGGTGGTGACCTCAATCATGCTCTACGCGACCCCAGTTTGGAGCGAGGCGTTGCAGATGTCAGTTAATACTAACAAACTGAATTCAGTCTATAGGAGGACAGCTGTGAGGGTATGCTCTGCCTTCAGGACTGTGTCAGATGATGCAGCATTCGTCATCTCTGGAATGATGCCGATTGACATCTTGGCAGATGAGATGGCGAATATATACCATGCGAAGTCAATCTCTCCCTTATTGCAGACGAGGAACGCTGAGAGCGAGAGATCCATAAATAGATGGCAAGAGCGGTGGGAATGCTCGGGAAAGGGTCGGTGGACTCACAGGCTCATTCCTGCCATCAAGGAGTGGTTGGAGAGACGAAACGGTCAGATTAACTATAATCTCACCCAGTTTCTCACGGGTCATGGAGGATATCTCCAATACCTTCACAGGTTTAAATTGGAGACCTCACCCGACTGTCCAAATTGTGATGGAGTCCCAGAGGACCCAGAGCATGTATTCTTCCACTGTCCGAGATTTGTGGAAGAAAGGAGGAATCTAGAGGAGACTCTAGGAGAGGTGCTTGTACCAGAAAATCTGGTGCCGAAAATGCTAGCACATCAAGAGAATTGGGATGCGGTCAACTCCATGATCGCATCTATTCAAAATAAACTGCTGAAGGCAGAGGAAAGGAGAAAAGCGCGGTCACGTGTGCCGTGTATAGAAGAAAGGTGACAAAGTTAGAGTGAGCTGACTCCGCCCCGTGATGTAATAGCTTATGGTGGTTCCGCGGGGCAGGGAGCGAGTCGGGGGTGGTTTTAGTGGGTAAAAATCCCACACGCTGGTGTGTCCAGACCAGTGTCTTTTGAAGATTTGCACCTCCTCAAAAAAAAAAAAAAGGCGGACAGACAGACACCGTCTCGATTCTAATAAAAAAATGAAAATCACTGATATTCTGACATTTACAGATCTTTGTAGAGAATACAGAATCCACACATACGTGTGCATGATACAGAGGGAAACACAGCCCCTGAGCACTTAGATGGTAGTGGTCCACTTTACTCAACGGTTCCACCTTACAGCTAGTGTATTGCGACCAGTCAGAATGCCCACGATGCAAGTAGTTCTGCAAGTTTTCTGCCTCTCGACAGGGTAAACTTTTCAGGATGTTTATGTGATCTGATAGAAAAACTGCTTCTAGTAATATTTGGGTTCTGCCACTTGGGGGAACTTGACCTCAGTTTGTAATGGAAGCATTAATCAATGCTACCGACACTTCAATTGTTGTTCCGGTACGGGCGAAAGTGAAGGTGAACCTTATTTTGCTAAGGCAACCGAGAGCTCACCGTAGTAAAGCCAGAAATACAGGTCAACCAGTTTATATTCCTGGACGATTTTTGATATGATCAAAGGCCTACTCATACATACATATATGAAAGAATATTTTGAATTTGTTGCTATCTCCAAAAGTCGGTACTCCGACTTGTTTTGCAATTAATATCATGGTGGTTGCCTCCGGCATCAACTGTCAATCAAATCAACGGCGCGTTATGTATTTCTACACATTGGTTTGAGGTTTTGGGAAACAGCTAGCATAATCATGCCATCCATAAAGAGTTGAGGGTGCGTATTAGCAGATTTTGCAGTTTACAAAGCATTGAAGAGATCAACGTACCCCATAGAAGTGATGACAGCACCGTGAAGCAGTCTTTCGTTCAGAGTGAAATTATGCGGTGTTTCCAACGATTAATTAATTAAAATAATAAAAACTTGTTGTTTCTTTTTCGTTGGTGTGGGTATTTATTCTTGCAAATACCGATATTTCGGGAACCACTTGTTCCCTTCATCAGTGCAAACAAGTTGAACTTGTTTGCAAGAATAAATACCCACACCAACGAAAAAGAAACAACAAGTTTTTATTATTTTTAAGTCTTTCGTTGTTTCTGTTGATGGGATGCGATCTACACCTACTTCACCACAAAGCTTTAAGTTAGCGTAGATCCATTTAATTAAAGTTTAATCTTTCCCAGGAGTTCAAGACCACTTATTTTTGCATACGCTACCAGATCTCTTAGCTCTTGCATTAGTGGAGGACACAGAGATTCAAAGGGTATATGCACAGAGGCGTCTATGGTGCATTCATTTTTACCATTATTATCATTAACCACGTTTTGTAAGATGATCTGAGTAAGATTCTGGACCTGTCTTAGAATATTTACTAATAATAATCGTTGGCGCCACAATCGAATAACTTTTGAGTTTTGAAGCTTGTTAGAACACTTCATTCTAGACCGTAACGGGATACCACAGGTCTACGGTGCCTGGAAGAGGCTATGGGGTCTACATTGCATCCGTTCGTCATTATTATCCTGGGTTGGCTCGGGTACTCATTCCCAGCTGAATTAACTAGAATCCGTTTTTGGTTATAATTAATCAAAGTGGTCCCTTTTGGGCAAATTCAACCTAAAACTTTGAATGTCAGTATCACGCTAAAGTGAATAGTCTAATATAATATGCGCATATCTGTTACGAGGTACGTGTAGGTAGGCTAAATATGCACTGTAAGAAATACACAAGACCTTTTATACCTGCACCGTCCATCGTTGTATATGATTTGAGTCACAGTTAGAGACTTGGCATGTGCGGACATCTAGTATGCTAGTTCCATATCGTTTTTACATTAACAAGTGGTCGATTTGCTAAAAGGCGAGCTATTCACTGATTCTCAAGTCCTTTTGTTGCCGTCAAGATGCGGGAAAGATGTCGAGCTTATGACCATATTTCTGCTAGATATAAAATATATATTATCTCATTACCAATACTGGCGTTAAAGTTCCAAGCAATATTTCAGCATAATGCAGGGGCAATAAATCGTTAAGTCACTCTAGGTGCCCTTAAAAACTATCCTTCATTATTTGTCGGGAGTTCACCCGAAGTAAGAGAGTCCAGGGGCTATCCCGGTTCCCATGGTACTAGTATGCCCCTGGTGAAGTTTAGTGACCAAATTGCCACTTCAGATGAGTCCACGAGCAGACTCGGGTCTGATCGTCCTGATTAGGCCTTTGGAGCATTCGCCTAGTACATCACGACCGGCAAGCCAAAGTGAGTACAGCGTCTCCCGGTGCTACCACTATGGAGGTTCTCCTCGGCCACTTGGATTTGGTTCAGTCGACAGGGTTGCCGCCCCGTCTCCCTCACCGCCACCTCTGAGCACCGAACAAAGGGGGTAGATATGTAGAACATGCAAAAAAGATTCCCACATGTATGGATCTAGCGGCTCTCCTGCTTAGACCTCATTCACACCTCATTACATGCCACACACCCCAATTTAGTTAAACGCGTCACGAACACGATCAGGCGTTGAGTTTGATGCGGACCGCCGCGTCAAGCAGACATCATTGGCCGTAAACGGGGCCACTTGCCTTCTCAATTTCACCATGTGGTGATGTCAGCTTAGCTGTCTCACTTACTGACAGGCGCCTGACGAGCTGATCCCTCAGTCGGACGTAGAGAGAACGTCGTCGGCGGCGAACACGACCAAAGTATGATTAAATTTAGTGGCGTCCGTTGTGATATCCGCTAACGTGAACTGCGTCTCCAACAGAAGGAAGTACGCCTCCAGGTTCCGCCGCCAAAATGGTGGCATCTTAACCGAAATGGCAGATGGGGCGGCAGAAGGTCTCTTGATCACCTTATTTTAATGCGACATTATTTTTTTTTACAAAAAAGCTCGAGTAGAACGCTGCAGCGAAATAAAACCACCAGTAAGGTTAAATCAAAGCGCAAGGAGCAAACGAATTCAAGAGGAACTCACAAACTCAACTCGAGGCAACGGCTATTATTTGCTAAAACAAAATGAAGATTATATCAAACAGAACACCTCAACGTCTGAACTAACAACTTAACACAACTACTTAAAATAACACAACTTCGTCTGTTGAATATAGGCTTGGTCACGAATGTTCATGCCCTTGGCAAGCTGTTCTTCATTGAGTAGCTCCTTATTTATCGGAAATGTGTTTTTTTTTTGGTTATACTTGGATCTCCTGTCCTCTGGAAAGAGAAAGAACTCCAGGTTGCTCATTCTTTGCCCTTGGTGGCCCTTGTGTAGATAACTTGCTTGATCAAAAACTTCTCCGGGAGTTCTTGAAGTACCAGCTTCCCCAACGATCCTTTTGACTAGGCATCTGCATAAATGTATAGCTTTATAACTAATTGATGAATTAAGTAACAATTCATTTATTAACGTTCAGTCCAGACTAACTTTCATTTTTCTTCTCATATCTTAAAAACAATTTTCCGATGTGATGACGAAGGCCATTGTTAAAACACAGTACGTTCATTCCGCCACAACTGAATTCCGCAAGTCCACATGAATTTTACCAGTGGTTTGTGTAAAGGTACCTTTTTGTCTACCAATAATAAATACTATTTACTTTTAATTTCACTTTCACTTTCACTGACAGTCTACATGGAAACCGAGATATCTGGCATTATCAACTTGTAAAATACTAATTCCACTTATCGAAATGGTATGTCTTCTGTGCACTCTAAAGCATACGCAGCGGGTCACAGTTTTCAGACTATGCTTCGGCTTAATCATCATCACACTTGTGCTAATGCTGTGGGAGTGATAAGTCTGCCGTTGCAAGACGACACAAAGACGAAAACAAATATTAATGACAACAAAGATTTGGACCCGGGTTAGTGAGGTCGAGAAGCTGGCGCTCAACCAAATTGATTGTAAATACGGTTTCCGATTCAGGCGAGACAGCTTTTGACTTCGTAAGTACGAATTTTCCATGGCATAAACAATTGCTTAAATTTATCGAGATACGATTCCAAACGTTTTGAGGCATCCTCAGGGTTGTTGCTAGTGTTGAAGATCGCTGTGTCATGAACGAACTCAGCTACTAGTAGACTATCGTTATCTACATAGCAATTAGGGAGGATATTTATATCAGATGCAATAATTGTCTTCCCATGCTTCCTTTTATTAGAAGTTTTTGAATTCAGTCGGGATTTCCTAGCTTTTATCATATGTATGTAGGACTGAAGATATTATACCTGTTAGCTGGAAGATGTTGTCTAATGTTACAATATTGGCCTTTGCGCCATACTTGGAATATCAGTTCATTCGTTGAAAAATGTTGAGATGTTGCGGCGAACCTGTAATGCCATATTGTGAAAGTGCTTCCTGAGCAGCACATTTTGGGGGAATAATTCTTACAAAACTCATGGGCATATCCATGCGTAGCACCATTTTTTGATACGCCTAAGAAACGCTGTCACTTTTTTTTCCACCGGAATCGCCTCCAGTTTTTCTTGTTGGCAATTATTACAATAAACGAAGAAGACTGTGCTATTCGCCGCAATTCTCGTGGAATTATAGCCTCATTGGGGTAGTTGATGTGTCAACTACTGATTTAAACCTAACTCCTCAGGTTCTATTCTGTTTCCAAAGTTATCGTAGTGCCAATCAAACACAACCATAATCAACTCTCAAAATTTACGGTAATCAATTGAAACATCCCCTATGATCATTCATTTAAATAAGTATTTTCATGAATTATCAGCTCTTCATGACGATTTCAAATTAGAAAATGTAGAGTGACAAATTAAGTATTCACTTTAAGAATTAACCCCATTTGCAAACTTTGAAGAAATAATCCAATCTCGCACTAATTAAAAATTCATCACTGCCGCCGCGTCTTTCAATAAACATCAATTAAGAACCCCATTTTCCCTGTAAACTTCAAACCAACTTCTCACGTATTCGCCCTTCCATCACATCCGCCGAAATACCAATGTTAACTTCCGTTGGAAACATTCCAACATCGTGCGAAATAAGAAAATTATATCAAAACTCAACTAACCAGTGAAATTCTCATCTGGATGTGAATCAATTTAAAGTACATTCGGTTCTTTAACTTGTCGGTCTGAATTGAGTTCAAGCAAGAGTATTTTGAAGGATATGATCCATTTACATGCTTATGCTCAGAGGAGCTGTGCAGCCCGTGCTGATCCGGCGATATTACAAGTGAAAATCGATTCTACATATACTTATCCTCCCTTCTTGGGCGGATGGCAATGGCAGGTTCGCTGCAAGGAAATACGGTACAATCACCCATTACGGAGCACGTTATTTTATAAGAAGGAAAGTGAATAAATCTTGCTGGAACCATTTTGGTTGGGATTATGGTACGTAGGCAGCAATAGCAAACATTTTCATCACCATTAGGTTGGTTACGAATGCCAAGTAGCTTATGAAATGTATTCAAATTTAGGAGCCATATATTTTGAAGTAACTTTGTTCCGCTTCAAAGAAAATGAAAAAGTCCATGTGTATGACATACCGTGAAGCAAAGTAAATAATTTAGGCCACTACCATGTATAGTCCAAAAACGGGGGCCAACTGCTCCAAGCCAATGCATCATTGTTAGCGCTTTCTGACAATATGCTTCAGCTCTCCCAAAATGCCCGGAGAACTTATACTACTCCTCCGTTCTGCACCACGTAGGGTAATCTTGAGACATTTATGACGCATAACTAACTAACCCGGATCCCGCGAACAAACAAGAGAAGACCTCAACAAATTGTATCTCTGTTTATATTTCTGTCGGCCTTCCCGTCTGGTTGTCTCCCTTTTTAAGACTTTCTGTAAAACCAAACAGTAACCCGACTTTTATAGTTGGGTTACTATCTGTCTGTCACACGCGAACGGTTACACCTATTGACACCAAATTTAGTAGGATGATCGAAACTGTGAATGCTCAAGCGTAGAGTGAGTTACATCGTTCTACGTGGAATCTAAGAGAGGGTCCTCATATATTCAAAGAGGGGGTATAATTTTCTCTTTTCACCAAACATAGTCATATGTGGTATCAACTGAAAGGTCTCAATTATTAGTTTTCTAAGCTGGTTTTGAGATTTAATTCACAAGGGGGAGGGCAAGGGCTGAAGAATCTGAAAATAATCAGGTGCCTAATGCCCTTTATACTGATAGTTGTTCAAATAAAGTTAATAATAGTATATTTCTAAAATTTGCAGTAGTTGACTGCTGAAACCCCCTTAGGTCCATCCTAAAATCATGCAGTGATATAGATAATGATATAGAGCGTGTTTCTGCCGAGTTTGGTGGAAATCGTAATAATGGTTATAATATATATTATAATAGGTCAAAGTTGTCGCTGCAGTGCAAATTCTAAGACCTTGAATGTCAGTAAGCAATACATAAAACCTTTCATACCTACCAGCTTCTGGTTTCCCGGGTTGTTGTAGGGTTAGAAGTAGAAAACTTAATTGGTACGCCAAGTTATTGCAGGTGAACTGCTCACTCACTACCCCAGCCCAGTTTCTTCTTGCCTCCGCTTTTCGGTAATATGCGTCCTTTTCGAGACGATTAAATGGCTTTTTCCGATATAAATGCATCTGAAATACCAGTAGACCCATCAGGATCATTTCTGTGCCTTGTCTAAGGTTAATTTGAAGTGTGAAACAAAACCTTATTAAAATCAATTCCATGTCTGCCTGTCAGGCACATCGGCTTGGTACGAATGAATGGAAACGCGTGTGTAGAAATTTTTTCATATAACGTGAACACAAAAATTTTATACTCGACGCGCCCAACTTCTGGTATTACGACTTTTGTTTTCATAAGGACGTAAAAATCTTCAAAAAGAACTGACCTGGATACGCCAGGCTACAGGATTTTTACTAAAACCAACGCAAAATCTCGGCCCTGTCTTGTGGAGTCATCATTAGACATTACATCAGAGCGCGGAGTTAGCTCACTTGAGCTAGGTCTTCTTTCTTCTATGTGTGTCGTTCGCATCAGCGCCTTCCTGACATCTTTGTTTTTGGCAGTTTACCCTATATCATTGCAATCATGCATTGATTGCATCCCAATCTTCCTGACGTTTTCGCATTCCCCGGGCAACATTTTCACGAACTCCGGACATTATATGGATAATTGTGATGAGTCCTCTAGGACACCATCCGAATTTGTGCAATTAGGTGATCTGGCCAAATTAAGCCTGCATTGGCAGTATTGACGATGTTCTCCATGGTATCTGAGAAGCTACATGAGATTACAATTGATTTCTCCATCCTTTCTCTCAGGCCACTTCCCATGGTGTCTATCAACCTATGTGTCCAAGACCCCTTTTTGAACTCCTCTGCCCTTGCCACCTGCTTATATATCTCTCCTGTTCAGCTCAAATAGTGGATTGTTTGACTTGAAGTTATGCAAGTTACTCGCATGCCAAAATGTCTATCGATAACATGCCGACAAGACGACGAACTCCGCATCATATTTTTTATGTTCGTACACAGAGGCGGAAAATCTTAGGAAGACACGTCCGTTTCAACTCTGCCTTGTGAACCTCGGAGTTACTGCGGAACCACAATTTATCTCGCGGGGTAGCTTAGCCCTTACGCACTGATATTTCTGCCCCTTTCTGCTTTCTTTCTTCTTCCTTTGTCTTTCTCCCTTCGGTGCGGTGAAGACCGTTGCCCGGTTTTCTTTCAACATCAGCATCTCCTTAATTATATTCTCCGCCGTTGTTGCGTACCACGATGAGTAGCAATCTATTGTAGATGACTCTCTCTATCATCTTTCCTTTTGTGTCCAATATGCAGATAGGGTTTTGCTCTTTTCACTGAGCAGGGAATGTTCCTTTTTTTGGGTACGGCTCGAAGTTGTCGAAAAGGCAAAACTAGTTTCTACGACCAGCTTCAAAGTTCTGTTAGGGATGCCATCCAAACCTGTGCTTTTGTTGTTGCGGATCTTATTCACTTAATTCCCACAGCTCCTCCACAATTGCCGGAGGTATTACGCGCTTATCTAACTGCACCACTGTTTGCCTTCCGCTGTTCTGATGACGAAGAAATACTGGTGAGATTTGAACCACGACATTTGTACACAGCCTGGTGCTCTAACCTCTGAGCTATCCAAATACTAATTGGAAATTGGTTCACCTTCATGTTTACCAGCTTTGAGCAGCAATAATTGCTTCTGCTTCATGCTTCAGGCAATATCCTCTCCGATATGCCCAATTAAAAAATCTCAACGAGCATTGCCGGTCTAGATTTCGCAGCGAGCTTAAGTGCGCGTTTAATGACTTACATTTGTTCTCGTCTTTGGCATTTGTGGTAATCGATGAATTGATGAGCTTCTCCACAATGGGACAGTTCCTTTTTTTCTCAACATAAAGCTAGTTGGGCTATGAATGCTATCCATTACTGCTTTTTGAAACTGGCCTAACTTTCGATTTGATTTGGATCGTTAGGGAATTAGGGCATAAAATGTATGTATACTGAAACGGGTCTCACTCTTAGTGCCTCTCCAACCAATAAATAAAAATTATTACGCAACATCGATCCGAAATCTAGACCATAAATACCTTCGCATGCATTCAGTAGCATCACTTTTTGTTGAGATTCCAATTTATGAACAAGGGCGGTGAAAAATTTGTTTCCTCAGAATATAGTCATGTAGGTTATCAAATGGAAGGATTTAATCAGTACTTTTTGGAACTGATATTCTTGCCGATATCGAGGGAAATGTAGGGGAATGAGGACTCAAAGTGCCAGTCTTGTTCTCAGAACCTACCCAATCAAAAGATCTGAAAAAACTCCAATATACATGTATATTAAATCTAGCCTTCAGAATGCACCTTATTCTAATATCAGGGCAAATAAAGTTAACGATGGCAAATTGCCCTATTTTAAAATTCCACCTCAAAAGTACAGTATAAAATTTAGTGAGTAGTAGTATAGAGCATAACACTGGCAAGTTTAAAGGAGACCTTATTATAATTAACAAAGTTATCGATAGTGAACATTTTCTATTGTTTATGGATTTACAGCAACATAAGACATTAAACATATATATTAGATTTACTTTTTGAACTGTTCTTAATGCATATTCTGTGAAATATATTCGAAGTCTGCACTATGCAAGACCGCATTTTCGAACTTGCTCGCTACTCTGGAAATCTCGTAGATTACACTGGTGGAAAAAAATTGAACAGACACTCTGATGGGTGATCTTTTCTAATTTTGGGTCCTGAGTTAGAAAATGATCTCTGTCTTTTTCCATCACCCTCAGCCATCAGCCACACCCTTAGTTTGGCCGAAATTGAGGTGAAACCGGTAAATTTCATCTAATCTGCTCATTTGACAGCGAAGAATACCAACTTATAGCCTAAAATTACGGCAAAATAATGATAGAGACTATGTCCTACGATAAGCATCTTTGGGAATCCAAGGGGGTGAAAAAAGGGCTCTAAATTAAAATACAAAATCAGCATTTTATGATTAGAAGAGGTGGAAGGGGGGGGGGGGGGGAGTATTGAAATGAATCATAAAGCTGAGCAATCAAAGTTCACAATTTGTTTGATAACATTCATTATTCATGAAATGGGCGGAGACAAAACTCCAAAATTTTACTGATATCGAATCGACTTAAGAGTCTTACTGGTTCTGTGGTGGAGTCGAAAATTGGGAAATTTTCGTGAATTGTTCTCTGTTCACGAACTTTTGACATATTTTGGCTTCTTCTTGATTTTCTATTCATTTTCTAGTACTTATTCAGGTTTCCTGTAAAAAATGACTACTGAGCGTGTGCAGAGGCTATCCTAAGCCGAGTTTAAACTTTTATTCAGCATATGTAGCCATTTGATATCAAATAAAAAGCCTCGCTAATTGATTACGAATCAGGCCGTATGTAGTTTTGATGGCGATTAGTCGATAAACTGAAGGATGAAGATGACGCAGAATCTACTCTTGGAAACTGCTGAACAGAAAATTCTGTAAAACCTATAATAAAAGCAAGTCGGAAAATCGGAAGCTGGACGCTTCAGGTTCACACTTGTTTGTGTGGTTTTGCATATTTGTTGTATAAAAATATAGTGGACCTCTGCCTCATTTGTACCTATATATATGTATGTATGTATTATGTCAGTATATTCACTTTAGCGCAATACTGACATCTTGACACTTGAGCGACAACTTTGACCCATTATAACTTTGTAAGTGATGGTGCGATTTCCCCCAAACTTGGTAGGATGTTTTATATTAGAGCCTATATTATTCCAAAATTTCATGATTCTAGGATGAAATTATAATATAAGGGTTTTTACAACTAATTACTAAAAATTATAATAATGTACTATCGTTTGTTATTTTTACCTTTACCTATACAGCTATTGGTACGGAGGGTATTTCGGAGCCTAGGCAAAGTATAGTGACAGCTTCGTGTTTTCTTTTCAAATTTTTCTGTTGGGTAAATTCTGAGAATAGGTCCGCAAAGAAATGACCACTTCCCAGCCGTGCACTCCCGTTTTTCTAAAAAATGTCAAAACTTAGACCTCGGAAAGTACTAATCGAAATCTTTCACTTAATACCACATATGATCACATTTAGTGAAAAAAATGTACACCCCGTTTGACATGCATGCAACCCCATCTATAAGTTTCAGTTCCCACTTTCCCAACAAATTTGGTCTCAATCAGTACAACCATTTCTGAGAAAAGTGCGTTCGATATAGAGACAGTCAATAACCCGATTTTAATAAGTTAAGTTTTTATTTTACACAAAGCCTTAAAGTTTTGTTTTATACAAAACCTTAATCAGACGTTCAAATTTGTCGCGTTTCATGTTAAATGAGGTTAGTAATTGTATTTTGATACAATTTGAAAATTCGCGGGAAAAGTCCTCTAATTGTGTTCTAAAATTACCTTTAAATTTTTGCAAGAATGCAAGTCATAACATTGGTAGGATACTGGAGGTTTTAGTGTATGACTGCCATAACTAACAAAGCGATGGGAACATGTTTCTGGTTTAAATTTATTGTGCTTTAAGTTATGTAGATTGTTAATATCATAGTAATTTTGAAGAACCATGTACCCAAAAGCTCTTTTATAAGAAATCACAAAAACTTACATACTTAAAGCTTAATGGTTTTTGCGTTTCCATATTTTGTGTGTACATTTTCGATTTCATTTGAATCTTAAGCAGTTTGGCTAATTTCTCTCATATTACATTAAGGAGGAAACCACATTAGGAGATTTCCAGAATCGACTCTTTTTAAGGTCTTGTGGAAAACAAAACCTTATTGAAATCGATCCGAAATCGGTCTGTCTGTCACACTTGATTTATGCGGAAGCAGCTCAAGCTATTGTTACAAAATTTGATGAGAATATCTATTCTATGATTCCCTTTATATGTAGCGCGCCCTTGTTTGTGTGGGTTTAAGGGAGGGAGTCTCCATACATGTATTTTTTTACATGCATGTATTTTTTTACAGAATATAGTCATGTGCGCATTCAAGATTACGGCGGTCTGCAACTCGCATTGCCGAAGCTGCAGAGAGATTTCTAGTTGCAGGGTGGGAGAGCTGTTTTCCTTCATGAATGCCGGCTGGACTCTGCCTCCCTGCTCCCATAGCAATAGTCACGGTCTTAGGAGTTTGTGGCATCAAAATGGCGCACCAAAGCGCTAATTGGGCTCCTCGGAGCGCAAACTACTACCTACCTGCCTGATCCATGGTCATGTGTCAAATGAATAGGTTCGATTAGCACCTCCCAAAACTGATATTGCAAGAAACAAACGAAAATGTATAACAGGTCTCATTCTCAGAACCTATCCAACCGAAAAATATGAGAGAATCCATAATGCTGCACACAATTTCAATCCTATTCCGATACCTGATCAAATAAAGTTAATAGTAACATATTACCATATTTTAGAAATTCATCCTCCCCCCTCCCAACTTCTAGTATGAGCTTGAATACAAAATTTTTGGTGCTGTTATAAGCGATAATATAAAACACAGTTTTGGAAAATTTAAGGGAAATCCTACTATTATTAACAAAATTATAGAAAATCAAAATTTCACATTTCACATAAATTTATTGCACCCTAAGGCAAGTGTGATGACGCCATCATATAAAGCGGATAAATCAAGCAATATTTTGAATTTTGAATAAATGGAAAATCGTGCACAGAAAATTTTTCATACAAGGTGAACACAAAACCTTTACACCTGAAGCGTCCAGTTTCTGGTATTCCGACTTATTTTATTGCATAAATCGTTAGCTTAGATATCCCAGAATACGCTGCTTTCGATTTTATGAGCTTAGAATCGACCGGTTATCGGATACAGACTCACGCTCGGCCACCCAAGTGGTAGTCGCTTCGTGCCCTCGCGAAATCTAGTAGCGTTACGTAAACAGTGTATTTATATATGCTCGGCGACAATGCAAATGCATTTATATTTGTTGTAACTGTATTTTTTCGTAATTAAGTTAAGAGTGATTAATGCGAATTCATATTCGAAAGTCGATTTTCCTAGATTTTTTTTTCAAACGCATTTTTCTCCAAATGACATTTTTTACATTTGCGGGAATTCTAGCTCAAAAAGTAATGAATCAATCTTTGACATTTGCAAGTAGAAGTTTAGAAAATTATGAGGAATATGAACCAACATTTAGAATAATATTGTATTTTTTAAGGCGCTTGTTCTGCATAATTAGTGAAAAATAGTGGTGAAAACTGAATTCTTTTTTGAACACTTGCAACATTTTTGATTATGGGTTTTTGCAGCTGCATTGAGGTTCAAGTTCTTAGAAAATAAGTTGGTCATGTAAAATTAGGAGCTTTTTGGCTTCGGCTAAATTGGAGTCGCTACATGTCCTATCCATTTAGTTTTGACCTTTAGCCTAACTCTTTTTTAAACTCTTTCATTTTTGGCTTTAATTTATCAAAGAAAATTTCGAAAATTGGTCGACCTGTGAATATTATTACAATTACAGTTTATTGAATTCCAAATAGTTCTTCCCACTGAAAAAAACATCAGAAAGTACATGAAAAAGACCTTCTAACGTGGTTTCCATATTTAAATATTTTATTTTCCGGCTTTTATGACCATTATTTAGCTCGCCTACTCATATACACACCTTTTAGGCGCACAGTGAGATAATGATACTCGAAATGTCGCCGGTCTATCGGATTAATCAAGTGCCATTTTTACAAGAAGCTGTTTTCCATCAGTTAGGAATCAATAACATCAATTTTTTTCAGAAAAAATGAAAACTCAATTTTCAGAGATAGATGTTCCTTATTGTGGCTTGTAACATTTGAACAAAAGTGATAATATTGATTTATTATAACATTGTTAATAGTGCAATTTCCACCAAACTTGTTCTATTGTACAGCCTTTGTTATTGCGATTCTTTATGATTCTCGGAAAAAAATATGGGGGTTTCTGATAAATTTCAAATAAATATACTTATCATAAATATGGTAATATACTATTACTAACTTTATTTATACAGGTGTCGTTATGGGGGCATTTACAGGCCAAGGCACCATATAGTGGTAGCCTTGGGATTTTTTTCAGATTTTTAGGTTGGATCGTTTCTGAGAAGTGGTCCTTCACGGAAATGGTCTCTTCCCTGCACTCTCTCCTATCGCAACTAATGTCAGTATTATCAAATTTCGGCTTTGGAAAGAACTGTCACACGCATTTTTCTAGAAGAATTTGGTGAAAAGGTGGGAATTGTGAACGCTCACGCGTAGAGGAAGTTACATAAATCTGCGTCGAATTTATGGGGGGCGGTTCCCATACATGCAAAAGAGGGGTGTAAATTCCTTTTCATTTAATATCAGTATCAAATAAAAGGTCGGGTACTACTTTCTGAAGCCGGTGTTAGTTTTGGCATTTGTTGGAAAGGTGAGAAGTGCGGCGAGTCAAAACAACATTCTCAGAAACTACCCAACTTAAAAATCTGAAAAAGAATCAAGGGGCCGTCACTATATGGTGCCTAAAGTTAATAACTTCATATTTCTATACTTTTCAGTAATTAGCTGTAAAACCCCCCTTAAGTTCATTATAGTACCACGAAGCAATGTAGGCTATAATATAGAGCATGAGCCCACCAAGTTTGGTGGAAATCGCACTATTACTAACAAAGTTATAATAGGTCAAAGTTGTCGCAAATTCAAGACTGAATATCAATATCACTTGAAAGTGGATGTTTTCACGTAACATGGGACAAAGGCGCACTTAAATGACTTTATAACATAAATACACAAAACCTTTCATATCTAAAGCGTCCAGCTTCCGGTTTCTCGACGGGCTTATAGTTGGCTGCGGCATTAGTATATGTAATTTAGGCATGCCGCATCGCACGTACCTTAAATGTTAAGGTGTATCGAAAGCCATTCATTTCATGTAATAAAGATATTGAGCGGAAACAAAGCATATTAAATAACAAAAAGAAGAGATCTTTTCTTTTTTTGCAGGTGCAGTTATGACTCGTCAAACATAAATTTGTAAGAAAATTAATACTTTCAAGTTTAAATAACGCAAAATCAGTGTAGAATGTATATGTAGTGGATGACCAGAACGACCATCGGGATTAACTATGGTCAATCAATAGGACATTAGTGTACAAATCACTCTGAGCAGCATGTTCCGACCGTCTCAGAGAGTGTAACGACATTGCCGCCAGATTAGGAGTGGAGTAGTTCGCAATCACCGCCAATATTAACCCTTTGTAGACACTAGTGTGGATAACTAAGTGATCAAAGAGATCAAACTAGTGAGTATGGACTCAATCGGACCTCTTGGGAAACGTTTTCGTCGTTAAAAATTTTATTTCCTTTTTGTTCAATTTCATTTCATCACATTTAATTATTGTTATTTCCTCTCTCTTTTTAAGGTTTTGTGTAAAACAAAACCTTATTAGAATCGAGTCAATGTATGTCCGTTCCACTGTCTGTCTGTCACACCCGATTTATTCAGAAACGGCTGGACCGATTGCCATGAAAATTGGTGAGAGTATGTATTGTTACCTTTGCACATGAGATGGCACCATTTTATGTTAAGTTTAAGGAGGGCTCCCTATACATGTAAATGGAGGGTGTAAATTTTTTTTTCATAAAATATGGCCATATGGGGTATCAAATGAAAGGTGTTAATTAGCATTTTTCAAAACTTGTTCCATATTTGATATTGGGTGAAACATAGGGGAATGAGGGCTCAAAATATGACCCCCATAAAGTGTAACAGGTCTCGTTCTCAGAACCTGTCCAATCGAAAATTTTGAAAAAAATCACAGTGGCGCATCGCTACGAAATCTAGGCCTCAAAATACATCCGGTTCCGATTTCTGCACAAATAAAGTTAATAATAGTATATTTCCACATTTTAGAAATTTACCTAGGAAGGGGGTGAAACTGCCATTTTTTGAGAATTTCGTGCAATCTACAACTTGTATGACGTCATCATCACATATCAGTTTATCAATACCACAACGAAATGAGTTTTTATGAATGGGGTCGCAAAGAATTATTTTGTTTGAGTTTTATGAATATCAATTACTCCAAACAGACATTTGTGTATGTAGGTATATTGTGTATGCGTGCTAATGAATTTCGCGGGTAGTGTCTAATTCAATTAGATATAATTGTACATTAAACTATACGTATTTAATATACGAACTATATATGTACATATGTATGTTTTTGCGCACGAAGTAAATCGGAAATATGGGTACGATCAACTTATATACGTGCATATATATGTACAGTATTCGGAAATAGGCAGTTTTGTTTGTTTAGAGTGGGTATAATCTCTATGGCTGTAATATGTACGTATATCTTGTAGTTTGGAATGTTGGATTTGTAGCTACATACGGATAGAAAAATGTGAGTTGAAGTTTCTTACATAAGATGAACACAAAACCTTTATACCCGAAGCGCGAGCTTCCGGTATTCCGACTTGTTTCGCATAATTTTCACCGCGAGCTCGGATTTCCTTACTGCAACCCTGGCCGCACCTCTTGAAGATCTAGGACAGGAGCAGCATGGACAGACAGGTTCCGAGCTTTTACGGCTTCCGGCATGCGATCGAACGGGATTTTTTTTTTTTTTCAATTTAAACTTAACACGTTTTTTCTATTTATTTATTATTTATTTTATTTTTTTGGTTTTTGGCTGTGGGTCAATCAATTCAAGTTATTACAGCATCTTCTTCTTTGATGGCGCTGTATAAATGCAACCTTGGGCTCCCGCATGCATCGCCTCCAATTATATTGGTCCAAAGACCGCTTCCTCCAGTTAGAAAATCTTAGAATTGATCTGTAATCTGCAGCCACTGACTCCTGCCAACGTTTCCCTAGTTTACTTTTTGGTCAACTACCATTGACTCTGCCTTTCACCAGCCCATTGCAATTCGAATTTCGACTAGCGCTGGTGAGTCGTCAAATAATGCACATAATTCATGATTGTATCTGATTCGCAGGCATCTTCTTCCTGTATGATTCCGAGAGTCTTTCAGAGGACTTTTCTCTCGAAGATATCGATATGCGTTTCCGATATTTGCGTCAAGATCCACATCGATACAGCAGCACGGCAAGAATGAATACTTTGTAGATGCGTAGTTTATTGTGTCTGAGTACTTTTCTCGATCTCATTATGTGAGGATCGCATAAAATGCTTTATGAACAGTGGTAATCCCTCTTTGGTTTTTCGTTGGCACCCATCGAAAGTAGGGCTCATAGATAGATGAAGTGGTCTGCAGTGGTACTTAGTTCTGTAAAATAACACACAATATCAAACCTTTCACATTTAATAACCACCATTGTTGAAGGTAAATTTTTTAAATTTAATTTCTGCTCTTACATTAACATTGAAAATGTGCAAAAACGTCAATATTAATATTTCCAATTCAAAAAATTATTCAATCGACATTCTACTTTTTTCTGCTACTCACCGCAGACTAATCCTCCTTGGTTGCTCTACTGATCTCGCGGTTGTCAACCCGTTACCATCGGGTAGGTGAGCTACTCAAGCGAGTGAGTTTCGTTTCGTGGTCAGTCACGCTACTCTAGTGGCGCCTCCACAGGTTCACCTGTTGGAAATTATACTTGCCCATTGCGATATTCTGCATACTAGAGTTTGGGTCATGTATTCTGTTTTGGATTCATTGGCCCTAAGTCCTACTTCACGCCCTGCTAACTCATGCTGCTCTAACACTCACTTCGCACGAAGAATGAATCATTCAAGAATATCCACGTCGTTTCCGTACGTCACCAGTTGTGCGCATTTTACCAATAACATACCTCTGGTATCAACTGAGGGCGTCTTTCTGAGAAGGCATTCGAGCACCAAGTTAAAAAGAGTGAGAATGAGACCATCTCCTTCCTTAACTCCTGACCCTGAAGGAAAACTTTGTTCCAGTTTCACTAGAAGGACTAGCTTCGATGGGATTCTGTACATACAAGTACGACACACACAACCGTACGGTTGACAGAAGTCAAAGAACAGTTGGTACACATCGATGTCATATTCCCTGCATTTTTCAAAATCTGCTTTACTACGAATATCTGGCCCGTTGTCGACCGCCCAAATCAGAAGCCATCTTTGTATTCCCCGATGATATTGCCTGTATGCTGTTTCAGTCTTCGTTCAATTATATTCGTTATCACTAGCACGTGCACAGCAATGAGACCCCCTCATAGTTTTTGCAATGCAAACAATCACCCTTTTTGTACACTGGACAAATTACATTTTCCCTCCAGTCGTAAGGTATTTGTTCGGTTGTCCAAATTCTCCCCTCTTCTTTTAAGATTAGGGGATCTTCATGTGATTTTAATTTAAACAAAGCTACTGCGTATAAAGTCAGATTGTGGGCACTTGTTCTCCGTTTGGGCTATCCGGAATGGCAAAGGGGTGAAAATTTGTTATCGTTCGGCTCAAGAGGTTTTGAAAATACTGAGCCCATCTTGCTTTTATTTGTGTCGCGTCGCTGATGATATTGTTATTGTGATCTCTGCAGAGGGTGGTTCACGGCCTAAAACCTATCGTCATCTGTTTCACTGTGCTAAATGCTACTCATACATCGTTTTTCTTCCAGCTGTCGTCTAGCGTTAAAATTTTGTTTTTATTGAACTTTCGTTGTTCTCATCCGCAAATCTTCTTAGCATATCGTCTTAATTCATGATACTTAACTTCGTAGGCTCTGGTTCGTCTTTCGATTAGCAGTCGCTAAGCTTCTTTTTTCTTGTTGATCGCTTCCAGGCAAGCATCATCGAACCATCCGTAACGGTTCCTCCGTTCTACATACCCAAGGGTGCACTTCGGATACCAGCCCTAATTTATCGTCACATTTCGTCACTACTTTCCTCAGGACTAGCATGAAGTAGTGCATCGAAATGATTGTGGACAAGTAAGCCACTTTGGTCGTATTGTCTTTCAATTTTTCCACATTGCTTCTAGGAGTCCAGCTCCTGTGGCTGTGACTGTTTTTGGTTACTCGTCAACGTTGTTCCCCTCTAACCAGGAAATGGTCCGGGTGACAGCACCTCACACCGTAGGCAGCGCTTTTTTCGACGAGGTCGTGGTCGATTTTATTGGATGTCTACCCATCTGGTGATGTGCACGTAATTTTATGTATATTCTTATGGCAACAACAAGTGGAGATTACGACTAAACTTTTTACCGATGAATTTTTGACCACTATGGTTTGTTTCATTATGAGGGCTCCGCCCTCCTGTTATGCCTCTATGGAACAGTTCATTTCCAAATTTAGCCTTGAAGTCTCCAATAATAACATACACAGTCAGTTGTAGAATTGGTCTTTAATGATATCATCTTTGTCTTCCGTTGGTGCATGGCAGTTAATATACCACCCATTAAGGAACTTCATCTTTAAGTGGATTAAGCATATTCGTTCATTAATTGTTCAAAAAAGGATAGCATATTTCAACACTCAAAAGAGTAGTCCAACTTACGTTGTCGTTTGATCTGTCCAAGGACAGGCTGTATTACAACATGTAGTTTAATACTTTATATCATCAAAAAGGGACAACTATTAGATAACTGAGAATCGAGCTTTATCAATAAAACACAAATAATTGAGAAACACGTTAAAAAGGACACTTGTTTATTGGGAATGTATAATTTGAATTTTTCTCTCCATTCCACAAGCACTAAGACTAAGTCTATTGCCTTCGCTCCCGGATCCTTCGACTTTTTTTGCTCAAATCTATTCCAACCGCCCTCCTCATCAGTTAAGGTATCCGCAGATATCCGGTTTACCTCCCCCTCTTGAAGTATTTTCAACTGGCTCTTGCACGGCTAGGTATTGCCAAAGATGCAAGCGTTTGCGTGCATGTGGGATTCACACATATTGAAAACCACTCGCGGTCTCTCAGACTCTGACTCCGCATCGCCACCATTTAAAAATCATTTCGCAGGAAAAGAAGCGTTTACTCTTTTGAAAATGTCGACCTATGACCCTTAATCTCGTCTAAGGGCAATCTATCTATCTCTTCTTTCTCGAGCACCATTTCCTGTAGACTTTAGCACCATTTAATGAGTCCACTACTTTTCTTACTCCTAACTTACGTCCGCCGCTCTCCACTTCCCTGGGAACTGAGCCTTTCAGCCTATTGTCGACTCGCAATCCTGTTAATTAGTTAAACAGTTCACGCTTCACTTTCCGTTCACTCTGCACTTTTTTCTTCTGCCCTGTGTTTAAAATAGACGTAACTTATGAGCCGGCCTCATCTTTTTACTCAACGCTTCTACTCCGTTTTTAAGGTTTTGTGTGAAACAAAACCTTATTAGAATCGATTCGATGTCTGTCTGTCCGTCTGTCTGTCTGTCTGTCTGTCTGTCTGTCTGTCTGTCCGTCTGTCTGTCTGTCTGTCTGTCTGTCTGTCACAGCCGATTTATTCGGAAACGGCTGCACCGATTGTCACGAAAATTGGTAGAAGTATGTGATCTGCCGTTCCCTTTACATGCAGCAACTGACGCCATTTTGTGTTAAGTTTAAGGGGGGGCTCCCCATACATGTGAAAGGAGGGTGCAAAATTTCTTTTCATAAAATGTGGCCATGTGGGGTATCAAATGAAAGGTCTCAATTAGTACTTTTCGAAACTGGTTCAATATTTGATATTGGGTCAAACATAGGGGAGTCAGGGCTCAAAATATGACCCCCAAAAAGTGTAACAGGTCTCGTTCTCAGAACCTATCCAACCGAAAAATCTGAAAAAAATCTCAGTAGTGCATCTCTACGAAATCTAGGCCTCAAAATATATCCGGTTCCGATATCTGCACAAATAAAGTTAATAATAGTATATTTCCACATTTTAGAAATTTACTCGGCACCCCCCTCATGTTCATCCCAGAAGTACAAAATTTGGCATGCATGTAATGAAGAACATAATGAACAATTTGGTTAAGTTTGAAAATTTCCAACTATTATTAACAAAGTTATAGGGGATAAAACTCCCATTTTTTGTGAATTTCGTGCACGCTACAACCTGCATGACGTCATCATCACATGTCAATTCGTCAATACCAGAACGAAATGAGTTTTTATGAATGGGGTCGGAAAGAATTATTTTGTTTTAGTTTTTTAGCCATTTGTATATGAATATCAATTACTCCAACCAGACATGTGCGTATGTAGGTATATAGTATATGCGTGCTAATGAACTTTGCGGATAGTGCCTAATTTAGATAGATATAAGAAGTAAATCGGAAATATGGGTACGATCAATTGATATACGTGCCTATATGTGTACAGTATTCGAAAATAGGCAGTTTGTTTGTTTACGGTGAGCGTAACATCTACGGCTGTAATATGTACGTATGTTTCGTAATTTTGTAGCTGTATACGGGTAGAAAAATATGCGTTGAAATTTCTTAGATAAGATGAACACAAAACCTTTATACCCGAAGCACGAGCTTCCGGTATTCCGACTTGTTTCACTAGGGCCTTGGCGGTCGAAAACCGGAATGCCTCTTATAATGGTCCTTATAATGAATTATCCTGAACGAGTATGTAGATGGACCTGGTTTCTCTCCTTCTTGTGCATTTGTAATATTTGATGTGATAGAAGCCAAGGATCGCCATGCTGAGGCGATGAGATCGTTGGGTATCGATGGTAGCCCCTTTTTTCACTCCCAAAAACCACTGATACTGGTTTCCTCAAACTTTTCTTCTCCTCCATTCTTTTTTCTGTGTGCGGGTTCGGTATTTTCCGCTCACTTGCCGTTCTTGCGGAATAAATACGCGTGCTGGTATACGCTCATAATACGTCCGCCGAGTGGTCTGTACAAGGAGCTCAGGTTGCAGGCCAAAATAAGGAATCGTGTCCTTTCAATCTAAATATCTAGCGAAACCATTGGCGCATGAAGGGTTCTATGATGTCGGAAAGCTATTGGGTAGAGCTAGCCTGTTTCAGAGAGTCCAAAAAGTGGAAATAAAACAAACAACCAAGTTACCTACATTTAACACTTTTATTGAAATGGGAAAGAGAGAGTTTCGAAAAAATGAGCAACCCAAATTTCATTGAACTCTTTTCAGCAGTATTATGGGAAATCTGCAGTTTGCCGAGAATAATAGAATGTGAAGCTAATATCCATCAAATTAACTAAATCGGTTTCTTCAGATTAAGCTATCAGAAACACAGAATTAAAATTCTAAACGCTGTATTAATTCTTACATTAAATTCAATGGTAAGGTAGAGTTGGCAAATTGTTTCCATAACTCCGCCATTCAAAGGTCGGTGAATCCACCCTATTCTTAAAGAGCGCTGTGTAAATATTCACTTCAAACCAAGGCGGAAAATAGCATTTGGCTTTTTGATTAAATGCATGCCTCATGCTCGGTGGTACGTGATGCTCGCCTTAATTTTTCTTACACAGCCAGACACTCACACGTCCTTCATGAAGTTTCATCCGCTGTCAGACCTCGTGTCTCTCTTGGAGTCTTCGTGCTATTTGGTTGAGAAGGAAAATAATGTCCAATTATCTTAAGTAAACAACGAACGCTTTTTCATCTCATCAAATGGAATTATGTGTATTTTCAAAGATGATGCACGTAGGGGGCGGGTGGCTGCCAACAGAAATATCGTCAAATCCTGATTAGTTTTTTGTTTATTTTTAAATCTGAAAAATCTAAAATCTCAATTGAATTGAATGGAGTATCTGTTGAATGCATAAACATGAGTTAAAATATTAACTCTAGAGACTATGGCCTACATTGATGGTATAGTCATGCCTGGCTTCTTGGAGATTGATTGAAGGTCCAGCTGAAAGTGAAGATACGTTTTTCTTCCGGTCCTTGAGCATGGGGATTTTGATTTGGAATAACACAAATTCAATACGATGTCATTTGTTAAGCCAAACACATTCCTAAGATGTATGGAAGTATTATACATGGAAAGGTTAGAAACAAAACCCCAGGCTTACAAGGTCTTCATAGTGTGTCCCATGGGAATGAGACAGCCAAAAGGGGGAATAAAAAAAGACTTTAGGCCACATTCTCAGAAGTCACCATCATCCTCATCAACGGCGCAACAACCGGTATCCGGTATAGGCCTGCCTTAATAAGGAACTCCAGACATCCCGGTTTTGGGCCGAGGTCCATCAATTCGATATCCCTAAAAGCTGTCTGGCGTCCTGACCTACGCCATCCCTCCATCTTAGGCAGGGTCTGCCTCGTCTTCTTCTTCTACCATAGATATTGCCCTTATAGACTTTCCGGGCTGGATCATGCTCATCCATACGGATTAAGTGACCCACCCATCGTAACCTATTGAACCGGATCTTATCCACAATCGGACGGTCATGGTATCGCTCATCGTTCGTCGTTATGTAGGCTACGGAATCGTCCATCCTTCTGTAGGGGGCCAAAAATTCTTCGGAGAATTTTTCTCTCCAACGCGGTCGAGAGTGATCCTGCTGCTTTTATCTGGCCTCGCCCATTGGTCAGGGTCAGCCTAGTCAGTCTTATAAGTTTCGTCAAGTTACCGAATTGTCATGGCCGTGTACAGTTTTACCCTGGCTATGCTATCATAGGCGGCTTTAAAGTCGATGAATAGATGGTGCAACTGTTGTCCATATTCCAATAGTTTTTCCATCGCTTGCCGCAGAGAGAAAATCTGATCTGTTGCTGATTTGCCTGGAGTGAAGCCTCTTTGGTATGGGTCAATGATGTTCTGGGCGCATGGGGCTATCCGGATAGAGATAGAGGAGAATATCTTATAGATGTTACTCAGCAACGTGATACCTCTAAAATTGCTGCACTGTGTGATATCTCCCTTCTTATGTATGAGGCAGATAAGGCCTCGTTGCCATACCTTGAGCATCAGTTGATGAACCACTTGGTGTAATTGTTTCTCCCACACTTGGTGGTGGCAGTATTTGTCCGCCGTCTTCAGTTGGCGGGACCTCCAACTCGCCGATGTTCTGGTTGTTCAGTAGCTCATCAAAATACTCAACCCATCGCTCCAATATGCCCATTCTGTCGAAAATCAGATTTCTCTCTTTGTCTCGGCAGGATGAGCATCGAGGTGTATAAGGCTTTATCCTGCTGACTTGCTGGTAAAACTTCCGCGCCTGGTGCGGTTGTTCATTGTACTTTTCTAATTCATAGACTTGTTGGTTCCCCCAGGCTTCCTTTTCCGTCTGTCAAGTCGCTTCTCCGCTCAACGGAGTTCGTGATAAGTCTCTGCGCGTGCCCGCGTTTGAGAATGCAACATTACTCGGTATGCAGCATTCTTCCGTTCCGTTGCTAGCTTACATCCATCGTCAAACTAGCCGTTCCGACTCCTTTTGCCGCTGGGCACCAAGTATGTTTGTGGTCGTATCAATAATTACGTTCCTCAGGTCCTTGTGAAAATCATTTGTTGATGCTTCATCTCCAGGTCCTCTGTTGACTGCGGTTATTGCGCCATCATTTCCCTCTTATAGGTGTCGCGGAGGACTGTGTTGTGGATGGCTTCAGTGTTCACTCTCACCTGATTGTCAGAGGGGATTCTAGGTGGTGTTGTTATTCGAGCTCGGAGCACCATGCCAACGAGATAGTGATCCGAGTCTATGTTGGCCCCCCTATATGTTCTGACATTCATCAAGTCTGAAAGGTGGCGTCATTCAATCAACACGTGGTCAATTTGGTTGAAAGTGGTCCCGTCTGGAGAGGCCCATGTATGTTTGTGGACCGCTTTCCGCACAAACCAGGTACTTCCAACAACCATTTCGTGTGACCCTGCTAATTGAATAATCCGCAGTCCGTTATCAGTTGTATTTTGGTGGAAGTCAACGTATCGCCTGAATATGGGCTGCTCCCCTACCTGTCTGTTAAAATCCCCCCGACTCTGCAGTCTCCTCTGTAGGGGCGTGAACGTTAATGAAGTTTATATTTCTAAATTTGCCTCGCAAGCGCAGAGTGGATAGCCGTTCGCTTATGTTTTCAAAGCCGATAAGAGCAGGTTTCATTTTTTGACTGACTAAGAAACCTCGGAGTAGGTTTACTGGATGGCCACTATAATATATGGTGTAGTGGCTCTTCTCCAGGAAATCGGTCCCTGTGCAACGCATCTCCTGTAACGCTGTTACATCAGCCCTATATTGGGACAGGGTATCGGCTAGCTGCTCATCAGCTTCATCTCTGTACAGGGACGCACGTTCCATGAGAAAATGCGCAAATTGTTCTTCCTTTGTTGTTGCTGGGTTTGTCGTTGTGTAATCCGTTTAGTGAGAAGTTATTTTCCGTGTAGGGTTGTCAGCCCTACCCACCCCCAACCTGAAGGACCGTTGGTACAATTTGTCCCGTTTTTAGGCGCGGGAGACTCGCCTTCGTCCTTCTCCGTCCGCAGCTTTTCATTAAGAAAGAGCTCCCAGGGGTCACCACGTGCAGGTGAAGATAGGGTTTGGTAGTTGGTTCAGCAGACGTTTCCCAGGTTTTATGCTCCATCGTGGGTACCAATCCACGTTTCGCCCTGGGACCTATAGTACCCTTTGACCACCACAGCACCATTTATGGCAGACACTTATATTATTCTCGACGCGCAGTATTTAGAATGCTTTATGCAATAAAATGCCCAGTTATATTTGCACCCAATATTTGGAGGCCTAGGGCTTTGACAATTGAACCCGAAACCTTCCATGGACCTTTCATTCTGTTTTCTATGACAAAATAATTTAGAAGTGAGTCTGTCCAAACAGCCGCAGGATTTTATATTTAATATTAGCGGTGGTTCCGTTGTGCTTCTTCTTTAGTGTTTGTTCTCTCGTTTCTCGTTTCTATCGAAATCACCATTTCACTAACTAAATTCCGTCTGTTTTTGAGAAAAGCGTGTGTGACATAGAGTGTAGTCTCTATGTAGTTTCAATAAATACCAGAAAAAAATTAACAGTCCTACCGGGAAGGTTGGGGCGATCTGTTTTCATCCGGAAACGGTCACACAAAAGGAAAGTGGATGGATTGTACTCTTTTAACTGGAATTACGTGAGGTGCATCTTAGTGCCTTTGCCTACCTGGCATCTCTATGCCAAACCATATTTGAAATGGCTCTTTCCTATAGTTTTATGAGAGTTACGTAACGAAGAGCGGCATTTTTAAATGGGGAAAAAACCAATGCCAATCCTGTCATTTGCAAACTCGGTAACTATAAACAATTGATAGTATTTAATTTGAGCTAAGAAATGGTAAAACGATGAAAATTAATGAATTATTCATTGTAATTCTGGTTAGAATTTGCAATCGATATTCAAAACTGAACTTCATAAGGAGAAGTCAGAACCATGATTGTCTACGATATCTACCAAATTTAAGAAAAATTTCAAACGCGAACGCAAGCAATAACTACTTATGATATTTTGACAAAACAGGAAAGAAAAGGAATAAACATGGAAAATTTGCAAGAAAGGTCACCTGAAATTAACCAAATTTGAATAAAAACCCAGTAAAGAAGGCAACCGGCTGAGTTTTACCCAATCATCAATTCTCCCTAAGTCATGCCATCCACAACCAAATAAAAGCTCAAAATACCAGTAAATAGTATTAGTCAACGACATTGACCACCGCTTTCTATTTTTTTGTTAATAACAAAATCAGGTCCATTCAATGGAAATTCCTTCTTTTCATCAGTTTGCAGAATGCCGAAAGTCAATCCTGACCTTTCGGTCATGTTAAGTTTTGTGTACACACCAAGCTATTCTTCAAGCTCAACAATAATCCACAATTCCTAGCTAGAAGTACTTTTTGAACAATGGTAGCTTAGTAACCGTTGGTTATGGTTAGTCGCGTTAAAAGAATATTGCCGCAACCACTTGTGCATATTGCTGTGGCAAAGTTTACCTATTGCTTATTGCAGTCTTCACTTAGTGACTTGAAACCAAAGGTGATGTCTTGCAGTGGTGTAATTCCGCGAAGTTTTCCTTGCTTGCCACTTGAACTGACGAGTTAGAAGGGTCCGAAGACGCTATCCCGAAGTGTTCTTTCCTCTTTCATGGCCTTTTTGCCAAGAAGATAATTTTTTAGTGTCTCACAGATCCGGGAGCAGTCTTTCTGGCAGTCCCTCAATGTCCGTCAGGAGTAACCCGACACGTGGAATTTGCTTACAAGCGCCATAAAAATTTGAAAGTTAACGCATTTTTTTAGAACTTACGAGCACGGAATTTTCTATACAAATTTTGCCCTTTAAAATCGTATAGAATCGTGTCCGGATAGCTGAGTGGTTAGAGGCTGTCGTACGGAAGGTCGGGGTTCAAATCTCACTGGTTCTCTTAGGCGCTTCCTAGTACTCCCTCTCGATTTTCTGGATGAGATAATGATCTGTTTTGTTGAATTTAATGCCATCTAAAGGCCCAGGTACTTTAATGAATGCATTGATACATGCGAAGTCAATGAGGCATTGGTCATTATAAGTCGATGCATCATAGAGGCTACCAGTTGTTTTCCTGTGAATCGAAAAGCCTTTGCAGATTATCATGAAAATCACATATCTTACTCCAGTCTCAACTACACATTACAAATTTGGCTTTCGAATGAATTGATCTAACACACTTCAAGGCTCTTATTTGCTTGCATTGCGCCAGCGACTATTATCATTATTATTGACAATGGGTTGCCGGCTTCAAATACAGAAATCGGAGATCGTGTGAAGTTAGCGCGGAAACAACACCGAAGATTAAAAATGGCTAAATAAAAAAATTATCGGTTTAGCCGCGAAACCGTAAAACCGGTGACTCGAGTACCGCGATCGAGAAGAATGGATGTTTTCCCTGCCTCAGATATCCAGGAAACATGGTCTTTGTTGTTCCCACCATTCAGGTGAAATTCCCCGAAGTAATGGCAATACCCTCTGAAGCGTTTGCACTACGAAAAGTATAAAAAAGAGACAATCGTTTTATAGACCAATAAACCATCAGGTACAGGCTCAGAGTCGAGTGGCCAAGAGTCGCTTTATGTCCGTCCGAAATCATGATGTCAGTCCTCAAACCATTTCGAACCATATCGTATTTTTAAGAATACGCTTTTGCATAATATGCCAAAAAAGTTGTGAAAATCGAAATACTTTCTTTGAACACCTGCAAAATTTTTGTTTTTGACTATCTTCAACTGCATTGAGGTTCATAGCCCCAACACACTTCGAGACCCTGATTCAATTGGAATGTCACGTCAACTAGTATTATTATTTCATACTGAAAAATAAGTTAGGTTTTGGGTTCAGATAAAAATTTTGGTCGTTGCGCGTCTCGCAGTTGGAGAACTCTAGTTACGACCTCCAGCGCAATAATGTTGCGTAACCTTAATATTTCTAGATTAGATTTTTCAAAAAAATTCTGACCAGTTATTCTTAATACGGCTGTGGTTGTGGTTCTGCCCCCCTCTTTCCCCAAGCAAACACGTTATAAGTCTTTGTGTTAAATAGTTGCCAGGAGGCATCTTTCTCGGCATCGGGTCGACCTTTAATATCGTCGCGAAACCCTCAGAGATAACAAGTTATTGCCATTTTTACCCCATAAGGTTCTATGTTGCAGTCTTTGGCACCGCGCCACGGAGTTTCTTCTTGTTTTCCTTTAGATTTTCTCCCGTTCACCAGTGGGGGGTCTTGATCCGTTGCGCCATTTTGCTCTGCCATTTCTCGAATCTGGACGCAGTCGCCGGGTTTCAAATCTCCATTCAGAGTATCAAGCCACCGTTGTTTCCGGCGGCTTCTTTATCGTTTCCCGGTGACTTCGATGTTCAGACCAATGTTGGCAAATGAATTTGATGTTAGCGCAAATTACACAACCGTACCATCGAAGACGCCTTTCTCGCAGTTTTCCCACGATTGGTGCAACCCCATATCGATCGCGGATATCCTAATTTCGGATGTACTCGAGACGTGCTACGGCACTTGTCCAATGCAACATCTTCGTCTCCATTACCGTGAAACGCCGTTGATTTTCATTACCATAGAGAGCGACAAGGCGGACGACCCTGCAGAAAATTTTAGATTTGAGACAAAGAACACCAGTTGTCGAACGCCACTTTATTTAGGTTGCGCAAAGACAAGAAGCAATTTCATTGCGCAGTTATCGATTGGCTAATGGAACTATCAATGCAACTCCTCCGAGGGACTCTTGCGAGTTCCTTCGTCTTTCCAGTTGTTTAGTTTATGTCATGACGCCGTCTATGCGTCAAGAATCCTTCTTAATTTCTCAGGATGGGGACTCGTCCTGCAATGGACGCCTTATCATTTCTCCTATGGTTTTTTAGTCAATGGCAGGGGGGGTTTTCTTATCACCAATAGAGTTATGACAAGTTTAGCATAGTGGAGTAGTCCCTACTATACTTTATTCATCTCTTTCCCTGATTACAGCTTTTTTTTACTGAAAGCTATACAAAGCACATTGACTTAGACTCCTCCACTCCTAATCTGGGCTTGGGACCAGTATTAGCAACAACATATGTACATATTTATATGCAACTTAACTGTAACGTATACGAATACATGTAGCACATATTCTAACTCAATAATTAAACAGGTAACTGCTACCGCTGAAGTCCTAACTTTTGCAGAAATCACATGTCCAATTATCATTCCAAATAGCAATTGATTGACAGAAAGGATTGAAAATATAAACTTAGCGCCGAAAAACTGACTGCAAACTTCCTATCTTCCGTGCAGGTGTTTATCCAACAACTTGTTCCGGATGCTGATTTTGCAGAAACTCAGACAATTCAGATGTTATGAAGACATGGAAATGTATTCGTGAATCAACAACAATTCAAATAGAAAAACGACAGAATGAAAAGCAGCAGAGAACAAGGAAAAAGTCGATTTAAGTATTTGGAGAAGTTTTTGGTTTTTCTTCTGTGGTTTTTGCATTTCTGATGCTCGGAGAAAGTTTGTTCTCTTTTGTTACTTTTTCGTTATTTCTCCATTCATTTTATATGTCGTAAATAATTCACAGACGCCACATCATTGACCCGAGTGTAATAAATCATTGAAGGCGCTGGTATTCTCGCAATACGGGTAACGAGTAAGTTCGGGAATGGACTAAAAGTTATGATTTTCAGGAGTATCGATAGACAGAATAACCAGAAACTGAATATTTCGGAGTGCTCTCCAAGTGATTCTGGAATCCTTGCTGAAAGGAACAGTGGAGCGATCGTCCTGAAAATCAAGACTTTCAGATAATTTCAAAGAAAGTTGACCAATGCTTAATTTGAGAACTGTTACCTCAACTAAAATGGAATATCTAGAGGAAAGTATCGATATTAGCAGCTATCCAAAGCCGTTCCTCACTTTCTTCGATGTAAACACATTCCCATAATTTTCTGCAATTTCATCCTCAACGCTCGAAGAGGTTAATTAAGACTACATAATTGAAACAGTTTTTCTATTGATGCCAAGGAACACAGGGTACGACTGTTGGATCGTGGGTGTTGATTGTTGAACAATAATTGAAGTATTAATGCTCATAATTCAGTGCCAGATTTTCTTCTGGTGGGAAACACCCTCGCTCCCCCATCACTTCATTTCCACTTCTATGAAAGAAATGTTCGTTACGTTTAGCGGATGGTGGGATTCAGACAATAAAAGCCTACTTGATAGGGGATGCCCTGTTTTCTTTCGAGCAGGGAATGTGCTTGAGAGCTTGATTGCAGATACGTCCATTAGAAGTCATCCTTGTTTGAAATTGGTTTTATTGTCCGGAATGTTATGAAATTGTGTAACTTAATTCGGTGTAATTTGTGCTGAGCATGACGCAATGTTTTTGGTGTTTTTTGACAATTATTGTCGAAGAATACAATGGGCAGCATGGGGCAGATGTCGATGATTATCTCGTAGAATTGCACATACATATATCCAGGCAAAAGAAAGAAAACCTTATAGGCTGACACTCCAGGCCGCTATCACTCAAGCATACGTAGATAGACATTGTTAACATGTTTGGTTTTTTTAATCATTACAAATCATTACAAATCTCTCAATAACATTTATATTGCGGAAAATAACAATAAGTTTATTGCTCTTAGCAGTATTCCAGCTCATTTCGGCCTTGGCAAGCAATAAGTTTAAAAAACAGTCTTTTGCTACAAACAAGAGTAATAAATTAAAAAATCTTAAATCTTAGGTCCAACAGGGGGTTCGAACCCTTCAGTCCCACACGTGTCAGATTACAAAAACTTCACGTGACCTTAAACTAAATACTATCAAACAAATGTTGGAACTAAACATGTGAGCTTCACTTGGTAATTGAAACAAAGAAAAAAATAAAGGCTCGACCACGCGCGCAAAAGTCCGCGCCCGAGTACCACAATCGGGAGGGATGATCCACGATTCATATGTTCCATACCCACCTTGACATCTGCAGGCCAGACAATTTTGGGAGGGCCCAATATTAGTATGAATTTTGCGGGCTTAGGAAGGAAGAAGGGAAGAGGGAGTCGCCGAATCAAAACTTTAGTTCCTCTTCATTTCATTACAATTCATCCATAAACAGGAGAAGACCAGAACTATGATAATAGTTTCTAAAAAAATAAACTAAGAGTAAACGGGAAAAAAACATACAAAATGAGACTAAACTAAGCCTAGTAAAAAATGAAATATGAAAATAAAAATGAAAAAATCAAAATGTGAAACTAAAAAAAAAAGAATAAAAGTATATAAATATCAACGAATGAGAATAATTCCCTTGATGTCCTGGGACTTTCGCACAGCCTGGTTCAAACCATGCAGAATTACACCATTCTGCATACGTGCTCGATGTTGCGGGGAGTACTCGACGGGTTCTCTCACTGACCTACCACCGGCCACCACCACCAGCGCCCCTTTAGTTTTTAAGTAGGTAGAATCGTCCGAGCCTAAATGCTTGGCACTTAGTGCTAGTATTAGGTAAAATCCGGCATCTGCCGAGATTGTGATAACTCGGAAATAAAGGCCCCGTCCCTTGTGAGCTTTTAAGCTTGGTTCTAAGGCGTTTTAAGAAAAAAATTATATGTGATTTATATATAAGTTCGTACTAATATATAATGAATTGTTTAATGTACATATTCTCTACGTTTTTTTCGATTCAACAAGATACGTCGTCCAGTTGTCTACGGACTCCTCCTTTTGTATTAAACACCCAAGTTCAAAAAGAAGAAGGACCAGAAGAAAGGAAGTAAGTTATTTCCCAAGTGGTCCAGTCCGTCATTACGTCGATGCGGGCTAAGGACTCCAAACATCTTCAACGAACAAAAATTCACTTCGGCCTGGTCAAAGTTTGAACTTTGGACGGATTTCACTTCAATATGATTGGCACTCATGTCGTGTTTGCAATTATATATAAATGTAGCGATTACCACCTGTCGCCACTTTCGGTCGCGCTACTCCCAGGGCAGAGGTGAGGCAGCGTCTGATGAGTTGCCTCTGACCTGGAAGAAACCGTCAGTCAAGATTTTTTTTCTTTTCCAACTTGGGTGTTTAACCCAAAAAGAGGAGTCCGTGGACCACAAGAGTTCCTCCTAAGTTGCTTCTCAAGTGGTGCGGTCCGTCATCAAGTGGAACCCGACTCAGGACACCCAGCATCATCAACAAAAAAAAATTAGGATTAAGGGGGTCATCCCGTGTGCCGGATATCTAGATAAAGTGTAGAATATATAGGCAAAGTGATTTTTTGATATTCGAAGTCATTTGGAAATTATAGTGTTAAACACCTAATAAGTCACATGCCAGATTTACGCCGATGGCCGTAATAAAGCGCGTATTTATCGTTCGGAATGACGTTCGAATGACTTCACAAAAACGAGAAGAATTGAAGCCATGGCTGTACATGTGTTTCTTCAAAAAACCTAAGCCTTATGGACTACGTATAGCAGATTGATGATCAGTTAAGATTTTATGGCTAAAAATTGCATTCTACTTTTTAAATGCATTTTTCTCGAAACTGCATATTGAAAGTCGGCTGCAACCATAGTCCAAAATCTATCCAACCAAAGCGAAAAAACGGCCTTCACACGGGAAGACCCAACGTTGTTACTTAAAACGAGTAGTTTTTTACTGAAGGATAAGAAATTACTTTTTCGACTTTTCAGAATGTGAAATAATGTGATTAATGCCAAGCAATTCCCTCTCTATTGTATTTAATTGTTTTGGGTACTGATTATTGTTGCCTGTTCCTGAGTGCTCGGATCGGCTCCCATGAACTGAATCATCATTACACGAAATTGCTCACCTTTGCCAGCAGAATCCTACCCAACACGTTCTGGTCGAAACAGCCATGCAAGGTTACTATTTATACAGATTAATTGAGAGAGCGACTTTGAGTGTTCGGCGCGTTAAAACCGAGCGCGGTTTTAGGTCAACAACAACAATCTCTCCATGGTACGGCATCGAATCGTTCTGGGGAATTTAATAGCAGAACTGCGAACGGGGCTGCCCTCGCCAATATGTTTACATGACATAATCAATGGTAGCCAATCCCGAACTATCTAATTATAGGTGAACAACTTCTGGTAGGATCGTTTGCAATTGTCTTCACTAAACGCCGTCTTCTCTCGAATTAAATGAACAGGACTAAATATAGGACGCTAATATCGGCCCAGAATATCTTCTTTTTGGTATAAGAATCCAAACCAGGTTTCACAACTTTAAGAGCGAAGCATCAAATAGGATTAATATGAAAGCGACGAAGAACGAAACATTTCGAAACAAGTACAAAATCGTGTTGGATGTAGTAATCGTAATTTGAGCAAGCTGTTCTGGTTCCTAAACTGCAATAAACGAAATTTGGAAACGCTTGAAAGTCTCTACTATAGCTACAGCGAGGATTACCAAAAAGAGTGATCGCGGAATGCAACAGTTATAGAGGCATATTGCTCTTGAATATCGTCGGTAAGATATATATTGCCCACTATTCTACTTGAGAGCTCAAATTTAAAAATAAAGTTACCAATTCTTCTTGGCCGCAAATTGGGTAGTTTCTACTGTTTTGTCTGTGTCGCCTTCCTTTTGGCTTCCACTTTCGTCGCGGTCAGTGGCTACTTATTCACATGGCAACGTCTTTATTATGCCTGAAAAAAAACTCAGACAATGAACGAAAACGCTAAAGTGACAATCTGACCGAATGATATTGTTTTACAGCAGGACGCTTACAGTCATTTTAGTATCAAAAGTACTAAATTTAGTACCTTTAAAGGTCATCATTACTTCAGTCCTTTTCCTCATTTTCTAGTACGTTTTTAATTAAGTACGTGCTTTTCAGCACTTTTTAACAAAAACCCAAACGAAGCTAATATTGCACAAAACCACATTATGCTGGATGACAAAATTGCCGAAAACTTGAACTGGCAACGTTACACTATCCTTTGTCGCTTCGTCAATTAGCTCAAAATTCGCATAAAATCGCGAAAAGAAAGTAGCGACTTCAAGGAATGTAGGCCACGACATCAAAAGGGGTTTATGCCAACACACAAAGTTGGATATAAAGTGGGACGACCAACTGCGGAAGCTACCAGTTCAAAAACAATGCGATGTCATTTACATAAAAGTCCGTTCAAAGGCGCTACAGCATTGCAAGAAGACGCTGCAATATGCGACATGGGTGGACAGGTTCACTTTCATAGCATACGCAGAGTAGTGTGTGTAGCAAAGCTTTACAGTCGCTCGGGCAGGAGAAAAGCCTTTGTGAAAAATCGTGCTATAAAGATTTTGGATATTTAATTTTGTTATCTGGCAAAAATAAATACAACCTATTTAGATTTCGAAGAGTAAGCCAATGCGAAGCTTAGAACTCGTGACATACATGCGACTTTCAAGAATAGTGCCAGGAGTCAGTTTAATTGAGTCTTCGAAGCGACCAGAGTGAATAAATTGGTATTTACTGACTAGAACATGAAAAGGTACGCCATTTTCGGTATAGAACAACCCTTTGCCTACCCGGGAGATAACAACCCCAAGTACAGTTCCTACCGGCACTTTATTGTATAAAGCCCCACGCCGATTCTATATGCCTCCCCAATCGGTTGCTTAAACTCCAAAATTCCATACACTGCACATCTCTTTAAAAACGGATTTCCGAAAGGCAAAGGAAATTTCTCACGATGTGATTCAACACCTTTTCAGTAGGGAAACCGGAAACTGGACGCTTCAGGTGTGTTGTTCTTATGCAAAAACTTTTAAGTGAACATTCGTTCCATTAGGACCTAGCAAGTAATGAATATGCATATATTATGTCAGAATATTCACTTTCGCGTGCTACTGATATTCAAAAGAACAATTTGCACTGAAGCGACGACTTTTACTTGTTATAACTTTGTTAGTAATAGTGCGATTTACATCAACAAGATAGGATAATGCTATATATTATAGTCTATATTACTGCAAAATTGCATGATTATATAATAGGATGAACTTAAGGGGGGTTTTGGGATCAAATACAAAAGATGATAGTAATATAATATTATTAACTTTATTTAAACAGATATCGGTATGGAGGGTATTTTGACGCCTAGGCACTGTATAGTAGCAGCTTCGTGATTTTGTTTCATATTTATGAGTTGAGTGGGCTCTGAGAATGGGTTCGTGAAACCACTTTCCAGTCCCCATCCTCCTCCCGTGTTCATTAAATCTTAGAACTAAGGCCAGCATTGAAAAGTACTCATCGAGACCTTTCATTTGATTATATGACTACATCTGGTGAAAAGAAAAATGACACCCTCCTTTTGCCTATATGGGCAACCCCCTTAAGTCTCACATAGAACAATGCAACTGTATGCGTGGGCGTTCACAGTTCCCACCTCCCCACGTTGTAGATGGACAGGCAAACAGGCAGATGGACCGACCGATTTTTTTTTTATTTTCTTTCGAATCCGTTCACTTTTTCGCTGTGTCAATACTTTCGTTGCACTCGGTAACGTTCATTTTCTTTGCCTTCCTTTCGTCTTTTCATTGTATCTCATATTTAGATATGCGCTTATCATCCACCTCTCTCCTGAAACACATTAAAGGACTATGCCACAAAATATAACAGCAGACGTGACAATCTTTTCTTTTGCTTCATCGAAAGCTATGTACCACTGTCGAACTGTAGTTGTGGCTTTAGATGATATTTGGTAGATAGGGTTCTTTTTCGATTCGATTTCAGCGTACCTCCAACTCTGTAAACTTGGGTTCCTAGTTTGCAGGCTACGATTTAGCTTCGAATTTGCAAGGAACAATTTCGTCCCTTTACGGAATTTTCTTCGTGATAATCGTTATAATAGTGAAGGCTTAAGCCGCTAGTTTTTCCACCTACAAACGATAATTTTTGTATGAGATATCCAAATGTTTTGTAGCAATTGATTCAAAGATTAATGGAAGGGTGACCGCTGCACAATTCAGAAAGTTTGTTTGAGTGTTTTCCGCGTCATCGAAACCCTAGAAAAGTGGGTCCCTTAAACTTAATATGGCGGACTCCAGCTAGTGTAAGCGCAGCATATATATATTTATTTCCATATGTAAATATATATCATATATTTATTTGCAAGCCCAGTTAACAATTGTTTCAGAAGCTTCAAAAGTAATCGTCAATGTCCGGAATGGTATTATCTTCATAGTGAATATGTCTAGAATTAGATTTTGTATAAATGAGGTCACGCTCCTTCATTTCGAATTTTACCGGCATGGCCAAATATTCGCTTTAAGAATTTTCGTAAAATATGTTACGTTGAGTTTAGGGAACGCGAGGTCCTCATACATTACATATGTAAATGAATAATTTTTTTCCTTAAGTCTCAATTTACGCTACAAGTGAAAGTTTTGCAATTAATTATAGAGGAATGAGGGGTGAAACTGCAGTTATAAATCAAGGGCCTATTTTCAGGAGCTACCTAACCGAAGCCTTAACTTATGTGATACTTAAGCATCAAAATAACGTCCAAATCCTTATCATTCTAAATATAACTGACAATAGTTTATGAGCATATTTTTGTGAATTAACTGGAAATTGCGATAGGCTGATCATACGTTTATAAAGTTTTGCAATGAAATTGGTCATAATATGGAGTTGCAATCTTTGATGAACATTCCATTATTATTGACATTGTTATAGTTGGTGAAAGTTACATATTGAATGTCAATATCACACTAAAGTGAGTAATCTGTATTATTAATTGGACAGTTTATGCACTACATTAGAAATACACAAAACCTAAGGCGACTTATTTATTGTTTAAAAGTTCGCAGTTGGTTAGCATGGCTTTAGTTATAATCGTTTTCTTTCAGTCCACTAAGGTATTCCATTTACTAAACGAAACAATGCTCAACTCATGACAATCAAGAACGCTTGCCCTTAAATTTCAAATTCAACGATTCTATTGGATATCATTATTAAGGGGTAAACTACATTAGAAGACCTTTTTTCAGGTACCTTTTAAAAAATTGTTTAGTGGGGAGAATTGTTCGGAGTTTAATCAAATTTGGACATTATATTAGCCATATTCCGAATAATTTCTGAAATTTTTTGGAAAGTTAAAGGAAAAATAAAAGAGTTATCCAGCAATATTCCACTAAAGATCGTAACTGGAGTTCTCCAACTGCGGAACGTACAGCGTCTAAAAAAAATCTTTAATTTCACATCACTAGCTTTTTTTGAAGAACCTGAGTGCAGCTGAAAATAATTAAAACAAAAATTTGATAGGTGTTCAAGAAAATATATATTGATTTTGTCATTTATTCCTATAAATTACGCAAGAAAGGTACCTTCAAAAACAGGATTTCATGATACTCACGATGGAGCATAAAACCTGGGAAACGCCTGCTGAACCAACACCAACAGCTCTACTACCAAACGCTATCTCCACCTCCACGTGGTGATCGCTGGGAGTTCTTTCTTAATGAAAAACTGCAGGCGGAGAAGAATGAAGGCGAGTCTCCCGCGCCTATCAACGGGGAAAATTGTACCAACTGGTCCTTTAGGTTGGGGTTTGGATAGGGCTGACAACCCTACACGGAAAGTTGATATTACTAAGACACAGAAGGAGTCTCGGACAGGATGGACTTTAAAACGACGAACTCGGCAACGGCAATGTAATAACGATTTGCACATTTTCTCATGGAACGTGTGCTCCCTCTACAGGCCAAATGCTGCTCAGCAGCTTGCCGATACCCTGTCCCAATATAAGGGAAACGTGGAAATATAATCCTCATTAACATTCCTGCAGAGAAGACTGCAGAGTCGGCGAAGGATACTTTCTGTCCCAAGTGTGATATCAAAATTATACTCTGGGATTTTAACAGTCAAGTAGGGATGAATCCCATATTCAGGCGATACGTTGGCTCCTATAGCTTACATGGGGATGTTAGATATTGCCTTCTGTTTGTAGTTAAGTCTAAAATTGATAGACCAGTAGCTTACTCCAAGCTACAATTTTATTTTATTATGTATATATATATTTCGGGAGCAACTTATTCCCTTCATCAGTACAAAGCTACTGAAAACAATTACGATTCTACGTTCTATTTACACTAAAAACACTAATTACCTAAATTACTTTTAACAAAAAAAAAACATAAAATTATTAACCTAATTATCTATTAATTACCGCGGCAAGTCTTATTAATTTTGAGGGGCAATTACCGGAATCTGTATTTAATAACCGCGTCGCGTCTTATCTCAGAATTTCTAGACTTTCCCAAGGGTCCAAGGTTGTCGTTCGGTTTGTATGCCGCAAGAGTTCAAGGTTATCGCGTTGAATGATATGGGCTCCTTCGACTATGTGCGCTGCCACTGATGACCTTATGGACGACTTTTGTTTCCGAACACAATTTACCGCTTCCCTGATATGCTCATCAAATCTCGTCGTTATCAGGCGTTTCGTTTGTCGTATGTGTATTTTATTGCAGTCGCTGCACGTTATTCGGTAAATCCCCCTTTTTTTCGTCCGCTCCCAAAGGATCCTTAACGCTTCCCAGTAAACTCCGCAAGGTGGACGATCGACTCGAACCTACGATTTCCAGTTGGTACTTTTTTAGCCAATTCCTTATGTTGTTAAATATGTAGGAATATGGGATACTTATTCGTCTGGTGGTTTCCTCATTCTGTTGCGAAAATAGCGTTGTATAGGCATGCCTATTGTGTTGCCTGACTTTCCTTCCAATCAATTTCTCAATGGTCTGAGAATTATACCCATTCTTAATAGCGGTGTCAATAATGTACTGTCGTTCTTTATTGTAACCGTATTTTGAAAGAGGGTGTGTGATCAGTCGGTGAATCATGCAATTATAGGCAGCTTTTTTTTGGCAAAATGTGTGATGTGAAGTTACCGATATCGTTCTCTGTGTTGCTGTAGGCTTACGGTATATCTCGAACTACCTTTCCTGGATCTAAATGTCGTCAACTCTAACGGAAAGCTTAAGTTCGAGATGTACCGTAAGCCTACAGCAACACAGAGAACTATACCGATAACTTCACATCACAGGCAAATCAGCAACAGATTAGATTTTCTCTCTGCTGCAAGTGATGCAAAAACTATTGGAATATGGCCATCGATGGCATCATCTTTTCATCGACTTTAAGGCGCCCTATGATAGCATAGCCCAGGGGAAATTGTAGACGGCCATGAGAGAAGTCGGTATCCCGACGAAATTGGTAAGACTGACTAGGCTTACTCTGATCAATGTGTGAGGCAGCACATCACTCTCGAGGCCATTCAACATCAAGAATGGTCTAAGACAAGGGGATGCCCTATCATGCATCCTCTTCTACCTTACCCTGAAGAAAGTCATTCGCAATGCAGAAGGCAATCTAAGAGGCATCATCCTCTTCAATCTACTGGCCTACTGGCTATTGACATCATGGAAAGAACAACCCGAGATGTATAGTCTACCATCATCCAAATCGAGCAGGCGAAGCGAGATCTCGGGCTGCACATTAATGAAGGCAAGACGAAGTGCATGCGCCAAAAACTAAAGAACGAGCAACATCAAACTACACTGGCCAAACAAAATCAATGAAGACACGAGACTGTTGAAAATTTCTCCTATCTAGGGTCAAAAATCACAATCGATAACAGCTATGACGATGAAATCCGCGTTCGGTTGTTGGCTGCCTACAGAGCGTATTTCAGCTTACAAAAACGGTTTCCCTCGAAATGTCTCACCAATGTACAAGACAATGATTTTGCCAGTCCTCATGTATTCCTCGAAAACCTGGGTTCTTAACAAAAAAAAAATTACGCATTCTTGGTCGCGTTTGAGAGAAGGATCCTCCGAAGAATATTTGGTCCCTACATGAGGATGGAAAATTCCGTATCTTACATAACGACGAAATCTGTCGTCTGGTTGTTGATAAAATCCGGCTCAACAGGTTGCGGTGGGCGGGTCACCTCATCTGTATGGATATGGGCGATCCAACCTGGAAAATTAGTAGGGGCAATATCTATGGTAGAAAAAGAAAACGGGGCGACCTTGCCGGGTTGGTGGACCTCGGTACAAAACCGGGGTGTCTTGAGTTCCTTATTGAGGCAGGCCTAGACCGGATACCGGTTGTTGCGCCGTTGATGATGATCATATGAAAACATTTATCACTGTTTATTAGGAACAAAATAACACAAACAAATGTATCTATTGTACAAATACACTCGAACTAGAGACAGACGCCAAGTCTTTATAAAGTCACTATTTACATAACGCAACCAAATTTCGTAAAGACATAAACGGACGCTGATGCCGCTTTTACCACTATAAAATCTAAAGGATAAATAATTTCATTTTGAAATTTTTGCAGCGTATTCCGGATAGCTAGGCGATCTATCCAATAAAAAAATCGATTCTAAAAAACTTTGGTTTCCCCCCTGAAGCGATCTTTTATTTTCTCTCTGATTGGAATCTGACTATCAAAAAGTTTGTCTAAGTACGGTGCAGCTAAACATAAATTTCAAAATTATGATTGCATACTATTATTAACTCTATTTAAACTGATATCGTGTTTTTAGGCCAAGACATTATGTAGTGACACCACTATAATATTTTCAGGTTTTTAAGCTTGGACAGTTTCTGGGAACAAGCTCTTGAATTAAGAGTAAATTTCCCTGACTTTACAAGTAACCCACTAACGCTTTCTTCAAATAGTGCTAATCGTTATCTTTCATTTGATGCCCCCATGACTATACATATTCGGCGAGAAATTCTCTCTTTCCAAGTATGGACGTATGGACTTCTTTAAACTCAAAGTAAAATCATGTTATTCACTACATATGTAGAGGTTGATATTCTCCAATGACCACACAACATTTTTGTGAAACATAAAAATTGAAAAAAAACCGTTGTATATCTAGCATTATTTACGCATACATTAAAAACCTGGGCTGGTAATGTAATTTTAAAGGACTTCTGTTTTCTGCGGAAAATCTTATTGTTAGAATACATTGACGTCATTTTTCGGTTGTACTTGTTTATGATGCGTACAACTGTCTGCCCCCCGTTTTTCGAAATCGTATTCGCAATTATTTTTAACGATACAAAAGATCAGATAGTCTTCTCAGTAGATACGTTTCCTTCTAACCCCCGTGCGCTCTTGAAATCAATGGGGCGCAGGGAATTTCTCTAATTTCTCGAAAATATACAAAAGTCAGTAAAGACTACAAGACTTGTTCGAAACAATGCCCTTCCTCCATAGACATCCTCCTTCGAGGACACTCAACGTGCTTCTGATGCTTTCAAATTCCCACCTACATAACTGTTTCATTTTCCCGACGGGGAAAAGTATTTTACTTCTATTCAGGTCCATGTTGTGCGCTAAATTAAAGTTTCGTAATATGAAAGACAGCAGCATTATCTCGTTTTGAAATACGTGCCAGTCCTCTGCTGTATGCCTGCCTGGAAGTGCTAGTGGGCCTGTGTACTATCGAAGCCATTATTCATTGTTGCACAAATCACATTGTTTTCCCTGGAGTTCTTCTTTTCGACCATTCATTTCATGTTCCAACCAGCGCCGCAGACGTTGGCCAACATATCAGATGAAATAAATCAAAGAACTAGTGCCAACATCGTTTCTTGCTGCGGAGCGACAGGAGCGAGCTGGGAGGTAAGGGCGCTAAGCAATTTCAAAGACAATGTGGCCGACCTTATTATCAAGGAATCGATTTCATAGACATTGAAGCTATTTGCGGGTCAATCCTGCCTGGCACTGTCCACACCAGCCAGACACATGCTGACCTCTCGACACTGATATGAGCAATGTCCAGTCAAGTGAATTAATTGAAGTGGATATATCGTGTAGCTGGCCTTACCCTGGACACCTGGCATGTGCACAAGGAGTCCGGTGGAATATATTTCAAAGGATCTAATTCTTCCGGAGGCAATCATGTTGGCGATGATATCTTTGAAATTAATTCTAAAAATTGTTCGAAATCGATTAGGTTCGCCATTACATTGGCCGTGATTACTCGGAAAAGTCCTTCAGAGATTGATTTCTGGACATAATGGAGAGGCAATTCATTAAATCGTGAGATTCACGTAGCATCCACTCAATTCGTTAGACATTCATACATAACTCTGGCAGAGCACACATAGAGATGAATTATTTTGGGGGTGTCCTTGCCGATATATCTCAAATTCATCAATAGCTATCGCAACGATTGCTGATAGACAGTCCGATTTTATCTCAGAATCTCGGATAGAATAGACCATCAAGCCAAATAATTGTGCATTTCCAGTTGTCTGCATATGATATTGCATTGCATATCAGGATGTAGCAGAATTTGGCCATCTGAATGTCGGAAAGCTTCAACACAATGTCACATTTGAAAATGGCGACTTTATTTATTGCAGAACGGTTGACATAATCAAGTTTATGCTTTGATTAACGAGCGAAATGTTGTGCAAGAGAATAGCATTGGACACACTTTTTAACCAATGCCAATTTGTGTAAGAATGCATTATGAACGACTCTTATGTCAAAAGAAAAAGTTGGTCAGCGTGACTTGATAAGGTTTTGTGTAAAGGAAACGCTTATTGAAATCTGTTTACTGTCCGGCTGTCCCTTGGAGAAGAAAAGCCCATGCCAGCCAGTTGTGAACTGCGACCTATGTTTCTATGGATTGGTTGCTGCAATCTTATAATGCCGCATCACTACAAAGCTAATCAAACTAATCAAAGTTTTGCCTGGACATGCTCTATTTACGTCCTTGCGCTGAACGGAAATCTCGCCGTTTTTTGGTCATTTTCTCTCGAGACCTTTTCAGCTCCTGTAGGCGATCCTTTTCTCATTTCTCCGGATCTTGTTTAGATTTTTCCCGAGATCCTTCAAATCATCATTGGATTCCACGTTTTGACATTCTGCTTCTGCTGGATGTGTTATTTGCTTTGGGCTCTCTCATTTTCTGATTCTTTTCATTAATTTTTTTTGGTTTAATCTTTATTCAACTGTCACATTTTGACGTCAGGTACTTTGCAGCCACCTGCATTTTGTGCACTCTTTTGTATATTACTATCTCAAAGTGTCTTATTGTTTCCTAGGTACCTATTAGTTCTTGGATAACTGATCGCTGTCTCGCATATTTCCGTTTGTAGCATATCTAAGAATGTGGGATCTGGATATTATCTGACTTAATTATTGTTCTGTTGGAGGAGGACTTTGTAGTCTTTCAACTGATTTTCTATTGCCCTCGTACGTCTTGTTGTATAGCATCATAATGGCTATCCCTATGTTATTAATTAATGACACACGTTGTGCCTGTTTTTACTAAACTTAGCAAGATCAATAACTTTAATTCCAAGCAAAGTAATGGGTAATTCGTCATCAATTTTTTTTGCAGGGTCATTTTTTAACTCCTCATGGAGGCATTCAGATAGTTCCCCTGACCTATATTTCTCACCAACGTTGAAATGGAAGAAGATCCCAAAATCAATAAGCTTTCCTAGAAGAATCCTCCTCCTAAAATACCCCCTTCAATTCCTTCATTCAAAAGCATTCGGCGTAATCTCAGCTTTGGATGCCTAGTATTCCCCCTTCGAAACATGTATTTACACCTTTGAGGCTAGAATTCTAGTTATTTACCACCATCGAACCGCCTTTCCACGCCACCCGTAGCTGAACTGTAGTCAAGGGATGTTAATGATGGGCAGTCTGCTTCTTCATATCACAAGCCGATGATAATGGGGTTCCACGTCCCAGTACCGACTGTCTTCCAGTTTAGCCCATTATATCTGAAAACAGCGAAATGTATTATAACGAAATCGGGGGAGAATAAGCCCTCTGTGAGATTATATTTAGCGAATGGTGCTCTGTTGTTACGAAGCCACGAAAGGAGCCTCGAACAGGATGGACTTTACAACGACGAACCCGGCCACGACAACGGATTAACGATTTGCGCATTTTCTCATGGAACGTGCGCTCCCTGTACAGAGATGAAGCTGATGAGCAGCTAGCCGATACCCTGTCCCAATATAGGGCTGATATAATAGTGTTACAAGAGATGCGATGGACAGGGACCGGTTTCTTCGAGAAGAGCCGCTACGCCATATATTATAGTGGTCATCCAGTAAACTATGTGCTCGGAGTAGGTTTCTTAGTCAGCCAAAAAATGAAACCTGCTGTTATCGGCTTTCAAAACATAAGCGAACGGCTATGCACTCTACGCTTGCGAGGCAAGTTTAGAAATATAAGCCTCATTAACGTTCACGCCCCTACAGAGGAGACTGCAGAGTCGGAGAAGGATACCTTCTACGAGGCAGCAGGATGAACCCTCGAAGCCTGTTCCAGATATGACATTAAAATCATACTTGGCGATTTTAACAGTTAAGTAAGGAAGGAGCCCGTATTTAGGCGATACGTTGGCTCCCATAGCTTACACGAAAAAACAAATGATAACGGACTGCGGACTATTCAATTAGCAGTGTCACACGAAATGGTTGTTGGATGTACCTGGTTCGCGCGGAAAGCGGTCCACAAACATACGTGGGCCTCTCCAGACGCGACCACCTTCAACCAAATTGATCACGTGTTGATCGAACGCCGCCACCTCTCAGCCTTCATGAACGTCAGAACATATAGGGGGGCCAATATAGACTCAGATCAATATCTCGTTGGCAAGGTGCTCCGAGCTCGAATAACAATACCACCTAGAATCCCCTCTGACAATCAGGTGAGAGTGAACACTGAAGCCATCCACAACACAACCCACCGCGACACCTATAAGAGGGAAATGGATGCCGCAATAACCGCAGTCAACAGAGCACATGGAGATGAAACATCAACAAATGATCTCCAGAATCACCTGAAGAACGTTATCATTGATACGGCCAAAAAGATACTTGGCCCCAGCCGCAAATGGAGTCGGAACGGCTGGTTTGACGATGAATATAAGCTAACAACGGAACGGAAGAATGCCGCATACCGAGTAATTTTGCATTTCCAAAGAACGCAGGCGCGCGCAGAGACTTATCACGAACTCCGTTGAGCGGAGGAGCGACTTCACAGACGGAAAAAGGAAGCCTGGGAGAACCAACAAGTCTGTGAACTTGAAAAGTACAGGGAGCAACCGCACCAGGCGCGGAAGTTTTATCAACAAGTTAGCAGGATGAAGCCTTATACACCTCGATGCTCATCCTGCCGAGACAAAGAGGGAAATCTGATTTCCAACAGAATGGGCATATTGGAGCGATGGGTTGAGTACTTTGATGAGCTACTGAACAACCAGAACATCGGCGAGTTGGAGATCCCTCCAACTGAAAACAACGGATAAATACTGCCACCACCAAGTTTAGGAGAAACAGTCCGTGGAATTCATCGGCTAAAAAATCATAAGTCGCCAGGAGCCGGTGGAATTATAGCCGAATTGGTCAAATATGGAGGCGACCAGTTACACCAAGTGGTTCATCAACTTGTGCTCAAGGTATGGGGCAGTGAATCAATGCCCGACGATTGGCAACGAGGCATTATTTGCCTCATACATAGAAAGGGAGATATCACACAGTGCAGCAATTATAGAGGTATCACGTTGCTGAGTACCATCTATAAGATATTCTCCACTATCTTGCTAGGCCGGATAGCCTCATACGCCCAGAACATCATTGGTCTATACCAAAGAGGCTTTACTCCAGGCAAATCAGCAACAGATCAGATTTTCTCTCTGCGGCAAGCGATGGAAAAACTGTTGGAATATGGAAAACAGTTGCACCATCTGTTCACCGACTTTAAAGCCGCCTATGATAGCATAGCCAGGGTAAAACTGTACACGGCCATGAGAGAATTCGGTATCCCGACGAAATTATTATAAGACTGACTAGGCTGACCCTGACCAATGTGCGAGGCCAGATAAAAGCAGCAGGATCAATCTCAATACCATTCGGAATCAACAACGGGCTGCGACAAGCGGATGCCATATCATGCGTCCATTTCAACCTCGCTCTCGAGAAAGTGATCCGTGATGCTGAGGTAAATGCAAGGGATACGATCCTCTTTAAGTCCGCGCAACTACTGGCCTATACTGGCGATATCGACATCATGGGAAGAGCCACCCGAGACGTACAAACTGCCTTCATCCGGATCGAGCAGGCGGCCATTGAGGCGAGATCTTGGGCTGCACATCAATGAAGGCAAAACAAAATATATGGTGGCAACGTCAGCACCGAAGACGAATCAACCAACAACATCAAACCGCACTGGTCAAACAGGAAGAATAAGGATAGGAGAACACAACTTTGAGACCGTTGACAATTTCTCCTATCTAGGGTCGAAAATCACAACCGATAACAGCTGCGATGATGAAATGATGATGTTATCAGCCAACAGAGCCTATTTCAGCTTACAAAGACTGTTCCGCTCGAAACGTCTCACCATAGGGTCAAAGCTCTTACTGTACAAGACTATGATCTTGCCAATCCTCATGTATTCCTCGGAAACTTGGGTTCTAAGCAAGAAAAATTGCGAACTCTTGGCCGCGTTCGAGAGAAGAATCCCCCTACATGAGGATGGACGATTCCGTAGCCTACACAATGACGAAATCTATGAGCGATACCATGACCGTCCGGTTGTGGATAAAATCCGGCTCAATAGGTTACGGTGGGCGGGTCACTTAATCCGTATGGATGAGGATGATCCCACCCGGAAAGTCTATAAGGGCAATATCTATGTTAGAAAAAGAAGACGAGGCAGACCGTGCCTAAGATGGAGCGATGGCGTGGGTCAGGACGCCAGACAGCTTTTAGGGATATCGAATTGGTGGACCTCGGCGCAAAACTGGGATGTCTGGAGTTTCTTATTAAGGCAGGCCTAGACCGGATACCGGTTGTTGCGCCGCTGATGATGACGAATGGTGCTCTCCATGATATGCAACATGCCCAAAAAAAAACCTCGATAATGCAAATATATGAAAACTTAGCTAGAGTCAAAAATACATTCAAAGTATTTTCTGCTTCTTGTAAAACTTCTCCTCTTTCTCTTGTATACTAGACGCCCATGCAGTAACAGGCGCGAATTCTTTGTGGTCCTATTACTGATGGCTACCGGAAGGTGTAGGTTTCAACAACTTTCACAGCACGTTAGTGGCATATTGTTCGAATACAAACCCTACCACGGGATCGTGGCTATCGTTATTACTTTTGCATGTTTGGTAATAGAAACTCTAAATGTCCTGCCCGAGATATTGATGAGAACTGGAATATCATCAAAAGTGTCTTTGTCTCTGGTGTGGTTAAAGTTATCATACTCTATAGAAACTTAGAACTATAATCAGAGCGGCATATAATACGCCATTGCTACTCGAAAGCTCCGAGCTTTCATCAACCCATCTGTGTATAACAAATAGGGAGAAAGAGAAAATCGTAGTGGATGGATTAAGTAAAAAGGATAACGGCACTGTAGATTATGCCTTGCAATGAAATCCTCTATTCTAGGAGGGTTTCAGAACTATGGAGCAGAGCCTAAACTCTTTGGAAAATCGTGGGGTGATGTGAAGGGCATTGCTAGAGACCGGCAACGATGGTTGCTAGATGTAGTTGATGGGCTCCAAAGTCAATACTATATTTAAAAAGTTTGCCAGGAATCCCGCTTTAATTAAAATTTGGAATTAGATAATACGGCATATAATAGGGGAAAATTCGGTGGAAATCATAGAAACAAGTTAGTTATGAAGGATCAAACTTGCCTTTCCGTCATGTATATTTGTACACCCAAACGGTTTTATTTAAAAGAGACTGAAAACCCTTCTTCTTAACGATCCTAGCATTCTCGTTTTAATTCTTCTCTAAAGAAATGGCAGATATGCTTGGAAGTAAACTAGTACAAGCGTTTGCGGAAAGGCTTTAATAAGCATTTCTCTCGCCATTCACATATGATATAATATGATGCGAGATGACAGGATGAACTAGTCAGAGATCGTGAATAATGGAACGTACCAAAAAACTCATAGAAGATGATATGAATATGGATGATCACTTATTGAATTTTAGTTTCAGCTAATGACCCCTCTCTCCCTTTTCATCAGCCTTCACTTGGGCAGGAAGATCAGCTCACCTGTATTTTGTTGGGGTTGGTTTTACTGCTTCTCTTTGTCCTACCGGAGTTCACTGTTGATTTCAGGCTACTGTTTAGCTTGTTCTTCTATTTGTATATTGTTGCAAATTGTAGTTGAATGGTTCCTATCATTGCAGATGGCATAACTTCGCGGTTCGCTTCTGCTGATTACCTTTGAAAATAGGTACGAAGCTTCACTGGTGAACATCCGAAGAGACGCAAGGTGATTTTGCGGTTCAATTACGCTCTACTTTATTTTTCGGACGGCACTCACATACAACTGGAAAAACAATCAATGAAACGTATTTTACTATTTGTATTTTTATTTACGGTTACACATACTAGTATTTCATTCTTTGTGCAGTCTGCTGACGAATTCCTTTGAACTTAGTTCAATTCCGTGGCGTTATCTATTCAACTGGGAAAATAACGATCGACTGGATTATTTGCTGAAGAAGACAATGGGCAGTCCCAATCCGCTGTTTTAAATGCTGGGTATAAGGACATTAAGCAGGGCTTTTCAAGGAGCAGGGCAGAAGCACTTTGTGTTACAAGTGTGGCGAACCCGGGCACAAAGCGAAAACTCGTGAGTCGGCAAAGTGCTTTGTCTTTTGGAAAGGCCAGTTCTGGGCGTTGCCAGGTCTTCCAAAAAGAGTTACACAAAGCGAAAAGTCTAGCACCATTATCCACATCCTGTAAGCAAGCATGCAAAATAGTGCAACTGCTCACGACGTGAGCGAAAAAGAAGCTAACTTGTTGCTTCTCAACGAACAGTACCGAGATAGGGGCTCTCCATCGTGGTACCCCGATATGTCTGATGTCAGCCAAGGGAAATAAGGAAGATGTCACTTGTGAAGCGAGAGCCCATACTCTCTGCGCATGGCAGCAATCTTGTGAAAGAGAGTCGAAAGTTAGGTGGACCGCGCATCTCATAAAAAACGTGCGGCCGTAATTCGATCGAAAGCACCGTGAGGTTGACTATTTCCTAACTTTTCTGTTCAGCGGGCATGGATATTATCAAGCTTACCTGCACAAAATCGGAAAATCACGGTCGCTATTGCTAGGATGTGCCCAATGATGTCTGCTATACACTTTTCTCCTGCAGAAGGTGGGATGGTCATCGCCATCACCTTTCGAAGGAATGGTCTGTGTCTCCACCACGTGGAGCGGAGTAGCACGTTTTACTCAAGGCAGTCTTAAGGCGATAAAAGAGGGAGATGGTTAGGAGAAATATCAGGGTAACTGAGGCTCCCTGAATCCACGGGAATTTGCTTGTATACTGAATAGGCTTGGCCTAAGATAATATGTTACACGATTCCGGGTCAGAGATGCTTCATGGGGGTGTTTTAGCCGTTAGCCTGTGTGAGACAGGAGTCCGGCATTTTGTGCGTAAATGTATTCCATCTTCCTACCCTCGAAAAATGACTATCTGGACAGCATTTCTGGTAGGATGTAAAACATGAAAATATCATCGATTACATGTATGTATATCACTATTTTCTCTACACAAAATAGACAAAAGCCAGTTTCTCAAATCGAGTCAAAAGAGTAAGAAATAACCCTCTCTCCTCCCAGAGTCGTACATGAAATTATGTTAATGGCTTCAAGTCGAACTCCAATCATAAACGAATTAAAAATACAGTGTATTAATGATGATCGAAAGCTTCCTCTACGGTGGATGATTTCTGGTATTTCTAGCCATTAAGGAAGAAGATTGATAGTAAACTGAATTCGAGCTTCGAGAAGGTAGAAGTTACGAAAGATCCCTCTCACATAATCAATTGAAAATTCCTACCTGAACTTTTTATCTTGTGTATCTTAACTTTTATTACCGCCTAGGGAAAAAACAATGTCACACATTTTCAGGATGAATGACAACCTCCATTTCCTTACTGTTCTTGTTGTTACCATTTATCCTCATTTCTTCAATTCCCTCAAGAGGTACAACCCACGAAATTTTAAAAATTCAGTGACCCCCATAGACGACCCAAGTTTGTACCTTATTCCTGTAAAGTATCCACGACGGTAATGCACCAAATTTTCTTCATTAGTTTCTCTCGTAGACGTGACGTATGATTATGAAGCACCTCATTTCAGTGATAATAAATGATACAAACATACATTTCCTTGCACATCAGCAAAATAACAAAACAGCATTCCTGCCGCGTCAGTTCAACGCCAATGTTTTAGAGAATGTGAAAAATCCGAGGAGAACGTTGGAAAGTTCCCTTCTGCGCCCCAGCTCTGCTCCTTGGTCCTTGCTGTGTGGATACATACATCCCATCATCTATACACATGTAACCGTGTCCTGAAAATAGCTAAGCTATTACGTACGAGACATATATCCACGGTGACTTACGAGATACCTAGTGATGCCGGATGATAGGTGTTAGAATGTATACCAGCAAGTGGGAATCAACGCGTTGGAGATTTCCAGCTCACTTTCGGTAACGAGATTGACAAAAATCAATTTGTGGAAAGAATTTCAGAGGAAAAATATTTTGCTTTCGGTGGAATCGTTTTTCATACGTCGAGATAATAAGTGGATTGTTAGAGAGACGGATAAGGTGGAATTATGTATGGAAATACATATAACGGGATTATATGAGGATAAAAATGCAAAAGCTTTTCCTTTTCGGGGCTTTACGATGTAATGATAATGTACATAAGGAAAAATATCAGCGTGAAATATAGATTTCTTATCTGAGATTCTGTTGTCATTCTCATTTCGAACTTTGCGCTGATGATAGGCAAAATTTGAATATTCCCAACAACAATTTTATTCATTAGAGGATTTTCGATTCGGTTATAACATGCAAGAAGAAGACATGATATATAAGGATTCGCAAAGAACAGGTAAACGCTAAGTCTGAATGACTGATAGATAATCAGAGAAAGCTAAGATAGAATTCCTTGCAGAGTCTCTTTAGTAAACTTAAGACAATATGAAGGTCAAAACGCCGACAGAAACTTTGAAAACGCAAGGACAGAAGTAGTAGTTGGAAAAGTCACAAACAGTTAACATGCAACTCACGTTCTTTAGATGTGATCCTCGAGATGATGATACTCGTATATCTATGGCACACCCCTGCGTGTCATGGGATGTTAATGGCGCATAAATTTGTGTCGCAAGCGTGGTTAATATGTATAGTGTTGTTGCTTGGAAGCTGTGCGTGGAGAGAAACTTTGAAGAAGTGGTAACTGACAGGCAAAATTGGCAGTGCTTTGCACTAGCCACTCCTTTGCTATTTATTAAGCTTCTATTTATGTAAAGCAAAACTTTATCAAAAGCAGATTAGTGTTTTCTCTTTTGTGAAGGAAATCCACCAAGGGCGCATATTTGTAATCGATACCGCATGCCAGATTCCTATCGGCTAAAGTTACCTGCGCAGGCGGTCCAGTCGTAGTCTCCTCTTCCTAGTGGCATTAGTTGCTACTGCTTGGCGCTGTAATATTTGCGTTAGTTTTCCTCTTAGGCCTCTATTGAACTGGGCTTCCTTTAAGATCCCTGGTGTGCCTATTTTATTGCTATGACTATCGTGGTTCACATTTCTTTTGGACTTGAGCCTGAGGCTCCTCCTTGAAACGGGGAGGGGAAAGAAAACTTGAACCACATCTTCGGCTGTACGAGTTATCCAAGCCGTATCTGTAGAGATATTTCCTATATTCACCGCGTCCACTCAAAAACTTCATCAAATTATAGCCCATCACTCCATGATTTCGCGTAGTCCGCATACTTACGATAGATACGTTTATATCTACATGACCATACTTTCCCTAGTCCGCAGTCTGCCTACTTGTTCTCCCTCTCATAAAAAGTTGAGGCCCCGTGGACTAGAACCACTTCCAGGATTATCCATGCAATTATATATGTACATTGGGTCAAACGCATAATCGGACAAAGGCTGCTCAATTTTTTGAGCATATTTAGTTGTGTTTGATTATCATTTTTTTTCAAAATGTATTTACAGTTTTTAGATGGCAGTTCAATGCCCTCCTTCAGCTCCTTTACATTTTTTAAGGTTTTGTGTGAGACAAAACCTTATTAGAATCGAGACAGTGTCTGTCTGTCCGTCTGTCTGTCTGTCTGCCTGTCCTTTTTTTTTCATCGTTGGAAGGTGGACAGGCGACTGCTGGCTCCTGCCATACAGTTATATGAGACTTTTACTCACTAAAACCACCTCCTTCTTCTTCCACTCTCCCCATGGGACTGCTACAAACATTGCATCGTGGGGATGGATCAGTTCTTAACTGCGGCGCACTATTGCTCGCTCCCTTTCTTGCTTTCTTCGCAGTTCTTCATGCCTTAGCTGTTCATGAATCATTTTCAGCTCAATTACCAATTGATTCCAAGCCTCCGTTGATTCCAACATAAACTCCGCTATATTTCCAGGTGTTAGGCGCCTGTCTGCGATCGCCTCCAGCCTAGTTCGGTGTGCTGTAAAACTTCGGCACTCAAATACAACATGCTCCGCATTCTCAGCCACGTTACCACATCTTGGGCACCATGGTGACTCGTCGTGTCCAAATCGATATAGATAAACCCGATAACCTCCATGTCCACTTAAAAACTGTGTTAGCTCGTAGCTTAGATCCCCGAGATTCCTTTCCATCCATCTTCGAATGTCTGGAATGATACGGTAGGTCCAAGGGCCAGTTGTCTGTCTGTCTGTCACACCCGATTTATTCGGAACCGGTTAGACCGATTGTCACGAAAATTGGTGAGAGTATGTAATCTGGTGTTCCCTTTACATGCAGTAAGTGGCGCCATTTTGTGTTAAGTTTAAGGGGGGGCTCCCCATACATGTGAATGCAGGGTGCAAATTTTTTTTCATAAAATGTGGCCATGTCGGGTATCAAATGAAAGGTCTCATTTAGTACTTTTCGAAACTGGCTTAATATTTGATGTTTGGTGTAACATAAGGGAGTGAGGGCTCAAAATATGACCCGCAAAAAGTGTAGCAGGTCTCGTTCTCAGAACCTCTCCAATCGAAAAATTTGAAAAAAATCATAGTGGTGCATCTCTACGAAATTTAGGCCTCAAAATATATCCGGTTCCGATATCTGCACAAATAAAGTTAATGATAGTATATTTCCACATTTTAGAAGTTTTTTATTCATTTGTATAAGAATATCAATTCTTTTATTCGACCTCAGCGCATTTCGAACCGTTTCATCCCAAACATCTTTTCTCAAATCGGTTTGGATCATATTTTTTGGTTCATTTGCCGTTAAAACAGGATTTATTCTGACTTCTTTACGAATACGTCGCTCATCATGATTGTTGTTGCTCTTATTTGGAATTCGATAATGAGAATGATGAACAGTGAAGTGACTTCGAGCAACTACTTCTGCGATACTTGTCACAGTTTCACTTTCTCCATGGAGGTTCATTATCAGGTTGTGTAATTCAACTGTGGTTTGTTTCGATTTCGGAGCCACCTTACCTCCGCTGCGATCGAATGACATGTTCACCACAAGTCTGGTTCGAAATTGTCAAGCAAGACTTTCCATCCAAATAGACTCACTCACATAGATTTAGACTTCATCGAGGTGACCTGATGTAATAACCACTCCTACATCATCTGCGAATCTGACGACAACTGGCTGCTTGGGCACAAATTATGGGACAGTTTTCGATGCCGGAAGTAATCAGTCATGATATTTAACGTATAGTTCGCGCTTGAACCCAGGCGAACACTACGATAATACTATACGCAGTATTTCCCAAAGGCTCTTCTAGCTAAACCATAATGACAACGACTAACCTAGATTTTCGGGAGTCAAACGAGAATAACAATAGGCAAGTTATTTCCGCCCGGATGGCTTAGTGGCTAGAGGGCCAGGCTGTCACTGTCGTGATTGGCTGCCGGATACCAGATTCTGTTGCAAGTGAGTTCTTGGCTCAAACTCTGGTAATAGACTCAAATCATGGTGAGTGCAATGTTGATCATGTTGCCTCCTAATGTAGCGTTACGGTCTGGAATGAAGTGCTCTAACACACCTCAAGGCCCAGATATAATAGGATTGTCGCGCGAATGACTATTATTAGGGGGGAAACCTCATTAGAAGGCTTTCAGAATTTTTATTGCATGGATTGATCGCTTAACTATCCCAGAACACACTGCAAGAATTTCGAAGCAAAATTTGTGCTTCATTAGATTTTATAAGCGTAGAACGCCTACAAAATTAGAGCGAAGAGTTGAGCTGTAAATTAAATTTTTCAAAGAATTTTTCACAAGTTGTTCGGAGCCTCCTATTGTAGTTATTGTATTCAAAAAGCAGATAACATTGATCTATTAGATGTTGACTCAAATAATCTTAAGGATTCGAACAACCCCGGGAACTACGTTATCTCGGACGCTTGGTGATGCATCTTAAACTTCGTCTTCGGTTACTAGAAAGATATCTTTAGTCCTTATTGCTACCGCAGAGTAAATAGTATCTTAATGGTGGGAAAATAGTCTCATAACTATATAGCATATGTGATAACTTTTCACCTTTCACAAACAACGTTGTTCACATTCTGACGAAAATGGCTTTGGGAGAAACATGTCTGCCGTCAATTTATATCGTAGAAATAAAAATTAGCCAGGATAACAAAATAACATAATAGCCGGCCAAATATTCAATTAAGATTTCAATGTCAATAAGGAGTACCTCCTAAAGGGGCCAAGTGATTTTCTACCAAGGTGCGTAACGCCTTTCTGGAATGCTTCGCAAGATATAAAAGAGCCGGAGGTCCGTCCCCAGAGTCAGTTACCTTTCAGAATTAAAAGAGAATGCGTCGGTTATAAATACGCCTTAAATTTTATAAGTTGTTCCATAACTTCCTTCGAAGTTGACTTCGCGTCCTGCCCGCAATCATAGACATTAGATAAGGTGTCTTTGTTTTTAAGAGGCATTCATTGTCCCCAATCTTGAGCATACGTTGCTGGACTGGTTGCTGAAATTGGTCGTGGCATATTTAACTAATTCCGTGATTTATAGTTGTTAAGCTAATAAATTTCACGGGCGATTCCTTCTACACTCGGTAGAGTAAGCATTTTTGATTTAATTGCATGCATGGGAACCTCCCCTTAAATTTGGTGGAAATCCTACTATTATTAGTTATACTAATTATAGAAAGTCAGAGCTACTCCTTTCGCGTCAAATTACGACTCCCTACAAGATAAAATGTCAATTGAATTGAATATTGAATATATCCATCGTACATACATTACGAGCTATATACATATAACTGGAACCAGCGGGTTGCCAATATTCTTACATAAAAAATCAACAAAGCCTTCCATACTCGAAGCGTACAGCTTCCAATTTTCCGACTTGTTTTTCAATTTAATTAGTTTCGTCGTGGGTTTAGTTATATTTTGGGATTGATGACCATTCTTGTTCAAGTCCCAAATGCACCAGATTTAAGATGGTTACTTTTTTGTTGACGTGAGTGGGGGGAAACCGCTGAACGCGACCCACATTGCCGAACTAACAAAGGGGCAAGCAAGTGCGTGTCAACTGATATCTTGATGGAGTTGTACTTATATACTGGCAAACCTGGAAAACTTCCCCCTTTTAAAGGTTTTATAGAAAACAGCACATTTTCAAAGTAAATCAGTCTGTCCAATTAGTACTGTACGAAACAGATCTGATATCGGTTGCTAAAGAGGAGGTGAAAAAGTGAAAACTTAAAGTGAGACAGAACTCATTTTTAATAATGCGTCTATATGAAAAATAGCCTACTCGGATGCCTACTCGATCAAACCTACCAATACCATTTTCTGTCTTCTAATACATTCCAAGCTAACTCAATTGCACCCATTTTGATATCCAAAGTTACCATAGCCACCACAGCATATACGGAAAGAAATCGCATTGAGACAGCTTCAAAACGGTGTTGACCTTTGACTTTTTCATTATGAGCATCTTGGGGTGAAAAGCAAAGATATCCATAGCATAGCTTTACCATTCTGAATGTTTCCACTAAACTGAAGAATCGAAAGAGGTTGTACGTGTCACGTAAGCACATCTTGAAAATCCATCACTACGAGTGCTCAGATGTGTTATTGGCAACTACCATCTCCCAATTGTATGCCAATCACTGACATTTTAGTTCGGTTCTGGTTAGATAGTTTCTGGGAATGGCCCCGACAAATAAGTGATCAATTTCCAGCTCCCGCCCATACAACTTATGCTAAAACTCCGTAACCGGTACGGAACTCAACATGACTATATTCGGTGGAAAAATAAATTAACACCCCTTTCTGTATATTCGAGGGCCCGCTTCAGTCTCAAGGTAAAACGATGTTACTCACTGCTCGCCTGGGCACTCACAATTCCAACCTTCTCACCAAATATCGAGATGAGCAGATTTTGTTTTAATTAAGGTACCTCGCAGAAGAAAATACAAAACCTTTAATAAATATTTCAAGCAGCCAGCTTACAGTTTTCCAACTACTTTGAATTGGCTGAATCCTCAGTTTAAATATCTTCAACGATTTCTATTCTTATGTACATAGGTATACTTATGAACATATGAACATAAGTATAAAAGGCTGAAAGAAGTGTATGTATCCAAGAACAATCTACACAATAAACTACGGCTGGCATTTCTCTCTTATTACATTAAAGATATCAGTCAATTTTCGGAATTCCTTATTTCCATATGATGTGATGTGATGGTCATGCTTAATTGTTTAATCTTTGGTCACATCACTAACCAACTGTACTTTGAGGTCCCTATGCAGATCCTCAATATGAATGAACCAGGGAGCGTCTACTTTGCTTTTTAGCGCTTTCTTTCGGAACGTTAGTATGACCTTCAGGTTCGTTTTCTTGTCACAAACCCAGAGCTGGATGCCGTTCTTCTCTATGGGCCTTGGGATCCGCTTATAAATAAGCAACTTGTTGCCGGTGAGGCAACTCCTTCCCTACAGCCAGTATCTGGCACTTAGTTCTTTGTCTTTTTCAGATGAACTCAGTCTGGCTGAGCACACCTGGTATTTTCTATTGCATTTTCTATCGGATTCGTAATCCTGTGCACTTGTTTGATTCTGGAATATATTTCACAGAAACTGAATTGGTGGGGTGGTATTATATTAAATCCTCTATCAGTCACAAACACCACAGCAGTGAAGGCATATTTTTTTAACAGTCTCAGCAGATGGCGCGTGTATCGAAAAATGTTATATTTCTATTATGAAAATATTTTTACGTATACTTTACTTTGCAGTAAACACTTGTCTAAATTTTGCAAGCCATTAGTTCCTTTCTTCTTAATTAAAAAAAAAACAAAAAAAGTACCTACATTCTGAACTTTTAAATTAAGGTAACCCCTTAAGGACCATTCAAGTCGGGGAATACCTTTCCTCACAGGAAAGGGAGAGAGAGAGACGAAAGGTTATTGTTAATTCAAGGAACCTCTGCCATCACGCTCTTCAACTGCCTGCCCTGCTCCATCTATCAGCGCTCCTCAGAAGCATTTTGATAGTGTTGTCCAAAGCGAACTTTTCTGTGTCCCAAAAAAATTGTTGTGAACCTCACCCCAAATTCTACAAAATGAGATCGGTGTAGCCCACAACACCATCGCATGGCTTGGAGATCGTGTTTCCACAATCTTATCGAGGTTAGACTTAAAAGCACTAACGTTTGCCATTAGCTAACTTAAAGCCGAAACTCCAGTTGCATTCTTATTCGCTGGCTCGAGAAAGCTCATTTTTGAATCGATCATCAATCTAAGGTACTTAGCTGTTGATTTTGACTGTACTATCAACTCGCTGATAGATATAAGACGCAGGATCGGGATTCTCGTTTTATTCAGGGTGGCTACTTCTGCTTTTCCAGCGCAAAGCCGACACTATGAGCCACCCATCCACGTACTCGACGTGTCAATATGCCATGTTTGTTTGCGCTACTAAGCTCGACTCTTTTGACATGTTGAGTCTTCGCAAACTACCGTGAGAAGCATTTCAAAGGTAAAGCCTTAGGATGGGTCACTGTGCTACTCCGATGTGATAATCATCCGCCTTCTGGCCCTCTAGCGTCTCACAGATCCGGGAGTAGTCCTTTTGACAATTTCCCAATGTCCGTGGAATTTGCTAATAAGCACCATAAAAGTTAGAAAGTTAAGGCAATTGTTTTGAACTTACGAAATTTTCTATACGGATTTTGCCCTTTAAAATTTGTATTGTATAGAATCCGTATAAACGAATACTTCCTACAGGGAAGTTGTGAGATCCTTCAGCATTAAAATATTGGACGTAATCATAGCAAATTATTCCCTACCACCGTGTATATCGATTCGCTTATCAGTTTTAATCTTGCTTAGGAAAGCGAATTAGCATAATTTCCTTCTTCCTATAGACTAATTAAACAGCATCTCCATCTTTATTTTGCATAAATTTGTTCTCCCCCCTTGGAATTAGGAAAAAACCAGGAAAATCTCCGTTTCAAGTCATCAGGAAAGTGCAAAAGCAGAAATAAATTCGTCACAAAGACGACGGACCCAGACGAGCGAGCGGCCGACATTGTCGAAAAGAAAACTTTTCCTTCAGCTGGTTAATTATTCAGTTTATATAATTCACCTTTGTCCGAGCAATCAGAACACCATTGTTAAAAGTGCCAAAGTGTTCCGAAAGGAAAGCAATCCCAGTGGTTCGCTTTACTAGGGTATCCTTTTAGCTTTTATGCTTTTATCTGATCCTCCTTCGGTTTCTGCCTCCGAATAAGCAAAAACAACATATTCCTACAACTGACTTTACCCTAAGGGAATGCTTGCCATTCATGCTTGAAACCTTTACTAGGATACGCACAAAAAACAGACTCAGAGGAAAATACAAATCTAACGTGAAAATGTTTTTCTTCTCCTTTTTCGGTCTTTTCAGAAAATGCTTATGTTGCTGCCTTTAGTCGGGATATTCTTTAGCTACTTTTTAGAAAGTGGAACAAATCTCTTAGATGCCGAGTTCAAGGTAAACGTTTTCCTTTTTATTTTCCCAGTGATTTGACTTTTCCTATACTAATCACGTCGGGATCTAACTCGTGTGTTCTTTCCATTGCAGATTGCTAAGGAATTTTATTTAGGTGAGTAACGGTAGTGCTTATGTTGGTGGAGTCTCTAAAAACGTAAGTGTAGTGCTAGCGTACCAAGAGTTGTACCATCAAAAGTAAGTGATAGAGGAACATAATCCATTTCGAAATGATAAAAACTTGCTTTTTCCTACCACCTAGTGCAACACAGTGAAGCTGACTCAATATTCATTTATTCAATTTATAAATAAAAAATATTCCTTATTTCCCATTTTCCATTTATTAGATAACCTCAAAATGCCAGAAATCCTCCCACAAAACACACACGAATCCACCAAACAAACTTTTCGTAACGTGCATAAATCTGGATAACTCGACGAGATCTCATCACTATATTCGGAATGCCAGATATTTAATTAAGAACATTCTGCTCCGCTTGTAGGTTCTTTCATGTTGGTCCGAAATTAACAAGGACTCTAATAGCAATTCCATTGAAAATGAGCTCCTGACTGGAAACGTTAGAAGTAGACTTAGAGCTTATGAAGAAGTGTTTGACCATCTAATAAAGTAAATTGCATGAGGAAGAGGCTGACTAAATTGCAGCTACAACACTCCGCTCAATGCGGATAAGTACATGCTATTTCCGTAATCTCATTTTGTAGGAAGGCACCCTACGACTCATCGTTTATTTAGTTAAGGAAGATTTAACCTTTGGCTTCAGGGCCAATGGTCTTTGAAATCATTCCATAGTAAGATGGTCTGAATTTTTGCCAGCGAAATAGTTGAAAGCACGTTTTCAGTATAATGGAGTAAAGAAAAATAGTTTTCCACCTTGTTATGTACACTGGTTTGTTTTCTGTTTTGGATGAAATTTTCTATCTCTGGTGCTTTAGATTTAAGTTCAAATCTATAGTAATTCGTTTGTTTCACTTCTTTTGAAAAAATAATATGTTAATTCAAGGTTAATTGAGCGTTAACAGTGCAGCAAGTGAGAAACTTTTCATAGTCATTTATTCCCGATATGATCAGGAGCAACATGCGTTTAACATAATGTTCTTTCGATTTGCTTTTATTCTTAAAAAATACTGAAGAAAATGGTCATTTTATTAAATTCACACTGCGAAAATAAGCTTGTGCCTGAATGATGTTGGAAAAACTAATGAAAGTTGTTTTATGCAAGTATTCATCATTTAAGTCCTAAAATTCGGTCGGCATTCTGGTATTTTCAGAACAATCTTGACCAGCGGGTTACGTAACGCAACCATTGAAGACATCTCAGTCGCAATTTTTCCAGGATCGGTGCAACCATTTCGTGTGGCACTATTAATTGAATAATCCACAGTCCGTTATCATTTGTACTTTGATTTGAATCCGTGTTCCGTCCCTACTTGGCTGTTAAAAATAAAAGACAATGATCTTACCAGTCCTCATGTATTCCTCGGAAACTTGAGTTCTTAGCAAGAAAAATTGGGAATTCTTGGCCGCATTCGAGAGAAGAATCCTCCGAAGAATTTTTAGCCCCTACATGAGGATGGACGATTCCGTAGGACACCATGACCGTCTATTTGTGGAAAAGATTCGACTCAAGGTTACGGTGGGCGGGTCATTTATTCCGTATGGATGAGGATGACCCAGCCCGGAAAGTTCATAAGGGCAATATCAACGATAGAAAAAGAAGATGAGGCAGACCCTGTCTGAGATGGAGCGATGGCGTAGGTTAGGACGCCAGACAGCTTTTAGGGATATCGAATTGGTGGACCTCGGCGTAAAACGGGGATGTCTGGTGTGCCTTATTAAGGCAGCCCTAGACCGAATACCCGCTGTTGCGCCGTTGATGATGATGATGATTTTGATATCGTATCTGGGACAGACTTCGAGGATTCGTTCTACTGCCTCGTAGAAAGTATCCTTCTCCGGCTCTGCAGTCCCCCCGGTGGGGTTTGAACGTTAATGCGGCTTATGTTTTTAAATTTGCCTCGCAAGCACAGAGTCCATAGCCGTTCGCTTATGTTTTCGAAGCCTAAAACAGTAAGTTTAATTTTTTGCTGACTAAGAAACCTACTCCGAGCGCATGGTTTACTGGATGACCGCGATAATATATGGTCTAGCGTCTCTTCTCCAGGAAACCGGTCCCTGTCCAACGCGTCTCCTGCAATGCTGTTACATCAGCCTTATATTGGCACAGGGTATCGGCTAGCTGCTTGGCAACTCTATCTCTTTACAGGGAGCGCACGTTCCATGAGAAAATGCGCAAATAGTTATTACTTTCTCGCTGCGCAGAAATATCCAAAGATGTTTCTGACAAGGGAGTTGAAAAGTGTTAAGGAGGGCTGTATTGAGTTTAAGTCGGAAGAGGAACGCAAGATAAAGCCAGACATTTTGGAAACTCGATTAATGAGTAATGATGAAGTCGGAACTGAAACGAAGTTTGTTATCGAAGATTACACCCAGCTCTTGAAAGAAGGTCAGTAGTGAAATGGGTTGTCCGCTAAGTGGGTAGAGGAAGGGTGTGGGGGAAGATTTAAGTGAAAAGCATTTTCAGTGGCATTTGCTTATATTCAGTATCGACTTGTTAACCGAGTATCCACGGACCAAAATATCAAGGAAAGACTGCAAGAGAGCGCAGTCCAATGGAGAAGACGCAGGGGCAAATAATTTAAGCAAATACTGTCGCCAAAGGTATTAGAGGCTTTGGCGAAAGCGATAAAAGTGCATACACCTCCTATCCTTAACTAAGGTATTAAGCACAAGTTGGTAAAAACCGAAGGGTTTGAAACAGTAGATTTACGTTTGACGAAAGCATGCTGTTCTTTTACAATGAAGTGACCAAAGTGCTCGGTTAGTCAATCGTAGACATATCCCTCGACGAAGCTGGGTAGGAACGAAGGCAGGTAGGAGCAGAAGGGACATAACAGGAGAAGACATCGGACAGGATATTATAACGGGGGGACGAGACCGCTTTGGAGACTTTTTCGGAATTATTTCCGGGGCCAGCTGCGTAGGAGGCTGTGATGTGGACTGGACCGCAGCAGTCGGTGGAGCAAAGAGGAACACATGAGGCCTCTGAATCAGAGCTTACGCGAAGTCGATGCCTCCAGCTACTATAGAAGTAGATCTAGGATCGTTTTTTGTTGGCATATAACAAGGCTTTGCACGCAGTCCTTGGGCGGTTCCAGTTGCTGATGAATGGAGGCTAGCACGCCAACTGCTGATAGAGAAGGCAGATTGCATCTTTAAACGATATATTGCGGCAGTTATCGCAAACGTTAAGAAATATTAAATGCGATTTTCGCACGGATATGCAAAAAGATGAATGTGGAATCGCAAGACATTTAATACGGAAAATTTTCCCGTAATACGTTTCGCAGTGTAAAAATTTCGACCTAGACGATTCGGGCTCCTTGTACATTGCCATTTTGTGCGGAAAGTACACAAATATGGTGTTTTATAATAGTAGAAGTAGTACACGCATAAGTATATACAAACAAGTCGGAATACCGAAAGCGGCGTTTCGGGTAAAAAGGTCTTTTGTTCATCTTATTACATTTACATTTACATTACATTTTTTCCATTCGTATATGGCTAAAAACCCAAAATATTCCTTCATATCTTCTTCAAACTACAAGAAATACGTACATATTATAGACGTAGATATTATGTTCGCCCTAAACAAACAAACGTTGCCTACTCCCGGATACTATATTTATATATGCACGCATATAAATTGATCGTAAACGTATTTTCCCTTTAGTTAGTGCATGTATACCTTTTTGTACTTATAAAGTACGTATATTTAACACATATATCTAAGTTGAAATTAATGTCCACCTTTCAATTTACATATATCTATCTGAATAAGGGCACTACCCCAAAGCTTCATTTGCGTATACATATTTTCATTTTTAAAATCATTCTTATTTAAAACAAATATTGAACATATAAATGCATAAATATGTCTGTCTGCAGTAATTGATATTGATATATAAATGATTAAAAAACTAAAACGAAATGTTTCCTCCGACCTTATATTCATGTGAGCTCATTTCTGGTATGAAAGGTTTTCTGTGTTTTTTTTAAACGATTTGTGTGTGCATTTGTCCCATTAGAACCTAGCACGTAATATATGCATATATTATGTGAGAATATCCACTTTGGCGTGATATTAACATTCAAAGTCTTAAATTCGCACAGAAACGGCAACTTTGACCTATTATAACTTTGTTAGTGCGATTTCCACCAAACTTAGCCAGATCATGCTAGATTCCATAGCCTATATTACTGTAAAATTTCATGATTCTAGGATGAACTTAAGGGGGATTTCGCAGTTAATTACTAAAAAATATAGTAATATGCTACTATACTGTAGATAGTGGGGTAAGGAATAAAGAAAGGGGAAAAAATGGTAAAGAAAAAAAATCACGTTTCTCGCCCTAAAGTGACTAGTCTGGCATGCTAAATGTACGCAAATATTCTTACATAAGAAATACAGAAACCTTTCAAACCCGAAGCGTCAAGGTTTTTTGTTTTATTATGCCATTGAACTGATGTCGGGTATACCCAATTCAGACGCACTACTAGCTGTATATAAATGTGATTGTCGTGAAGTCAAATATTCTTACATAAAAAGATCCACAAATGCTTTCATACCTGAAGCGTTGAGCGATAACCTAATGAATTGGTGTATTTCTCACTTACTAGGGTTTGCTTATTTAATGGGGCTGCCGAGGACGTATGGTAAATTCTTCTAATTTGGCACTACACAATGTTTTGAATACTAATTTTCTCTCCCATATGAATTCATGAATTCTTCAGATTAAATTAATTAATCTTCTTTGTCCCCTCTCTCCTCCATTCTACAAACTTCCACTCCCAATATCTCAGCCTTTAAATGTCAAAACTAGGATGGGATCCCAAAGGTCCAAAGGTCCAGTGGTTAGGAAAGGAAGAGTCAAACGAGGATTCAGTCCCTCGTAGATTTTCTTCTCCGAGCATAGGAGAGGACAGAACGGAAACTGGCTGGTATGCCGGTGCTTCACTTAGGTACTGATGAGCCGGAACAGTCAAAGCCCAAAAATTGATTGATAGCTTTGCTCCCTTGGTTAGCAACAGTCAACTTCGATGATCATTTCGAGCATTCTTCACTCTTTATAAGGGATAAGTAGCATGTCATTTTGCGTTCTTGAGAAGCGGAAGGATTCTCCATTTTCATTTTGAATTTTTTTTCACACACGTGATTCAAACCAATTAATATCATATTCATTTTTTATAAATTATTTTCTGGAACTCAATTTTGCTTTATATTTAGAAATGGAATTCTACCTAAATTTTTGAAGTCAGAACCTGAAACAAAACTCGATGGTACGAAATGAAGAGTTCATTATAAATCGAAATAAGGACCGTAATCGTACATAGGCATTGAAAAGAGCGAACCCACAGATGTTCTGCTTGAGTAAACTATACATCCTCAAGATACTTGTATTTTCTAATCCCAACCATTGTCAGGGTAATTCATTGCCTTGGCCTTGGCAAATAATATTCCAAAAAAATGTAATTCAGTGTTGAACTCTGGGAAAATGTAATTCAGTGTTGAACTCTGGGAAACTGGCTCCAACTAGATTGTCACATTTAAGCTACCGTACCGTATTTACCGGTAATAACCCTTCCGGTTGAGCTGATAAACTATTTTATGGCATCTGTTTGATTTGCTTCCGCAGAATTGCTGGAATGTCCGGCACGTCTTACAAACTATAATTTATTACTTATTTGGACATATTTGTACTTTCCATCCTGTCCCGATATTTTGTGATTATTCAGCTTCTTTAAAATTGACATTTTTCAGGAGCAGGAGTCAAGAGGAACATTATGACTTGTAAGGCAAGGCTCTAAGCGAGCCAGATAATAATATATGCATCCATCCACTTAGCAGTGATGTTAAATTTTCCTCAATCTCCACGAGCAGATGATAATACCATGCTAAATCTGAAAACAATCTCTTCCCTTGCAGCGTTAGGGACGAGAAAGTTAGTTTTCTCACTGAACATACAGATTTGAATTTGATTTGATGAAAAGATACACAGCATGTGTTTTTCAAAATGAAAACTTCATGGAATATTTTGACCTATCCTAGGCCTTTTTTCAAGGAAATTCTTTGGTTTTAATGCTAATAAATATGTCCCGAATGCTGTCTTGATGCCTGATTTTTTGAAGTGACATGAGTAACGTTATGGTCGCTTCCTTCAAGAGGACTTTTTCACAATTCGATAAAAATACACTTGTTGAAGATTTTTTTTTCCAAAATCTATTATATTTTGAAACAAAATTTCTTTTGTGTATCATTACAAATATTATGGAGTATACTAAAAAATTAAAAATTTGTTTGTCAGAAAAAAGGAGCCAATCCTTTAGAATTCAGTCCCCGTTTGATTGCCGGCTGCTTTTCCCGTTTGAATGCGTTATACGGCTCCTCTCGTCGATTTAGTCTGACCAAGCCAATTGTTATTCCCATTAGGTCCATTGTCAGATATGTTCTTGATCTTTTATTGAAACCCGGCAGCGGTTATTTCGACCGTAATGTAATTCTAATGCAATTTTTACCTCATTTTCAATAAAATCGAGTACCCGATTCTATACGAATGTTACACAGCACCTGTTGCACTTTCAAACTTTTGAATAAAATTTAAGGAGGTGATTATTGAGGGCACAAGGAAATTAAATATGTAAAGAAGAGAAAATCGATTTTTTGAGAATTTCGAAACAATGGTTTCCTGATTTCAGGATCATTTAATAGAACGGGGTACCTACTTCTTTCCAACAGGGGTAATATGACTTCTGTACAATATCTTGAATTACTTATTCTCTTTATTTATAACAGATTACTTGATTGGTTAATTTTTTGCTATTAGAACTGCATAAATATGGGCCTGTAACTGTTGACCAAAAACATTCTCGGCAAACTTCAACTTTGCCCAAATATGAAACCCGAGGAGTTGAACCCCCGGATGTGTCTTTACAACTTTGATTTCCCATTAGCATCATGAAACCTTAGCAAATAATTTTGTTAAGACAATACGAATATACAGATACAGAATTTAAGGATTCTAATCTAAGCGGGTAAATTTCGCTGGTGGCAACGGGATTTAATTGGACGTCTGATACCAGTAGGCCCACCTGTGAATAAGTATCCAAATTACATCAAGATTATTGAAATAATAAAACTTGTTGTTTCTTTTTCGTTGGTGTGGATATTTATTCTTGCAAACACCGATATTTCGGAAACCACTTGCTAACAAGAAGAAACTTATTAGCACTGATGAAGGGAAGAAATGTTTCCCGAAATATCGGTTTTTGCCACCAACGAAAAAGAAACAACAAGTTTTATTATTTCAATTAATTAATCGTTGGAAACACTGCATAATTTCACTCAGATCAAGATAATAATCTTCCTTGCCTATTCTTACGTTCTGAAATAAAGGCCGCCTTATTGTATTCATGGGCATCTCGGCATTCACTGCCGAATAAAATTGTAAGGAATCCCATAGATTCCTCAAAAATACTCTTCATATGAGCCTATTAGAACTTCCATTTTGTTAGAACGCGTGCCGTTTGACAATTCTTTTATGCGTCTAAGTTACCGCTGACTCAAACAAATTGTAATTCTTTTACTTTTTTTTCTGACATTTGAGTTCAATTCAGTAGAAACTTGCAGACCGGACTTCAGTATACGAAATTGGGTTTCTTTTAATTTTGCCTTTAATAAATTATAATTTTGTATTTTCTACTTTCTTTTTTCGTTTATGACTGTCCTCCTAGAGAATATTAGATGATGTTGTTGACTCAGGAATACATAAAGTGACCAGAATCGACGTCCAGACACCGTTGTACGAAATACAAGTGTTCAGAAAGAGGATAAAAGGAGTTGTATGTGTTTTGTTACGTTACTTATAATCTGCTGAATATACTGCAAAAAGAATCAACGAAAAAGGAATAAATAAAACCCTTTCACAGGGCACAGAGGAAAAACGGAAGAAACTATTATTTTCGTAGGCAAAATTTAAATGCAAACTGTGCCGTAGTAATGACATGAAAAACCCAAAAAACGACTAGTTAATACTTCGTATGCCGAATTTTAGCATCGTAAACTTGACCAAACGTTGAACATACTCGGCTCGAATTTATATCCATTATTCGAGAAGACGTTCCATAAAGTATATTTTGCTCCAAATTGGATCTTCGCGATGTTCACCGTTCACATAATCTCGCAGGTTTTCAATAATATTTGCAGTCCGAGGATTGTGGAGAGGTTCTCGGTAGCTTCGGACAATTGAAAACTACCACGTGCGTGTTTTCACGCTTTTTGTTTCCAAGCACTATTTCGGCATATCTTGAATGTTTTACAGCGAGTGTTTAGCGTCTGCCCCGACATGCAGATAAATGCACTTAAATATCAAGGTACGTATTCGCATCCATATTTCCTTCCACAAATGTCACGTTTCCCACGCAGTGTGTCTCCTGACGAGGTCATGAGTTTCGCATTTCGCACGGAAACTTATATTAATGACGTCAATCAAGTGAACGATTTGAGTTTGCTCAAGACTATCTTTTTGAAGATTAAAGGTTTTGGGGTAATGAACTCTTTCAAAAAAGTCAAGCGATGACGGCTTTACGGTTTCTTACCAGGGCAGAGGCAAATTGTCAGACGCTGCCTCACCTCTGCCCTGGGAGCAGCGTGACCGAAGCGGCTCGCAGATGTTGAGTGCTCCTTTATATAATTCGTAGAACACGACATGCCTACGAATTATATTGAGCGCAAATCCGCCTTATTGACCAGAGCTGAAAATATTCGTTTTGAGAATGATGGGTTCCTACACAATGACGAAATCTATGGGCGATACCATGACCGTCCGGTTGTGGATAAAATCCGGCTCAATAGGTTACGGTGGGCGGGTCACTTAATCCGTATGGATGAAGATGATCCCACCCGGAAAGTCTATAAGGGCAATATCTATGGTAGGAAAAGAAGACGAGGCAGACCCTGCCTAAGATGGAGCGATGGCGTGGGCCAGGACGCCAGACAGCTTTTAGGGATATCGAATTGGTGGACCTCGGCGCAAAACCGGGATGTCTGGAGTTCCTTATTAAGACAGACCTAGACCGGATACCGGTTGTTGCGCCGTTGATGATGATGAAACAGTTTTCACCAAAAAATTAAAATTATATTTGCCATAGCAGAAGCACTAAAAAATACAAAATTTCCCTCTATTATTGGAAACAGCAAAATTTCCTTCAAATTTTCCAGAATAATGTCTGATATCATTAGAGAGTCTCTTGGGGGAGCCGCAGCTCCAAGCACTCAGGTCTTTGTCAGGTCCATTCTAGTATCCCCGGAGATCACCTATTCACTAGACTTCCGCCTACAGCATTTGCAAGTCTCCGGATCTGAGAATATTCTACAGAGTCATAGAGTGCGCAGATTCTTCGTTGAAGAAAACCTTACCTAGGTGTCTTTGTCTGAGATCTGAGCTGGATATGAAATATAGGGCCGTCTCCTCCTCCCTTACATTGGGCACATACAATTGAAACAAGGTTTCCAATTTTTAAAAGCCCTACTAGGTTTTTTATGTTCCTAAGGGATAACAAAACTCCAGTGGTTCCGAGTTTGTTCACAAGGAACTTTGCCTGCTGATAAGAGCTAAAATTTCTTGAAATTTCTCCCTTTAGAGTAGACTTAACAGATGATGGCCGGATGTGAAAATGTGGTTTTGGTCCCACAGTGGCGAGCCAGTTTCACTTTTCTCATTACCAGTGTCCTGGCACCCACATCGGGAATGTTTCATGCTGTTGGCCAAAATTCAGCATGACAACTTTACACTAACTGGCTTGATATGTCCTTGTTATTATATCAGACAATGCTGCCCGGTTGTCGAAGCAGATTCGAATAGTTCGACCCTTAAATTTCTGTCGAAAATATTCTTCTGCTAAACGAAAAACACCTTATCTTTGAATCAAAATCTACTCCCAAATATTTTACTGTGCAAGTTGAATTTTCGCCTTTGCTAATGTGGGTAGCGTGTAGCCGCCCTATCTGATGTTCCTAGTGAGCGTCACTAGTCCAGTTGTCCTAGCGTTCACCGTGAGTGCATTACGGAGCTACCAACTGTGAATTACAGGCAGAGTTGCATTCAATCGACTACATAGTGTATTCGCAGACCTGCCGAAAATTATTCCGGCCAAATCCTCCGCGAATGCTTACGCGAAGACCTTTGTGTCCTCCAGGAGCCATAGCAAGCTGTTCCTAATTAGAAGCCATCATTTACGCTCATACCAAATTTAGTTCTTCTGGGATGAATTTAAGAGTTTCGTTTTTGATAAATTTTTCAAATATAGTAGCAAAGAATTATCCACTTTATTTGAGTAGATATGGGAATGGGTATTTTCAGACCTAGATTTCATATAGGTGCATCAGTGAGATTTTTTCGAAATTTCTTGGTTGGATAGGGACTAGAATGGAACCTGGTAGACATCGGCTTTATGTCGAGCTTGGAAGGTAAAGTAGAAGTAAAAAATTAGATCCTTTCATTTGATACCCCACATTTAACATGTGCTCGGGGCTTCTATTAAACTTGACAACAAATCATGCCAATCATTGCATCCAAAGGATTACAGACCATACATTGCCACCAAATATCGTGATGATAGCTTCAGTAAATTGGATGTGATAGGCAGACAAAGAGACAGGGAGGCATCGAATCGATCAGCTGAGCAATAAACGCCTGATATCATCTTTTTATTCTCTAGCTGAGAATAAGCTACGACATCTTGGTGACGTTCTAAGCTAAGCCTGCAAAATGTCAAGCTTCATGACTTTTACAGACACATTCTCAGAAACTACCAATCCACAAATCTGTAAAAAACGTGAATCGGTCCATATATGCTATCTTGGCCTCAAAATACCTACCATGCAGATATCTGCTTAAACAAAGTTAACCGTCAACTGGAGTCGTGGGGTTAGAGTGGACCCCACCATCTGCATTCTTGCTCTAATATTAATATTTTTCAAATAACGTGCACGCTCATCTATGCAATCTCATTACGTCACGTGCCCCAGTGGTTGACAAACGTAGAGTGGTTAGTCTTTGCTAAAAGCGAAAATACAAATGGCTTGAGGTTCAAATGGATCAACGACACCAGTTATGTTATGTCTTTTAAGGTTTTGAGTGAAGAAAAACCTTATTAAAATAAATTCACTGTCTGTCTGTCACACTCACTTTTCTTCTAAACGGTGAAACCGATCCGAACGAAATTTGGTGGATATATGGGAACTATAAAATCTCATACATACAGTGAGTGATATAAGTTTACCTGCAGTTTGAAAGGGACTCCCAATACATGGGGTTATAAAATTTGTTTCCATCGGATATAGTTATGTGGGGTATCAAATGAAAGATCTCGGTTAGTACTTTCCGAAATCCGCATAAGTAAGGAGTAAAAATATACACACTTAAGGTAAGCTAGTACCTATTTTCGGAAACTACCCGACCCAAAAATCTGAAAAAATCAGGAAAGTGCGCTTAAACGAAATCTAGTCCCTTTAGATGCAGCGTGTAGTGCCATTTTGTGTTGAGTTTGAAGCAGGGGCATACATGCGAAACGGGCATGAAAATTGCTCACCAACTATGTCCATGTGGGTATTAAATGAAGGGGCTCGATTAGTACTTCCCGAAACTTATTTCTGATATTAGGTGAAATATAAGGGAGTTTTGTACCCCAGAAAGTGAAGCAGGTCTCTCTCTTTCTCTCTCTGTCTCAGAAACTATCCAACTGAAAACTCTGAAAGAAATCACGATGATGAAACTATATGAAATCTAGGCCTCGAAAGACATCCCCTTCCGATATCTTTACAAATAAAGTTAATAATAGTATTTTATCATGTCTTAAAAATTTACGGGAAACCCCCATTAAGTTCATCTCAGAAACAAAAAATTTGGCATCAGCATAGGCGATAAAAAAGACCTTAACTTTGAAAAGTTTGATGGCAATCCAGCTATTACACAAAGTTATGGATGCTCAAAGTTTCGCATTTCAAGTAAATTAATAGCACCCTTAGATGTGTATGACATCATCATCATATAAGGTAAACTTATTTGAACGGCGAGGTCCATACGGACGTTTTAGTTTCGTTTTTTTGGTTTTTTTTAGTTATTTGTATATTAGTGTCAATTACTGGAGGTAGAGATGTATGTACATGTATGTGTTAATCAAGCTTGCGGGTATTAACCAATTGTGTACCTTGTTACCAGCGGTTGTTAATTTACGTATGTATGTATGTCTGCTTTTGCGCACGGAGTAAAGCAGAAATGCGTGAAAATGCATTAGATCAGTCTAGATGCGGACATATACATATATGCATTGTCATGCAGGGACAGAGGAAATCCGCGCACGGTTGTTGTCAGCCAACAGAGCTTATTTCAGCTTACAAAAACTGTTCCGCTCGAACATCTCACAATAGTGCCAAAGCTCTTACTGTACAAGACAATGATCTTGCCAGTCCTCATGTATTCTTCGGAGACTTGGGTTCTTAGCAAGAAGAATTGTAAACTCTTGGCCGCGTTCGAGAGAAGAATTCTCCGAAGAATTTTTGGCCCCCTATATGAGGATGGACGATCCCGTAGCCTACATAACGACGATATCTATGAGCGATACCATGACCGTCCGGACGTAGGACCATACGCCAGGACGTCAGACAGCTTTTAGGGATGCCGGTTGTTGCGCCGTTGATGGTGATGATGATTGTCATGCGGTAATGGAAAATATTTATTTATTTAGGATGACCACGGTATTTCCGTTAATATGTATGTACTTATCTGTACCTTGGAGTTCGGCAAAATATGACATAATATTTTGTATTCTTAGCAATGTACGAATGGGAAATATGGTTGTTTTAAATGCGAGCAATGAAAAATTAATGCCAAAACCCTAGAACTACCAATATTTAAGTGAGTTTCCTCATATCAACACCATACCACAAAGCAAACTTGATGCGATGTTAGCTAATAAGACGGGTACCTCCGAAACGGGCATGAACATTTTTCACCAAATATGTCCATGTGGGTATCAAATGAAGGGGCTCGATTAGTACTGATGCGATGTTAGCTAATAAGACGGGTACCTCCGCCTTTATTGCTGATGTTGTAGTTGTTATCCCCCAACGATGGACGGAACACAGGCCACATACACCATTCTGCATACGTGCCCAATATTGCGGAGACTTCTGGACGAGTTCTCTCTCTAACGTACCACAACCAAAACCCTGTAAATTTTAAGTAGGTAGGTTCGCCCAGCCTAACACTTAGTACCAGTGTTAGGCATAACCCACCATCCGCCGAGATAATGACACCTTAAATAGAAAATAGAAAGAGAAAATGAAACTGATGACAAATTTTGAACGTTCCTCTGACAGAGCTCGAAGGGCAGCCTCCGGAAATTATGAAGGCGTATCCTAAAATGCATATATGAATGGTTTAGTTTAAAAAGAGAAATAACTCTTAACACATTCTGATTCACTTCGCTTTAAAATACTGAATTCATTATCGATTGCCGGAACCAATCATATGGGATTGGATGCATAGAGGTTTTGATCAAAGCTAATTTCAATGCAAAGCTACACAGAGCCGCAATTTCCTTCGGATAACAAACTCACGACAACTGAAATGTATCCTTACGGTTAGGAGGAGGATTTTTCCCTTCTTCTGCCGTTTTAACTTACCTCAAGCAAAGATGTAAAATAGTTTGGTATCCGCAGGGAGATTGCACCTCTATTTACTATTTTTCTAAGTTTTTCGCCACGAGAAATTGAATCTGCAATTGCCCGATACATGCACCAAAATTGGATGCTATGTGTAATTACTAGCTGGTTCAGGTTACTTGAAAGACTAGGAGAAGTTGGTGCTGTTGTCGTTTTGTCGACTGCAGCCTCTTTGCGATACTTGAAAGCGGTGACAACAAATGTATATTAATATAATTACATACTTTATGGCAGGTTCTCTGTTCGAACAATGTGATACCAGTGATGAGTCAGTAGAAGCTGGAGAGAACCACAAACAGGTGTGTAATTATATATATATATGGTTGCCTTTCTTCCCTTGTTAGGATATAGCCCGTGAACCATATCTACGCGCCATCGCTCAACTTCCACCACGACTTCCGCACTTGATTGCGCTCGTCCTCTTCTGTGCTGCGCCAAGGCTCTTGAGGCGACCCACCCGTCGGCCATCTTAAGAGAGTGGATTCCACTGCATGGCATACCCCGCAATGCAAATGTCGGCCCTCCTCAATGTGTGACCGTCACATCGCATACGAGTGCCAAGCCTCGTTTGAGATAGTGTCGTAATTCGATGATACGACGCAGAAAGATGTTAAAAAAGGCTTGGAGCTTTTGACTAACAGTAGAGTTCACCTTTCATGTGCTACTCCCATATAGCAACACAGAAAAAACACTAGCACAGAACAGTCTCAGCTTGATGTTAGTGCTGAGATAACTGCATTTCCAGATTTTAGACAGACCAGCGAAATTGGATCCAGCACTGTTAATGCGTCGAGCAACATCTAGTTCAGTACTGCCATGGACAGAAACCATGCAGCATGATGAAAGTCACCGATAAAAGAATGCAATCCTGGCGGACTCCGCTTTGGACCTCAAAATCCTCCGAGAGATCTCAGTTCTGATTCTCTTCAATCTGGATCAAAATCTTACAGTTAGAATCCTGCCAGAAACCGGCTCCCAATTCAAGAAAGCATGGCTTGCGGTTGCCATCAGCAACACTTGACACTTGTTTCACTTCTGGGTTTCTAGAGTCCAAAAGCTCTTGTCATTAGTGTCGCAAGAGAGAGTGAAGTCCCAGAATGGCCAACTTATATCGCTGGAATTCTCGCTCGAGTTGGAGAAAATGAGCATTCCGGCAACCCTCAAGACCGTTGTGAAGCAGCATGTGCACATTCCGGAAGCCAATCATAGTCAGTTTTCGATAGTCAAAGGTTGTAGTTGTAGCCTTGAGGTCAGCTACCAGCAATCAAAACAAATAAATCGAAAGGTTCTGAGAAAGCTTGGGATGCGATTAAAAAAATTTCTTTCCGCTTAGGATTTAGCTAAAGGAAAGTCAATAGGTAACTACTGACTTTTAACACGAACGAAAATTAGGTAGAAAATTCACTTTGGGACTCCTTTTCCAAGTATGAGGGAATGTAATAATTTGGGCCAAAGTCTGCCTCATCAGATCAGAGAAGGTCACAAAAATTAGCAAAGCGTCAGGTCAAATCATAAACTAATCTATTTATCTGCAGCCCTTTTTAAGGTTTTGTGTAAAACACTTATGTGAAATCTAATCTTCGAGAGATGTCCCATTCCGGTATCTGCTCAAATAAATTTACTAATAGTATATTATCAACTTTTAGAAATCGACTAAAAAACTCCCCTTAGGCTCACCCTAGGTATACTAAATTTTGCACCGGCATAGAGGACACTCTTGTGCATACAAATGCCAAGTCCCATGAAAATCCAACTATTAGTGTCAAAGTTATAGAAGTTCAAACTTATCAATTTCGTGCTAATTAACGGCATCCTAAGCCATACAAATAAGATGCTGACGTCATAATTAACGAGAATAATTGAAATTTGAGTGTCATATCAAAATTCCATTGAAGAAGAATCTAATTCTCCCTAGTCCTTTTTTATATTTGATGTTGGTTAAATTGATGGGATTTGCTAATAATGTTAAACTCAGAGTGTGAAGCGTATGAGGTTGACCATTATCAACACAGGGCTTTCCATCAAATGATTTATTTAAATCGCTTTCTAGAAAATAGAGGGTAATGGGATTTTTAGCTATATTACACGGAGCTGCCGTGCACTCGTCGCTCCTCACATCTTTTTCTTTTTCTTCAGCCTTCAGTTCACAAGCGGGGTCGGCTCGTCGTGATCGTGATTTTATTTTATCAAATGCCTGATCAGTATGTAATCGCGCGACATTTAAATCCCATCCCATCCAGTGTATCAAGCCACGGATATTCTCTTTTCTGACGTGATCAAAACGTGTCGCGCCAGCGGTGCGATGCAACATCTTCGTCCCCATTACCACAAGACGCCGTTCATTGTCCTTTATAGTCGGCCAACGCTCAGAACTGTAGGGAGCGGCAGACGGACGACATTGCAGTCAATTTTAGATTTGGGACGTGTGCTGATACGTCGATCACAAAGAACACCAGTTGGGGATGCCACTTTAACCAGGTTGCATTAATGCGGAAAAACAATTTCATTACGCAGTTCTCCATTGGCTGATAGCATTGACTCGAGATATTTAAATCGCTCAGTTCTGGCAATGGCAATAACCTGCCCAGAACTAAGCGATTTCTATATCTCGGGTCAATGCTATAAACCAATGGAGAACTACGTTATGCTCCTCACATAGGGAAACACAAAACCTTTTATACCTGAAGCGTCAAGCTTCCGGTTTCCCGACTTGTTTGGTATTTGCTGCGTGATAACTGGTTATCAGCTGCGAACAAAAGAGGGCTTTTGTGTTTCGAATCCTTCTGCTACAAGCGCGATTTGAATTATGACCTTCTGCTCTATAGGTGTATCATGTTTATCTCTAAAACGTACTAGTTTGGATATACTAACATAATAGACTCTATTGATAGTTCATCCTTAACACGAAAAGTATAAATGAAAGTCTCCCGTTCCCTACTTTCTGTTCTTAAGACAACTGTTGGCGAGTACCCAGGATCAACTCACATAATCAAATAATAAATTGCATGTCGGATAGCTTCCGCTTAGGTGGGCTATTGCGAATATTTTTTACTATACGAGCTAGAGAGAGATATTTATCATAGTTATCTATCTATCTTTTACTTTAAATCATAGATGCATAGAAAATCGGATCAAAAATTATAAAGCTACGTCTACAGAGTCAAATTTTAACATATTGCAATCTACCCTCTCCGCCATTTTTCAGATGTAATGAACCTGCATTAAGGAAATCCTTGAACTCAATGGAAACTTCCCCTAAGTCCTTTATAAATGAAATGCTAATTTAGATAATTTGAACGACATAAATAATCAAATTAGGCAGTTCCACATCATTTCGATTTCATTCCAACTCCAGATCGAAAGCATTTCAGATTTTCATCCCTTAAATTGAGTCGTTCCTCTTGAAATTTAATCATTGAAATGCCCCGTCAATTTTCTAATTAATTATTTTATCAAAAACCCCAAAAAGGAAAGTAACCACTCGTGCTCGCGATAAGTATCATCCCCAGAAAGCATTTTGAAACCTTATCCCTATTCTTTCTTTTCGTTTGCATCGAACCCGAGCTTTTTCGTGCTACTTCCTGCCTTTTCGAATAACTAATTATGCGTCAAGCTAATTTGTAGTCGACGTTGTTGCCGTCGTCATCGTCCTTCGCTCGGTACGCCAATGTCCTTCAGCATGAGGGCAGCTGCTCATTGTTTAGTTTGTGTTTTCTCCCGCATTTTATTCGTGCATAAACAGAAAAGAATATTTGGATGAATTACGAAACGGAGAAAGTCATAAATCAACCTTCAACGCATGGCTTAAGACGTTACACGTCTCAGTAAATTTTCATAGGATTTTCCAAGAGGGTGCTAGCAATCCCATGGGGCGGGGACGCTGAGGCATCGGCGAGGAGGATATAAAAAAGAGCTTTGTTACGGTGCTTTATATGTTATTATCGCCACTCACTGTACAGAACAATGTTGTCGGGTTCTTACTCCTTACAAGTCCTTAGGATCACTTAGGCGAGCACTTAGTGCCTGGGTACAATGACATTGTATTCATGTTGTTTGCTCTCGGCCAGCTGTATTATTAGCAGTGTTACCGAATAGATACTATATTGCAGGCCTTTGAAGAGGGTGGCAATGCAATGCTGTGCGTAATTGTTTGTCCATTATTTGCCCACGAAACATGGAAGCTACATAAGTGTGCAATTAGTTGGTTAGACATGTAGTTTCCATTCACTCTTCACTAGTTAAATTGAATGGTTTTGCTTGTTTTTCGAATTTGTTTTATTATTTGGGACGCAGGTGTCTGAAGCAAGTCTCAAACAAAGGTTCATACTTACAAATGCAAATAGTAGACTTTTAGTACGAAGCTACATACAACAGAATCATGTAATTAAAGATATCTGAATGGTAGAAGCAGTGAAATTATCCACTTGGCCGATAATGCTTTTTACGCTTGTCTGAAATTGCTTATTCAGGAGAAAGGCGGGTTCCTGGAACACAATGTCGTTGTGCGTGTTGTGGAAAAACATCATTATTTCATTCTGTATAAAATAGTTGGTTCTTACTAAGAATATGCACAACTTCCAGGTTTTTTGAACATAGCTTCATTAAAGTAACAAGTAACGAAATTTCACTCAAATTAACACGTAGTTGCGACAGAGGAAAATTCGCTGAAATGAACAATTAAGACAAATCATAAACCGTTTTCGGTAGCCAAATATCGTAGCCATGAGCCTCAACCCGAGGAACATACAAACGGAGTAAGTGTAAAATTATTGTTCACCAAAGGTGTCTATGTGGGGTATTAAATGAAAGGTCTTGAAAGGTACTTTCTCAAGCAACTATCAGTGTTGGCATCAGTTGTAACATAGAACAAAAGGTAGTGAATGAAGCTTCTATTTTTTTCCATTAATTTTTAAGGTTTATATGTAAACTGCTCGCGCTGTTCAAATTACCCATAGCGTGTGATGCAGTCAATGCAAAATGATCTGGAGCGGTAACAAGCCTGCTCTCTGTCGGTCGTTTAGGGACGGCAGGGTGGATACCCCTCCAATAGACTCCCCTTATTCCCACTAATGACGGAAATCCCTTCTATGTGAAATCTAACAAAATTCACAAAAACCGTTTTAAATTAAAATTAAAATTAAATTTAAAAATTTAAATAGACTGAAAAGCCTGCACCATGTTGTATGACGTCACCAATCGGGATAAGAAACTTCAGTAGCCCGGCAACTGGTAGCACTTATAAAAATATAAAACTGTCAATATTAATTTCTCACGGAAAATGCTAAGGAGGACAATGAAATACTGCTTCGTGCCTTGCTACACAAATAACTCTATAAAAACCCAGAGAAAACTTTTTTAGCTATTCCGAAAGGAGATTTTCGGAAGAAGTGGATCGCCATCGTCCGACGGAATCCAGTTCCTTTCGAGTCAGGTATAAATCGTGAGGATCATTTCTACCACTATTTCGGCGTAAAAAAACATAATGTCATTTTCTAGTACGCACTTAAAACGGGTGCCCTTCCCCTCCTCCTGCTGTCTGGGAAAGGATGCAGCAGACTTGCAGAAACTGCAGGTACAGCGATAAACAACTCAGCGAGGAGACAGTAAACGAAAATGATTTCACTTCTTCTTGAAGGAACAGTCCGTATCCGCATACTACAGTGACTAGCCATTTTATCCCCAACGGGAGGAACCTGATACGATTAAGGACCGTGGGAAAGTGTTCTTTCCATCGCTTTAGTTGCTCGTCATCATGGATAAGAAGTCACTGGACCACCAAAAGATTTGTGCCTAAATGCAAGCGTCTTTGTGCTGTTCTGAACACTTGTGAAATCATTATGCTCTGCTGCATCCTGTGCTTCCTTGAGCATCGGTATCGAAATCCGAGTACATCACGCCTGTCCTCGCTTCCAACGATCCGTAGAGGCTTCAACCCTTCGGTAATCCGTCGGCCTCCACCATTCCACAATCAGGCACATCTTATGGCTACTAGGTAGCACCCGATGGCAGCCCAAGAATCATCGATATTCTCAGGTGTTGCTCAGTATATCTGCCGCGCAATCAACAGGATAGCTCTCCCACTGCTGAGCGGCAGCTGGATCATACAAGAGGCCGATATTGAACTTGCGAGATCGTAGCTCTCCAGCAATGCCAGATGTGGCGGACCCAATACGCAGGCGAACATAATCAACAATCAGATGTTGATCCCTTTCGAAAATGATGTCATTGTCACTCTTCCAGGATACAGGATTCCACTACTGCTACTGCTGATCGCGAAGTGGTCGATCTTGTTGCGCGTATGGGGTACGTACAATGTGCACCAAAGACGAGGAGGTGTTACTTGCAGAAATTCGCGACCCTACCACCATTATCGTTATGGGCACCAAGACTGAACTTTCGCCTTCGCGTGTCCGAGCAAGGTGTTGTAAGAGACCACCTTGTGCCAGAATGTCCAACTTGTATCGCTAGAGTGCCTGCGACCATTGTGAGGACCCTTGCTACTGCTGTCAAGGAGTGTGAGCATATTCCGGAAAACAACCATGGTCCCTTTTTCGACAAAAGTTTAGGCCGTGGAGTCAGTGCTTATCAGAGGCGTTTTTCACGTTAGCAATGAAACTTCAGCAATAAAGTTTGAAAATTTGTAGGTTGACAGCCCACAAATTTCTTTTTCTTTACGTCGCCTCTTACAATAAGCAGGGAAGCATTTCAGTGTATTCTTAAGCCCTAAATCAGAAGTCAGCAATATAAAAACATCTTATTTCTTCCTTTTTAGCATTCATGGGTTGTTTGTATGTCAGTATCAATTACTTGAAACGTATATACATACGATATGTATATATGCCTGTATAAAGCTTGCGGGTTTGCGCAAATGGATATACATGCATACGTTCTAAATATCGGCGGTAGCCTGCGTGCCAAATCTCCCATCAGGCGTGTCCCTTCGTATGGATAAGCGAACGTTCGACGAATGCGTAATGCATACGCTATACGGGACGTGGACACGATCATGCGCCGGTCAGGCGAAAATACCCACCCGTTAATAAAAATTGACGATGAAAAAAATACCCAGAAGTCAAACCAAATATGAACGAGAAAGGAAGTTTTTGTTTGCCATGCAGAGCTTTGTGGCGCGGCAGGATCTGCAGCATTCGAAATTTATTTCGGATGTTGCGGATGCGGACGGGTAGATGGCGCTGAACGTGGAAACTCTCCACTCACGCGTTTTCAGAACGCACCGGGGAAGTGGAGAGCCAGCGGTAAAAAAGTGCCGTTGGTTGGGACAGTAAGGACCGCATGGAAATAAGTCGGTCTCTTCTGTTCCCAACCGCGACACGGAACACTTCAGCGCGATCATTAAAAAAATATTATAATCAAAAAAAGTAAGAGTTAAATAGTTAAAGTAAATCAAGTCAAATCATTACAAGTCCAACCTTTTCTTTGCTTTCGCTCCGATCTCGACTTTTCTATTTACTGTCCTCGACACCCGAAAGTTACAACGAAAATTCCCCGGGCATCTCACAAGAGCGAGCTTGTCGTGCGAACGGACCATTTTTCGATTCCGCCTCGTGAAGTGTGAAAAATTCTGTTTGATAAAAGTCTGAAGAGTTTCAGGGCTCCATCGGTCAGTCTCCTACAAGTGCGGAAAAAGTCATTTACTAAAGTGGTGACCCCGATAAAAAAAAGAACAAGTAACAAATTATCCGCCATCGCCGCCATTGGTGAAGTTCTATTGACGACAAAATTCGTCCGAGCAACACGGCAGAAATAGAACTTTCAAACGCCTTTCACACACCGGACCAGCCATCATTGCCACGAGATTCCGACAATCTTTGCAGGAAATACTATCCGCGCTTCAGAAGTGTTCCCAATGTGTGTGTGCGGATTAAGGGCGTAAAAATCTGACGACGTTCGTCAACAAAAAGAAAGTGTCGACGAGATCTCCACATTGAATTCCTGTAAACGCCAGACATTTTTGCTTATCGCTTTGAATTGTGGCTGTGTCGCTCGCAGCTGTTCCGAGTCCGTGCCCAGCCCGCGATCAGGTTCAGAGCAATTGGGCGCTGCAGCGTTCGGAAAGGATAAGTTGAACAACCGCCCGGTCTCCTCGCCGTCAGTGGCCGCGTCATTGCCGTCGTCATTGTGCAGCAAACGGACGTCCCCAGGAACTACACTGTTGAAAGCCGCCGAAGTATCTAGAGCAGCAGAATTCTACATCATCAGCATCGACATCTCTAACAACCTGACCGCCAACACTTTCATCATCATCATCATCGTCGTCCTCGTCTCTTCAGACATAGCCACCACCGTTGCCACCGCAGACGTCGTAGCCGCTGCAGACGCCGTAGCCACCGCTACCACAGCGGACAATTAGGTCATTTACTAAATTACTATTTACTACTATACTACATTTACTACTATTTGCTAAATTAAGTGATTTCGTGCATACATTGTTACAACAAATTAATTTAAATATTGTAAATATAAAAAAAAGGAAATCAATAAAATTAAAGCCGCTGCAAGAGACGGCGTTGAGGTGTTTCAAATCGCAAGTTCTCTGTTTTCCCGGTGTTTTTGGTCTGCGCTGGAGAGCGTCCGCTTCGGTCGTCGTTTTCTTTTTTCTCGTTTCGTGCGTGCATTTGTGGGTACGGCCTGCCGTGTCGGTGTAAATTTCACCGCGTTTCAGTATAAACTCACCGCGTCTGCATCACAATCTCGTACTTCTCGGTAGGAAAAATGTCGTTTGAAAATAAAGACGCAGCAGGCCCATCGGATCCACAAGTGACCGTCCTCGCCGTACGCGTTCCTCCGTTTTGGCGTCGGAACCCCGAGCTGTGGTTCGTGCATTTGGAAGCACAGTTCCAAATGTCCGGCATCACATCGGACGCGACCCGTTTCAACTACGCGGTGGTCGGCCTGGACGAAGAGTCCATACTTCTGGTGTCCGACGTGGTGAAGTCGGCATCGTACGCTCAGCTCAAGAGCGAGTTGATCAGGCGCCTGTCGGCAAGCGAGTCGGCAAAATTAGACCACTTGCTGGCGGGTTTAACGTTGGGTGATCGAACTCCCAGCCAATTGCTTCGTGAAATGAGGCAATTGGGTGGGAGCAAGATCGGCGACGACCTGATCAAGTCGCTCTGGCTGCGTCGGCTCCCGGAGGGCATCCAGGCGATCCTAGCCTGCGTCTCCGGTTCCTTGGAGGAACTAGCAGCAACGGCCGATCAAGTACAGGAGGTGTACGTTCGCCCAACCATAGCGGCCGTTCAACCACCGTCGGATGAGGTCGGCGACTTACGGCGCGAGATCGCGGCCTTAACTGCCAGCGTGGCCGAGATGCGGGCGACGTTGGACGCTCAGCGTTCGAGTGCCAGGCCGCGAGCTCGCTCACGGTCTGCCACACGAAAAGGGCGTTCGGGTAGCAGGTCGTCAAGACAGCCTGCGGACCAGGGTATTTGCTGGTATCATCGTAACTTCGGAGATAAAGCGACAAGATGTACGCTACCTTGCAAATTCGCGCCTACCACAAAAAACTAGGTCCGCGGGGGGTCTTGGCGACGGCCACCCAGAGCGCAGCGCCACGTCGCCTAACTATTTTCGACCCCCTCAGCAGGCGCAACTACCTCGTCGACACGGGTGCGGAGGTTTCGGTTCTTCCCGTACCCCAGCATCATCGACTATATCCACAACCCCTCAAACTGGCGGCAGCAAATTCATCCCGCATCAATACATACGGGTACAGGCAAGTGGACGTGAGTCTTGGCTTGCGTAGGACGTTTCCGTGGCGTTTCATCCTGGCGGATGTCAGCTTCCCCATATTAGGCGCAGACTTCTTGTGTCACTATGGGTTGCTGGTGGACTTGCAAAATAAGTCCCTTATAGACCCCACAACCAAACTAAATTCGTCGGGCCAAATGGTATCTCACGCTGACAATAACCTTTCCGTTCTTTTGGAAGACATCTCCGACTCTCGTGTTCGGACACTCCTCCAAAAGTTCAGCCAGATAACTACCGAGTGTAGTCTCTCGAAACCAGTAAAGCACAATGTGCAGCACCACATAAATACTACTGGTTCCCCGATTTTCTCAAAGGTGCGTCCTCTACCACCCCAGAAACTGGCTATCGCGCGGAAAGAATTTGAACAACTTGTTCAGCAGGGTATCTGCAGGCCCTCAAACAGCTGTTGGTCTTCCCCTTTACATATGGTCCCTAAGCCAAATGGCGAATGGCGTCCCTGTGGGGATTACAGAAGGCTAAACGCACAGACTGTTCCTGACCGATATCCGATTCCACTCATCCACGACTTTGCGCATCACCTCGCGAATTGCCGCATCTTTTCGACCCTGGACTTAGCCAAGGCATACCACCAAATCCCAGTAGCTCCTGAAGACATTCCAAAGACGGCAATATGCACACCCTTTGGACTCTTCGAGTTCACCCGAATGACTTTCGGATTGTGCAATGCGGCGCAAACCTTTCAAAGGTTCATTCACTCAGTCCTGCGAAACCTCGATTTCTGTTTCGTCTATTTGGATGATGTTTTGGTCGCTTCTTCTACTGAGTCTGAGCACTTAGCCCATCTCGAGTGCATTTTTCAACGTCTCCTTGAGGCCGGTTTAGTCTTAAACGTTGAGAAGTGCAAATTCCTTCAAAAACAGGTGAGATTCCTCGGCCACTCCATTTCCTCTGAAGGAATACAGCCCGACCCAGACAAGGTGCAAGCAATCACAAGCTTCCCGCGTCCAAAAACAGTGAGGGAGTTGAGGAGGTTCTTGGGCATGCTAAACTTTTACCGTCGTTTCCTGCCCAAGGCCGCCCATCACCAGTCCGTTTTGAACGCGTACTTGTCTGGCCTCAAAACAAAAGACACACGAGAGATTGTGTGGTCTGAAGAGGCTGTCTGCGCGTTCAATAAATCCAGACAGCAACTGGCAGCCGTTGAGCTTCTTCTCGAAACAGTTGAATCCCGCTCAACGGAACTACAGCACCTACGATCGCGAACTGCTCGCCGCATACCTGTCCATCAAATACTTCCGTTTCTCCCTAGAAGGCAGGCCGTTCACAGTGTTCACGGACCATAAGCCTCTCACGTTCGCTTTGAAACAGAAGCCCGACAAAGCGTCCCCTCGTCAGCTTCGACACCTGAGCTTCATAAGCCAGTTCACGTCAGACATCCAGCACGTGTCCGGGAAGGACAACATTGTTGCTGACGCTTTGTCTCGTGTCTCCGAAGTTAACATCCCCGCCTCACTCGATTTCTCGGCTATTGCCAAGGCGCAAGTGGATGACGCAGCACTTCAGAGCCTCAAGTCCAACCCCAAATACAAATTTCGGGAGTTGCCTATCTTCGGCTCAAACCTCTCTCTCTGCTGCGAAGACTCGGAAAAGGGACCTCGGCCATACATTCCGGCCACATTTCGCAAGGAAGTGTTCCACGCAGTTCACGACTTGGCGCACCCCGGCATCAGGACAACAAACCGGTTAGTCACCGGAAAATACTTCTGGCCCTCCATGAACAAGGATATCAATTCCTGGGCCAGAGAGTGCATCGCATGCCAGAAGTGTAAAGTCTCCAGGCATGTAAGGAAAGAAGTGGGCTCATTCCCCCGCACTACCAAGCGTTTCCACACAATACACCTCGACATAATAGGGCCTTTGCGAGACTCGCACGGTTACAAGTATTGCCTCACAATCATCGACAGGTTCACGCGGTGGCCTGAGGCAATACCTCTGAAGGACATTAGGGCGCAATCTTGTGCCGAAGCCCTCTGCCGAGAGTGGATACCTCGCTTTGGCGTCCCTGCAGTGATCATCACTGACCAGGGAATGTAATTTGAGTCCACCCTTTTCTCCGAGTTAGGCAAACTCCTGGGTTTTAAACGCCAGCGGACTACTGCATACCACCCGCAGTCCAATGGGATGCTAGAACGTTGGCACCGGACGCTGAAAGCCGCCATTATGGCACGCGACGACCCGTCCTGGACTCAAGTCTTGCCTCTCGTCCTACTCGGCCTTCGAACAACCCGCCGAGAGGAATTTGCTGCCAGCCCCGCGGAGCTGGTTTATGGGGAGAACCCAAGACTCCCAAGCGATCCGGTCTTCGACAAGAGATCGGGTCTCACGGAGTCGGGGTTGGTGCGTCTGCTGAGGGACAATCTCCGACGCATCAAAGCGCCACCACCCACTCGACACTCGTCCATACCTGCTTGTTCGCCCAAGGAACTGGACACGTGCACGCACGTGCTGACCAGGACGGATGCCGTCCGGAAGCCGCTGCAGCCTCCATATGAGGGCCCGTACCGCGTTCTCGAGAGGGGAGAACATTTCTTCCAGCTCGAGATCGGTGGTCACAAAAAGGCGGTCTCTTTGGCCAGGCTGAAACCCGTGTGCGCCCCGAAGCAACGTCGTGTCCGCTTTGTGGATTAACGGCGAACGAAGTTCGGGGATCCGTCGCCGAAACCCCCTAGGTTTCGTCTGGGGGCGGAGTGATGTGGCGCGGCAGGATCTGCAGCATTCGAAATTTATTTCGGATGTTGCGGATGCGGACGGGTAGATGGCGCTGAACGTGGAAACTCTCCACTCACGCGTTTTCAGAACGCACCGGGGAAGTGGAGAGCCAGCGGTAAAAAAGTGCCGTTGGTTGGGACAGTAAGGACCGCATGGAAATAAGTCGGTCTCTTCTGTTCCCAACCGCGACACGGAACACTTCAGCGCGATCATTAAAAAAATATTATAATCAAAAAAAGTAAGAGTTAAATAGTTAAAGTAAATCAAGTCAAATCATTACAAGTCCAACCTTTTCTTTGCTTTCGCTCCGATCTCGACTTTTCTATTTACTGTCCTCGACACCCGAAAGTTACAACGAAAATTCCCCGGGCATCTCACAAGAGCGAGCTTGTCGTGCGAACGGACCATTTTTCGATTCCGCCTCGTGAAGTGTGAAAAATTCTGTTTGATAAAAGTCTGAAGAGTTTCAGGGCTCCATCGGTCAGTCTCCTACAAGTGCGGAAAAAGTCATTTACTAAAGCTTCGGGAACTAAGTACCAGTGGTTTTTGGGAATGGGTCGTTGATATCTGACCACAGTTTCTCAGTCGATGGAAACTTGTGACCCTGAACCTGAGCCTGACCGAATTGAAAGTACAAGAGGTCTGTGGACAAATTGGGAATAATATGGTTCCGGAATTGGACGCAATTCCGAGCAAAGCCTTGGAATTTGTTGCTAAAGTTAGGCCAACATGGTTCATAAGCAGCTTTAGATGGGTCATGGTTGAAGGTTTATTTCTAGTAATTCTGCTACCGAAACCCAAAAAATATCTGGCAAACCCTATTTACATCAACCTAACAGTCTTTTAAACTATGTTGGAGAGACTAATACACAACAAACTGCTTTCGTTTGTCGAGTTAACTGACGTCAAGTTGGTCTATCGGAGCGACAATATGGCGTTCGACCAGGCTCTTATACGGTAGATACGATTCCAATGGAAGTGGATCAGCCTCGGCCAACTAGGTTTGGATTGAGAATTTCCTCCTCCTCCACCTCCACAATCATTGCCGACATTTGGAGCAGTTCCACCACCAAATTAAATATCAAATAATTAAAGTGAATAGTGTGACATGCTGAACATATATACATTACGTACTACATTGAGCTTTTCCAAACAGTAACAAAAGCCCCGCAGCACTGACTTTCAAGTATTAAGTTTGGATTCCGGATTTCTGCTCAGAAATTTCCCAAAACGAAGTCCGTTCTGATATAGGATTTTTTTTTTTAATTTAGCAACTGTTAAAAAGAAAATTCAGGCTGCTCCTTCTTTTTAACCTCCCGGTGATTTTCTACATCATATTCACGTCTCTGCCTTCTTAATTAACTGTGCCCCAAGCGTTTCGGGAACTATTCTTGAACATAATTAGTTTCTCCGCCCTTGCGCAAAGCACACAAATGCCTACTGAAATTTTTTCAACTACTGTATGGGGTTGGCTCCGAACTCTGGAACTGAACCTTAGAGTACAGAGGCACGGGTTCTAATTAGGAGACATTTTAAACAATGAGCCCCGAAACGTGGATAATTCATCCGAATTTCGTAATAGTCTGACATTTCAGCGATCTGGATCTTTGCATCAGAGTTCTTAGTGAAAATTACATAAAGCCGAACATTTCTTATAGAATAACCGGAGACAAATAGAAACTATTCACGGCATTCCAACCGGTTTATGTGTATATGGCAGCCATCAACTAAGGTAGCTTTTTCGAAGCTTTTTTTGTGAATGAGCTATACACTGCTGGTCAATGATGACCATGTAACTTTACACCCAGGTTCGACGAGGTGAAGATAGCGGTAATTCCCCAAAGAGTTTATTTTTTTCGCGGGGCTGGAGGGGCCTGGAGGTAGTTAGCATGATTTTCATTCCGGATCCGGAGTTTTTTCCGATTACTCTACTTGCTAGTTGAGATAAGAATTGTCCTAGGTTTTCGAAGATCCTGCCGTGCATGAAATCCCAAATCCAATTAAAATTTCAGAGTTAGTGGAATATGGTAGTCATGTATTCGTAATCAATCAAGGCAAAGAGCTCCATTAGCAAAGCAACTTGGGTATATACCCAAGTATCATAAAAACCTATGAAAACTCAAGAATAAGCTGCCCCTACTCCATAATAATAATCGCTGGCGCAACAATCCATATTGGATCAGGGCCTTGAAGTGTATTAGAGCACTTTATCCGCGATAAACACACTACAACAATACACTACAGTAGACTGTAGAAGGCTATCTGGTCAACATTGCGCTCGCCCGAGATTATTACCCTGATTTGACTCAGGTACTCATTCACAGCTGAGTCGACTGGTATCCGACGTCAAATCACGATACAAATCTCACTGCCACCAGTGAGATTCGAACCGCGACCTTTCGTACGACAGTTGATTGAAGTTTTAGAAAGACTAACATGAAGAGGTTGACTTTCTTAAAAGTAATTTTCAAATATAAAACGCTCTACGTTGAAGAATTTAAAAGAAATAATTTTTCACAGACTTCGGAATTCAATGACGAAGTTGGATTTTTTTCACCAAAAATTAGGTAGATCACCTTCCGTGCAATAAGGGTCTTAAGAATTTTTTTGGTGTCAATTGTATCTAGATATAGTGTAGAATGTATGGGTAAAGTGAAACTGCATGTTGAAAATCGGCTGCCACCGTAGCCCAAAATCTGTCCAACGAAATTCTTTGAAATTTTTACGACTTATTCAGAACATATTTCTACGGTCCGCAAACTAGGATAATTGCGATTCATTCAGTAGTTTTTTTATTTATTGAAAAAGCCTTGGAAAACACCAAAATTCATAAAAAAAGTTTAACATGTACAGCCTTGGCTTCAATTTTTGTCCTTTTAGCGAAGTCATTCGAACGTCATTCGGACCGATAAATACGCGTTTTATTACGGCGATCATATATTCTACACTATATCTAGATACAATTGATGCCAAAAAAAAAAATTCGATTTCGCGGGTCCGACACACGGGATTTTTTTTTCTTTAAAATGGTCGCAGCGCCCTCCAGCGTGGCAACAGAAAAACACCTTTTTTGAAGATAGGTGTATAAATTGCTCTGTATTTCAATAACGAGTTATGGAATCGGGCTGGAAAATTACTATGCACGCTCAAGATATTAATAAATCTATCGAATCGAATGCCACTGTGGGTGGTGGGATTGGGTCGGGAGAAGTCTAAAGGTTCCTAAATCAACATTTATCGTATCAGACTACCATTAACCCAACCCACGTTTAGGTCGTTTTCCATTAGATTCGATGTTCAGTAGTGAGTTCTCATCAGCGCGGACTCCAATGATCTGACGATCGAAGGCGTCTCATTCGTGACTTTTCCATGATGGGTGCAGCACCATCTGGATCGCGGAAGTTCCAGTTGCAAATGTGATCATGGCGATCCAACACAATATTTTCATCTCCATGAAAAGTGCGGCATTCATCTCCATCCGATCCAAGGCTGGAAATATATACGATTGCCATTCTCCAGGTAATACATGAGAACTACTAGTTCATTGCCTTGTACAGTATGGTAAGACATTTCGAGCAAAATAGTTTTTAGAAGCTGTAATAGGCTCTGTTGGCTGTCAACAACCGGCCACGTATTATATTTCACTCCCGTAGCTGTTATCAGTTGTGATTGTCCATCTTAGATAGGAGAAATTATCAACGGTCCCGAAGTTGTATACCCAATCTTTATTGTTCTCATTTAGTGGTTCGTGTTCATTCCTTAGTGGAGCAAAGAGTGTGCTTCATTTTTACTATCATTAAGTGTGCAAGTTATAAGCTCGCAGCAACGAGACAAACACTAAACGAACACAGACACTCATGACGATCGGGATGCGAACCCGTAGCAGCGAGACTAATAGGCTGACGGTCTACCTCCTCGACATCGCGTTCACTGTTCTCATTTGACGCTGTTGCTTCTTTAGTTTTGGGTGCTGAAATTGCTTCCATGTATTTCACTTTGAATTCATTAATGCGCCACCCAAGATTATGTACCGCCTGCTCGATCTAAATGAAAATAGATTGTGCATCTCGGATTGCTCATTTCATAATGCAATATCGTCAGCACAGGATGGTGCTGCACACGGTCCCTCACATATTTACATCAGCATCACGGATGACTCTGTACAGGGTCAGGGCAAAAAGGATGTGTGATAGAGCATCCCCTTACCTTAGACTGTTGTTGGTGTTGAATGGTTTTGAGGGTCATTCTTCTGATTTTACGTGGCCTCACAGTTTGGTCAGTCGTGGTGTGAAGATCATTTCGGAATGCTTCATCTCCAGAACCTTTATTAGCTGTGGTTAAAGAAGACTCCGTTATGGGTAGTTTCAATGTTCACTCTAATCTGATTGTCAGGAGGGATCCAAGGTAGGGCTATTATTCGGCCTCTGAGCATTATGCTAATGAGATGCGAGTCTATATTGCTCCCCCCCCCCATATATTGTGACATTCATCGAGGTTGTGAGGGGACGGTGTACGATAAATAAGTGGCTAATTTGGTTGGTCACGTCTAGTGAGGTCCATGTTTGTTTGTTGATCGTTTTCCACGTACTTCCAGGTACTTCTAACAACCGCGATTCTTGCGGCACTGGCGCATTCCTTGGAATGCTGTGGGATCTGCCTTATATTGGGCCAGGATACCGGGTGCTCGTCAGCTCTACCCCAACGTGGAGGACCACCTCCACTTTGTCTCATTTTTAGTCGCGAGGGAGTTGCCTTCGTCCCCCTCTGTCCGAAGGAACTCCCAGCAATCAGCATGTGGTAGTGTAAATAGGGTTTGATAGTAGAGCTGTTGGTGTTTGATCAGGTGACGTTTGCCTGATTTTATGCTCTATCGTGTCTACTAATCCACGTTTCATCCTGGGACCTATACTTTGTTTGACTGCCATTTTCTCAATCCCATTTCCACTTTCTTGCATACCTTTCCGGCTCCATTATATTAAAACTAACAATTCTTAATTTTTCAATTTCAATCATGAAATTAGGTTTTTTAAAAATCCACCCGAAATTACTTACCTGACGCGACAAACCAATTGGATTTATTCTTTGAGGAGTAATATGGTCAGAGTTGCGCTCGTCTATAAAAATATTAGCCTGATTTGACTCAGGTACTCACTCATGGCTAAGTGAACTGGTATCCGGGCCGTGATTTTCTCGGGAACCCGAAATGAAATGAAGCAATAATAATTGGGCTCGTGTAGTTTTCACCCCGGGCCCGGACCTTCTCTTTGTGATCCTAACCCCAAAACATTATAGTATCAATAGTTTGGCAGAAACTGTGCCCATATGTAAGTCGACAGTATTTTCCTTGGTTCTGAACTACTGGAGAATTACTTTAGAATTGCGCGCAAGTGAAGTAATTTATTGGGCAATGGTGTAGTTACCAATTACAAATATACATGATGGTATAATATATTACAATACAATACAGCGCATGACATTGCCGTACCAGTTACTGAAGCGATCCAGTTAATTGGAGAATAACTTCCACGGTTCCACGGTTGAAGCGGTGATTCCTGAAACATCCAGCATCTAGCATGAGCATCCAGTTTGAGCGTATTCTAAAGCCAATATTGGCATACACTAGAAAATTCTTCGATTGAAACAAAATAACGTACGATTTAACAGACACTTGCTAACTTACGATTGTTACAAATTCTTATAAATTAGATATAGAACGAATTCTAGCTTTTTTCCATTTTCAAAATTATAATACTCCTCATTATCCAAAACAACTCAAATCGACAACACTACCCCTAATACGTTTTCCGGTTTCAACCCAGACCCCTAGCTCGAAGCAATCGAGCTTTTATGGTTTTTGAGTACGTCGTCGATTGTAGTAAATACATTTGTTGTGCATGTCCTGAATACAAATGACAGTCCATTTGTATACCGTAAAAAAGGATACACAGAATGGGATCATGTTGGGTCCTCGGAAAAGGACAAAAGAATAGCACCATAAACATTTGTAATGCAAAAATTCGAGCCGGCTTTAGACTCTTGGGCCAGGCATCTTCAGCTTTTTAAACGCCACTGAAAACAAGGAAGATGTTTCGCCCTTCCGAAGGGAAACTCTTTATTTGCCTCGATTACAGCCAGGGCGAAATTCGATTTTATTCAGAATAGTGATAGACCGGGCGACGATATTTAAGATAGATTCATCTTAGTGGACCAACCAATTGCTGTATAGTTTCGGTTTCGAACACATATGCACGGCACGGTTGTTTCAAAGCGGGCAGCAATGAGGTGGTATTTTATGAATGTTGTTGGATGAAGAGCCTCTGACTTAGAGTGACGATAAAATTTTGATACCGTCAGATTAGAAAGCGAAGAGGCTGGAAAAGATTGGATGTCGAACATGAGCATGTAACGCCATGAACACGGGTGGCAACAAGGCGTGGGGAAAAATTGGATTATGGTCTTGAATATGAACGTACCCTAATATGATTATATTTTGCATAATTCAAAAGCTAACATGGATCGAGAATATTTTATGGCTATTTGTATCAATTATCCATGGAATATTTTGCCATCAATTACTCAAATTACTCTATATTAGTTTGAAAAGGTGTATGCTTTCTCAGCAATGAACGACTAAACTGAAATTTGATTAATGAGACCACATTTGTACCCACATGCTCATATCCAAGGATATGTCTTCAGATGTAATGAAGGGACGACCAAATAGAAAGAAAATAGCCAGACTAACTTTGATTCATTGATTGTCTGGTAAAACCGGGCCCTAATCCAGCGACCATTTATTATAAAAGCTGTGGTCGAATGAGGGAAAATTCCTGTCAGAAGAAAGCTTTTTCTTTAGTTTTTATTTTCACTGACTGCAGGTCCAGAAATTAAAACGTAATAGTATTATACTTTGAAAATTCGCTCCAGGCGACTTTCATTATCAAAAGAGAATAATTTCAGAACTGCATCAGATTTTCACAATAAGTAATGTGAAAATATTTATTTCTCAGTGGTTAGGTTTTATCTTCCTGGCTATCTATCCCGAGTGCAAGTCACACACTGAATGATTTTCGCGAAATATTGGGTTGGGGAATAAGAAATTTCTTATTTTGTCAATAGATGGGGAGACTTAAACATATCTTGTGTTGTACTTATCGAATCAGATCAGATCAGAGCGATTTGAAACGAGAATCTGTGTGTTTGTGAAGTTTATGGGCCCGATTCTGTAACAACTCGCACAGCACAGCGCTGGTTCGCTCGATTTCCTTCTGGTGTAGTGGATGTCGAAGATACACCCCGTAGTGGTAGGTCAATCGTCGTAGAAATCGATAAAATCGTCGAAATCATCCAACTAGACCGGCATGTGAGCATTTGCTCGATTGGCCAGGAACTCGGTATAGACCATAAAACCGTTTGGAACCATTTGCAGAAGATTGGATTCCAAAAAAAGCTGGGTGTTTGGCTGCCACACGAGTTGACGCGAAAAAAATCTCCTAGACCGAATCAACGCCTGTGATGCATTGCTGAAACGAAACGAATTCGACCCATTTTTGAAGCGGATGGTGACTGGTGATCAAAAGTGGATCACGTACGACAACCTCACGTGAAAAAGATAGTGGTCGAAGCGCGGCGAGCCGGCCCAAACCATCTCCAAGCCCGGATTCACGGCCAGGAAGGTTTTGCTGTGTGTTTGGTGGGATTGGAAGAGAATCATCCACTTTGAGCTGCTCAACTATGGCCTCAATACCGTCTTCTACTGTGAGCAACTCGAACGTTTGTAGCAGGGGATTGACCAGAAGCGGCCAGAATTGATCAATAGGAATGGTGTTGTGTTCCACCAGAACAACGCTCGGCCTCACACATCTTTGACGACCCACCAGAAACTACGGGAGCTCGGATAGGATGTCCTATCGCACCCACCGTTTAGTCCGGACCAGGTATCTAGTGCTTACCATCTCTTCCGGTCCATGCAAAGCGCTCTTGGTGCTACTAAGTTGGCCTCAAAAGAGGCTTCCGAAAATTGTCTGTCTGAGTTTTTTTGCAAATAAGGAGGAGAGGTTTTCTAATGGGTGGATAATGAAGTTGCCGACGCCCCTTGCGAATTTGGGAATAAAACAGCGCATATTTGACTTAAATCGGATAATTCTAAGTATGTTAAATAAAGCGTCAAATTTCGATCACAAATACGACATTTCTTTTTCTCCAACCCAACTGAAGCTAATTATCAGTTCTAACATTTTTAAACCATTTGTTGGAGGTGGCCTTTCTAGGTTAAAACAATCGAATTGGAGTATCATGGAAGGAATAATAATATTTTTCACAAATATTGGGATCGGTGGTCATCGTTTTATTTCAAAATGTGGATGAATATAATCATTAAAGTCTCAAAAATGACTTCGCGGCATGTGCAGCACTTGGGTCGCTTTGTCCTATGAAAAGTTGACAAGGTAATGCATTTGCTAATATGCAGCATCTTTCGTTTTTCACGTTTTAGCAACGCTTGGCTTCTCCAATCCACTCCTTCTATTTTCCTAATCCCCATCCCGACATTATAAAAACATTTTTAAAATGATCACTTTTATTTTTTGTTTCATAATGTTATTTACAAAACCCAACAACATTTTGACTCGCCCCAAAACCCTAAAATCCATTTGAATATTTCCAAAATGTAATAAACCAATTTTCCCAATGTTTCAACAATAACTACTTTTGTTGTTGATTCCACATGAACCTGCTCATGCTGCATATTATAAGACAAATTTGGTTAATGGTTAAGGTGAAGTGTATGCCAATGCAAATTGACTTTGTTGATGGTCCATAATGATCCATTTTGAAGCAAACAAACAATGGAAAAATTCGAGGCAGTTTTTGCTATTATCCCAACCAATGATGAATTTTGAGTTCAATATCTAGGCCTGGAAAAGTTAACGGCATATTGGGCATCTGAGGAAGGTGGGTCAGTGGTCAGTTAACTTGAAAGAAGTGTGATCGGACTAGAAAAGAAATATCGGGTGTAATGATATCCGGGGAGCTGCAAAAAGTGATGCCTAACTCATTGAAAACGGGGAAACTGATGGTTCTGTACCAGACAATATTATTGAGGAAGAATTCCGAGATAAATAGAAATGCTCGAGGAGGATACTGCGTAATTCATTGAGATGTATAGGATTCTTCGAATTAAGAAAATTAAAACCATCGAAAAATGGCATGATTTTCTTATTCTTGTGCGGATTTTGGCAGCATCTTTTTCGGGAGGGGAGCACTTCATTTGCGTAAGCATGTTCAAAAGAACATCATTCTGATTGTGGGGATTGTTCAAAGACTTATACTAATAATCTTTGCTTTGCTTTTCAATGATGTTATAAGTCGTCGGGGTCATCTATGGTGATCTGTGCTCAGAGTTTTGTGAGCAATCATTGGTTTGGCGAAATACTGTGATTTGTGCAAAGTCTTTTAAGAATACTGTGTCTTTGTATTCAGATTTAAGGAGCAAGCATAAACGACTTGGAACTAAACCAAATTCAAAAACACTTCAGAAAATACATTTTAGTCTAGATTTCAAAAAATAACACATTCGGTTATAAAATGTCAATCGTAACTTTTCTGAACTGTAGGATTGACAACAACAAAAGTAGATTTGCTAACACTACTTGAGTGAGTTTATCATCGGGCTACCTGTTGTTCAAATAGCTAAGTGGACGAGCTCAATGCTGACCACATTACATCCTTTAGGGTAATGTAGTCCTGTGTAATGAAGTACTTTAACACACTTGAAAGCCCTAATAAATTAGATTGTTGCGCCAACGATTATTATTATTACACTGACCTGATATTATTTAAAATCAAGAACTTGATCGGAATACAGGTCCTTCACCTTTAGTCAGTTAGATCGGAACGCGGAACTGGCATTGGGTACGTCAGGCATTAAACTTCGGCAAGCTCTAGGGGAAGCTAAAGCGCATTTCAACGAACTGTGAACGATGACGCATAGGTCTGGTAGACGTGCTTCACCTCACCATGGGATGAATGGCAATGAGATAAATAAGAGAAATGAGAAATACTTAAATTCATCAATTTGAAATGAAATTCCACGTAGCTCTCCATATACATACACAAGGAAGGTTAACTTTCTGTACCCAATATGTGGGATAAAAAACTACAAGTCTCAATTTGTATTTTTCCAAGCAAATTTTAGTTTCGACGTAAATTCCAAAACGGGTGAATGAGGGGTAAAAATGTGCAATTTTAAAGTAAATCAGGACTTTTTTTCGGATTTTTATCAGGGCGATATGCTTATATGACATCTTGGACTCAAAATATATCCCATTACGATATGTATTCAAATAAACTTAATAATGGTAGATCACGAAATTTTTGAAATTGACTGAATTGATTCACCTATTAAGCTAATTCTAGGAGTACCAAATTTTGCGGCGCGTAATACTGCAAAGTTTCGTGATAATTCAGCTATTATTATCAAAGTTACAACAGTTAAAACTGATCAACTTTGCGCCTCGAAAAGTGTGACAGGTCCCATTCTCAGAACCTTTCCAACCGAAAAATCTGAAACAAATCACAATGGTGCATCCTTACAAACATAGGCCTCAAACTACATACATCCTATTACGATATCTGCTAAAATAAGGTTAACAATAGTATATCACTACATTCTAGAAATTTACCCGAAACCCTCCTTAAGTTCATTATAGAAGTACAAAATTGGTACGGATTTAACTAACAATATAATGCATAATTTTGGAAAGTTTGAAAAAAGCCAAACCATTATTAACAAAGTTATAGCAGGTCAAAGTTGTCTGTTTCACGTGAATTTATGGCACAAGGACGTGTATAATATCATCATCATATGAGCAGGGCAGTTAGAATTTAGAAGTACATACATATATCAAGGAATATTTTGAATTCGAAGTATATACGAATGGGAAAACATAAATAGTGAAATTTTCACACGAAATGAATACACAGCCTTCAGCTTTCAGTATTCCAATTTCTGGATCGGTTTCAGGTTGACTCCTTCGCTCTTGTTAATAATATTGTACTCCTAATATGAAGCGCATGAAGTTGACTCTTATCAATACAGCACTTACTAGATCACATTATTTGCGATAATTTACACATGGAATTGTCGCACACTTAAAGTTCCTCACATTAGGAAACACAAGTTATACCTGAAGTGTCCAACTTACGACTTATTTATACTTTACTCTTTCTAGTTTTTATTATACTTTTCTTACTTTCTGCTATTTTTTAGTATATTGCTTCAGAATATTTTTTTGTGCTTTTTTCGTATTTGGTCCTTCTAAACTAATTCTCTTTTATTTGGCGACTCCCTCTTCCCCTCCTCCTCCCTAACCAGCAAGACTTGCCATCATACAGGGCACATCCTCCAATAAAATAACTAAAGAATGCCAAGTCACAGTGGTAACCCCGAACATCCAAGGCAGAGGAAGCATCGATTGGAGATATGGATAGTGCTGAATCTTCCCTCTCGATCGTGGCACTCGGATCAAAAGTTCTACGTCTCCGCACGGGCGGTCATGCCGTTTTTAAGGTTTTGTATAAAAAAAAACCTTATTAAAATCGATTTACTGTGCGTCTGTGTGTTACATACATTTTTCTCGGAAACGGTTATTGCGATTGACGCCAAATTTGATGGAAAGGTGGAAACTGGGAACCTCCGTGCATACAATGCGTTACATCATTCTACATCAAATTTAAAGGGACTTTCTACAAAAGGGGGGTTTAAATTGTTTGCATCAAATGTAGTGATGGGGTATCAAATGAAACGTCTTGGTTAGTACTTTCCGCCGGTCTTAGTTTTGACATTTGCTGGAAAGGTAGGAAGTACGGGGAGTTGAAAGTGATAATTTCTTTCACGAACCCATTCTCAGAAACTGCACAACCAAAAGATCTGATAGAAATCCACAGACTACCAATATACGGGGCTTCAAAATATCGCCCATACCGACATCTGTTCAAATAAAATTAACAAGTATATTACTATAATTTTCATCCTAGAATCACGAAATTTTTGTAGAAATTTAGGCTATAACATTCGATGAAATGATACTATATATTAACAAAGTTATAATAGGTCCAACCGGTCGCTTCTGTGCAAATTCAGTATCACGCGAAAGTGGATATTCTCACATAATATATGTATATATTACGTGCTAGGGACTAATAGGACAAATGTTTTTATGAAAAGAATACACAAAACCTTCCATACCTGAAGCATCTAGCTTCCGGTTTCCCGATTCGCTTTTGGTTGTTTTAACTTCCAGAATATCCATTTACCGTGCCTATCGTATCCGCGCGATGTCCAATGTTGCCAATGGTGCTAACCTGCGTGACGGACTGCAGTGCTCAAAGGAATCCTCAACATTCCCGAGCCTGGCGAACAAAGAGGCGTGCAAGCGCGTGCCAATGAAATACTTCAATTTCACTTCAACACTTGGGACGGAACCTTACGGCCAATTTTTAAAATACTTTTTTGGTTTTTGGAATAATTTTCCCCTGTTTGTCGTCTTCGGCCACTTAGGAGATTCTTATGACCATCGACCAATTCCATTATGTCATTACAAGGCTTTACATTTCATCTATCAGCATATAGAATATTTATATTCATCCATAGAAGAATTGGGTTATACCCCCGCCATTAACTGTGTAAAATAATATGTTGATATGTAAAAACTTATTCCGAATCGCCAGAAGAACGATCTCCATAGAGTAAAAATCAGTAATAAACCCTTTTCTTCAAATAGTGTTTTCTGGTGAACGGAGTAGGGCCAAGGAAACTCTAATGAGCGGATTTAATCTAATTTGTTTATAAAAAGCTTATGGCATAATTTGCGATTGTTTGCACCTAAAATTGGACAAAGTTATTAAAGTTTGGAAATTGGGAGCACCTTTACCAATGAAAATCGAAGAAAATCGATGTTTAAGAGCTTGCCAAATAACCAAAATACTAAATTTATGACCAAATTTAGGTGCGTGCCATAGATTTTCATCAGAGCTAAAGTACCAGTTCACCAGGTCCTCAGCCACTTGCTAATGGTTCAGGTTTAGCTGGAAAAACCTTATGTGCGAATAGTGTCGATCGTCTTCCTAAACACCAGACATGAGCTGCTGACTGTAATGCGGGCGCTGTCAGTGTCACTTATTTGCCTGCAGAACAGTTGGGTCTTTCTTCGCAGTCTTTTGCAATATGACCTTTTTTTCCGCATTTCCAGCATAGCTCGGACTATCGTATGCTCTAAATTTCAGAATAAGTCGCCCTTCTGTGTACGCCACTTTCCCCCAGCTCTGCTAACGAGATGTCTGTTTTGACCTGGCGCGGAATGTTGGCATAGCTTACTTTTTTTCGTTATTTTTAGCGCAGAACAGCAGCCGGGCCGACTTCTCTTCCGCAGCTTTTTCTTTTTTTCCACTTTAATCCAAGGGTAATCTTGAACGCACTTACACTTAATTGCCGTGGAGGCGTTTTATTCATTTTTGGTTTTTGATTTCGGAGCTCCGGAGTTTCCCTTGTGTCCCTTATCCATTGTGCTATTACATTCATAATAGTATAGGAACTGTTCCTAGACGAGAGCACTCTTGGCGTTCACTGTACTGCTGCAGTTTCTTACTACCTTCATTGCTTGTTTTTAACCCATCTCATAATTCAACGTATGTACCTCTAACAGCCCGCTTGGTGCACATTATCATTGCATTTATAATCTCCATAAAGTTTTTGATCATCGTGCCAAGCTTTGATATCCCCTCTAGCGCGCTACTCGCATCCTTCAGCGAAAGTTAATTTTGTCACCGTCATCAGCCTTTTTAAATTGGTTGCTTCCAGCATCCACCACTTTTGTGTTACCACCATTAGTGGAAAGTAAACTGGACGTCGCGATGCCATCCGACATTCAGACAAACATCTCTACTCCGGGCTGATAACTTTCACTTTTCAGAAATTATTAAAATAATTCTACGTCTACGAATAAAGTTAATCCTTCCTGCTACCTTGCATCCTGTGGTGTTTGTGCAAACAACAATCGTAATGGTAAGCTGTATTTTTTGACGAATAGAAATCTTAAATTGCTTTAGTATAATTTGTTGTTTATAATTTATTTTCGTTTTGAGTGAGATTCAAATATGAGGCCCAAATCAAGATTGAAAGTTGTTTATTTAAAAAAACCTCGACCTAGGTCGGACTCGAGCCCGGATTCTCATGAATCACGCCCACACGCTCGCACCGAGTCAACTAAAAAACTTTCTTGTCCTATTCTATACACATTAGTCGGGGCTACACTCGCCAGCAAATTTAGCAAACGAGAAGTCCCAGGTCAGTTTCATACTAACTGAAGAAACAAAGAATTGAAAGTGGACAAAGGGAAGTAATTATTGATATGTAGATTGTTATTTTTCTAAACGCACTCAATTGATTCTGCACGACCGCTTTTCACCTTCAATTCTACTCGCAACACCGCACGATCGTTACTTCTTTCTAAGTCGCTACTTCCAGAGTTTATTGTAAATTCGTCTAATAATTTCCACAGCGCTTCAAATTTTTCCTAGCACAGCTGACTCTGTCTGCCTGTCCCATCTGTCCATCTGTCTGTCCTTCTATTGTCGCGAAAGTTGGTGGAGAACGTGGTCTCTGCATGCAACGATTGGCATCATTTAGCACTGGCACTTAGAGGGGGTCCCCAAACATGTGAAAGGGGGTATAATTTTTTTTCACAGAATATAGTCATATGGAGCATCAAATAAAAGGTTTTGATTAGTACTTTTCGAAGCTGGTCTGACTTCGAATATTGAGTAAAACATAGGAGAGTGTGGGCTCAAAATATGTATTCCAAAAAATGTAACAAAACTCGTTTTTAGAGCCTATCTAACCAAAAAAAAACAAATTAGCCATGAAAGTACATCACATTCCCATATCTGTTCAAGTAAAGATAATTATTGCATTTCCATCCATTTTTTTAAAAATTTACACGAAACCCCACGAAGTTCACCTTAGAAGTCGAAAATTTATGGTCACTATGATTGTTGGTATATGACCCAATTCCAGAAAGTTTAAAGGCAATCGAACCATAACCAACAATGTTGTAAAAGGTCACAGTTGCGTATTCCACGTAAATATATTGTACTCCAAGACATGCATGATGTCACCACCATATGAAGTGAACTCACATGAACGCGGGGTGCATTTTAGTTTACCCTTGTGCCTATTTTTAGTAAATTATATATCAGTATCATTTCTTTAAAGGCGGAAGCATAGTTCCAGCACTCAGGCCTTTAGTAGGTAGATGATCACAAACATCCATGGCTGTAGTCAGGATTCGAACTGGAGGCTCGATGTTAAGATCATGAAATTGACGTCGTGACCATCTCAGCCATCGACCCATTATCCATCAGTATCATTTACTCAAGATAGACATATGCATATGTATATGTTAATAAGGTGTGTGGGTATTGTTGCAGCGGGATTCAATTTTTATTCTTATATATTATATATATATATATATATATGTTATATATGTTTTGGAACGTGGGGAAAAGTGGAAATATTAAGATACGTGCCATAGATTTACATACGCACGCATCAGTATGCGACAATAGGCAACGTTTGTTTGTTTAGGATGAGCATAAAATTTATATTTTTAATATGTACATACCTCATGATCAAAAAATAACCGGAATTTGTAATTTTGAAAGCCCGGGCTTTACGAACCAGTAAACGGCTACATTCTCGTTAACTACACTAATCCCAACATTCTGTAGAAGTTTTACGTCAATGCGTCTGTTTTAGAAATTGGTATGCGGCGATTTTTACTATGGAAGAAAAATGGAAACAACGTGCGGGCCTCAAATTTTGTGTTAAAATTAAAATTTTTTGTTCGGAATCCCTTAAAATATTGCAAGTGGCCTTTGGAAAGTCGCGTATATATTATAGAAAACACAGGCCTACGAATGGTATAAAAGATTTAAAGATGCTCGTGAAAGTCTCAATGATGATGAACGTCCTGGGCGCCCAACAATATCATTTACCGAAGAAAATATTGATTCCACGAAGCAAATCGTGTTGGAAAATCGTTCTGCATCAATCGGCGAGGTTCTTGTGTTATTGGGCATCTCAAAGGGATCGGCTGAACACATTGTGGTGGATTTTTTGGGTATGAAACGTATTGCTTCTCGTCTCGTACCAAAAACTCTGAATTTTGTTCAAAAAGAGCGGCGAGTTTCTGCTGTTAAAGAGATGATTTCCAATGCAGATAGCGATTTCACATTCGCCAAACACATCACAACTGATGACAAGACATGGATTTACGAGGATGACATACCAACTGAACAACAATCTTCGGAATGGTGCTTACCTGATGAGCCGAAAACGAAAAGAAGTCATCAAAATCGATCCAAAATTAAGGTTTTGTTGACAGTTTTCTTCGGCATTCGTGGTGTAGCGCATTATGAATTCCGTCCGGAAGGTCAAAAAGTCAACAAAGGATATTATTTGAGCGTTATATGTCGTTTACGTGAAGCCATTCGTAAGAAAAGGCCCGATTTATGGAAAAATAATTCGTAAAACTTACACCACGATAATGCGCCATCTCACACAGCGTTGATTGTTTTGGAATTTTTGACCAAAAACTCGATATGGCCCCGTGTGATTTTTCCTATTGCCCACACTCAAGTTGCCATTAAGAGGAAGGAGATTTGCGACGACAGAAGCCATAAGAGAAAATTCGCTGCGGGAGCTGAAAGCCATACTTAAACAGGCCTACGAAAAGTGTATGGAAAATTGGATTTTACGCTGGCATCAATGTATAACCTCACAAGCCGAGTACTTGGAAGAAGATAATAAAGGAATTCATTAAAATTTAACATTTTGCGTTTTTTTTTACAAATTTCGGTTATTTGTTGATCATAAGATATATCTGAAAGTATGGAAATACAAGGTGCAGGAATGTTCGGAATTTTTAGCTACGTGCGAAAAGAAAAACATGCATAGAAAGTTCCTCATATAAGATCACAAAATCCTTACACTCGAAGCGTCTAGCTTCCAGTACATCGACTTGCTTAGTGAGGCGTGAATTTATATATGCAATCATCCAAAACGTTCAGGTGCAACTGTGAGTTCTATCCAATCTGTGAAAAAATGGGTGCTGCATTGCTTATTTATATCCGAGTTATCACAATCTCGGCAGATGCCGGATTTTACCTAATACTAGCACTAGGTGCCAAGCATTTAGGCTCGGACGATCCTACCTATTATTATTATATATATATTCTCATTATATATTATTATTATATTATATTTCTCAGATAATAGCTGCCAATAAATATTTTGATTACTGACCCAAATCAATTATTAATTTCAAATTTCAGCTAATTGCACCGTCGGCAATAGAACTTATCTTCATGGAGAGACATTCAAATTAGACTGTAGAACACAGTGCGTATGCGAGGTAAGTTTATATCTTTCATGGCAAAACCTGTTTCGGTTTCATGCACTAAATAAAGGTGTTTATCAGCAATTTAAATAATTTTTCCTCTTATAATATTTCAGAATGGTCGCCATGCGTGCTCGTCATTGTGCCCCAAGGAGCAATTGCCTGCTCCTGAAAATACAGTATCGTGCCGATCCCCACGGCTCGTCGAAGTGCCTGGTCATTGTTGCAAAGTATGGCTTTGCGAGACGCCTACAGCTGATGGTAAGCCAATTTCTTTGATTATTATCGATGGAATTATAAATACATAAACATCATTGCTTAGCAGTTCCAAAAGTCTTTTTCCCATAGCTTTGCAGTTTTCCCCTAATTGAGTTTATCACTTTCGAAGTCCAAAGTAGGGTTGGAATTATCATTTCAAACACTTCCCTGCAAAGGGATTTCGCTGGTCAATGTGGAAAATTAATTCTGAATTGAGAATCGACAAGTGCAGGTGCATGCTGGTACAACCGAAGATTCACCGAAAGGGCCACTAAATGCAATAGCCTCTGGACAATTTCCCTAGGAAACCGGATTTGCCAAGGGCTCTGCCCTGGAAACACGGAAAAACATTGTCAAACAATTGATAGTCCCCTGAGGCGGCACCGTTACCTAGTAGGTACAGGAGCTGAAGTTTTGGTTCTTCCCGCATCCCAGAATAATCGACTAACGCCGCAATCATTAAAAATCGTGGCAACAAATTCCTTGTCGATCTTCACTTTTGACACGTAGGCGTGAGTCTATAACTTGGACGCATGTTTTCTTGGCTCTTCGTTATTACGGCATCAGCACTCCCATCTTAGGCGCACATTTTCTGTGCCAATATGAATTATCATATTACCGAATTTGGACAATCATTTTCGACGATGTAGGCACAAACATTCGCACATTTCTCCAAAAAAATCGCAACACCACTATTGAGTGTAGTCTCTTAAACATGATTACATTGCATCAATACTACTTGCTCCCCTATCTTTTCTGAGGTGCGCTCTTTAGCAATGCTGAAGCTCACAGCTGCGAGGAAAGAGGACACCTTGTGACAATTACAGGCGTCCTCAGATGATTCCAGACTAATACGCCATTCCACCCATCCACGATTTTGTACACTCTATCGCAGACTGGCGTACGTTTTCGACTTTGAATAGCTGTTTTCGCCGATGCATCGAAAATCGTCATATGCCATTGAACTTCTTTTCCAAGCAAAAAAATAAAAAGAAAAAAGAAACAGCGGGACTACCTCACCTACGTTTGAGAGTTATTAGTCACGTATCCAGCTATACAAATTTTTGGATATTCCTTTGAAGCACGATCTAGCACCCCCACGAATTATTCATCGTTAGCCATCCTAAAATATTTGAGGTTGCTCCCCAGCAAGGGCATTGCGTCATAGCCCAGGCAATGCATTAAACTGCAAAATATGATATGAAAGAGGCGGACGTGAACCCTCGGCCTACCAATCCTTCCAAGCATCTCACCTGCACATAATCGGCCCTTTGTGGTACTCACACGATTTCAGGATTTGGCTCGCAATCATGAATATACCAATACCAATATATCATAAACCGTTTTCGATAGCCAAATTTCATAGTCATAGTGACGCATCGGTAGTAATAGAGTTTTAAAACTCGCTAGTTCTAGCCCGCGCATTTCGATCGCTTTAACGAGAAGCAGGGACTACTTTCGGTGTATTTTTAGACCCCAGCTTACAGGGGCTGATACATTTAATGGTCTGATCTGCGAAGCAACGATTTTACCAGCACACATTGGAGCTTAATGTGGACCGCGGTACATGCGTACCAGAACGCCCATTTTTTGAGGAGGCGCCCATGAACCTCGTGGATTCCGCAGTCATGGCTAGCACCTCTGGAAAACCGTCATCAGTGCACGCTAGTATGGCCCTCCGGTAATCGGTAGAAGGACTCAAGGAGCTTAGACTCAACGTTGTCCCATACAGCTGTCTCATCTTCCAATGTCAGTGGCTTGCTGGGGGTGAGGCCGCCAAGCGGCAGATCCATTAGCAACTAATTCAGCTTCACTTAGTGACAGTCGCCTGATGAGCTGTTTCTCCAGATCTCTCGCGTTGACGATGAATGCAAATGGCTCCCCATCTAGGCCGACCAAAGCATGATTAAATTTAGCGGCGTCTGTCATGATGCGTGCTAAGGTGAAATGCGTCTCCAACTGGAGGAACCGGTGGCCCTCCAGGTGGCACCTTAACCGAAATGCAGGTTAGGACGGCAGAAGGTTCCGTGAGTTCTTTATTTTCACGCAGCATGTCTTTACAACGACAATAACCAAAAACAATTTGGGCAGAGTGCCGTGACCGAGCAAAACCACCAGTAAGATTGAATTGAGCAAAGGCGACAACTACGTGTGATTCTGTTCAAAATTTATGAGCTAAACTTCATATAGATTCAGCCAGTGAAGTCTAAGAAGAAATGGAACGTTACCCTATTTCACGAATTCGGACACATTTGTTTTCAAAATACACTAAAAAGAACATTCCAAACGTAAAACTTAATGAGAAACAGTCGAAAATATTGGTTAAGAACAACGATGAACTCGAGGTACATTGCAATTATCACTGGGTTTAGTTTTTAAATTGCTTGCGCGTTGTAGGAAGAAGAACATCTAAGCGTGTGAACTAACAATCTAACATAATTACTTTGAATAACACATCATCTCCTTCGTTCAGAATTCTGGCTTGGTCGCTAATAACGATGCCATTCGCTAGCAGTCCTGCTGGAACGTCCGGTCGATATGTGAAATGATGATGTGCTCGATGGCGTTCACTCTCCGATTGGTAATCTTGATGATGCCTCCCATGCTTGTCGTGAAAGGCGACTGAAATGGACAGAAATTTGTGGACTAGTTTTTTGTTCCTAGGATTTTTGTTCCCACCGAAACGTCAACAATACCTCGGATAGAGACTGACCTTACGTTGCCACTCCCCCAGTAGTCAGGTTCCTCAGAACAGTCACTCTCTCCAACTTGAGTTGGAATTTGGACAATCTGGCCCCAAACGAAGTAAGATGGAGGGGAGTACTTCTCTCCGTCTTGCACCAGTGTGTTTTTGTACTCTGCAAAGCCAAGTGGTAGCAGACGCGATATAATAGACACTTTGTACAAGCAATTAAATGGAGTTCGGGGGAGGCTTCCTAAAAGTTGACATTCTAATCGTGACGGCTGATCTGAATGTCAAGATGGACTCTGACAGCATCTTGCTCGGACATCTGATGGGGAAAACACGGTCTTGGCGACCGTAACGATAGTGGTCTGAGGTTCGTGGATTTCTACAACTTCATCGCTTCATCATTGGTAGCACGTTTTTCTACCAAAGAGCCTGTGGTAAGGTTAGCTGGGTTTCAACCGACCGACATCACACGCGCAACCAGATCGACCACTTCGCGTTCAGCAGTAGAATTAAGGGTTGTCTTCTGGATGCCCTTAACTAGGAACGCGCTAACACCGTCCTCGAAAGGGATCACTATCTGATAGCCACTTATGTTCGCTTACGTGGTGCGTCCACCGTTTTTATTTTGCAGGATTGGTGAGCGACCCCAAAGTTCAACATTGACCGTTTGTATAACTGTCGCACGAGAGTGGGAGAGCTATCTTGCTGATCGGGCGGCAGATATACTGAGCAATCTGCCTGAGAATATGGATGAGCATTAGGCCGCCATAAAAAATGCTCTTTTCTTCGATGTTACGCAGGTCATCGGCCTCATTCCGAAGGGTATATAGGATCTGGCTAACTGATTCATGCAAGCGGATCGATTACGAAAGGGTTGTAAGCTCTACTGACCATTGCGAGTGATGACGGGCGTGACGCATTCAAACTCCAATACCGAAGAAAATCCCAAGAAATTCAGCGTAGTGTTCACCGTGATAAGGGAAAATCTGCTATTGTCCTAGAACCCGGAAGATGCCGCAGAACACCATGAGTTCAGAAGTGTATGCCCCATCACGGTCACAAATCTTTCGACACTTGACCTGGGTAACCGTATCACATCCCGTAAGGTTCCTTCTATTGTGGATGAAATGTTTCGTCACCGTAGCATGTGGATACGGCCTGTTGTGCCAAACAGAAAAGAAATAATTTCGGCCATCCGTACACTCAAACGGAGTAAAACTGCTGGATTTGACGGTTGCCGCGTAGAATTATTTATCGCTTCACTAGCAGTGCTGTTTCCATTCATACGAAAATCTGGAAATCTGAGATTCCGAAGAAGAGCACTCGGTTTGGGAGCGATAATTGGAGAGGGTATCTGTGTACTCCCTACCGTTCCGAAGATAATAGCTTAAATAATATTGGAACCCATCAAAGAACATCTCTTGATCGACAGTGCGCGGACTGTAGATCTACGCTGCCCTGCTCTTCACCGATTTGAATAAGTAAAATCTGAGGATTCTGAGGGCTCAAGCAGAGTCCGGCAAGGTTGCATATTGTCATCGATATTATTTCTTCCTATTATCGGTAACGTTCTTGATGCTGCCTTGTCTAGAGGGCGTGAAGGAATTCAATGGCCGATGACATTTTTCCTCAAACATCGGACCTTGGCCAAATGGCTCTGACTGAACAGTTCGCAGTCTGACGGGTCATCGTACTCTCCTTGTCTGCATTAATGGGGCGAGCATTGAAGCCGTCGGTCACTTTGTATATCTATGCAGTAACAGCACTAATTACGCTTTCGCTGCCCTGTCTAAAATCTGGAAATGCAGTTATCTCAACGCCAAGATCAAGTCGAGGTGGTTCTGTGCTAGTGTCCTTTCTGTATTGCTACATGGGAGTAGCACATGCAAATAGCTCCACTGTTACCCAAAAGCTTTTGTCAATACCTGTGTGCGTCATATGATCGGATGGCCCTGGCCTGACACAATCTCAAACGAAGAATTTAGTCGGCGCACAGCCCTGCCACTCGTACGCACTCTGATTGGAAGGTCGAAATGGATGTGGATATGTCACCCATTAGGGAAGGACAACAATTGTATTGCTAGCTATGCCGTGCAGTGGAATCGGCCCCAAGAGCATTTGGCGCAGAACAGTAGAGATTGAATGCGAGCGTCTCAGGAAGTCGACACTTGATTGTGAAAAATGAATAAAATACTAAAATAGGTTTATGTTGTTCAGTTCATTCAGTTGATCAGATGATCAAAAACAGGTTCTCTTTCACTGCCTCAAATTCATTGAGGTCAGCAACAGCTCGGCATGGACGCGCTGAAGAAGAAAGCCGATTATGTAATTAACTGTTATCATAAAAATTCCTCTTCGAACAAATGGTGTCCAGTTAAAAACCGGTGCTTTGTTGAATTTACAGATATTAATTGACAACTTACAAAATATTCGAAAGTCCATCGTTCTTGGTCACTTAATTACATCAGAATGATTGGCTTACATACGGCAATGCACTTGTCCAAAAACGTCACATCATGCTAGTCAAAAAAGGCTCATCAAGTTATGTAATAAGAATTCCCGCTCAAACTCAAAAGAAGTTGCTGACGCTTTTCGATAGTGCCACCAAGGATTTTCTTGTTAGTTAAGGTTTGAAACCGGAAGAAAGTCTTTGTCTCTGTAGTCAGTCTCAGAAATACTCATTAGCTGACCCGAAAACCTTTTCTTTCGCCTAAATGCCACTCTCATAGTATGCTAAGACCATCAATGATCCTTCCCTTGCCTTTTTTAAACCAGACGTGGTAGCTGATAGTGGGAGTTCAAATGTCACCCTACCTTATCCTTAATTACGTCAACAGCAATTTATTCTTACCTCTCTATCTTATTGTTTGGGAGAGTATATCATGCAAATTCAAAGGAATGGAAATTGAAATACTGGCCATAAAAAACAAATCCCATTCCATTGTATTCTTTGATTTCGATTAACTTATTCGAAATCAGTAGGATGCAACGAGTCTGAATGAGCGTAAAATCCTCCAAACATAACAATCAATAATAAATGATAAATACCCGTTTGGATTTCCAGTTGAAAAGAATTGAAGGCAAGGTAAATTCCCAGATAGCTCGCAACGAAAATTTCGTGCTTGCAAGGACTTCGTGTCGGTACTCTATATTTATTTTAATAACATCCAGTCCCCAGCCAAATTCTCTTGGAAATCCATGCTTGGAATTCGCATGCAAAGCGCTTTTATGAATAATAAAAAGTCAACCTCAGGATATCCTTTGGAGGGCGTCGCTGCTCGCCGTGGCCGCGTGCACGATAAGCTCGTGCAGGAACTTCAATGAGTTGATATCTCGCGCTCCCCAGATAAGAATAAGCATTAACGAGCTCCCATTCACTGATTCATTCTGTTTGTGTTTTCTTTCTCTTCCTTCTTGAAAACGTAGTGAAGGCAACGTGCTACAACACGTCATCGAGTCCTTGGACGCCGTGTTCCGCATTTTGCGGTGTTGGTATGTCGACGAGGTTCACCAACACGACAGCCGGATGCCACCAGCTGAGTAACATGAGGCTTTGCGAGAGTCGAAGATGCGATGACAATAACTTTAATAGCAACTTAGTGAATAGCAACTTCGCATTACAGGAACACAGGATACGGGTGAGTAACGCCCCTGCTCCGCAAGCAGGATCTTGATGAAGTTTTCTGGGAAAATCAGGTTTAACGGCCTCGTGTTCCTACTTTGCTTATTCATAAGCTACACATCCTTTTGTGTTTCGCTGTACACGTATTCACCACAGACGCATCTTTATTACTTTTTTATGAAGCGCCAAAAAATAAAACCTTATAAGCAAGTCAAACAATCTTTCCCGTGCTACATTTTATCCTCACATTATCCAAATACACAATGAACATGTCTTCTTACACAAGTTACTAATTTGCAGAGAAGGCACACATTTCATCATCGAAGTATTGTTAATTTGATAGACATTCTCATTATTACATCCTCCAGCGATTCCCAGAAATTTGACAAGAGATTGCGATGCCAGTTCCATCCTTTTGTGTTCGACTCATTTCCCTTTTCATTCCAGAAAGGACACGAGTGTCGCAGCATTCAAAGGCTCGGTACGGCGCGGATCCGTCTTGGCTCTTGTGTTTCAAGAAAATTGTATCGGCCTAAAGTTTGCGGCCGATGTCAAAATCCAGACAAATGTTGTGTGCCTTCAGTATCTACAACTATTCAAGTAAGTCCCACAACTATTGTAGAAATTAATTAGTTTTAGAGTTGATTTGCCATTCAGAAAATACTTAGCGTAAATACCATTGTTTCTGATTTGATGCCATCTTCAAGTGGAATAGCTGTGGGAACAGGCTCGGAAAATAATGGGTAGCTGTACAATAAGAAGCAGGGAATTACGAGCGACTAGAGCCAATAGGCTGGAGTGGCAAGTGGCTGCTCGTTCTATTGAGTCCTTGCGAAATTGAGTGTATTTCAGTACTAAAGAGGCATAAAATACTGAATGCGTTGAATGGAATTACGGTTAACTAGTACTTTGTGATTTACATTGTTGGGGGATCTTATGAGCACTGAAATTATAATATATTTGATATTATCCACTTGTACACTCTATTATTCGATATGAGTATACTTACGGAGCCGAGATGAATAAGTTTCACCCTAAAGACTTAGCCAATACATAGAGGATGGAAATCCAAAGACTTTCAGAAAGTTCCACCTATCGGAGGACAGTAGTGGGGGAAAATTGAAGTGGGCAAGCGGGGTTTTCTCGTCGATGACACCAGACCCTATCAAGAAACGCTTGACTAATCAGGTTAATATAAGCGCCATACTAGGAGACATTAGCTTAGCGTACTGTATTACCTAGGACGCAAAATTGAGCCAGACAATACCTTCACTGCAATATGGAAGAGGGACAAAGGTTAGCTGGACGGTTAAACCAATCAACAAGATTGCAAATCCCAAAGAGGCGTCACCTGCGAAGAAAATGTAACCGTTGAAAAAAATGACTGAAATTCCCCCGTGAAATGCTAACTGCAATCAAATGCTCGAATCACATTGCAAAATCTCTCCAATAGGAGGCAGCATAAGGTCTAGCAGGTAGAAAATTACTATAGAGTGGAAAAATATAAATGTAATCACTACGAAGGAGAGGCTTTGGATTTCAAGAATCAACGCTACTGAGAACCTCCGGTGAGACACATATCACTATTATCAATATAAGAGGCGAGGCGAAACTCAAACTGTTGGCAACAGGGAGACTTATGGACTAACTTATGGACAGTAAAAATTGGTTGTAGCTCTCATAGTGGAGTTTAGCATCGATGGTTACACCGAGATTTTGGGTGGAATTCTGATGTGCTGAACGACGTCCGCCAAGAGAACAGGAAAATAAAGTCTGAGAAAATTTAAGCAGCGAATGGTAATTGCTAACATTTAGCGTTAACGCAAAGCAACGGTGGTCGAGCATGTCTATGTTTAACTGTAAAGACATATAGCTTATTGGGAAGCTATACAGAAAAAGATACTGAACTCATCAGCGTCAATGACGTAAAATAAAAATGATAGTGGATATTTGCCATAGAACAGAAAAAGATTAAATAGAGGGTCGGGTCTGGTCAGTAAAAATGTTAGAGCCAATGGACCTAGAGTAATCCAAGTAGATAAGGTACAGTTCTTACTGAGAATTTAGACATTTACCACGAAGTTAGTGAAGTCTAACAAGGTTGGTTGAAATAGATCGCTATTACTTTGAATTGGGACCTTCGAAATTGATTTTCACTATAAGGGGGTGAAATGGAAGCTTGCCTGCGGAATGAAAAACAAAAAAAAAAGATCAGAACACACCCCGAGGCTAAACTCAAAATAGAGAAAAGGTACTGCTCGATCGCGGACCCAAATCCCGAGTTTTTCACTGGAGCTCCGAGATCGAAGGATGCACGGCAGCTCACATCCTCAATCGGTACTTTCATTTGAGAACTCCTTCTCCTCCCTAACTTCCGAGAACTCATACTTATAAGGGGCAATCTCCATTCATATGGCCTGGGGATACCAAGGTAAATTTGGAACTTCGAGGGTCACGCCTGATGAACATCTGAAGCAACAGGATCACCAATTGAGGATGGGATCCGTCGTGGATCTTCCCCCCCTCGATCATCGGACCCCGAATTTTACGACATTAATGAACATTTACGGAGAATGAGGGGAACAGGGTTCATCTGCTTCTCAGAACTCATATCTCGGGGTCCTACCCGAAGGCGGAAGGCAGTAACATTTTGTATCCAGCGTGATTCCCAAACATTTGACCTGTGTTTTTCGTTTCACCTCCAGACCATGTAACGTTAAGGTTCTTAGTTGATCAAGATTATACTTCCTAGTGAATAGTACTATGGTGATTTTAGCTGGATTGATGACAGTAAAGCTTAATCCCATTTAGATTCTATCACATAGTGTATCCTCATATTTCAGTGTTTCAGTGTTTGTTAGCTCATCTAGGAGTTCGTCCTTCATGCCCTTGCTATATATCCCAGGGCTATGCTGGCGCATACCACCCTTAAAAGAGACTCCAAGATGTTTTCTAGGTCTCTCTGTTAAGATGATTTCAGTGGTTTAGAAGTTCCCACTGCCCACCTTACTCTAATTTCCGAGCATACCTATTTTGCTAGTTTCCAGTTCTTCTTTCTTTCCCTTTTATTCGCTTTTGGTCTGTTAGGCGGAATGTTGTCGTCTTCCGCCGTAGGGTAGGACCCCGGGAAATGAGTTCTGAGAAGCAAGTATACTGTTTCCTACACTTTCTCGGTAAATGTCCCATCCTCCTTCAAACAAACATAAGATGTTGCCCCGTCTTTGGCTATAGCTTTGTATAGCCTGGTTACATCTGCGGTTTGTTCAATCCCTTCACAGAATTTCTTGAAACGGTTCCATATTGAATCCCTGACCGCGTCGCTATAAGAATCCATGCATTTTTGTACCTGGGCCAGTCTCTGGTTTGTTTTTCCCCGTTGAAGAGTTTTCGTATCTCTGTTCTCATTCCAGCTAGGTTCCTATTTCAGGTTACAACCCTGGATGCCTTAATTGTCTTACCCCGACATGGGGCAATGACCGCTTTATTGAGCACTGTTTCTAGTTCCAGTTCGCTCCTGATATCATCGCCCCCTTGAAGGTGAATAGTGTTGTTGCTCAGCCGCTTTGCATAGCAACCTCAATCCGTTCTCCTGGGATTCCTTATTATTATTTTTATTTCAGAGTTGGCCTCAATGTTGAATCTGATTATTCTGTAATCCGACAAGTTTGCCCAGAACCTTTTTAACAGCCTTTTTTGGTTTCAGACCTTCTTTAGATAACGCAGGTACTATTTAACACCTGCGCCATTTCCGGCTGATGTATTGATCTCAGACGTGCTTTTGCTTATCCCTGCATTTTGTTGTCCTCGCAGTATGCAAATGTTGAGCTGGCATCCACTGCTTCACGCCTAAATTTCTCCCTTTTTGGGTATAATTATCCGGCTCTCAATATTTCAAAAATGTGCCTCCGCCTGGTTGGCCAGTTTGTGTGCAGTCCAGCGTCCTGCTTGTTGGCTTGCAGTTCGTTTTAGTTTTATCCGTCGTCCGCCGTGCCATAGCCTCGTAGCGCGGTAAGGTCAAACTTAAAAGTCTCTCCTATGATTACCTATGGGACGGTAATCTTAGCTGAAAGAACTGAATTCAGCACAACAGCCAGGCAGTCACATAAACTTCAAAAATTGGACTGCGTATGTATCAGTGGATGGATAGAGGCTTGCCCAATGACATCCTTTTTGGGATGAAAACCTCTCAATCTCGGCTCATATGTGGGGTCAGAAAGCAATGAGGCAGCGAGCAAACTAGCCAGGGAAGGAACAGAGACGCCTCTACACGGAAAAGAACTCTTCTGTGGAATCGGAAACGGGTTTATGGCTATGACTGAAAAATATAGAGGAAGAACTGAGTAACCTATACTGGGCGAGCTTACCAGGAATAGAGCAGCTTAGGAAGCTCATGGGCGATACGGACTAAAACGTTGAAGGTACTTTCTAAAGCTCACCAAGATTAACCTCTATATTATATTGGGAATACTCGCTGATCACTGCTGACTAAACTACCACCTGGGGGAAGTTAGGGGTATCTACACACGCTCCCTGCAAGTTCTGTGCACAGCGTGACGAAACCTAGATATTTGTTCTGGGATAGTGCCCGGCACTTCTGAAAAGTAGGCCGAGACTATTTTTCAGTACCTTTTCAGTTAAATACGTACTTTTCAACAGAAACCGAAGCGAAGTTAATATTTGGTAATACCAGGTTTTATAAATCACAAATACTGCCTGTCGTGACTTCATGAAATAGACCAAAGTTTACATGAAATCACAAAAACATAGTAGCAGTTTCGGTGCATGCAGGCCACCACGTTATAGAAGTTATAAAAAACCACCAACTTGGACATAAAGTGGAACGGCCTCCTGCTGAAGCAACCAGTTCAGAAAGAAGACGACCTCATTACCAATTCACAGAAGAGTTCGTTCAAACGCCACAACAATGGAGGAAAATGTCACGACAGTTTCACTTTTCAACAGGGTATTGTGGTTAGCAATATTTCATAGGCGCCCGGCCGAAACAAAACCGTTCATCTCTGAAAATAACCAGGAAAATTGCCTGCCTTTGTGAAAGAGCATATTATAGAAATCTTAGGGTTTTGATATTCAGTTTGGTGGTCTGGCACATGTAAATGGACCCTATTTGGATGTAGTAAAAAGTTTAAAATTAACTACATGCAACTGTCAAGTATAATGGTGAAGTCAGTTATCTTGGGGCGTCAACGCGACCAGAGTGAGCAGATTCATATTTATTGAATACGGGATGAAAATGAAGTATATTTTAATGTCTTGTACCTTAATCTGTTAACTTAGCCATGCAGTAACCATTTCTCTTCCAGAATGATATTTGTATAGTATAATGTCCACGCCCAATCGGTAAACCTTAACTGGTAACTTCTGTATCATTTGTTCGAACTCCAGGTCCATATACGGCAATGTTTAAATGCACGTTTTTCAACCTCCTCTCTCCTAGAATAATTTTCCGCAGCATTCCAAAAATATATTAAAAGTCACATGACACGATACACATTCCACTGATAACGTTATATGAAAACCCTTTTAGGACAAAAGGAAGGCTGATCCAAGAAATCGGAGCCATAAAAATAGATGACCTTCAAGGAGGCTACTTTACCACTAAGGGTGACATCCATTATCAGTTTGACAAGACAGAGAGAGCATCCGGTGCTTTTGATGTAGTCATATCTTCAGAAGAGGTAAAATAAGCCCGCCTGGATATGAAGTGGTTATGCAATAGCGACTCGTTTGAGTAAGTAGAAGAGGAGCACGGAGTGATGCCAAATCCAGGTTGCACTGTAGAAACATTGGTGGCACATCATACAGAAAGCAAGTTGAAACCGGTTCATCGGAACAGAGTGATCTGTGAAGGTTATGTCCCAGCAATGACGTACATATTCAAGAGGAAACTTAGTGTGAAGGAACCGTTGCATTGACAGCAGCGTTTGGGACTTTACTCAAACCGTTTAGAACAGGGAAGGGTGTGGAGCGGCTTGGCTATAGCACTAATATAAACAGCACCTTCATTGGAAAACGAGCGAGAGCACCTCAGTTAATGAGGAAATGTTATCACCCGATGAGGAGTGGGGGAGGCTCAAAGTGGCTACAGAGAGAAAGGGACTATAGCAACTATCTGTTGGATTGTTATCAACGTTACAGTGTGTTGATGCAATATATATATTGCATCAGAAGGCGTAGTGCCGCAACACCCCTCGTAGCGGTAAAATCTAAGGAACATTTAGTGTGAAAGCAATACGGAATCCTAGATACTTGGTATGGAGGAACACAGTATCTTCTTTCATGTCAACTTATTACTCCCTAAGAGATAAAATATCACTACCATATCGAATTGAACATCGGGTATAGTCAAAGTGGTCAAAAAAGGTCAAAAATGGAAATTTCATGTATCCAAATACAATACGTCTGTCCAAGAAGATACACAGGAGATTCAACTCCCAGCATATTCTTAGAAATTTTATGGAGACAGAAAAGTCTTGTACTCGTTCAACCGTGCCGGGAGTTGCGTGAGGCAAATTCCGCCCATAAGGGCTGCTATTAGCGCCGTATGTAAGATGAAGTCCATTGGTATGGCATGGCTGCGAATTGCTGTGAGCGCGTGGCAGTACCTCTCATAATAATATATATTGCACCGATTTTTATGGCTTCCCACATACCAGCAGGAACCAAAGCCACAGCTTTCTTAAAGATTCATTTCGGATTAATGATAATGGATTTTAATGGAATCACTATAATGCTTCAAAATTACTCTATGGGAAGCTTGGTAGAAGCAAACACGCGCAACATTCTCGGCAATAGATCCATCTTTGCTCTCCTAAGTGAGGAGGAAGTAAATAGATCCAAGATCAAGTTTTCGGATGAATTTGAATGCGTTTATATCTTCCATTTGGAACCAAGATGTACGTGAATTAATTAGTGAAGGAGAAATTTTCATGGTAAAAGAATCCACCATTCTCAAGCACAACCTCTCTATTTGGTCTACATGAGATATTTTTGTTGTAGCAATGGACAGGGCCATTCGAAAGATTATCTATGGTTTAGTGCCACCTCAGATGCGGTAAGACATCTGTCTTGAATTTAAAGACATCGAATTCACCATGGAAATCGAAAAGGAAGAGGAGATACCTTTCTGAAATTAAAATTAATCCGGGAGCGAAGTCATTTTGAATTCAATATTTGTAGGGAAACGACTCAAACGCAACGGATCATGACATACACTCTAAACCACGATTTCCAGAGCCCCAAGACAACAACTTTCGACATTCCTTCAATAGCCAAACACAGAACCAAGGCAATGGGGAAGATTAACCTAACTATTCGGATTTGATGCAGAACATCAAAAGGCAACTACATAAACGTGGATTCCGGGTTACCTCAACTAGTGGACAGTACTTACTGAAGGCGCGAATAGAATCGGTTAAGGATAAAAAAGGGTGTACCGAAAAAAACGGCATATACAAGCCTTCTGGCTCAGACTGCGACATGATTTATGTAGGACAAACCAAACGGCTAGTCCACGCCCAGGTGTTAGAACACACAAAAGAGACCGAACCCGTAAGAAAGAGTGGTAGCCCATACATAAATTCCGCAGTTGCGAAACATGTAAGATATTGAAGGAAAAAAACACCCTAGGAAATTAGACCCATATGAAAGCCTACATATTTCGAAAATTCCCCTCGAAAAAAGTCTTAATACCGACATGGGCAACAACTTTTCCACCTTAGTTGAACTTTTAAGGAAAAACTAGAAAAAAATCCCAATTAGGATGGGATAATTTGAAAAATAGCCTTAAAATACCCAAACCATAATGAATAAGTTCCTCTCTGAATTATGTATTTGTATTTATTTTACATTATTATCGTGATCTTTTGGCATTTCCCATCGAACTCGATGTCCAGACCATCCCGAATTCTCATCGGCGCAATCTCGAAACTACTATCTAAGACGCTTCTCTCCGAAATTTTCCATGATCGGTGCAACTCATATCGACCGCGGATATCTACATTTCGAATTTAATCATGGCATATTTCGCCTCTGATCCAAAGTAACATTTTCTTCTCCACCACTTCAAGGCACCATTCACTGTCTTTTACAATCGGCCAACACTCAGAACGATAGAGGACGACAAACGTCACTGTCGTAAATTTGGTGATACGTCCATCACAAAAAACCCCTGCTGTGGCCCGCCACTTCATCCTAGTTGTACTTATGAATCAAGAGATTTCATAACGCATTCACTGGTAGCATTAATCCAAGATATTTAAGTCGCTCAGTTCTCAACAGATCGCTGCCTCTGACAGTTAGTGCCAGTTTCATTGGAAGTTGCGGCTTGAGAACAGCTTCGCTATAAGAGTCTAGGAAAACATAATCTGTATAGAGCAGTGTATAGGGGGCTGTCTATAGTTAGAACAAAGAGGATTGACGCTTCCTTGCTGAACACCGGCAGAGACTCAAAGCGATTGTGATATACCTCCCACATTTCGAATTTTACTTTTCGGTTCGTGGTGAGCAATTTAACAGAGCGTACTCGTTCCTTCGGAACTAGATGTGGCCGCTAAACATGCCAGATGAGTTTGTATGGCGCCTTCTCTAAATCCAAAAATGGAATCTAAAGGGGGCAATGCTTCTCAAGGTGTTTCTCGATGAGTAACCGCGTCTATTTCGTCAGTAATTCCGCCGTTCTTGACAAACCCGGTTTGATTCACCGTTATTTGAGCAATATTGCAAATACTATTCTGAAAAATGTTTTCGAAGATTCTCAGCGGCAACCATGCTGAGGCACCTCTGCTCCGAAGACCAAAAAGAGAAACGTCATAGTTGTCAAAAGTGCCTTGAAAGGGGATGTTTTTTATGTAAAATGTATGCACTAAATTCTAAACGGAAGTTTTAAAGCGGAAATAAGCACCGTCTTTGAAAAGGTGGTTTTGAGAAAAGCGCGTATAAAGTGTTAGAAACTTAGAACTAGAATTTGAAAGAGCGAAGACTAACTACTCGATAGCTTTCAGAATTTTGTTCGGATCCGCTTGAAATTTTGGGAATATGTTCTTGAAATATTTAACTACAAGACAAAACAAACAAATTAGTTTTTCGAAAGTGCAAAAGCTAAAATCGACCAGTCGACTTGATGTCGTACTTATAAACACAGTCAAAAGACAGAAACTGGAAGGCGAACCAAAGGCTTCAGGGTGTTCAGGGCGCCTAAATGACCAAGCTGAACTTCCTCAGAAAACCGAATGGTACGCACTATCAAAAATTGCAAAATCTAGTCAACAGCGACTCTCTTGGAAACCAATGAAATTTCATATAAATTTGTTGTTTCTAAGATGAGTTTAGGGGGGGGGGGGGCTCATACACACAAAAAGAGGGTGTAAAATGTTTTCGAACGAATATAGTCACGTGGGATATCAAATGAAAGGTCTTAATGAGTACTTTTCGGTCGTAGTGTCGACATTTGTTGGAAAGGCGGCGAGTGGGAAGGTTGAAAGTGGTGATTTATTTATCGGACCCTACTACCCAACTGACATGCTAAATATGCATTACGGGCTACATATAAATGGGAAAACGTTGCCCTCAAATATACTTACCATACATAAGAAACAAAGAAAACCTTTCACACCTGAAGCGTCTAGCTTCCAGTTTGCCAACTTGTTTCGGAATTTAAACCTTTAAAACTTCTGGTACACTATATGTGTAAATATATTGTATGAATGTATACACTGATATGGACGAGAAAACTAATTTTCCCACGATAGCGCCCACTCATCCTATTCCTGTAATCAACAATCTTTTCTAACTGAATAGTGCATAGAGTGTGAAAGATACAAATATCGAAAGAGACGCCTTCTATGCCCCATTTGTGCGTAGCACATGTCGAGCAAATAAACCTTACTGCACACGGTCCCAGGTCAGACCTTTGCCCGAGGACTACGAGGAATATTATCACCGAAACAAACCAAAGTACTTCCGTAATTAATGTTGTTTCTGTTTACGTAATGGATTAGAAAGGAAACAATGAAGCTTAGACTTTGACATGTCAGTCCTCTGGAAACCAATTACGGTGATATGTCGAATGAAATTGGAATGCTCTGTATCACAATGGCGATTGAAGTCACATCGCTGTGCCGTAAGTCTCCTGTGACTGTAGTAATTTAGCTATGTACATCTAGCAGGGTTCATATACATATGTTCCATGTAGAATCCATCCCTTTTTTCTCAAAATTGGCGGGACTGACGCAATTCACCCCGGCACGAGAACGCTGTGAGGGTCCTCTTTCAATTGGCGAGCATACGCGAGTTGTGTAATATCCTGAGTAATAACCATCGCAATGGTGGAATTATGTCACAGGCAAATTTGAATAAAAATGTAATTTCCAAATGAGAGTTTGAATGAAATGTAACAAAATAGTAATTTGTTATTCATGTGAAGTGGCGTATGAAAATGGCATATACGAGTTCATGAGGAGTTTTTTATTCATTCGCGAATGACGCATGTGTAAGTGTGGGTTGGACGTTCGAAATACGGAGCTAAGAGGATTTGGAAAGGATTTTCCTAAAATCCGGTTGTTCCCTTTCTGTCACACAGATGCTTATACTGAGAAATTCATTCGACAATTTTTTATACTTTAAAATCAGAAACCTGAACAATCTTTCCATTAAATTTTCAAACAAATCGGGAAACCGGAAGCTAGACGCTTCAGGTATGAAAGGTTTTGTGTATTTATTTTATAAAGAGATTTGAGTGTGCATTTGACAATATCCACTTTCAAGTGATATTGACATTCAAAGTCAAATTCAAGACTAGGCATAGAAGCGACAGCTTTGACCTATTATAACTTTGTTAGTAATAGTGCGATTTTCATCAAATTTAGTAGAATCATGCTCAATGCTGTGGCCTATACTGCTGTAATTTCGTGATTCTAGGAGGAACCTAAGGGGGGTTTCCCTGCCAATTACTAAAAGGGTATTTCGGAGCCTAGGCACAGGTACAGTGGCAGCCCCTTGACTTTTTCCAAATTTTTCAGTTAAGTAGTTTCTCAGAATAGGTCGGTTAAAGAAACGATCACTTTCAACCCCTCGCACTCCCCTTCTTTCCAACAAATGTCCAAACTAAGACGGCTTCGCAAAGTACGAGACCTTTTATTTGATACCCCATATAACTATATTTGATGAAAAAAAACTTTACACCCCTCTTTTGCATGTATGGGGACCCCCTTAAATTCAATGTAAAATGATGTAACTTACTATATACGTGAGCGTTCACACCTTTCTACCAAATTTGGTGTCAATCGCTACAACCATCTTCGAGAAAAATGCGTGTGACGGACAATCAGACAGACAGACAGTAAACCGATTTTAATAAGCTTTTGTGTTTACACAAAACCTTGAAAGGAATGTTAAGAAATAATGTCCAACATTTGTAGAGTCAAGCGGGAAACACAATTAAGATGCGTGCGCATTCCGGAAAAACAAATCACTATTATCAGAGCAACATATGATTGCGCAATATGTTTGTGCCGCACTCAAGTAAAATCTCGGAGGATTTCAAATCGGAGTCCGCCAGTGTTACATTCAGTCATCGATATTATTTCTTCTTGTTATCGGTGACGTTCTTTATGCTGCCTTGTCCAGAGGACGTGGAGGAATTTAATGGAATATGACATCTTGCCTCAAACTCCTCGGCTATGCTGATGACACCTGTTGCTCATTCACCGGGTCATGGACCTTGGTCAAGTGGCTCTGAAATTGGAAAGAGAGGCAAGTAGGGTTCGACCCAAGATAAACAGCAACGAAACCAAGATTCTCAGACTGACGAGTCATGACACTCTCCCTATCTACCTTAATAGGCAGAGCACCGAAAGCGTAGATCAATTTGTATATCTAGAATTCGTAGGTTTTCCCGACGGTGGTACCAAACTATATGTTGCCCGACGCATTAGCAGAGCAGTATGGAAACGCAGTTATATCAACACTTTGGTCAAGTTGAGACAGTTCAGTACTAATGTTCTTTCTGTTTTGCTATATGGGAGTAGCACATGGAAAATGAACTCCACTGTTACTCTAACGCTCCGAGCTTTCATCAATACCTGCCTGCGTCATATCATCGAAGTGCGCTGGCCTGACATTATCTCAAATGAACAACTTGGTCGGTGCACAGGCTTGGCACTTGAGATAAGTCACACATTAAGAAGGGGCGACAATTCCATTGCTGGCTATGCCGTCGAGCGGTATCCACTCTCTAAAAGTGGCCGACGAGTAGGTCGCTCCAAAGGAGCTTGGCGTAGAACAGTAGAGGACGAATGCAATCGTCTTGGGAAGTCATGAGGCGAGCTGAAGCGCATTTCAGGTAACCCCGAGCGATGGCGCGTAGGTGTGGTTGACGCACTATACCTCACCACCGCCTGAAACTTCTTCCCTTTTTAAGGCTTTGTGTGAAACAAAAACTTATAAGTTTCGATTTAATATCTGTGTGCCTGCCGCTCTCAATTGACTCCGAAACGGCTAAAGCTGTTGCCATGAAAATTAGTAAGGACGCCTATGGGCCCTTCCTTATCCAGTGACTAAGAATACCCACGTAAACACATAAACTGATTTAAGATGTACAAAATTGGAGATACTTACGATAGTTTCAAAGAAATCCTACAATTACCAACAAACCTCCAATAGGTTAAAGTTTTCCATTGGTGTAAGTTTATTGCACAGTAGACATCAAACCTAGGATACGTTCTAAATGTATAACGATGCACATCAACGCTTCAATAAAGTGATCCGCGTGAGCAAGAAGACATACAAGAGGTTTGCGTGCCAGCGCATTGCTTGAATTTGTATGATGGAGGAAAGCATTGCGCATGTTGAACGTTCCTCAATTACTTGCACGTAAAAAATTTCACGCATTTACTATGGTGTTAGTGTCGTCTATATGTTGCATAATATTGAAAATCATACACAAGAAGACAATTTACACAAAATCGACACACGCGCCAGTTAACTACCTCATGCCTAACCCGCGTATATACAATGACATTCCGTGTCGAATCGATTTGCTCCTCCTGCAATCTTCTACCTGAAATACATATGTATGCATGGGAGCAACTCATATTGACCTATTGCACCAGGAAGCGGTAATGGGCAATGCTTAATTTTTGAGGATGATCATAATACTTACATATGTCTTCAATGTGTACATAGGTTTTTTTGAGGTTGGGAAATACGGAAATAAATATTATATTTTGAATCTCGACCGACTGTGATAATCAAGCTGCTCTACGGACGATGAACGATTCTCTTCATAATTCACAAGTTAGGCATATGTTCAGAATAGAAACTCGAAAATATGATATGTGTCCATCCTGTAATATATATGGTCGCCATTTACCCCTTGGTGGGGTACAGTGCGTCAACCACACCTACGCGCATTCGAAATGCGCTTCAGCTCTTCCCAGGTCTTCCGGAGATGCCCGCACTCCTAAGGTTGTACGCCAAGTGCTCTTGGGGGCAATCCTGAGAAATTGAATGCCACCAAATGGCGTAGCCAGCAATACATTTTCTAACTGTGTGGCATCAAACTGCACGCATTAGCAGCGCTACATTTACTTTCGCTGCTCTGTCTAAAATCTGGAAGTACAATTCTCTAATCTAGATCTATAGCTGTTAGTGAGTCGGACAACATCCAATTCGGTGTCATCGTCGGCAGAAATTATGCTTCCTATAACGCAGATAAGGAGAGTGCGATGTCAAAGTGTGAACCTTGGGTTTGTTTGTTTATCTTCAGTCTCACTTTATTTTCCTCTCTTTCCAAATCCAGAGAAATTTGGTCAAGGTCCATGACCCGGTGAGGGAACAAATAGATGTTATCTGCGTAGTCAAGGTTTTTAAAGAAAGATGTTATATTCTATTAAAAGTCGTCCGATCAAAGAAGCATAAAGAGCGTCACTGATAACAAGAAATAATGTCGATGACAACATGCAACCCAGATAGATTTCGCCTTCGACCTCAAAGTCCTTCGAGATTTTACCGATGCAACACGTGATATTCTGCGCCATCATATATCACCCTGATAATAGCTATTAGTTTCTCCAGAATGCGCCTCCTGCGTAGAGCATTCCAGATACACTCACTGTTCACACTGTTGAAAACTTTCTCGAAATCGACGAAGTGCAGGGGCAGCGAAGATCCAAACTCTGCGCACTGTTCCAAAATGATCCATAGAGTCTTGATGTGGTGAATGCAGTAGGATCCGCAGCGTAAACTAGCCTGTACACTGTCGATCAAACTTTCGATATGTTTTTGGTGCCTTCCAGGACTATTCTAGTGATTATCCTGGCCACAGCAAAGACCACTTAGATACCCCTCCAATCGTCACACTCAAAACGCGTAGCCTTCTTTGGAATCATGATCATCCCCTTCTTCCATAATCCCGGAAAGGTCTCTGATTTCCAAAATTTCCATACGAGTGTAAGTTGCAGATCTGCTTACAGTAATTACATATGCAGCGATAAATACCTATGCGGGCGGGCCGTCAAGACAGGCGATTTCACTTCGTTTGAGTGCATTGATGGCCGAAATGATTTGTTTATGCTTGGAGGAACAGTCGATATCCGTATGTTACGGTGACTAGCGATTTCATCCACTAGAGGAAGAACCTCACCAGATGCAATACGGTTAACAACTGTGGTGAAATTCCACCTCTTCAGCTGCTCATCATTGGTCTACCGTTCACATCCTTCACAAGATTTGCGACCACGGAGGATCGCGAGGGCTCCCAGCGGGTGCTACGTGGAGGTTGAATATGTATTTGCACACAACCGTTCTCCGTACTTACACTTTTACCAACTTCGCCCCAAGACCTACATATACTACCTATGATGGCTCGTCGCCTATGACACTACGTTTTCTGCGATAGATAAATTCTTTAGATATCTTAAAGCTTTTGCACAATCTTGTTCAATCCACAGGTAAATGCACCATTCTACATCAAAGGTGTGCCGTTTGTTGAGTTTTCGAAACTACTCCCATTCGCAACAGTACACCTTGCCTTCACACCGCTAATATTGCACACTAATGCAAAGTAGGTTAAATTCAACATCAGTTGAGGTTGTGTTAAATCAGAAACAAAATTCTTAAAAACAAGTCGGCAAACCGGAAGCTTGATGCTTCAGGTATAAAAGGTTTTGTGTTTCCCTATGTGAGGAGCATAACGCAGTTCTCCATTGGCTGACAATATTGACTCGAGATATTTAAATCGCTCAGTACTGTCAGCGGCAGTAACCTGCCCAAAACTGAGCAATTTAGATATCTCCAGACAATGCAATTAGCCAATGGAGAACTGCGAAATGAAATTCCTTCACGCATTCACGCAAACTAGGTGGCGTGGAGTTCTACAACTGCTGTTCTTTGTGATCAACATATCAGCAAACATCTCAAATCTAAAATTTACCGCAATGTTGTCCGTCCTGTTGCTCTCTATGGTTCTGAGTGTTGGCCGACTATAAAAGACATTGAACGACGTCTTGCGGTAATGGAGACAAAGATGTTGTGTTGGGCTAGTGGCGTGACATATTTTGATCACGTCCGCAATGAAGAAATCCGCGATCGATATGGGGTTACACCGACCGTGGAAAATTTGTGAGAGAGGCGTCTTCGATGGTATGATCACGTAATTCGGGCTAACGAGAATTCACTTGTCAAGATTGGTTTGAACATCGAAGTCAACGGTAAGACACCAAAAACCCAGGCGAAAGAACGGTGGGTTGATACGCTGGATGAGGATTCAAAAGCCTCGCGATTACATCCAGATCAGACATTTGATCAAATAAAATGGCAAAACCGATCACGACGAGCCGATATCACCTGTGAATAGGATAAAGTCTGAAGAAAAAGAAGAAGATGTGAGGAGCGATGGGTGCATGACAGTTGCAAGTCACATAGTTAGAAATTCCATTGCCCTCTACTTTTTAGAAAACGATCTGAATATATTGTTTGATGGAAAGCACTGCATTTATAATAGTCAACCTTATACGCTTCACACTCGGAGTTTAATATTATTAGCAAATGGGAAGACCTACAGCAGATACAAACAAGTCGGGAAACCGAAAGCTGGGCACTTCAGATATAAGAGGTTTTGTGTTTCCCTATATGAGGAGCTTAACGTAGTTCTCCAGTGGCTGATAGCATTGACCCGAGATATTTAAATCGGTCAGTTCTGGCCAGGTTACTGTCATTGCCAGAACTGCGCGATTTAAATATCTCGAGGGGGCAGGTTACTGTCATTGCTAGACCTCAGTGATTTAATTATCTCGAGTCATGCTATCAGCCAAGGGATAACTGCGTAATGAAAATGTTTCACGCATTAACGCAACTTGGATGAAGTGGCATTCCACAACTGATGTTCTTTGTGATCGACGTATCAGCGCACGTCCCAAATCTAAAATTCTTCTATGCTGGTGCAAAATTTAGTACTCCTAGGATGAACCTGAGAGGTGTTTTTCAGTTAATTTCAAAACTAAAAGCTGGTAATATACTATTAGTAAGTTTATTTTAGCAGATATCGGAATGGCACATATTTTGAGGCTTAGATTTTATCTACGCGCATCTTCCTGAATTTTTTTCGAATTTTTAGGCTGGGTAGTTTCCGAAAATGAGTCCTGTTTCACTTTAAGTGTGTATATTTTGACCCCTTACTCGCGCACTTTGCAATCTATGTCAAAACTAATATCAGATTCGAATACTACTAATTGAGGCCTTTCATGTTATTGACTATATTCGATGAAACAAATGTTTTGTTAAACTGCATGTAAATTTATGTCACACCAAATTTCGTTCGGATCGGTTTAGCCGTTTTGGAGAAAAGTGCGTGTGACAGACAGAGAGACAGTGAATCGATACGACTTTATTAAAGGTTTTGTTTTACACAAAACCTTAAAAGATAAAAGATAATATGAATAAAACTTTTGTATGATAATTTCTCCGTAATGCAGGCATATGACTTCAAAGTAGGAAACAAATGCGTAGGACTAATTACGCGACTTTTCCCAGGAACAATTATTTTGTCGATTTCGAGCAATAAACTCTAGTTTAACTAAATTTGAAAAATACTAGTATAACAGAAAATGTCTTCCAGTAAGTCATATTTCCGAAGATATTTTATTATTTTTCGTTAGCACATCCACGTAAATTTCCACTCTGTATATTTCCATGTACATATGTCCAACATATCCACCATCTAAACACTTTTAATGATTCATAATTCAATTTCAGGTGGAATTGTTGTGTCCGCTCAATTCCGGTGATCCAATAAAATACATCGAAAAGGGTGCAGACCTGTGGAATCATAATTCCTTGGACCCGATCGATCAGGAATTGCTGCAATCACGTCAAATACAAATCGAAAATAAATTTATTGCGGTCCAATGGATTTTAAAATGCGAGTGCAGTTCAAAGGTAAGACATTTATATTATGGCAAGGACCATTTTTGCACCTGCATTTACCGTGCTTAACACATAGCATTTCGGGCAAGTACAGGCCATTAACCCTTTAATGGCTGTGAAATACGAACGTTTTGAATGCATTTTTTCAATCAATTTTTCTCAAAGGAAGTTTGTGAAAGTACAGTTAGTACGGTATCAAAGAAAAGAAACGAAAATCCCATTAATATGTATAATTTTTATATCTTATCCCGAAAATACACGATTTGATGGAAGATTAATATTTAGGACAAAAACTTTTTTCACACTCTCACATGATAATGAAGATGCAAACTCCTAACTTTCCAATGCTGATATAAATCAAGATAAGCTTTTATTTGGCACACTATCGCAGAATTGATACTATTGTTGAAAATCTAAAATTCAGATCTGCTAAATATTGTATCCTTTGTATAATAACTTGCAGTCAATAATATTTTCCGTTAGTTCATTTTCCAGTTTTCAATTCAAACTTCTGTTGAAAAAGAATCCAAACTCTTTCTTGAAAATTATTACTTCCTGATTCTGTGTTAATGAAACTTTGCTCCTGTTTCACCCTCATAAAAATTAATATTGTGCAAGTAGTAAACTATAGAAGCGGGATAAGTACAAAAGGAACACAAGCTTCTATGACCGAAGCTAGGATTCCAACTTGGGATGAGATATAAATGGGATGACGGGAAGAGTAAAGTACACAGTCATCAATTTTTAATTTGTATTAATGAATTGTTGCAAAGAAGGTGCTCCTACCAAAGATATATGATCCAAAATACGAGTAGCTGTTTCTGGTTGGTGTAATTACTTAAAATAAAATAAATATTATGCTGTATTATCATCGTTTGAAAATCTGAACTTATGTAATCATGGTTTTAAGCTGCCGACTAAGATTTGTATCTTAGCTTACCTTACTGTGGTAAAGGTCTCTTAATCATATCTATGGTACATATATACATATATATGATTTCTATAAACTCCCCTTTTAAGGACCTCCATTGTTCTACTCTAGGTAGCTTTAGGTCGACCCTCTTGTCAACCATCTTAGGAAACTGCCTTCCATTACATGGTAAAATTCGTAATAAAGTTCTTCATTTCACATTGTCTTAGACCAGAGTGCCTAGACGACACGGAGCGGGCATGAGTTGATTGTATAACAGCATTGGTGCGGTACAGTCTCAACTTGATGTTGGCGTTGAAAATCTTTCACTGAATGGCCTTCTCGAAATCTAGGAAAAATAGGTGGACGGAGGATATAACTCCATACAATATTCCACAGTAATTTGATGAATGTTGATGTGGTTGGCAAGTTTTCGAAAAACTCTTCATGGCGTTCCGGGGTAACCTTAATTTGTAATTTTGCAACAGCAGCAGGAAGCATTTGGTTAGACTCAAGTCGGGAACACTTTTCTGAATTTTTAATCATCATTTCCTTCCACTCACTGAGAAACATCTCAGATTTCTAGAATTTACAAATAGATACAATGCTAGATAGAAAATTCCGCTGGAACACAGTTACGTTCAGCACTTTTACTCCGTTTAGCCATTTTTATGGAAAACATAATTTCGTCTGTGTTTGGCAGAGCGGTCTGTACCTGCATGTTAGGGTTTCTTGTCATATGTTCCAGGAGAAGTGGAACATCATGGGATGACGCAAGATGGTGAAGTGCCAATTCCACCTCTTCAACATAAACGGCATCGAACCCACCGTTAACGTTTCTAACTGGACCGTCAAAACTCCTGCTACCACCTAGTCTTTGTGATGAGGTAAACGGAAGCGAAATCGTTCCTATTTGTAATTTCTGGTTCGTTCGATACTACTCTGCACTTCTCGTACTTTTTGCGCCTATAGGCATCGATCCATCTCCATGTTTTCCAAGTCAGTCAAGGCTTGTGACGTCCTTTTAAGAGCGTCAGTCGAGAACTTTATCCATTCTAGAAGTTAAGGTTCTTTTGATAGCGGCCCAGTACTCCTTAATATTCTCGAATGGGTTGTTTAAAGTTTGTGTTGCTTTTACAGCAAGTAAGTATTGCCACTGCTGATTGTCAGCGGGGTCGCGCAAACGGCCCGTTTGAATATGAATACAGCCACACTCGAGGAAGTTTAACGATCGCCACATGGTGGTTCCCTTCAACGCCGATATCAGTACATATTTTATTTAACACCTTCAGTATACCACTTATCGCGATATGGCCGATCTGATCAGATCTTTGTTGCCAGTCAGATCGCACCCCACTGGCCTTGGGGCAAGTTCTGGACTTGAACAATGTGCTACCGATATCAAATAAGTGTGGTAGCAGAACTCCACAAACATGATGTTTGCAGTTACCAAGACCATGCCTCCCCCGATCACATGAAAGATCTAGGTGTCGTCAGAGCCCATCTTAGCATTCAGATCGCCCATTGTGATCTTAATGTTACCTTTAGCAAGTTTTTCTTGACTGCGTGCAGTTACTTATCTGTAGAAAGTATTCTTCTCGTGATCAATGTGCATTATGAAACTTATGCTTTCAAAATCGGCTCTGAAACTTTTTTTATTTTGATATAGTGGAAAGCATTAAAATTGTTAACTAGGTAAAAGTTTTTATCATCATGGACAGTTCTCGAAGCCGTAAATTTATAAAACAAAGTTTTTGGTGTTGAAATTATGATGGCGCGATGGTTCAGTTGGTTAATTGCCAACCTATTGATCTTCATGTTCCGGGTTCGACTCCCGGTCGTCGTGCATTTTAGTGGTCGTCTTTGTGGTAAATGATATGCCTACACTTCCTTAAATGAGGTGATAATGAAAGAAGCAATTTGTGCGGCAAGACATATATACCGTATAGTCTTTTTGCACCATTTACTCCTTATCTTAATGATCTCTATGTTCCGATTATTTTCGATTTCATAGCCTTTTGTTGTATTGACTTACTTTTGCAAACCCATCCATTAATGAAAGTTTTTTATTCAGCAACTAGAATATATTAGACAATTATTTGCTAGTAAAATAAGTCGGGATACTGGAAGCTGGACGCATCACATATAGAGTCTTCATATTCTGTGAGAAACTCACCATGCACGATCTCGCACATAGCTTAAAATACAAAATATTCCTTCATATTTTGCCAAATTCCAAAAAACACATATGTAATTGTATATCATAAATATTGTATTCATCTTATATAACAAACATTGCCTAGAATTGAATACAAGAAATAAGAGTACTAATCGAGCCCTTTCATTTGATACCCCACGTGACCATTATATATGGAAAAAATATTTACACCCCCCTTTCGCTTGTATGGTGAGCCCCCTGCAAACTCAACATAAAATGAGTGTCACTCGGTAAACGTAAAGGAATTCATGGACTACACCCTGTCACCAAATTTCATGATAATCGGTTCAATCGTCTCCGCGTAAATCGAGAGGGACAGACAAACATTGGATCGATTTTAATAAGGTTTTGTTTGACACAAAACTTTAAAAATGGATAGAATCAAAAATGCCAACATTTTCTGGTTGGAATGCTACCGCGTCGGATAAGGCGGCTGCGAAATGACATGGATGGCGCAAGAATTTGCCTGAATTTTCTACTTTAATCGCACGATTCTTTCCCGGGCCCAGTCACCGGTTTCATAATTATTCTACCGTTCCTATCAGTTGTACAATCCTTCCTATTACCTGCCAACTAAACAACCAGGACACCAAAATTAGACAAAATGCCCTTAATACTTCCCCCTTGAGCGAGTTAAAAACATGTTCGACAGCTGATGACACCATTACATGTCACCTGCCAATTACCATCGCCTCCTGAAACCCATGCTACCACTCTAATTTCCGACTCGGCCTCACCTTTTCCTTTCCCCTCTTGGGTCATGACGTCGTTTTAAAATCGACAGAAATGTCGGAGACATTCCCTCTGAGCACTCAAATCGTAGTCATCCATCGTGCTCGACGCCTCCGTCTAACGAGAAATTGCAGATTCGTTTATGAATCGCAAGATTTTCGTTAATAAATGGGATGCTGCCAAACGCGACACATTCACAGCTAGTGAATTATCGCCTTTTAGAGTGCCCAGAGTAGTTTCGAAAATCTTTTCGACTGGATAAAATTTTTCAGTGCATCTGTTTGTTCCTGTCAGGTCCAAGGATTCTGTGTTTGCATTACAGTCCGACCGCTGGAATAGTCAGACTGAATTCTAACTAATTGTGGCCTGAGAGTGAGTTTTCGTCTAGCACCTGCTAATCACTATTCAACTCTAACGTGTTTGAAGTACAGATTGTTATGTCAATGATTTCATTTCTTCTAGGTGATACTTCAATTTACTATATTTTGTACGAGTCAGAGGCTGTCATTGCTCTTCACTCTCCAAATAAAAATAATACTCTGCAGTTTCCTGATATAATTTAATTCAAGTTTTGCAGGAGAAAGGCGAGCATCATATGGTGAACTTGCCCTCTTTCGCCACCATGAACTTTACTCTTCAATGTCCAAGATTAATGCCCGGGCTCTGTTCACCATGCAGCGAACAGGCATATTAACCGTGAGCATTAAAAGTTTATTTGAGTAAAACTGCTGTATCTTCGAAAAAAACCTTCAGATTTTAAATTCTCTAGCTTACCTATGCGCATACAACTCTTACATAATTGTAAGTCTTTCTTGGAGCAATACTCAGAAAGGTCCCAGGAGAATGTACTGTTCTACAGAAGACCGTTAGCGTTATTTCAGTTACTGCGGATCTTCCACTTCCATACGTTCGGAAATCTTGGACTCCGAAACTTTTCCCAGAGAGTGGAAGAACGGGATGGTCATTAAGATTCCAAGGAAGGGCACCCGCTTTCAGTGTCACAATTGGATGGATATCTGTGTGCTTCCTGCCGTCGCAAAAATAATAGGTAAAGTAATCGTGGAACACACCACGGAATATTTCGGACGCTCGAACAACAGAGAGCAGACTGGTTTCCGCTCAGAATCCCTCTGCGTTCATCAAATCCGCACCCTGCGGATCATCTTAGGACAGTGCGCGGTGCTTCTATCTTCGATCCACCTGCTCTTCATCGAATTCGAGAAAGCTTTTGATTGCGTTAACAGAGAGTGTATCTGGAGTGCTCGACGAGGGAGGGGCATTCCGGCAAAATGAAATTCTATTATCAGAGCGACATATCATGACGCAGAATGTCACGTATTGCGCCGGTGAAATCTCAGAAGATTTTGAGGTCGAAAGCGCATCTTATCAACAATAATATTTCGCATTGTTATCGGTGACATTCTTCATGCTGCCTTTGCCGGAGGACATGAAGGAGTGCAGGGAGCACCATGATTTTTTTTCAAATTTTTTGAGTTGGGTAGCTTCTGAGAACCTGTCCTACAAATAACTGACTTTTTCGAACCCCGAACTCCTTTCCTTTTGAAACCAATGTCAAAACTAATATTGGATTCAAAACATAGTAATCGAGACCCATGATTTGACACCTTACACGGCCATATTCGGTGAAAAAAATGTCTACTTTCATTTTGCATATGTGGGGACCCCTTATAATCAACGCAGAAAGAGGTTACTGCATGCAACAGGATATTCCCAGATCCCCCCTTTCCATTAATTTTTTTATGAACAGTTGAGGAAATATAATAGATGTGACAGGCGAATGAACGTATGAAGAAACCGTTAACCGATTTTAATAGGGCTGTCTTCTTAAAAATGTCTCACTTTCGCAGTGTGCTTATTGAATTGAAAGTATCTACTTTATGATTAATTATTAAAATCGATTCGCTGTGCGTCTGTCTGTCTATCACAAGCACTTTTCTCAGAAACGGGTACACCTGTTGGCACGAAATTCGATAGAAAAGTTGAAACTGTGAACTCCTGCGGCCACTTGAGGAAGAGGAGAGGTCCCCATACACTTAGAAGAGGGGTGGATTTTTTTATCGGATATGCTCAAGTCGGATCTCGAGTATTACTTTTTTGACCAGATGTTAGCTCTGGCATTGGGGGAGGGGAAGAGTGCGGGGGTCCAAAAAGATCAATTACTTGAAGGACCCGCTCTCAGAAACTTCTCAACCAAAATATCTGAAAAAAAATTAGGATAGTCCACACACATGGTGTCTAACCCTCAAAATACTCTCCGCTACGATATCTGCTCAAATAAAGTTGATAATAGCATATTATATTATTTTGAAAATTTATAGTAAATTCTGCTTGCGTTGCATCATACTGGGAAGATTGGTGGAAATCCTATTACCATTAACAAAGTTATAGTAGGTCACTTCAAATGACTGCTCCCCAAGACCTACAATATCGGATATATTCGAATTGAATATGATATATGTATATACACCACGAGCTATATATAGACAGAACCATCCTGCACTCAAATATTCTTACATAAAAGCAAAAAATCAACAAAACGAGTTTACGGTTTCCGACTTGATTGGGTGTATAAAGCCTATAGCCCCCTTTAACTACCAACGTTCATTCAAAACCTTCCCTGAACTATCACTCTTTCAAGGAGTGCAATTCAATCCACTCCATTGTAGCCCATCCTTCTGAGCAATGTTTTTCTTTAATAGGATTAGTTAGTAACTCAACAAGATAGAACTCACATCAGTAGAACCTACCTGTAATTATCTTTTCAAAGAAGTAGGAGCTTGGCCAACCATTTACACACCGATTCAATTGTCAAACTAGCGTAAGTTATTAAACATTCCAAAGGAGACGACCTGCCACTGTACGTGCACTTTCCTTGAATGTAATAAATAAGTAGTGATCAATTGAGATACAAAACCCGTTTAAGGCAAATTGAAAATTCAATTAAAATGTATTGCAAGGTTTCCGCCTTCCTAGTCGCAAACCCAATGACGCATGCTGCTTTCGTAATTCCACTATTGGCTATATACTGCCGCAAGTAAGACACCTGAAACTACCAGAAAATCCAGCTTATGAAGATTCCAGGGTTAAAACTCAAACACCGTTATCTTTGTCCGAAAACTGAATGGCTACCACAAAAGAAATAAATTTCCACAATAGATAACGACGGAGCTCCTGTACGGGAAAAAACGACTCGGAGAGAAGGTAATTCTCCATTCTTGCAGACCATTTCATTCGGTCCCATGACAATTTGTTGCTGCACGATTAATTTATCTTCTGGTGTGGGAAAGCAGCCCCTGTTACTGCACGAATTGCATAATAAATTGCATCCGAACGCTTTTCCTCTTTCGTCCTCTGCTGTCTTCTGGACAAGGAAAAACATTTTCCTTTATTGAATTTCCACTTTTCAGCTTATTCATGCAATGAAGGCGAAACCACTCGAACCGCGCCTGATGTCAATTCAAAACTCATTAGAAAAATAATTATATTGAAGGATGAGGAGTTGCCTTTCGCCTGGAAGAGTTTCATATTTCGGTCAAGAGCAAGTGGCAAATAGTCATGAAAATCGACAGACAGTCCTGGAGCAGATGGTCGCCGGATGGTTATGATTAATTCGCTCCTAATGGACTTTTAAGAATGAAATTGCAAAATGCTCTCAATTGAGTTTTCCATTAGGGACGGGCTAAATGTTGGACACTTTGATGATATCGTTCAAAGGAAGAAAGAGTGGTTCACTTTTACTTGCAATTTCACGGACTATTTGTGCTTTTACGACATCGTTTGAATGATCTTAATTTAATGATAAAAGCTAATAGATGAGCTAATCTTTCAATAAAGGAGGTAATGTCATTACTTTCTGTCGTCAGCAGCCATTTTCCGTTGGCAAGGACATTTCCTCTTCTGATAAAGTTTTCAGTTGGAATTTAAATAGTGGAACACACCCCGGCATCAAAAACCTTTTATGCTGGAGCAAGTGCTCAATGCGGGTCAACTGACCAGTTACATGTTACCACAAAAATAATTTAATCTTGTTCATACTGCAAAGTGGCATTGTTCGCCGAAGGGAGAAACTTTAGGTAAAACGTTTGGGGGGAAATATTTTTTCGTTGCCTTTTCGGCTACATGCGAACTGTATCCTTGAAAAGACTCAAGTGCACAACACAAAACTCGAAATATATATAAATTCCAATGTTATGCCTAATATTGTGAAAGGAATCATGAGTGCTCGACCAGGTGCAAACTTTTATCCAAGTAACTTACGGACGATTATGAAGGTTGACTCTTTTCTTTCGGAATTATTTTTTGTCCTCACTCTAGACTCGCATGCCAAATTCGAAAATTCTCGAATTGCGAAGAGTTACAGTTTGTCACGCAGACACTGCCATACGCACACAGTCCGTCAATACTTAGGGATCATTTGAGGATTACGCACAATACTGAGACAGGGGCTAAACCAGTTTTCATTAATTGCGAGAAGTGTTTCGATGCTATCAACCCAATTGCGTCAGTGCGGAAAATACATAACTTCTCGGAGGTGTTTTCCGAAAAAGTACTTAACTTCAACTTAGGAACTTATCATATCGATCATTATCACGTACTGTGCCTACCAAAGATTTTAGAAAAGTTTGACATTGTAATGGCTTACTAGACTGCGCGACGGCCAATGGTCGAGTTGGTCGAAGTACCCCAACATTTTAAAGATGTGACAAAATTGACCCGGAACCTCTGCCTGCAAATAATATTAAACATTCAATTGCTGAGTCGTTATTTACGTATGAGAACACCTTTATGTTAGCAAGGCTTGCGACTGTTTGTCCTGAGATTTGACGAAACTACCTACCGTTCAGACATAATTCCACGGTCCACTTTAGCACGGATTCATTTGGAGAGCACAATCAGAGCATTGACTGGTGCAGTGGTGCTGGTTTATACTGAGCGCAGGCTCAGCACTCATTCCAGTCGATGTGAGAGCTATCTAACCCCTTCCCGTATTCCGCAATATGGACATAATCACAATGACCAAGAAATTCCCGCAAGGGGGCCAATTGCAAATACCCAGTCCGAGAGCGCATCTCCTAGGAATTCCCCTAGAGCATATGCTCTCAGTTCCAATGGTGATAGGTAATCCGCAGTGAGACTTCGTGGTAAGAGCCACTTCAGATGGATATCATTGTAGAGCTGGGTCTGATGGACAAGCACTTTAGTTTTTCTCACATCTTTATCCAAGATCTCACGTGTTTTTAGAGCTAATGTGTGAGACCGCGCTAGATCCGGATATGGAAATAAGCCTTCGTATCTGTCTTCGTTTTAACTGTACGCTAAAAGTAATAATAATAATCGTTGGCGCAACGATCCATATTGGATCAGGGTCTTGAAGTGGGTTAGAACGCTTCAGTCAAGACCGTAACGGTACACTACAGTACACTGTAGGAGGTAGTGTGGTCAGCATTGCGTTGACGCTAAAAATAGAAAATAAAAACAGGATTTTCAGAAGACGCTACCTTTGGAATTTCTTCCTTGTTTGGCATCCTTACTTTTGATTTGAGTTTTGAGGGTGTCAATTACAATTAGAAATTTCGGAGGAACCTGCAAGGTCAGCTTAGTAAGTTAGTTTAGAACCGCAAGTTCTAGCCGACCCCGCTTGTGAACGGGACAAAGGCTGAAGAAAAAGAAGAAGAAGAACCGCAACTTCTGTTAGGCCCATCGGTCAATGATCTCCCGCCTTCAACGTTCCCAGAATTTTTCGTATTTGAGAAAATTCTCCATGGGCAGAGTGTGCTCAGATTTTTCATTGAAGAAAGCCTTAATGCGGTGTCTTCGACTGAGATTTGAGGAGGCCGGGCAGCTGCATATGAAGTGCAGAACCGTCTGATCTTCCACCTCTCATCGAATACCTAATCGTATAGCCGAAATCACCACTCCAATTTTTTCCACCCTACTAGGGTTTTCATGTCCTACATATCGTAGTATAAGGAGTAAAGTCTCATTAAAGGCGCAACTAGGGTTTTCATGTCCTACGTCTTAAAAAACACCAAAATGCCGCTCTAGCTATCCCGGGAACTTTCGTAAAGATTTTCACCTGTCAAGTGGAGGTCAAATCCACTCGACTGCGTAAATTCTTGCAAGTTCACCTTCCAGACTGACAGTGGATGGCGGTACGCTGAAATGTAATTTTGGCCCCGCCATATTCCAGGCGGAGATATATGCCATTTCATTGGCACCAGAAGAATGTTTGCGACAAAAATGGACGCAAACATTCTTCTGGTGCCAATAAAATGGCATATATCTCGCCTGGAATATGGTTGTAATTTTTCTGGGGGCTCGGGCCAGTTGCATAATTGGATTTTCCAAGAACGTTGCATTCAATCCGTCTTCCATGATGGACGCATCGACAATTATTATCAGGGATGTAATCCCAAAAGACACGTAATTATTATCGACAACTTTTGTTGATTACAACGGCATATGTCTTTTCAAAGACCCATCTGAAAACCAGGCAGTCATTAGAGCCACCTCATGTTTGACAACGAATTACCAGACACATGACCGTTTAATTCGGGTGTTCGGGTGGCCCGGTCGGGGTAGTACTCATTGATCCAGTAATACTTAGGCAGTCAAGCTTTTCAATCCGCCAACGGCTTCGTGCTTTTAGCAAAATTTAGTTTCGGCCAGCATTGGATGCATGCATTCCTCAAAATGCGCTTTATTATGGATATATATGTACAACCAAGGAATACGTTTTGATGAAAGTCCCCAAGTCTTACCTATCGCAGTCCTGTAACCCCAGAACAATCTGCCGGACCTCTACTGTTGTCTCTGGATATGGGGCTTCCATGACAGTTTCGAGGCGAAATGTACTCCGAAATACTTGACTGTTTGTACTCGCTCGATTTCCGCCCCTGATAAGGTTAGTACCATGTAACTGCTCCACTTGTCGTTCCTAGTGAACATCAGTAGTCTAACAGTCCAGTGTTCCTAGCGTTCATTGTGAGCCTCCAGCTGTGGATAATATGCATATCAGTGGTTACACACCATGTCCGCCAACTTACCCATAATTATTACAGCTAGATCGTCCGCAAATGCTTGTGCAAAGACCTTTGTGGCCTCCAGGATCCATAGAAGGGTGTCCATTGCCAGGGGCTAAAGGGAGAGAATTCATCCCTTAAAATAGCTGCCTCAATAAACTCCTGGTCGACCAGTGTGTCGATTTTTACCCACTTCAGCATGCCAACGATTCAATTTATTAACAGCGAATCGACTTCATGCTGCTTTGTTGCGTCACAAATTGCGGCGAATGAGACATACTTGAAGTCACCTTCGACGTCCATAAGGGGAATAAATATTACCTTCAAATCACGCCAGTTAATTGGAATATAAACGTGTACTAGGCAAGTACGGTATATATTCCGAATACGTAGACCCAGGATATATAATAATAATCGTTGGCGCAACAATCCATATTGGATCACGACCTTCAAGGGTGTAAGGGGCCTTCATTGAAGACCGTAACGGTACACTACAGTACACTGTAGGAGACAATGTGGTCAGCAGATTATCTCCCTGATTTGGCTCAGGCACTCAGTCACAGCTAAGTCGACTCTCCCTCTGAACCAGTGAGATTTGACCCGCGACCTTCCGCTACGACAGCCCAGCGCTCTAACCACTTGAGCCATCAGGACACAATGGATGGAACAAGTTAAATGCACACTTCACCCGTTCAAGTGATACTGCTTTCCATGCCAGAGTCCGATGATTGAATCGGCCTGCGCGGGGGAAGATTTTGGGTATTGCCTGGGAAGTGTACTTCAGGCAAATTCTTCCCCCTTCCTGTATATCTCACAGGTAGCCCAGCTATTGGCTACGTTCTTTAACAAGGACCCGGTTCAGCTTTCTGGTTACCTCAAGAGAGCCGGTCACTTTGCATGTTGACCGCATAGCGATGTTGCGCCTTCCAGAATAACTCAACTGAAGAATTCACTGAGCCACTGTGTTGGATCTCATCTTTTTGTTTTCCAGAACTCAGATGTAATGTCGTCAAGTCATTCGTTTCATTTGTTTTGTTACTTTTCTGACATTAATTACGCCGACAATCCACCAAATCGATTATACACTCGCCACCCTCATTGCGTGCTGCAAAAACTTTTCCTCCATGGAAGCTGTTGCCGTTCGCCTTTTCGCCCACATGACCATTAAGATCGTCCGCAATGATGATATAGTCATCAGCAGGCTCGCTTCACGTCTATGTCGCGGCTTTTGGCACCAAACCATCAGATTTCTGGTAGAGCGCAGATATCGATGCGCCCTTATGGCGCGGCAGGATTCGCAGCATTCGAAATTTATTTCGAATGTTGCGCATGCGAACAAATAGATGGCGCGCCGAACTCTCCACTTTTTAGAACTCGCCACGGGAGTGGAGGACTAGCGGTGAGAAAGTGCCGTTGGTTGGGACAGGAAAAGACCGCATGGAAATAAGCCGGTCTCTTCTGTCGCAACTACCAAGAGGTGCACGCGGCTTCTCACGCGGCCAAGTAGAAAACCATTCACCGTATATTTAAACTCGCAAAAAGTAAGGCGTGGAATCCTTCGACTGAAGTTTCTAAATTGAGTGATAATAATAATAATGTTATAACGTAGCGTTAATTAATATCAGGAACATGAAACAAAAGTGATTTCCAAGTTGTTTTTATATACATAAATATGAAATTACTGAGTTTGATCACAAATGTGTAAAGAATCGTAATAACTGTGAATGGCCAGACGATACTGAATTTTCCTTAAAGTTTGGCGATTGAACTTATATGCCAAAGTTAGAAAACTATGTTACTCCTTCTTTCGATGAAATTCTTCACCAAAAAGACTGTGAGTTACACAAAACCCTTTCCAAAGACTCTTGCAAGTTTCTCGGCCTTTCCCTGAGTGTGCCAATATTTAGCGCGCAGGCACGTATTTATTTTGCTCGAAATAATTTACTTACAACCTGACGTCAAGAACTCTTATCCATTTCTTGACGCTGATGCGATCGCCGTAGCTTGTTTTCGAGGCTCAGGACTCAACACTATCATTTTCTTTTAAACAACAGTGGATGCATTTCCTTGGTCAACTTGTCGTGGTACCCGTCACCAAGAGACATCAAGTAGGAGTGTGGAATAACTCCAACTGTACTTTATTTATCTCTTCCCTTGATTTTAGCATTTTATGTACCTTTTACTGAAGATAGTACCTTGCCTGAAACTCTCCTTCTTTACCTGGGCATACGAATTCCACTGTGGTCTTTCTTCCCTTCCTTGTGCGTCTTCAATGGACAGCTCTCTTCGGAAGCTTCTTTCATGCTAGTTGTGATCATCTTGGTTAATTTCTCCAGGAATGCTTTTGATGCGTCTCCCAGGGATCCTAACTCGGGCGCTAAGGTCTGTTTTGTGCGTCGCCCAATCTGTCTTACGTGGATTGCCAAATGCCGTGGTTGCAAATCAATATGCCTGTGATCCAAGAGTGTGATGTCGTTTGATACTCTTCATTCTCCGACAATATAAAGGGATGCCACTGTCATATCGATGATCTCTTGCCTAACCACGTTGAAGAAAGTACCTTCATTACCCAAATTAGGAATCTGCAGATCTTCAGCATGTTAGAAGTTTAAGGTTCTTGTATAAGGTATGCTGGCTTACTCTTATTGCTGTGGAGCTAAGAAAGAATAAGCATTATAGTTTCAATAAAACTAAATTAACCATTAATGCTAGAAAATTGATTACCGATTCGATGTGAAACATAATAGGCGCCAACTCCAAGCCTGCTGTCAAATATTTGGACCCATGGTAAACGCAGAACTAAGCTATGTATACAGAATGCTACTTGCGATAGAGATTCCTAACCAAGTATGGTTTTTGTAAGAATGATTTAAAATGTAACGCTTCCATAGTATATACAGGTTACCTGCAGCCAAGTTGCTTAGTGTCTTACTTCTCGATGCAGTTATGCGCAAACGCGATTGCGGTGTACAGAGGGACAACCTTGCAGGACTGACTCATATAATGTTATGGTCGTTACCGCGGAAAGTACATATGCGGGTCATCATATCCACAGATGAAATTAACCACGTCTACCGCTTGAAGCCCAGCTCTCCAGGATCACAAGTAAAGGACACCCAAAGGAAAAGTTTGTTAAGTAAATGGCAGGAGCGGTGTAACGCACCAAAAATATTGATGTTCGTACAGAATGGGTCATATCATTGAGAACTGTGTAATGACTCCTTTCTGTGGCAGTTATCAATAAGTCTCATATTCCCTCCTTCAACTCCTGTTGTCCTTCAACAAAAAATTGCACTATTTGATTCTAATTAACATGTTACCTTCTATCTGCAAAATGGTTTTATTTTCACTTGCATTGAATTCCCTTTTCAGTATATAAAAAATTCCCATCCCTTCCATTACGCTTAGCTGCCATTTGTCTATGAATATTCTAGATAAACTCAAATCATCTGCCGTACCCCCATGAAGTACCATAACATGCTTGAATTTAAAATTTTTATTCCCTCCTCGTGATGGAAAAACGGATTGATTGTTGGTACCTTCGTATGCAGCCATAATTCCCATAGGTTGCGAATGACTAACGGTCCAATCAGGCGAACGATATCGGATTCATCCGAAAAGAACAATAGCCCCCTCTACTGCTAGGAAAGCAAATGGTGGCGCCTAAGCTAGAATGGAGACAAATCCGCCGGCTCCATTTGGGAATTCTGGTTTTTCATATCGATGAGGTTGCTCCCTGACTACTAGGAATTCTTATGTTTTTTTCCTGGTGAATTCTTTACCTCTGACTGGTTTCGCATAAAGTGTGGCAACTCTGCTTTGATTTCCCACCTTAATTTGCAAGCGCGTATTTCTTTACTAAATAAAACCCAGATGTAGTTGTTTTTGCTTACATGGAGGTGGATTTGGAGTTGAGTTTACTATTTTGAGTTTCTTTTGAGGAAACGGACAAAATGGATTGAGTTTAAATGAGAACTACTAGGCCCAAAGGAATTTGAAAGTAGAAAAGATGATTGCTATATTTTTAGATCTATTGCCATCCGATAAATTTGTGGGTATATGGTTCGGAGCGTTGAACTTTTTGGTTGGTTGCCCTGTGTTTCAATGAAGCAGAAAGATGTTTTTTGATTAGGGACATCCTTCTTCCTTTTATTCGCAGATTTAAATTTTCTAGATTAAGGAAGTTTTTGCCACGATTTCTGTTTGAGTATCTCGTAGTTATCTATGGTAATGCTATGCTTCCCGCTTGATTACTGACGATTTTATTTCGCTCGCTACTCATCCTTTTTTCAATGTAACCCATGCTTCCCCTATATGCTCTCTGATCCTGGTGGCCACCAGTTTTACAGTTTGTCTAGGGTAGACGTGGTCGCATTTCTCACAATCGATTTTATAGATCTCACCCGGCTCAGTCTTTTGCAGACAGTCTTTTGGGGAATCCGGTTTTTGTCTTAGCTATGGTTTCTTGCTTCTAGGTTTTTCTGTGGATGTCAAACTCCACCTTCCCGACCCTGTTTATTATTTTGACAGGCAGGCAGGCTGCGGTGCACTCCACTTATGAAGGCAATCTTTTTGTGGATGTCATTGAGACTTGCCAACACGGAGGTTGCGTTTTGTCTCTTGACCACTCAAGGACATTGTCCACATATCTTACCAAACAAGAAGGGACTATTCCCTCTTTTACAATCCTCTCTTCCATTTTTGCATTAACATTTCGCTGAGTAGTGGTGAGGGGGGGTTAGCCATTGCAGCTCATGAGTTGTCTTGTACAATCTACCCCGGCAGGTGAAATAGGTTTCAGTTATACATAGGGAACCAGTTTTATATATTTGCAAACCTCCTTCCTCCACTCAGGCGAACCTTCGCTCTTCAGAATATCTTCTTCCAAGTAGCAGAGCGTCTCCTTTCCAGGTACGCTAGGGAACAGAACTTTCACATCGAAGGAAACTAATATTTCGTCGTTGCCATTTCCTCCTAGTTTTCTCGGATCCGGTCGATGATGATCTTCCCTGCCTTTCAGCGCGTATTTACTTTTGAGTTCCCAACTGCTTAGTCTTGAAACCAGCCATTCCTCTAGATACTGAGTTGGCGAGTTTATTGCTACCTCATTTAATTTCGAGGTTTTTGAATTTCTTCTTGGAATTCTTGGAAGAGTTGGGTTGGACGCACGTATCGCTGATACGTTTCCAATGATACCTTGAAATCCCTTAATCGTTTTTTCCACTTGATTGATTCTGGTAGGGGATCCTTCCTTAGTTCATGAAAGTTAATATAGTTAGTGTACTTTTGCATGACTACTACATGGAGTACGATGCTTCCTTGTCTCCTTGATTGCAATTGCATTTCCCTTGTCCTCGTTTATGTAAAAAAGCTGTTTATTCCTTAAGACCCTGACGATGGTGGCTTCTTCGTTTCTCTTTTTGGTCCTCTGACCGTTGGCACAATCTACACAAATGTACTGGGAGTCTGTCACTTTGATTCCATCGTTTTCGTTTCTCGTCACCTCGGTGGATAAACTCCTGAGTGACAACAAACTACCAGACAGAACCTACAAATCTTTTCGTCGGTAATGACGGCATATTGCTTTCCAGAACTTATGCATTATACTGTTAATTACACACACACTGGAGACATCATCCTTTACTGAAATCGTAAATTGCCTTTGCCTGTTGGCTCCTCGGAACCCTACAGAAAACAAATAAACAAAAAGAGTGGAATACTTCCAAGTATTTTACGACCAGCTCAAAACTTGGAAAAGTGATTTCAGTCGCAATGAAAGCCCTATTTGGATCTACACCCGTAACAGTGTAGTTATTGCAATTTTATTTTAATTTTGATTTCTTTATAAAAAAAATTATTTGTTCAACTCCTGGCTTCCGCTAACTTTTTCCGACTGTGGTTCTACACTGACATCAAAAGTAATTTTTACTATCAAAATTTGTTTTTCGATAAAAGGCAAGTTATTCTTTCCGCAAAAACGCCCCACCTACAGCTGAAACCAAAGGGGGTTGTTTCAGCGAGGATCCAGATGCACGGCTCCTTCGACTCAGCTGCCGCAAGTCAAAATGGACGCGTTACGCACCTCTCTTCTTGGCAGCGCTTTCTTCCACTTTTAGTCGAACCAAGAAGACTCCCTTCAAGGTGTCTCCAACGTTGAGGCTATAATGGTGAGGACTCCAAAGGGGCCCTTGTAAATTTGCTGCAGCGGCTTCCGAGAGGCGTCCATCCTAATCAGGGCATGTGTACAGGATACGAGATGCCTGGGTACATCAGCAACGATTTTCGCGTAGTTAGTGGATGGTGGCAGCTTCAGCTGCAGCATTGCATCCCTGAACCGATATCACCAATTGACGGTGTTGAGCCCCGCCCTGATGTCGAGTACAGAGTCGTTTGGGAGCCTCAAGTTCTCTCTATATACTAGCTCCGGGTTACTTGCAGTAAATTCTTCGCAATTGGCTGTTCGGCGACCAAGTAGAACGAGTAGTGGGACCTGCGACCAAGAAGGGTCGTCTTGGGTCATTATAACGCCTTCAGGGTCCTGTGCCACCTTTCAAGTATCCTATTGGACTGCGGGTGGTACGCGGTTGGTGTAGCGTTTGAAACGGAGGAGTTCGCCCAACTCTGCGAACGAGGTTATAATTACTGGCGCACCAAAGCGTGGAATGCATTCTCGACCGAGCCGGGGGGGTCAGGAAAATATTAAGTAATGTTTTTCAGAGGTATCGCCTGAGGGCACCGCGTGAACCTATCGATGATTGTGAGGCACTATCTGAATCCGTGCGAGTCTTGCAAAGGGCAAATGTAATCGAGGTGGATTGTGTGGACACGCTTGGTGGACTGAGAAAACACTCCCAGCTTTTTTCGGCACTTCTAGCCCAAGAATCCTTGTTCATGGACGCTAGAAATAGTTTGCGGTGACTAACCGATTCGTTGGCCATGTGCCTCGGTGCGCGAAAATATATGGCCTCGGTCTCTTATCTAAAGTTTTGCGCTATATGCTGCATGTTGAACCGAAGATGGGAAGCTTTGTAAAAAGTCCTCAGGCTCTGAAGAACTGCGTCGTCTTTCTGCGGCTCGGCGATTGAAAGCAAATCAATGGTAGCGATCTTGACCTCTACAACACGTGTCAAAGCGTCGGCAACTACATTACCTTTTCCAGATACATGTTGAATATCGGCACTGAACTGACTGATAAAGTTCAAGTGCCACGGTTGTCGAGAGGACGCTTTGTCGAGCTTTTGTTTCGAAGCAAAAATGAGTGGCTTATGGTCCGCGAACAATGTGAATGGACTGCCTTCTAGGGAACACCGGAAGTATTTAATTGCGGGGTGCGTGGCTAATAACTTACGACCATAAGTATTATAGATCCGTTGTTCTAGATTCAGCAGTTTGAAAAGGAAGCTCAACGGCTGCCAGACTTCAATTTCAGCGAAGAGCAGCAACTACGGCAATGTCTTTGACTTTCGGCACAGGCTAGAAGTCGTAACGAATCAACTGATGGTGAGCGTCATTGTGAAAGAAACGACGGTAGAAGTTTAACATACCTGAAACTTTCTCATATCGTTAAAAGTTTTCGGGAGTGGGGAGCTCGAAATTGCTTGCACTTTAACTAGGTGCTGTTGAATGCCTTCAAGGATAATCAGGTGGCGGAAAAATCTCACCTACAACTATAGGAACATTTGTTAACGTTAAGTACTGGACAGGTCTCAAGGAGACGATGAAAGATACACTCGGGGTGCTGTAAATGCTTGGAATCAGAGGAGGACGCGACCAGAACATCATCCAAATACACGTAGTAGGAGTGGAGGTTTTCGCAGCACAGATTGGATGAATCTCTGAAAGGTTCTCACCGCGTTGCACAATCTAAAAGTCATCCAAATGAACTCGAAGACTCCGAAAAGTATGCGTATTGTTGTTTGTCGAATGTCTTCGGGAGCTACAGGGATTTGATGGTATTCCTCGACTGAGACCAAGGTCGAGAAAATACAACAGTTCACGGCAGAGTATGCAAAATCGAGCGAGTAGTATTGATGTGGTGCTGAACATCATGCTTAACGAGCTCAGAGATATTACGCTCGATAGTGAATTTGCGCTATTTTGAAGAAGCGCGCAAATACATATGCCGGAAACGTCTTCAAAAACGACCGAAAGAATGCCGATTGATCAGGATGAGATTCTTCCTGATGACCTAAAGGAAGTTGTGAGGTGAATGAGCTACCTGTTATGTAGATCCACTGGCAATCCATAGTAGCACAGGAAATCCGCGACTAAGATGGAACTGCTGATTTCCGCGATAATGAAGTGCCAAGCATATGCTCGCGTTAGTCCTAGACTCAAGTCTCCTTGTCTGTAGCGATACATGCGTATCGTAAATTGTGAAGGCGGTGCTGCATTTTAGGTAGCAGTTGCCAGGACTCCCACCAAATCTAGTTTTTTTTGTGGGTAATTGCAGGGGCTGACAAATTTCGTAGCCTTTTCGGTTAACCTACAATGGTACCAGCAAGCACCGGTATTTGCCGAGGGTCCCGACGACCTACTACTCGATGGCCCATTTCAGGAGGCGGAGCTTGACCGTATTCTTGTCTAGTCCTGCCGAATGCAAAGCATTGAGGGCCGCTGCTACCTCAGAAACAGAAGCTGTTAATGCTAGCACCATGAAAGCAGCTGAGCCACTTGGCTTGATATGTTGCGAGGCACCTCACCAGCCAAGGGCCACACGTGAACCTCATTAATACTGTCTGCGCTGGCGGTTAACGTCTTCAGAGATCCCGAATCTGCACATGCTAGGTGGGCTGTGTTCTCTCTGGGAACCTCTACAGCCACAAAGACTGTAGCAGCTCGATGTCGGCAACCCCAACCAACGATACGCAAGCAGAACGAGTGCAGAAAAGAACAGAAAGAAAAAGCAGTGGTGAAGGAAAACGATCCTGGGGTTTAAGGTTTTGTGTGAAACACAACCACGAATTAAACTTGTGTCTGTCTGTCGTCTGTCACACTCGATTTATTCGGAGGCGACCGAACCGATTATCACGAAATTTGGTAAGAATTCCATTGCATACAGCAAGTAGCGCCATTTTGTGTTGAGTTTGACAGGGGCTCCTAATACATGCGAAGGGGGGTTGCAACGTTTTTCTTAAAGAATATGGTCATGTGGGGTATTAAATGAAAGGGCTCAATTAATAATTTCCGAAACTATATATTTGATATCGGGTGAAACTTAGCGGAGTGGGTGCTCATAGTATGACCCCTAGAAAGTGTAAGAGGTCTAGTTCTCAGGATCTATCCAACCGAAAAATCTGAAGAAGAAATCAGAGTGGTGTATCTGAAGGAAATCTAGCCCTTAAATACCTTATTCCCGTGCCAATATCTGCACGAATAAAGTTTATAATACTATATTACCGTATTTTAGAAATTTTGCCAGAAACCCCCCTTAAGTCACAAAGGATAACATAAGGTATAACTTTGGGAAGTAAGAAGAAAATCAACCTATTATTAACACAGTTATGAAGGATGAAACTTTTCTATTTTATGTGAATTTCGTGCATTCTAAAAGGTGTTTGAACACAACAAAGTGGGCTCGAATGAATGGGGAGTCGCAAGGAAGGACTTCATTTCAGTTTTTTAGTTGTTTATATATCAATATCAATCAGATAGATATATTTGTACATTTTGCGCACGAAGTAAATCGGAAATAGACGTACGATCAATTTATATACGTGCACCAGCTTCGGATATTCAGTCTTGTTTTATATTTATATTTGTTTTTTCTTACAATGACAACAAATTTACATTCTATGTTAATAAAAACAACAACAAAACGAACTGGTTTATTCATTTGTAAAAGCACTTACACCGAATATTGATCCTGGATAGGCTTCAGGTGTAATAACCGTTGTAGTTGTTTCTTGAGATGTTGGTTAGTCTATGTTCAGATTAGGGTCGAAGCAACTGTTCTAGCAGCAGTAGTTGCACATGAGCGGAACGCTTACTTGTTTCCAATTAATTTTTTTTGCCATAAATCCGACCTGAATCGTAAATCACATGCCAAGACAAACATCGAATGCAGTTGCGTCGGGTTCAGTCAATTTCGGTGTCACCAATTCTGAAGTTCGCTTAAAATCAAAAACTCGAAAAGTAATTCCAGCTGCCATGAGAACCCTATCTAAGTCTGCAGCTATAATACTGTAGTTACTGCAGTTTTATTTTAATTTTCATTTAATCCGAAAAAATATTTTTCAAATTAGTGCTGAGTTTTTCTCCTTCAACTTTCTACGGCTCTGTTTCTACACTGACACCGAAAATCAACGCTGTTTAAAATTGCTTTTCTATTCCATGACCAACTGCACGCATTCAAAACCCAAGTAGCATGCTACGCCACAATATGGCACAGCCCCTACCGTGCCTTCCTTCGGAATCGAGAGTTTAAGTAGATACATGATGTTATACATGAGTGTAAAGTATCGATAAAAGCTGCAGTGGACTCCTCATTTACGATCATGCACAGCTGAAGAGGGATGACGAGCACTCCACCATGGTTCTCAACCGTAATATTTCTATTCGGACTCCACCTTCAAATGCAATTCAAATTTCCGCTGCCATCAACGCACTCAAACGAAGTAAAGGTGCTGGGCTTGACAGTGTACCAGCGGAACTATTCGTAGCAGCATCCGAAGCTTCAGCAGAACCACTATCCCCACTTATATAGCATAAGCACCCCGCAAGCTTGATCCTCAGAGCAGCAGATTATTTCCCGCTCTGCATCTTTCTGGACCTTTCACGGCAACACCATGCGAATAATTTTGGACCGGTGTGCGGGGTAGAGACCTAACTTCACTTACTCTGTGTATTTGTAGCACTGTACGCTGGACGGTTACCCCACAGAAACTAATAGCTATTATCAGAGTGACATATCATCATCATCAACCGCGCAACAACCGGTATCCCGGTCTAAGCCTGCCTTAATAAGGAACCCCAGACATCCCGGTTTTGCGCCGAGGTCCACCAATTCGATATCCCTAAAAGCTATCTGGCGTCCTGGCCTACGACATAGCTTCATCTTAGGCAGGGTCTCCATCGTCTTCTTTTTCTACCACAGATATTGCCCTTATAGACTTTGCGGGCTGGATCATCCTCATCCATACGGATTAAGTGACCCGCCCACCGTAACCTATTCAGCCGGATTTTATCCACAACCGGACGGTCATGGTATCGCTAATAGATTTCATCGTTATGTAGGCTACGGAATCGTCGATACCAAATGTAGGGGGCCAAAAATTCTTCGGAGGATTCTTCTCTCGAACGCGGCCAAGAGTTCGCAATTTTTCTTGCTAAGAACCCAAGTCTCCGAGGAATACATGAGGACTGGCAAGATCATTGTCTTGTACAGTAAGAGCTTTCACCCTATGGCAGGACGATTCGAGCCAAACAGTTTTTGTAAGCTGAAATAGGCTCTGTTGGCTGACAACAATCGTGCGCGGACTTCCTCATCGTAGCTGTTATCGGTTGTGATTTTCGACCCTAAACAGGAGAAGTTATCAACGGTCTCAAAGTCGTATTCTCCTATCCTTATTCCTCCTGTTTGACCAGTGCGGTTTGATGTTGTTGGCTGGTTGGTTTTCAGTGCTGACGTTGGCACCATATATTTTGTCTTGCCTTCATTGATGTGCAGCCCAAAATCTCGCGTCGCCTGCTCGATCTGGATGAAGACAGTTTGTACGTCTCGGGTGGTTCTTCCCATGATGTTGATATCGTCAGCATAGGCCAGTAGTTGGGTGGACTTAAAGAGGATCGCACCTCTTGCATTTGCCTCAGCATCACGGATCACTTTCTCAAGGGCCAGGTTAAAGAGGACGCATGATAGGGCATCCCCTTGACGTTGACCGTTGTTGATGTAGAATGATCTTGAGAGTGATACTGCTGCTTTTATCTGGCCTCGCACATTGGTCAGGGTAAGCCTAGTCAGTCTTATCCATTTCGTCGGGATACCGAATTCTCTCATGGCCGCGTACACTTTTACCTTGGCTATGCTATCATAGGCGGCTGTTGTCCATATTCCAACCGTTTTTCCATCGCTTGGCGCAGAGAGAAAATCTAATCTGTTGCTGATTTGCCTGGAGTGAAGCCTCTTTGGTATGGGCCAATGATGTTCTGGGCGTATGGGGCTTCCGGCCTAGCAAGATAGTGGAGAATATCTTATAGATGGTACTCAGCAACGTAATACCTCTATAATTGCTGTACTGTATGATATCTCCCTTTTTATGTATGAGACAGATAATGCCTCGTTGCCAATCGTCAGGCATTGATTCGCTGTCCCATACCTTGAGCACAAGTTTATGAACCACTTGGTGTAACTGGTCGCCTCCATGTTTAACCAATTCGGCTGTAATTCCATCGGCCCCAGGCGAGTTATGATTTCTTAGCGGATGAATTGCACGGACTGTTTCTCCTAAACTTGGTGGTGGCAGTATTTGTTCGTCGTCTTCAGTTGACGGGACCTCCAACTCGCCGATGTTCTGGTTGTTCAGTAGCTCGTCAAAGTAGTCAACCCATCGGTCCAATATGCCCATTCTGTTGGAAATCAGATTTCACTCTTTGTCTCGGCAGGATGAGCATCGAGGTGTATAAAGCTTCATCCTCCTGACTTGTTGGTAAAACTTCCGCGCCTGGTGCGGTTGCTCCCTGCACTTTTCTAGTTGACAGACTTGTTGGTTCTTCCAGGCTTCCTTTTTCCGTCTGTGAAGTCGATTCTCCACTCGACGGAGTTCGTGATAAGTCTCTGCGTGTGCCCGCGTTCTTTGAGAATGCAACATTACTCGGTATGCGGCATTCTTCCGTTCCGTTGCTAACTTACATTCATCGTCAAACCAGCCGTTCCGACTCCTTTTGTGGCTGGGGCCAAGTATGTTTGTGGCCGTATCAATGATAACGTTCTTCAGGTGGTTGTGAAGATCATTTGTTGATGCTTCTCCAAGTCCTCTGTTGACTGCGGTTATCGCGGCACCCATTTCCCTCTTATAGATGTCGCGGAGGGTTGTGCTGCGGATGGTTTCAGTGGTAACTCTCACCTGATTGTCAGGTGGGATTCTGGGTGGTCTTGTTATTCGAGCTCGGAACACCATGCCAACTAGATAGTGGCCCCCTTATATGTTCTGACATTCAAAAAGGCTGAAAGGTGGCGGCGTTCGATCAACAAGTGGTCAATTTGGTTGAAAGTGGTCCCGTCTGGAGAGGCCCACGTATGTTTGTGGACCGCTTTCCGCGCAAACCAGGTACTGCCAACAACCATTTCGTGTGACCCTGCTAATTGAATAATCCGCAGTCCGTTATCATTTGTATTTTCGTGTAAGCTATGGGAGCCAGCATATCGCCTGAATACGGGCTTCTTTCCTACTTGGCTGTTAACATCTCCAAGTATGATTTTAAAATCATATCTGCGACAAGCTTCGAGGGTTCATTCTACTGCCTCGTAGAAAGTATCTTTCTCCAACTCTGCTGTCTCCTCTGTAGGGGGATGAACCTTAATGAGGCTTATATTTCTAAACTTGCATCGCAAGCGCAGAGTGCATAGCCGTTCGATTATGTTTTCAAACCCGATAACAGCAGGTTTCATTTTTTGGCTGACTAAGAAACCTACTCCGAGCACATGGTCTACTGGATGGCCACTATAATATATGGTGTAGCGGCTCTTCTCCAGGAAACTGGTCCCTGTCCAACGCATCTCCTATAACACTGTTACATCAGCCCTATATTGGGACAGGGTATCGGCTAGCTGCTTATCAGCTTTGTCTCTGTACAGGGAGCGCACGTTCCATGAGAAAATGCGCAAATCATTATTCCGTTGCCGTTGCCGGGTCTGTCGTTGTGTAATCCGTCCTCTCCGAGGCTCCTGTTGTGGCTTCGTAACAAATTCTTTTCCATGTAGGGTTGTCAGCCCTACCCAACCCCCAACCTGGAGGATCAGTTGGTACAATTTGTCCCGTTTTTAGGATCTTGAGACTCGCTTTCATCCTTCTCCGTCTGCAGCTTTTCGTTAAGAAAGAGCTCCCAGTGTTCACCACGTGGAGGTGGAGATAGGGTTTGGTTCAGCAGGCATTTCCCAGGTTTTATGCTCCATCGTGGGTACCAATCCATTTTTCCCCCTAGGGACCTATCATCATCATCATCATCATCAACGGCGCAACAACCGGTATCCGGTCTAGGCCTGCCTTAATAAGGAACTCCAGACATCCCGGTTTTGCGCCGAGGTCCACCAATTCGATATCCCTAAAAGCTGTCTGGCGTCCTGGCCCACGCCATCGCTCCATCTTAGGCAGGGTCTGCCTCGTCTTCTTTTCCTACCATAGATATTGCCCTTATAGACTTTCCGGGTGGGATCATCTTCATCCATACGGATTAAGTGACCCGCCCACCGTAACCTATTGAGCCGGATTTTATCCACAACCGGACGGTCATGGTATCGCTCATAGATTTCGTCATTGTGTAGGCTACGGAATCGTCCATCCTCATGTAGGGGGCCAAAAATTCTTCGGAGGATTCTTCTCTCGAACGCGGCCAAGAGTTCGCAATTTTTCTTGCTAAGAACCCAAGTTTCCGAGGAATACATGAGGACTGGCAAGATCATAGTCTTGTACAGTAAGAGCTTTGACCCTATGGTGAGACGCTTCGAGCGGAACAGTCTTTGTAAGCTGAAGTAGGCTCTGTTGAGGGACCTATAGTACCCTTTGACCACCAGAGTGACATATCATGGTGCAAAATTCACCCGTTGCACTAAGGTATGATTTTAGAAGAATTTGTGGTCTGAAGCGGAATCATGTGGCACCGAACTTGTGTAGTTCAACGCGTTAACAACGCTAGATCGACTTTCAGTGATTTATCTTATATCTGATAATACAATTATTTGAATACTAAAATCAAATTAAGGCTGCCCTGCGGTAATGTTCTTTCTGTGTTGCTATATGAGAGTAGCACATAAAAAGTGGCCGCCACTATTGCTCAAAAGAAGGGAACTCAAGCGTACTCCAGCGAATCGTGGACGATGGTGCCTAGACTTCGTTGGCACTCTCTTAACAGATGAATGGCAACCATCTAATGCATATAATAGCTATTACTACTGTGATGAAAAAGTAGTAAGGCAACTAAATTTAAATTTGCTGGGCATTAAGGATAGCGATATTTTTTTCCTTAAGTTAGTAAGACCTTAACTGACATCTGTGTCAAATTTTGAGACCATAGGGTTAGCGGTTGATGAGGCACGCGTGTTTTCATTCAACAGCAAAATAACATATTTTTTCGTTTTTTCAAGGAGTGAATATGTTGAAAAGGGTATTTGGTGATAATGTTTTGTCGAGAGTCAGTGTTTTTAGTTGGTACAAATTGTTCGAAGAAGGTAGAGAACACGTTGGCAACGATAGGCTTCTTGGTCGTCCTTCCACATCTAGTGATGAAAACCACGTCAACCAGTTCATCGCTTGTCAATTAAAGACCTTGCTGACATTACCGACGTATCACTCAATTCAATCTATTTTGAAAGAGCAACAACTATTGGTTTCTTCACCACGATAATGCATCTTCACATACAGCATTGGTTCTCCACGACTTTCATAAAAAATTCAGCGTATATCGTACCGCAGTCGCCCAAACTGAAATTGCCACTTCGTGGACATCCTTTTCAGTCGATTGAGGAGATTTCAACCGCATCGAAGAAGGCCCTAAAGGCGATTCAGGAAATCGATTTTAACAATTGTTTCGAGGACTGGAAAATACGTTAGCATAAGTGCATTTCATCCGGAGGTGATTAAATTTGGAAGAATAAATAAACCGTTATTGTTTTTAACTCCACGCAACGTTGAACACGGGCTTTGGACTAGACTGTGAGAGAGTCCCAGGACATCTTGGGAAGCCGTAAAGGATTCAGGTACAATACGTGGTGCAAGCGTTGCTAACAAAATTCCTAGGTACTTTTAGACTGGACTTGCAGAATTCCAAGGTACTTGTAGAAGTATTTCTCGATCAAAGCTGCAGAAATTCTGCAAGTCCAGTCAGATATGCGGCTCGTGATGCCCTTTGGGAACGGTTTGGTCTTGACACCTGTATAGACCAAATTCCATCCGAATATCACGGCTGGACATGTTTACTACACACAACAGACTTCAGTTTTAAGCAAATCAAGTGTGTCAGCATCGCACCTGTAAAACCTTGCCCTCCAGCATCATCTGGTAACCATGAACGGGGTTTCATTAACATACAAAATCGAAGCGGACCCATTTAGTGTCGAGCGCGGGACGATATCACGATGCAGTAACTAAAAAGACTTCCGTGGCCTCTAGTTCCCTGCCTTACAACGGCTGAGTCGTTAATAAGTTCCTCTTTGCAACCCTTTGATGCAACAGGCCAGTCCATCTGCTTCTCGACAGAATTTTCTCAACCTCGCATTGACCCTTCAGTAACAACGGGCATTACGAATTTGTAAGGGGCGGTTAGCAAGTAGTTGGCCTTGTGTCTGGGAGTTATTTTTACGGACAAGGTATGTAACCCCGCTGTGAGGAAGGCCTGACTAATGTCCAGGTTTATGCTGTTTCAGCGAACCGTATATACTTGTGAACTTTTTGCGCCAGAATTTCTGCTCCCAATCCAAACCAGGGCCCCTTTAATTCTTCAAGCTTTTTACGGCTCTTCGAACAACCTCTTGGGAATCGTCTGCAAAATTCATGGTCAGGATAGGAGCTTGAAGGGTGCCTTCGAAAGTAGTCTCGTCATGCTCAGCATTCTAGTCAGATAAGCTCCAAAGGCCATCCCAATATTTTTCACTTTCAAAAACTGCACTGTCTGGACGCTCTTTTGCGATTCGTTGAGTGATCTAAAGAAGTTTCGCATGTTTCTCGCTTATTTTGCATTCTGCACAGGTTTGTGGTGACTTTCACTGCACTGTCGAAACCGACTGCATACGAAAGTTTTTCCTTTAGTGTGTCCAGAATTTCAACTACGGGTGTCTCAGTGGGGATGCATAGTTTCGGTTCACCCGCTGCACTTTGTTCTTGACACGGCTGCTGATTTGAGACACCCTAGCAATGTGCTGCCTTAGCGGCACCGACGTGCTAGGCAAATTTTTCATGCCAGATCTCTTCGGTCTTTTAAGCGAATAGTACGAAAGCGAACCTTTGTTTGGGAAACGAGGGATCCTAACATCACATCCACTTGATGTTGGACCGGACTAAATGGAGAGCAACTTTTTCCCACGTTTTTCTTTTTCCGCGGACCTCTCGTTTGGGACATAACACCCAAGTATTCAAAAAAAAGAAAAACTGACGGTTTCGTCCAGAGGAGAGACAAGTCGGAAAACCGAAAGCTGGGCATTTCAGGAATGAACACTTTCCTGTTTTATTATGTGAGAAACATTGAATACATGATATTTCCTATTATATGCTACATTCAATTGAGCATTAGTTTCAAGAACCTTTTACATAAATATCTTGTTCTGGAAACATCTGCGTCGTTCATAGTCCACTTTCGTTAGTATCTGGTTTCACAGTGACAGCTGATTATTCTTCAATTGGGTTACTGTGGAAGGTAGAACACAATCTGCCTGTCAAGAAAGCGCCACCGTTCCCATATGGAAAAGGTGAAGTGGTCCAACTGAGTGTTTAAATTAAGGTCTGATCCGATTACTGTCCCATACTATAAAGATTTTTGAACGCGCTTTTGACAACCGAATTCACGACATCGGCTAAATACCCGTGAATTAAGCCGGGTTTGTGAACAACTACCGAAAAAATCCCGAGAAGCATCGCCTTCTTTACATTGCATTCCTAGATCTAGAGAAAGCTTTTGACCGTATGCCACACAAACTCTTTCGCAACAGCTAATACCAGAAGAACCTATGGGCTGGGTTAAATCGCTCTACTACGATCCAAAAAGTAAAGTGGGAAGTGTGGCGGGTATATCGAAATCGCTTCGTGTCTTTATCGAAGTTCATTAAGGAAACGCCTTCTCACCACTCCTCTTTGCTTTTGTTATTGACGCTGCAACACGGGATGTACGAGTACATGTTAAAAAAAAGTGTGATTGCCTCAAGCACTATCATCATCAATGACGCTGACCTACTCAGGATTGAGCGATTTAAATACCTCAGATCAATGCTATTAGCCAATGGTGAACTTCGTTATGAAATTGCTTGATGCAATAGCGAAGTGGCGTTCCACAATTTGTGTACTTTGTGACATATCTACGACCCAAAATTTACCTTAGTATCCCCGGCCCTGTCGTCCCCTATAATTCTGAGTATTGACCGGTAATAAACGGCGCCACTATGATCATGTCCGAAATGAGAACTTTTGCGATCCGTATGGTGTTGCACTAAACGTGGAAAAATGGCGCGAGGAACCCTCTATGGTATGGTCAGATAATTCGTGATAACAAGAATTCACCTGTTGAACATCGGAGTAAATGGAAAACGCCCAAGAGCCGAAGCAACGGTGGCTAAATAGGCTGGGTGGTGATTTGAAAGTCTCTCCAAGCGTTCAAATCAAGCTTTTGCCAGAAAAAACTGGTGCATACGATGAAAAAGGACCGACCTCACTTGCGAACAGGGCAAAGACTGAAGAAGAAGACCTTAAATATTCTTTGCTGAGTCCGTGGAAGTTCACTCAAAACAAATACAAACAAGTCGGAATTTCAGCAGCTGGACGATTGAGATATAAAGATTTTATGAGGCTGATATTTGGCGCAACCAAACCAAACCAACATTTCCTATTAATATACTACTGTATACTGATGTATTATAAAGCAATAATAATACTGTCAAAAAAGTTGCACTACGTCCTGGAAGAACGATAGTGTCGCTGTACTGGTTGTAATAACCTATTAACTGTAAAAAACTGCAATATGCTAACTACTGTCAAATATTTCAATTTTGCATCTGTTATTTTCTCCTCTTTGTCATGCTATCCCTTGGTTTCAATAATTTAGGATACCGCCTAGAAAGAATCTCAATCTTCCTTTACTTTAGGCAGCTCCTCCCTTCGTTGATGCGCCCCCACCTTCTGAAGATCGCTGTCTTCCATGCATCTGTATATGAAGATAGAGAAGAGTTAATCTGGCATGTCTGTGTAATTCGCTGTCTGTTATATTGAATGAAGTGAAGCGTCGCCTTCCTGTACCAGGCACCAAATTTCGTTTGAATTGATGCAGCCGTTTTGAAGAAAAGTGTGTGTAGACAAAAAGACTGGAAGCTGATTTGTATAGGGTTTTGCTTGACTCAAAACCTTATCAATTCACGATTTCGCATCTCAATGCTTTAATAATCAGTGACTGGATCAAAAGAAATATATAAACTATCGGAACACAAGCGTAAAAAGATTTTGGAAATCAATGCCCGTAAGTTCTGTGATGCACCTATCGATGATTGTTGGGCCAACGATTATTATTATTATTATGTCAACGGTCAAAGGGATTAGATTTTCGTCTGCTACTTGTGGTCCAGCCTAAAATTAATAGACAGGGAGTAGCTTTCTCCAAACTACAGGTTTTTGTTTTTAACGTATTTAAGTAATTTCGGGAGCGACATATCCCTTCTTCGGTACAAAGCTAACGGTAAAAACAATTTTTGTCCAACACTTTATTTCTAGAGAGAAGTGTCAGATGCAAACGCAGCTTTATACAGTCGCGGAAAAAACATACTCAAAGTTTTTCAAGATGTTTTCCGTTAAAAAACGAATGTGTTTTTAATCTTCATGTTATATGTCATACATGACTTTGTAGCATATAAATCGAACACACTGAAGATGTACGTACATATGCATAACGTTAAACGCGTCTTGAAAAATAGTTCACAATTGAGATTATAGCTATGTACTCAGGGATGGTCTAGCGGACTGTGAGGTATCACCCGAGACAGAGGAAACAACATGAGTTAACGTCAGGGTGGCAGAGGTGGCTAGAAACCTGCTTAAATTTGTTAGGCAGCCAGCACGGTGGTATACATACGATCACGTCTCAACGGACACTTCCATGGAGCTGCAATTAGTTGTAGGGGGACTAATATGGTTTCAGAAGTTAAGCATAACTCTACTTTCGGGATTTGGTGGGGCTGCAAAATTAGGAGAAAGGGTGCATGCCAGGCGGATGATGGTTCTCATGGCTACGGATTCCGCAGCTAATATATCTGAAATTTGAAAATGTCTGCATTCGCCAAAAGAAGGTTGAACGTAGCTATTTGATAGGACAAGCAGGTCATTTATTTCCGCATTCGTGTTCAAAGTTCCATTAGGAACGTGATTACAATCAAACTAAAAGTCAGCGGATACTCACCCCAGTTTCCTGGCTAAATGTGGAACTGCTGCCTGTAATTCAGTAATAAGAAGCAGCTTTCGTCTAAACGTTTGTTGCGCTTTATTTGATTCTTTTCATTTTAAATAGCAATGTCTACAGAGTTTTTACAAAATACAATTTATAATTGTGTTTCTGCATTTTGGTTTCGCATAAACTAAGATCACAAGGCTTCCTCAAATTCGTAACGAAACCTTCACGCATACGTGGTATACAATGCGTAGGTATAATGTTTTTGTTTCTTTTTGTTAAAATGCCTATCTAAGAATAATTTTCACATTTTTTGCTTTTTTCATCGTAACTAGAAAAATAATATATTTTTATTAAACATTCGAAAATTGATGGAAGAAAAATTGTTCTTGTTTTTGATAATGAATTCAGAAAGTTAAGGCAGTTTTTTATCTTTTCCTTTCGCTTGCATCCTTGGATTGCTTATCTTGAGCATGAAAGAGTAATAATTGATTGCAAGGCTTAAAATTCGTAAAGACAACTGATAATATCACTAACAGAAGGATGAAGAGTGTCAATTAGCAATTACAAATGTAGGCGCTAAAAGTGTCTTATTGTGCCTTTGAGTGTGGAAAATTATGGAAGTATATCCTTTTCTAATCTGGTTGTAAAATGCTTAGAATTTCTCGGTTTTCAGCTAGAACAATTCCAAATTTTGACTATTCTTAGGAATTCTCTGGGGTTTGATCATCAGCGATGTCTGCATTGTTGGAATCTCCTAGAGAAATTCCGGCTACAGCACTTTGTACATTATCAATAGAGTTATCACTAGCTTTTGGTTGGAATGATGTGCGTTTTATCTCGAAAGCTCGTTCGAAACCCAGTTTGGTATACAAATTCCGGGACGCCTCGTTTTTTGGACGAATTACAACGAATGGACGATATCCACGCTCAATAACTTTTTTCGTTAGGCTTCGAGCCAGGTGAATGCCATAACTGCAAGAAGAGAGATGTTAACATTATTTGATTCCCTAAAGAGTTCAACTGTATGTGAAGAGCAAAGGGCTCACCCCTTCCTTCGGAATTCCGGCTTTGTTTGCATGGAAAACATTGCTCCATAATAGGAATGAACCATCCAAGCGACTATCTCTCCAGTATCCTTTTTGTAAATGCCTACACCAGGAAGCCTCTCCACCAGTATCTTAAATAAATCAACACATTCTATTTCATTTGCTGGATAAAGGTCGTGTATGACTTTCACATCGTCAGTGGTCAACTCACGCATCTCTACGTCGTCGGAAGACAACCTGGAAAGAAAATTTCCAGTGAAATTTAGCAAGTAATTCGATTGTTTTACTTGGATAGTACTCCTCTAGTTGTAAGTCCTCTGATAATTTATTGTAAACGTATATGTCACCTTCTATCCCCTCGTTTGAGCTTATTCCAATGTTAAATGGTTCCAATTGATTCATAATGGCCATATGTGTAAAATTCAAGCAAATTGGTTTGCTCCAATCAAAAAGAACATCCTCATCTTTCAACATGTCAACACATTCTATATTTTTGGTCGGACAAAAAATTCCAAAGCTTTCGTAAATGTTGTCATTTGGCTGAAAAGAAAGTCAGACTTTAACGAAAATACCACTTAGGTTACCACATTTTCCCAATTACTGTCAATGTACATCCCGGGAAGTGCAAGCAAATTGGTGTTTCCGGCCAATCCTTTGTGACATAGAAATAAAAATCCCAGATACGATCGTTCAGGTACGTTCTGATAGTTTGATGAAACTGAGGAAGAAGTGAATGTCAGAACCGGAGAAGTGAGAAACTGTGCGTATTACCTTAATGGATTCGGGTAAGAACTGCTCTAAATAATGCATTACTTCCTCCAGCTCTTCTTCAGACTCAACCAGGCGGAAATACTTTCCTTCTGCTTTAACTCCCATTTCTGGGGAAAGGAAAAAAATATCAATTGCCACCTACTTGACTAAAAACCCAATCGATTCGGCTTCACGGAATTAGGATCGCCGTCAGATAATTTGAGCCTAAATCGCTGTTGAGTACCGAAAGATACTCTGACGGAAGAATGCTCTACAAGATTTGAAATTTGATAGTGCCAGCACTATCGATTTTGAGCTACGAATTTGACTGTGTTTTTCCAATTAGTACATTGCAGGAAATATGATTAATCACACCGCATAGATAGTTTCTCGTCCGCAACTTGTAAGTCTTACTATAGATGTATTTACGTACATGGATTTGAGGTGTTTCTACTCCGTGGAATCCATATAAAGCTCCCAACTCATTCTATCTAAAGAGAATATGTAAGTAATAAAACGACTTATTAAGGATTCATGGCACGCGGAGCTATAAGCTACGAAAATTGTGGATCATGGCCAAATATAAAAGAATTTGATTGGCTTCTCAGGACTTCCATTTGCTGGAATTTATGTAATTGGAACAGTTATCGGATGTACCATTTCGACAATTTGCTGGTGCAGACTGTTCTTCTCGTTGAGCTGTATTTATATATATACCAGGTACCGCCTGCGACTCGCTGAAGACATCTTTATGCAATATTATCACTGTCTGGTACGAAACCTGGCGTAAGTGTAGTGTACAATAGCTCCTAAAGCAGCAGTTTTTTCTGGATAAATTTTTAGTCAAATATCCTGTGAATCTACTAGACTTCGGGTGGGAGCTGATGGCCTACTGAAGCGTATTGATTTGCCGAAATTTCATAACCTTCAAAAATGCGTTCTGCTAGCCCTGCCTAGCTCTTTATAACAACAATACTCACTGGAAAGATCCATACGTTTCGCACAATTCAAACTTCTCACAAATAATCACAGATCACTTTAAGCTTCTTATCACTAAATTAAGACTTTATTGAATATCGCGATTCTAAATTGCTGCAGATTATTTCCACTTTTCGGGTTAGGCCTTGCGGAGGACACTGGAGGCTTGGATTCGAGTTTCCACACTGATGTTAGATTGCCTCCAAATTCACCTCCAACGGCCGTTCCCAAATGAATATTCAGAGAAGACGATTGAATTCTCAGAAAAGGTAACTTGATAACTTCGCTGATTGCTCCTAAATGCCACTGAGAATGAATTTTTTCTTCGACTCGGCCAAATTTAATCTTCAGACGGGAATTTTCACCAAGTGAGTGTGCAACTATTGATTTTAAGCACAAGACAGGACGAATGTAGTCGTCTCTGTTGCCGACGAAACAATAGTCAAACCGGCGGCTCCGTACTTATACTGGCAGGCGAGAAGGACTTCTCGGAGGTAGGAAGCAACACAAACCTACGAAGCCGTTGCTAGAGCTTTTCCTCATGCACGCCGCCAGGAGTCGGCGCAGAAAGGATTTGGGAAATAACCTTGATTACATACGTATTCGTATGTACACAGTTCCGCTCTACATCTGATGCGCTGCTCAGATATACATACTTTAGATTAAATACCGTGTACACTTTGCGACAATGAAAGCGCTACAAAAGGATAAGAAAAAATCGTACTTCATGCCTGAGTGCTCTGCGAGCTAACATTCGTAATTAGTTGATTTTGGAGAAGCAAATTCTCTAAATTCCTTCATAATAAAACTAAGATAGATGCTAATGAGGTACATTTCCGAAATAAATAGATCAATTGGCCGAAATTGATGTTCAAAACATTCTATTATTGCAAATTGTGTTAAAAATCGACCACCCAAATACCATGGTCTTAGAGGTTATGGGTATGATTTTTGGAAAATCTCTAGTAGGAAACATTCCGTTGATTATACCTACATTTACGTTTTCTAGCTATTATCCGAATTGTCGGAATCTCGGCAAAAGCCGCATTTTACCTAATACTTGTACTAAGTGCCAAACATTTAGGCTGGGACGGTTCTAACTACTTAAAAAATAAAAGGATATTGGTAGTGGTGGTTGATGATGGGTTAATAGGAGAATATGTAGAGAACTCCCCATAAAACTGAGCACGGATGCAGAATGGTACATTTCTGCATAGTTTGAAGCAGACTGTATGAGAGTCTGAGGACATCAACCGAAGCAGTGCGTGATTTGGGTATAATGCCTGTAGCTAACAATATTATAGGAACTACAGCCACTTTCTCGAGACGCCCGAGTTTTTTGAATTCTCGAGCCAGTGGCTCGAAATTCAGCCTCTTCTCCACATTTCCGTTCAATGTTACTATTATGGGGGATAGCAACATCGATTATATATGTAGAGCGACTGATCTTGATCTGATTTTACCCCACTTAAAGATCGATCCTTCACCTTAAGTGGAGTCAACCTGCGTTACAAACAACCACGTGCCAGCAGAGCATCCTTCAGATCACCAACTCGAGCATGAGTGCCTTGTCTAGGTACTTGTAAAAGTCTGTTTCAGTCATACCTTGGATGTGCAGGTCACCAATGCCATGTCCGGCATGCTGCTCGTGATGATCTTTCCGGATTGCTTGATTGCTTGAAATTCCATCCAAATATTATAGCTAAACATATGTATTATTCGAAACAGACTTCTGAGGTGGTTATCAGTACCAGCATACATAACATCATCTAAGTACATCAACCGCACCTAGCGCGCTGGCCATATTTGATTGCAGAATCATGCCCTCTACCTTGATTCAATAGCCATGAAAGGCGATTCAGTGCCATGCAAAACCAAAGGGGATTCAACGAGTCGCTCTGAAAGATGCCCATTCGTATGTGAATCAGCTCTCTCTCAGATGAACGCACTGACAAGGTGGTATACCATGCTTCCATGTCTGTCGCCAGAGATTTTGTTAGTTTCGGATTAACGCGATACAGACATAGGACGTCGATTAGGCTTGGTGTAATCGACATAGCAACTAAAGAGATTTCTTTAGCCTGTAGTTACTTGTCTTACAACTACGGAGTCGATGAGTCGAGTAGCTCTTTGCAACCCCTTGATCCAACTCGGCAGCCTTTCTGCTCCTTCGGACAGAATGTTGGGGTCCACAAGATGTGTATTAACCCTTCAACTAATAACGGGCGTTACATTTTTATAGAGGGCTGGTAAGCAAGTAATCGGTCTTATACCAGCAAGGTCCTGTATAATGTCCTTTTTAGGGACAAGGTAGGTAATTCCCGCAATGAGGAAAGGTGGGAATTCCTCCGGCTGACTAATGACCTGATTTATGCTGAATTGTTCATGGTGGATCTCTTCGGTCACTCAAACCGATAACACGAAAGCGAATCTTCTGACCGTACAATCTGACAGCGACAACTGAATCACAATACACAGCTCATTATAATTGCAGCAGCAACATATCAGTATGCAGTTGAGGTGCATCATTGATTTGAGGTAGAATTTCCGGAGTTACCCGAGATGTATAGAGCCTAGGAATACCTGTTCTACGCAAAGGATCCATTTTCAAAAATTCTATGCACGCTCTCTCTCCGAACCTCAGCGGAGATTTCAGCTGAGCGGTGAACAAGAGTGCTTCGGGGAGAATTGAAACTGTTGCCTGCAGTGCGGCGTGGTGTTGTTGATGCCGCCGACTCCTCCCCCATCGATTCTTGGTCACGAGTCTCAGCGATGACCTCAAGTCGAACACATTCCCTAATGACGGCTTAGATTGTATCGCTGCGAGTAATAAAGCGGTACTGATTTGCGACTCGCTGCACAGACATGTACGCAAATTGCGGAAAAAGCGCGACGAATCTCTGGTGCAACAGGGGACGGTAAGATGTTGTACCTGCCCACGCCGTTATTTCGTAGTGAGAGAGAGACTTCATCCGCTGCCTACGCGAGCCTGCTGAATTGGTCGCCACTGATTGTAGGGAAACAGGTATAGTATGTTGTATCATCGGAACTTTATTATAGATTCCTCTGTTGTTTTGCCTAATTCTCCACAATGATATTATTTACAGAAAGAAGAAAATAGCAAAATGTTTGCCTTTAATGGATGGGGGGGAATTTACGAACAAGTTCCTGAAAGCTACTTTAGACTAGCGTCTTTTTTGCAACACTCATGTAGATTCAAAGGACAGACAAACTATTAAAACTTATTGACTGTGCTGGCGAACCTTTGGTTCAGTGTGGAGGACCACCCCTCCTATGGTATTATTGATTTACGTTGCTATCATTAGGTCGGTGTTGTCCTATGTAAATTGTGATTTTTTGTCTTTTCTATTTCATGTCCGTGTTTGGCCAGTAAATTGTCTCTGTTCTCCTCCCCTGTAAAAGATTTCTAATATTCTGTGGAACAGGTGAACTCTGTATGTGCTATGATTAGTATGAAATCTGGTGTGAGACGTTTTCGAGTAGTTAAAGATGTTGTATATGGCTTTTTGACTTTTTACATCATTTTATGGTGTACAATGTTGCACTGTTTTTTGTTTAAAATGTATAATAATAAAATCGTTCATTGCCTACCTTTTTTGAGGGGTGGAAATCTTCAAACAATACTGGCCTTGATATACCAATGTGTTTAATTATTACCCATTTACATTGTATATGCTTATCACTTATCTGTCAGGAGATAATCGACATCATTGCCGAGTTGACTACCACTGCATCTCCTGAGAGACTCAGTTTATGGGCTTTAAAAGAGATATGCAGTACTTTTCCCCAAACTTATGTTGCATAGAGCAAGACCGAGTGCACCACCCTGACTATAAGCAGCCTACAAATGTACGGTGGCACTCTTTCATTCGGCTTTATCCTCACCAGAGCCATATTTGCCATGGATGACTTATCGCAACCATACGAAACTACCAAGTATTTGATGGCCGGCTTAGAAGTAATGGTATGATTCCCAATTTTAATCCGGGGCGTAATTTCTTTTATGGGACTTGTTGATGTGAACTGCTTCCGGCCTTAACGCCACTGATTACTTCACATGAGTCTAACTCAGCATCGTCTAGATGCTTTACACAGTCAGCGCTGTGTCGTGGGAGTAACCCCGCCCCCCCCCCCCCCCCGGAACCGGGACATTAAGGATGTCATTTTACATTATGTTCCACAGAAATGCCACAATACGAATCTCTGAGATCTGGTAAGCTCTCCAGACGTCAAGCTCTGCTGTCGCCAATTCCACCGCAGATCACCAGCAGCTCATCTCCGACTGCTATGGGAATTTCTCTAACAAGCAGAGGTTACTAGAATGGGCTATTTTCTACAAAAGATTGTAGCACGTGATCTGTAGAGATGAACGAACTCAGAACTATCCCGTCACGATTCTATGTTAGCTTGCTTATAAGCCCATTTTCTTTTCCCTCGTCGATCCTACCTACTTCACTCTGAGCGGATCGTCAGGCTCGGTGTCAGGCTGATTGCAAGCTGGCCAGTTCACTATTCCAGCAGTAGCTGGATCTTCTACTAGCAAATATGTATCTCCCAGGCATTGGCGCTCCACATGCTTTGGCGACGCTCTGCATTATATGTAGAGCTCCATCCCTGGAGGTGCTTGCTTTATTGAGCTAATCTGACCACACCTCAATCAATGCTCGCTAATCCGACGCGGACCAACTTGATGTTCATTTCGATTTTGGCTTTCAATGTGCGAATCTCCTGCGGTCTGACTCCATACATAGTTCGAAACTAATTGCTTAGTGGTTGCTGGACGTGAAGTCCTTGCTAACTTGCCAGGACATATTACCTATAAGTGGAAGGATAATAATAGATTTAGAATTAAAGCAAAACCCCCCTTTGCGATAGATGTTTACATAACTAATATTATATTTAATTTGAAAAATGCTTCTAATAGGCTGCGCCGTCTTGCGTTAGTCCACCTGCTCTTCCACTCGGGGACCGACACATTAAAGACACTTTGCGTCGAGAACAAGACAGTCTAACAAAGCTTGAAATTCAGAAAATGTAAGGCTTGCTGGGAGGTGGCAGCTGAACACGAATACACCGCCTATTTTTCTTCACACAAAGGGTCTTCTAGTCCTGCAGTACCTCCAGCTGTTGTGTTGAACACCCACTTCCGACAGCTTAACGCTGCAACCACTGAACAATTCGGTCGCTTTTCGCCACTTACTACTTTTGAAGACGTATTTGCTTGGCTTGTCATTGGAAGTAAGTTGACTAATTCTTCACATCTACAATACATAATTTAATGTTCTTTCTCAGTGCTTTGCGCTCAGCGAAATTTGAAGCCTGGCCGATTGAATGTTATGCGGTGATATCAGATGTATTAAGGGGGTCATCGCGTGTGAAGGCCGTTTTTTTCGCTCTTTTCGGACATTTTTTGTGAAGAAATTGATAAATATATAAAAAAGAATTTTTCGCCATACATTTGTTGGTATCTTGAACATTCGTAATAATTTTTCTAGCCCGATAGCTTATTTCAATATTGAAATACATAGCAATTTATACACCCATCTCCAAAAAAATGTGTTTTTCTGCTGCCACGCTAGAGGATGCTGCGATCATCTTGAAGAAAAAAAGTAACTGGCATTTCAAAGTGCAGACCTAACTGCAGTCCGCAAACTAGGATTATTAAAAAATATTAATATTAATATTAATATTTTTGGTGCCGTTTTAAGCTTTTTTTGGTGAATACCCAAGATATTAGTTAATATATGGTGAAAAATTCGTATTTGTATCTTCATCCTGTTCTTGCCAAAAAAATTACAAAAAAAAAACCAAAAAAAAACGGTCTTCGGGATGACTCCCTTAATAAGGTTTTGTTCTACACAAAACCTTAAAAATGTATAACAGTGACACAAAGTTGAAATGATCTCCACAATATAAACCGGACTGCACAGAAACCAAATTTCGGCTTTCGGTTTGATGTTTTCATGAGGAACTACCAACTGCTGGTCTACTAGAGTTTTTTGACATGACTTGTGACATCACACAACATGGCGCGGACTTTTAGTGCGTTAGAATTAGTTGAAATTTAAAATATTATAAAAAAAACAGTTTTTTTTCCAAAGGCGTAAGGTCTATTGAAGCAAAACGCATATATGTCAGTTTCTTCGCTAATCGTTTGCTAAGAATGGTATATTCTGCATATGTAAAATGGATCTCTGTATAGAACAACAGCATCCTAACTTTCATCCGTTTTATTTCCTAATTTTCTTTTTTGTTTTTGTTTCTGAAAAGGGATTTTCTGGCCCGACGCTCAGGGTTGCAGCATTTCATGTAATCGTAGGGATTGACCCGTTTTTTACCTTGAAGGCTTTCAATTATTTGTGAATAGAATTTATTATTTGCTGAATTCAGTGAGGATTAAAGTGCAGCTGGTATTTTTCTCAGGAACCAGCTAAGAGATTTGCAAATGTTCAGAACTGTACCTTAGCGTTCCAAGACCTCAAAATACTCTACTGTATTAATCCATATTTGATAAGTTTACTCGCTAACCTGATTCTACTACACTCCAGATATATATGGTTTTACAGCCGGAAGAAGTACTGAAAAAGCAATGAGATTAGTGCATAGTGAAGATACTACTATTATTAAAGTAATGACAGCATTTTTCGCTACAGATGAAAGATAAAAGCTCTTTAAAAAAAGGTAACTTCTATTTAAAATGTTTCGCACCAAAAGGCCACTGTTTTTCGATTTCAAACTTCTGATGTTAGCTTTCAACCCTAATCGCAGAAGCATTAAAGAAATATTTTAAATTTATTAATATATACAATTCTGTCCTATCAATAGTAAATTGGTACGAATATAGATTACTGGGAAGAACTATCTTTTTATACTCAAATTTCCAAATCTTTTTTCATGTCGTTGAGTGTATAGTGCCTTGGAGTGCAGGCAAAATAAACTGATAGTCGTCCTGTATGATGATGTGACTCAACAATGCTGCTAAGGCCCGCGGTTGTAAGGGCGCAAATGCTGCAGCAATGCAAGGATACGACTTGCGACATTTCGGCTCAACTTTCGTTCCACGTTCTGGGTCCTGGCGTGCAAGAAACCATTTGAAAATATCACTACGCTCGCCACACTAAATATAGTACGTATTGTATGCAACGTGCAAAAGTGCAGCCAAGTCCATTTTGAAAGTTTCAAATAGCGATTAATCTCGACACGAATTACAACAAAAACCGAATTCAAGTTCACGAGGATAGTATTACTTGCGGTGCTACACCAGTTTTTTGTTTCTGAAGGTCGAACGTAAATTTCCAGTCCGCTTCACGTGTTCCCTTGAGGTAAACGGAACAAGCTTTACGTAGGAAAATAAGGGCAATTTATGTGTCCACTATTTATGCCTATGCACCTACAATAAGGGGTAATCGTATTCAGATTTACCCTTGTGTAGAGAAAAGCATTGCAGCCAACACTGACCTATTCCCATTTTGGTTAGAAGTTCGATTTGTTCATTATAATTTACTATCACATAATATAACATATTGGGAGTCGCAATGTCTAGCTAGATATAAAATACGTATCTGAAATACAAAACGCGTCAACTTTAATGGGGATATTTTGGCTCTTCGGATGGAACAAGGAACGCAATCTCAAATATTTATTTTTTTCTAGGGGTCTCTCTTTAATTTTTCTAGTTAGGGTTTTATCATCAAAAACATTTTGGGTGTTTCACAAAATAGCTTACAAGATCTACTGTTTCTTACTTCCTAGAATGTCAGAGTTTCAATGGTTTTTGATTTCGTCCAGAATTTTTGATTAAATCACATTACCCGGTGCGCACTTAGCCCTATATTTGGGGCAAACATACCGGATCACGCTTTTCGAAACTTTGGAAAAAACCAAAACCTTATTAAAATTGGTTCATTATCTACCTGGACGGGGGGGTCTCCTTATACAAAAAAACATTCCTCTTTCACCAAGGTATAGGGCCATGTTGGGAAAGACCCCGATCAATACTTTTTCAAGCAGGTCTTAGTTTTGAAATTGGTTGGAAATGGGAGAACTGAGGGTATTGGAATATAAACGGAAAAATCTGAAAAAAATCATAATGATTTTCACTTTGATATCCGCCCAAATGAAGTTCATCATAGTGAAACTTGCTTAAGTTTACCCCAAAATCATAAAATACTATAAGCCATAACATTCAGCATGATATTAGGAAATTCAGTAAGAATCCGTTTCATATTAATAGAATTGTAGTAAGTCAAATTTGTTTTGTTCCCGTAAATTTACTCTCTTGTCAGGAATCACTAGCAAAATACCAGAATCGCACGGTAGAGAATAATTTGACTTAACACATTCTAATTTTCTACAAATGGAACCGTGGCACACAAAACTATTCTTACGTGAGAAATCTTCAAACTCATTCATACCTGAGGCTCTGAGCTTCTGGTTTGAAACCTGCTCGTTTTTTCAGTGGGGAAACCACATTTGAAGGCCTTTTTCCACGCACTTTTTTGAGGTTTGTTTTTGGAGGAAAGACGAATTGAATGAAATTTGGACATTCTATTAACAATATTCTGTACAACAGGTGTTGAAAAAAATATTTCGATTTTCATAATTTTTTTTCACTAATTACGCAAAAAAAGACAAATGTTGACCTTGGTAATTTTGTAAAAAATCATCCCCCTAAATTTCATAATGATCATAACGAAAAAGTCGAGAGCTAAAATTCCCGCGAATGTAAAAAACGTCCTTTTGAAAAAAATGTTTGGAAAATCCTCTTTCGGATATGAAGATATTTATCACACCTAATTACGAACGAAATACAGTCACAATAAATGCAAATGCCCTGGGGCACTGACGTCAAGTATTTATAAATACAATATTTACATAACGCAACGGGACATGAGCCTGTACCCGATAATCGCTTGCTTCTACCTCTTCAAATTCAAAAGGACCAAGGGTTTCACTTTGAAATGTTTGCAGCATATTCCGAAATATCTAGGCTAACGATCTATGCAATAAAAAAAGTCGATTCTGATAACCTTCTAATGTGGTTTCCCCCCATAAAATAGGAGTAAATGATGAAGTCCGCAGTACGTTTATGATGTTCTACTGATAGCAATGAATACTTTCAGTGTTTCGTCCCTAATGATCAACCATTGAGTCGTTGACTCCAACCTTGACCATAAGCTGATTAGCCCCTGGTATAGTTGGTTGCCTCCAGGTTTAACCAGTTCGGCTGTAATTCCACCCGCTCCCGGCAGCTTATTAATCCTAACGCAATGAATTTCACGGACTGTCTGACATGGTTTGTGATGACAGTATTTGGCCGTAATTTTCAGTTGACAGTACCTCCAACCCGCTGATATTTGGGTTGTTGAGTAGTTCACCAAAGTGCTCAACCTATCGCTCCGATATGCCCATACAGTTGGCAATAAGATTTTCCTTTTTGTCTCGACAAGATGGACATCCTGTTGTGCATGGCTTCATCTTGCAAACTTGTTGGTAAAACTTCCATGACTGGTGGGGTTGCTTCCAACAAACATTTCGTGTCACACTGTTAGTTGCATAAACCACACTTTATTGTCATTATTGTTTTTAGCCGACATTTCGCCTGAATAGGAGCTCCCTCTCCAATATGATTGTGAAATTACACGTGGGGCAGACTTTGAGGGTTTGTTCCACTGCCTCGTAGAAGGGATCCTTCTCCGGATCTTCAGTCTTCTCTGTGGAAACGCGAACGCTAATGATTCCGACATTTCGAAATTTGCCTCGCAATGCATAGTCGTTCGCTTATGTTTCCAAAGCCTATAACAAGCAACCACATGGTTTACTGGATAGCCACTATATGATATTGGCCTTCTCCAGGAAGTCAATCCCTGTCCAGCCCATCCTTTGTAACGATATGACATCAGCCTTATGTTGTGGCAAGATATCGGCCAGCTGCCTAGAAACGCCTGATCTTTACAGGAAGTGCACATCCTATGAGAAAATACGCAAACCTTTTGTTCCATCGTTATGCGGTCCATATATTCTCAAGTTCCTTTTCTGGCATCATAGTAATTGTTTCCGTGTAAGGTTGTCAGCGCTACCCAACCCCAACTTGGAGAACCACCACTAAGAACTCCCAGCTATCACCCCGTGGAGGTGAAGATAGAATTTCGTAGTAGAGCCGTTAGGACTGGTTTACAAGCGTTTCCCAGGTTTGGTGAATCTGTACTACCGTTTGACTGTTCGGCTTAGCCCAAACCAAAACCTTCAAGAGTATGGTCACACTAAAAATTAATACAAGTTTCAAATAGTATGTGTAGTCATTCCATCCATCCGGATATTTTACCATTGAGAGACGTGGTAAAGTGCTGTTCCGCTCCTTTAAATTGCCTGTAAAATATTTCGTGATTCGGTTTACTGATCTGAAATCTCCATTTCCTGCAGATTTTGTTTCGCAGACCAGCATAATAATAAATTCCTTTTTTCCACACGCATATTACTTTGCGCTTCCTGAGATTTCCAATGGTATCGGAACTCAAGCGCGTGATAGGTTTGCGTCGATTGTGAGTGTTGAGGTTAGCAACACAAACCCGTGAAAAACAGTGCGAACAGCTGCTCAGCTTTATTTTTCAGCATCGTTGCCGTGAACACATTTCCAATTCCATTCCAGAAAGCGGTACCCTACTAAACTCATCGGCTGACTAACTGCTTTTCAAGCCAATATGACGGGAACCCAAAGTATCCAGACCTTCCCGTGCAAGTCTATTGAAGCATTTCTATACCAGTTTCCATACCTGGCTGGACCTAAGTGCATTAATAATCAATTGGTTGTCAGCCAAAATATGAACATTCCGCCTCTTTAGTTTGCTTGGAGGTTGTAGTGGGCATATATTTTCACCAGAACTATGCAAATGTGCATACGTATTAGTTAAAAATCCGTTTTTATTAGACCAATGGCCAATGTGTCCGCTCTGGCTCTTTTGGGGAACACATCAGTGAACCAAGTAATCAGCTGCTAGTTAAAGCCCTCACTGCCACGCTGTCTTAATTTGCCTTGTTGCTCTTTCAAAATCAAACGAATCAAAAGAAACCTCATTGTTATGCTATTCCTTAGTATCAGTGATTCATGATTCCACCTAAAAGGATTTTTGACCTTCCTTCGATTTAGAAAGCTCTCTACTTCACTGATACCCCCAGGCATTTTAAAGATTGCCCTCCATGTCTATATTTGTGAAGATGGCGAGATTTGACCCCAGAAGGACCTTCAAGTTTGCCGTTGGGCACACCCCTATTGCCTCAGTGATACACACCAGCTGGTTTCGGGAGTTTGCATAACTCCCTAATGTCCGGATGGCTCAAGTGGTTAGAGCGCTGGACTGTCGCCGCGGAAGGCCGCGGTTCAAAGCTCACTGGTGGCTGAGGGGTTTGTTATCGTGACTGAATGTCGGATGCCAGTTGACTCACCTGTAAATGAGTACCTAGCTCAAATCAGGGCAATAATCCCGGCCGAGCGCAATGCTGACCACACTGTCTCCTACCGTGTACTGTAGTGTACCGTTGCGGAATGAAATGTTTTAACAACCTGCAAAGCGCTGATGCAGTATGGATTGTTGTGCCAACGATTATTATTATTATAACTCCCAAGATGTCGTGCTGAGCTGAATTCTATCTATCCGCTCCAGATGAGTTTTTGATCTAGAGTAGTTTCCAAACATTTGACCACTGTTTTTTGTACAACCTCCATGCTATGTATTCTGATGGTTTTAAGTGGATTAATGCGCAGCCCACATTCCTGCACAAGATACTAATAATTCTGAATCAAGTTTGGACCACATTAGCAGTGATAGTACTCGACGCTGTGTACAATGGAGACTGGAATGCTCGAAATTATATTCATTCCGTAATAAGGCATTGCACTGACAACTGCAGTGTCAACTCCAGCATTTCGTATTTTGGAATTTGAAGACCTGTTCTTCTGTTAAGTCTGAAAATGTCGAACATTCCATATGAGGTATAAGGCATGTCAGGTTTATGCCTCAGTGTCCTGCCGATGATCCTTCTAATGGGACAAATCACGGACAATTTTAGCGCCTTAAGCTCCCCTACAGAGATTATTCCTTCTGACTTTGCTTTCCAATATTCGTTTAGTCGACCGACTTTAGGAAGTTGGCTTCTTACGGTAATTCCACAGCAAAGCTTGATACGGTGTTTTCCTTTAGTATTGTTGGCGCCAGATGGGACTACTTTTAAACAAATTAACCACGTGCTGATTGGACGCTGCCACTTCTCAGGCTTGATGAATGTCAGAATATATAGAGGGCCCAACATAAGCTCGGATCACTATCTCGTTAGCATAGTTGTCCGGGCTCGAATTACAACACTACCTGCAATCCTCTCTGGCAATGAGGTGAGAGTGAATACTGAAGCCATTCACAACACAATCCTCAGTAACACCTATAAGGGGGAAATGGATGTCTTGAAGATGAAGCATCAAAAAATGATCTTCACAACCACCTGGTGAACGTTACTATTGATACGCAAGAAAAGTCGGAATGACTGGTTCGACGACAAATGTAAGTTAGCAACGGAATGGATACCGAGTAATGTTGCATTCTCAAAGAACACGGGCACGCACAGAAACTTTACACAAACTCCGTCGAGCGGAGATTCCACTTCACAGACGGAAGGAGGAAGCCTGGGAGAACCAACAGGTCTGTGAACTCGAAAAGTACAGCGGGGAACTGCACCAAGCGCGAAAGTTTTACCAATAAGTCAGCAGGATGAAGCCCTGTATACCTCGATACTCATCCTGCCGGGACAAAGAGTGAAATCTGATTTCCGACAGAATGGGCATATTGGAGTGATGGGTTGAGTATTTTGATGAACTGCGAGTTAGAGGTCCCGCCAACCGAAGACGACGGACAAATCCTGCCACCACTAAGCGTAGAAGTCGCGAGAGGTCGATGGAATTACAACCGAATTGCCTAAATATGGAAGTGACCAATTACACCAAGGTTCATCAACTGATGCTCAAAGTGTAGGACAGCGAATTAATGCCTTATGGCATTATCTGTCCTTTATATACAAAGAGGCATACCACAAAGCAGTAATTATAGGAGTTGCTGAGTACCATCTATAAAATATTCTCCGCTATCGTGCTAGGCCGGATAGCCCCATACGCCGAGAACATCATTGGCTCAAACCAAAAAGGCTTCACTCAGGCAGATCAGCAACAGATCAGATTTTCTCTCTGCGGCAAGCCATGGAAAAACTGTTGGAATATAACCATCAGTTGCACCATCTTTTCATCGACTTTAAATCCACCTATGACAACATAGCAAGAGTAAAATCGTACGCGGTCATGAGAGAATTCGGTATCCCAACGAAATTGGTAAGACTGACCTTGACCAATGCACGAGGCCAGATAAAAACAGTAGGATCACTCTCGGGACCATTGAATATCAAAAACGGTCTAAGACAAGAGATGCCGAATCATGCGTCCTCTTCAACCTGGCCCTGGAGAAAGTGATTCGCGATCCAGACGTAAATGCGAGAGGCACAATCCTCTTCAAGTCCACAAAACTACGAGCCTACGCAGACGATATTGATATTATTGGAAAGAGGTGCAGTCTACCTTCATCCAGATCGAGCAGGCGGCGCAAGATCTTGGGCTGCACATTAATGAAGATAAGACGAAGTACATGTGGCAAACAACGAACCAACAACATCGAATCGCACTCTCAAAACGAAAACAACGAAGATAGGCGACTACAACTTTGAGACCGTTGGAAATCTCTCCTATCTAGGGTCGAAAATCACAACCGATAACCGTTATGAAGACAAAATCCGCGCTCGGTTGTTGGCTGTTAATAGAGCAGGTTACAAAAACTGTTTCGCTCGAAACGTCTCACCATAGGGACAAAGCTAATACTGTACAAGACTATGATCTTACCAGCGCTTATGTATTCCTCGGAAACCTGGGTGCTTAGCAAGAAAAATTGCAAATTCTGGTCGCGTTCGTAAGAAGAATCGTCCGAGGAACTTTTGGCACCCTACATGAAGGTGGGCGATTCCGTAGCCTATATAACGACGAAATCTATGAGCGATATCACGACCGTCTGGTTGTGGATGAAATCCGGCTCAACAGGTTGCGATGGGCAGGTCACTTAATCCGTATGGATGAAGATGATCCTATTATGATAGAAAAAAAAAGACGAGGCAGACTCTACTTCTGGAGATATCGAATTGGTGGGCTTTGGCGCAAAACCGGGTTGTCTTGTGTTCCTTATAAAGGTAGCCCTAGCCCAGATACCGGTTTTTGCGCCGTTGATGATGATGATTGTTGGTTTCCTCAAATTCAGGTGAAATTATTTTCATGGCTCTTGATAATCTTCTTCCAGAGCTGTTCTTTGTTGCCTTGCAGTTTCCAGAAAGTAAATGTCTATTTGTAAATACTGAAAATCTTAGATCTATGACATGAAGTGGAAGAAAGAAAAGATGATTAAGATTGCGAAAAAAATTCTTTTCGAGGGATATAAATACATGTGCGTGTTCCTACCGTCGCTAAGATAATAGCTTAAATATTTTTCGAACGCGTTCGACACTTGTTCGACAAAATTGCAGCGTTTTGAATCTTCTTGCATCAACAACATTATCACCCTTCGAATTATTCTGGAGCATGTGCTGCATCAATATACAATCTGAGAGTTGTGAAGTGTAAGGCGAAATCCGCCAAGATTGGACCTTGTTATCTATAACTTTTCTTCTCATTATCGATTCAACCCTTTTGGTTTGTCGGGAGGAGGGGCTCAATGATCGATGTCATTTTTCCTCAAGCAGATCGACTTCACTGATGATATCTGCTTGTTCTCTCATCGACTCGTAGAACTTGGCTAAATGATTCTGAGAAGAGCTGATGATGAATATTAACAAAAGAAAGCTGACTGTCAATGCACTCTTCTTATTTTCACAGAATATTAAGGGGTCGTCAAGTTTCCATATCTACCAGAACCTGGTCGATATACGAGCTGCATGCCAGAAGGCAGAAATAGCTCTGATAAAGAGCAACTCCAGAGCAAGTTATTTAAAGCGCTCTACTATATAATGGGTGAAGCGATATTTATTCCAACGTACTTTGTATCTTAGTATTTAAATCAATTCTCAAATATTCTTTAGAGAGTTCGTCATTCAGTTATATAACGGCCATTTACTTAAATTTAGCATTAGTACATTAGCTAAATAGGCTATAATATGGAATGAATACCCAGGATTGAACCGTCTATTCAATAGAAGATAATCTTTTCACAAATCACAACTGGCTTCGCTACTACCACTACACAAAACATTAATCAAATTTTACCCAAGATTTGCATATACTGAAAAAGTACGTTCACATCTATTTAAACCAGTCTACATTTTCACAGTACGAGTACAATGACCTTGCGAGTGGCTTATACATATGTAAATTCTCAAAATCTTGTAACAATGGAATGAATAAAAGGACAATAAACCCCTGAATTCATCAGCTGAAATACAAGTGGATAAAAGCTCCATTCACTTTTTGAAAGGAAACCCAAACCAGCAGCAATTTTCCACTGAACCCACTTCATAGTACCCCTACATACATATATCTCGTCAAATCCGTAACTTACTGTCGATGCGAAGGATATCCATTTAGTGACAGACGTTGACATTGACGACGGACAAATAGGGAATTGGGTAAGCCACTAACAACATCAATTTTGGCGTTTCCGACACTGAAGTTGGCATAGATCAATCTTGCAGGACTGGAGTCTGACTATTGGATTCGGCGAATCACTTCCCTGGCAGTTTATTAATAGATAGGGTTACGGAACTCGAATGAAGCTTGCGTCATCAGATATGAATTGGAATAGTTCATATCGGGAATGGTATGAGTTACATAATTCAATTAGTCAATCGATGTCAGTCGAATAGACTGATTTCTAAAATATTTTTGCCTGCCTTAATAGACCGTATTTTATTCTATATCGAGTTTTTCTGTTAAATAACATTTATTAAAAGTCGGGTTACTGCCTGTCTATCTATCCGTCGGTCTGCTGTCACGCGCGTTTTCTTCGGAAACCGTTGCACAAACTTATATTAAATTTCGTTGCTGTATGCAAACTACATATGAAACCCTAGCCATTATTTTGTGTTGAGCTTAAGGGGAGGGCTCTGATTACTACTTAACGAAACAAGTCATGGCTTTGACCTAATTCCAGATAAGCGAAGTGTACTATATAAATATGCTTTTAATTTTTATTTTTTCTTTCCAAGGTTTTGTTGAAAAAAAGGGAAGGTCCAGAAAGGATCAGTTGCTTTAAGTACCCGTTCTCAGAAACTACACAACAGAAAAATCTGAGAAAATTATGATGATCCATGCACATTGTATCTAAGCCACAAAATACTCTGCGTTAAAATATCTGCTCAAATAAAGTTAATATCAGTATATTATTAAATTTTTAAAATTTATTGCGAATCCCCCTAAATTCCGTAAAACTTTGCAATATATGGAGCAAATCCTACTGTTAATAAAAAAAATATAATGGATCGAAGGTGCCCCTTACTCGTCAAATTACTACTCTCTGAGAGATAAAATGTCAGCATGACATTGAAGTGGATATTGGGTGCATTAAATGCATATACACTCCGCGCTATGTATAAATGGAGCCATCATGAGCCTCAATGTGCATAGGCAAAAGATCAACAAAGCCTTTCATACCTGAAGTGAAGAGGAAGTGGTTTCCGCCTTGTTTTTAAGGTTTTGTGTGAAGCAAAACCTTATTATAATAGAATCAGTTCGATGTCTGTCTGTCTATCAGACCCGATTTATTACACGGCTTATTAAACGGCTAAACCGTGTGAATGCCTGTACATCTAGCAAGTGGCACTATTCTGTATTGAATTGAAAGGGGACTACCTTCACATTCAAAATGAAGGTGCATTGTTTTCACAGAATATGACCATGTGGGGTATCAAATGAAAGGGCTCAATTCGCACTTTTCGAAACTGATTTCATATTTGATATCAGGTGAAATGCGTGATGAAAAAGTGTAAAGTGTTTTCAGAATCTATCAATCCGAAAAATCGGATAAAAATACAGTTGTGTATCTGAATGAAACCTACGACTCAAAATACATCCCGTTCCGATATCTGCACAAATAAAGTAAGTAGTAGTGTATTAGCATTTTGAAATTTTTGACAAATCCCGGGAAGTGGTATAAAGCATAAAAAGACATAAGTGTGTGAAGTTTAAAAGAATTCCAACTATTATTAACAAAATGATAGAAGATGAAGCTTTTTTGAATGATGTCATCATAACATATTAATTTGTCAATACCACAACAAAGTAAACTCATATTAATGGTGAGCCACAGGGGAAAAATTCGTTTTACGTTTTTATTAATTTATATGTTCATCCATCCATCAATTACTCGAAACAGACATTTGTATGAATTTATTTGCTTTGGGATAGTGCCTAATTCAGGTAGATATATTTGTACATTAAACCAGCAGTATTCAATATACGTTCCGCAGATGTACATATGTATGCTTTTGTGCACGAAGTAAATCGGAAATATGTGTGTATATGTATGTATACGTGCACACATAATATTCGGTAATAGGCACTGTTTATTTGTTTAGGGTGAGCATAATATCTACGTCTGAAATATGTACGTATATCTTTTAGTTTGAAAAAAATGTGAAGGAATATTTTGGGTCCGTAGCCATATACGAATGGAAAAATGTGCGTTTCTCACATAAGATGGAAACAGAACCTTTATACTCGAAGCAACAGCTTCCTGTTTTCCAACTTGTCTTTTTATGGTGGAAAATCTTAGAAATCCGAGATAGAGGTAGAGCGGGCACAAGTGAGATTCAGACCCCCTAAAAAATACCCCCGTCTGTCCAGACTCGCAGAACCATCATTTAGGTGTTTTTAGACACTCGTCCTTCTGCTCCCTTCTGCTTTTTTCCGCCTTTCCTCTTTCAGAAAATCCTGCTGTATTTTTATGATTGCGGAGGAAACCATAAGCCATATTTACTTCGACCTCAGCATCTCCACAACTATATTCTCTGGGTTCACGCTCTTGTTCAGATTCCTCCTCCTCGTTGCATACCCGGGCCAGTAAAATATTACATCACTCGGTATAACACCGAATCTACGACAATTCGTTGAATCATCCAACTCAATGTGCAATATGGTAGTTGGTCTTTTCATGTTTCCGCTCAAGTGGCATCCTAATGTTGGGAATAAGCTTGTGCTTCCACCGACCCTTTGAATGCTCGTCCCATCTGTGTTGCCAATGATCCATTAGACTCTTTTCTTACCGAATGCCTGCGTTCCGTGTGCCTCCCATACATTTTGCATGACTCATCTTTTTCGCCAGAATGTCCACAGGGATCATCCCCGCTCGTGGTGGCATTGGCTACCTTTTGACATTTGTACCGTGCTCCTTAAAGCTCAGTTTGGCTTCATCAATCAACCAGTCTCCGACTTCAACTTTCACAGTATTCTCATTTCTACGGTTTGTTATTAAGACTGCTACCGTTTTCTAGTCCGCGGCCCTTTCCAGCCAAACCTATCCCGTTCTCGCTATTTCCCCCGCACGGCCTCCACATCCCTTGGGCGTTTTTATGTAACAACCACAACAAGATGATCTGCAAAGCCGACAATCACAGGACGGGAAGACTAAGCACCCCATTGTACATAACATTTTACAACAGGGAATCTGTTGTTACAATGTCCCTCATCCGTCTCGTTTCTCTCGAGTTTAGATCCTTAACAACAAGGACTCCCGTTTCTAAAAAATCTATTTTTAGTTGTACTTTTTCTAAGAAAGCTGATAGTCGATGGGATTGCCACATTTCCATTGCAAAAATGAATCCAATGAGCCTGTTTCTGCTCTCATTAGCTATATTTTTGGGACCAGCCCCTTATCGATCTTTGGTTTGAAGTCGCCGAACACTATCTTCATGGCGTTCGAAAACAGTAGATCAAATATTGACTTAATGCGACTACAGATTTAGTTTCTACTGAGTAAATTTTGTGTTCAATAGGAGAATACGCGTTGACTATTTAAAAATAACGTACCTTCAAAGATCAAAAACCTCGCGGCCAGTTTCGCCAAGAAATCTAAATCTGGTCAATTTTCATAGAGTACTTCCATAAAGCAGTACATAGAGCATTGGCAGCCTCTTCAAATTATTGAGAAAGTGGCGTATGCATCCGACTGAGGACCTTGGTTTAATTTTTCTTTATCTTCATATTATGCTTATTTTCCTCTTTCAACCCAGTACCATTTGCTCAAAGTCCATAGCTCGGTGTGAGAGCAATTAGATATCGTTAAAGAAATGAGGAACAGTGACATCATCCATTGATCTACACTCTCTAGCCAAGGCAGAGAAGACGGGTCGATAATAGAAAGAAACAAGTTGGGAAACCGGAAGCTTGACGCTTCAGGTATAAAAGGTTTTGTGTTTCCCTATGTGAGGAGCATAACGTAGTTCTCCATTGGCTTATAGCATTGACCCGAGATATTGAAATCGTTCAGTTCTGAGCAGGTTACTGCCATTGCCAGAACTCAGCGATTTAAGTATCTCGAAGGGCAGGTTACTGCCATTGCCAGAACTCAGCGATGTAAATATCTAGCGTCAACGCTATCAGTTAATGCAGAACTGCGTAATGAAATTGTTTCACGCATTAATGCAACCTGGATGAAGTGGCATTTCCAACTGGTGTTCTTTGTGATCAACATGTCAGCGCACGTCCCAAATCTAAAATTTACTGCAATGTCGTCCGTCTGCCACTCTCTATAGTTCTGAGTGTTGGCCGACTATAAAGGACAATGAACGGCGTCTTGCGGTAATGGGGACGAAGATGTTGCATTGCACTGGTGGCGTGACACGTTTTGATTACGTCTGAAATGAGAATATCCGCGATCGATATGGGTTTGCAACGATCGTGGAAAAACTGCAAGAGAGACGTTTTCGATGGTGTAGTCACGTAATTCACGCTAACGAGAATTCAACAACCAGTATTGATCAGAACATCGAAAGCAATGGTAAGCAACCAAAAAGCCGGCCAAAACAATGGTGGCTTGATACACTGGATGGGGATTTAAAGGTCTCGCGATTACATCCTGATGACGCATTTGATAAAATAAAATGACGAAACCGATCATCACGAGCCGACCCCGCTTGTGAACTGAAGGCTGAAGAAAAAGAGAAAGATGTGAGGAGCGACGAGTGCACGACAGCTCCGTGTAATATAGCTAAAAATTCCATTCCATTCCTCTATTTTCTACAAAGCGATTTAAATAAATCATCTGATGGAAAGCCCTGTGTTGATAATGGTCACCCTCATACGCTTCACGCTATTATTAGCGAATGAAAACAATTTAACCAGCATCAAATATAAACAAGTCGGAATACCGGAAGCTCGTGCTTCAGGTATAAAGGTTTTGTGTTCATCTTATGTAGGAAATTTCAACGCACAATTTTCTATCCGTATATAGCTACAAATCCACCATATTCCTTCATATTTTTCCAAACTACGAGACATACGTACATATCATATTACAGGCATAGATATTACGCTCAACCTAAACAAACAAACTGCCTATTTCCGAATACTGTACACATATATGCACGTATATAAATTGATCGTACCCATATTTCCGATTTACTTCTTATATCTATTTCAATTAGGCACTACCCGCAAAGTTCATTAACACGCATATATTATATACCTACATACACACATGTCTGGTTGACAAATAACTAAAAAACTAAAACAAAATAATTCTCTTTGTACCCAATTCAAAAGAACTCATTTCGTTATGGTATTGACGAATTGATATCTGATGATGACGTCATGCAGGTTGTAGAGTGCACGAAATTCACAAAAAAATGTGAAGTTTCACCCCGTATAACTTTGTAAGTAAGGGTTGGATTTTCTTCAAACTCGACCAAACTGTGCATTGTGTTCTTCATTACACGCATGCCAAATTTTGTACTTCTGGGATTAACATAAGGGGGGTGCCGGGTAAATTTCTAAAATGTGGAAATATACTATTATTAACTTTATTTGTACAGATATCGGAACCGGATATATTTTGAGGCCTAGATTTAGTAGAGATGCATCACTGTGATTTTTTTCAGATTTTTCAGTTGGAGAGGTTCTGAGAACGAGACCTGCTACACTTTTTGGGCGTTATATTTTGAGCCCTCACTCCCCTACGTTTCACCCAAACCCAAATATTGAACCAGTTTCGAGAAGTACTAATTGAGACCTTTCATTTGATACCCCACACGGCTACATTCTGTGAAAAAAAAATTTGGACCCTCCGTTCATATGTATGGAGACCCCCCCTTAAACTTAACACAAAATGGTGCCACTTACTGCATGTAAAGGGAACACCAGATTACATACTCTCATCAATTTTCGTGACAATCGGTCCAGCCGTTTCCGAATAAATCGGGTGTGACAGACAGACAAACAGACAGACAGACAGACAGACAGACGGACAGACGCACAGACGGACCTGTGAGGAGTGGCCAGATCTCCCATCAGGCGCGACCCCAGGTGGCGGATAGGGGCATACCTATTGATGTGTAAATATGTGTTCATGCACTTTTCTTTTCTGACTGTGCATGGGCTAGTGTTTGCTCATCTCTGGTGCGTGGACCAAAATGGCTATGGGAAGGACACCCAGAAAATAAAACCAACATGGACGAATTGAGAAGGAGTAAAGTTACGGTGCAGGGGCTCGGAACCCCAGTACCGGCGGCTTTTGGGAGTGAGCAAGCGGGCTCCCGGCCGTCGATATCCCTCGACCGCAGTGCCTCGGTGGTGGACAACTTGGCCACCGTTGCATCTAATACTACAAGTGTTTTAGATTTGGAGAAGGAGGTGTTCAAACGAAGCACGACTCTGCCAAGAACACCAATTGCAAAGGCAAAGAATGATGGACTGAAAGAAGATAGCTGGCCAAAAAAGGCGATTTCGACACCCATCGGATCTGATCAAGAGGTACTCCAGCAGCACCAAATAGATCCATTCAGGAGAAGCTCATCAATTTTACGATCTCCTCCAATATCAAAGCCGGCAAAAGAGAAAGCTCATGGGAGCTCAGCAATTAAAAAATGTGAAGGAGCCAGTAAAAGGAGTAGTCTGGCCAGGACTCACCGAGAACAGAGCCCTGACCCAGAAGAACTACCTTTTATGCAGCTTGGGACTAAAATAGTTGAGCTGTCCGAATTCATCAAGGACAAGCACAACGTGCACCAAGCCATCAAGAACATGGTGAGAGCCATCAGGGTGCTTTACAGTAGGTCCCAGGAAGAAGTAACAAAGCCTAAAGAAAAGCCGGACATTCCAGCCTCAACAGTGTCACAGGCGACCCAAGTGACACCAAAGCAGAAGGTCACCGATCCTCGATCAAGTAAGCGAGTGCGAGACAAAGAGGGCGAAGCTTTGGTGAATCAACAGGCACCAAAAAGGAAGAAAGGAGTCTCGACTAGTCCAACAAACGGAACTAAAAGTTCAGAAGGGCCCAAAGTGCCCAAAGTAGGAACGTCGGCTAGCGAAGCGAAACCGAGAGAAAATAAGAGCGGTGGTTGGACTAAGGTCGTGAACAAGAAAAGAGACAAGAAACCAAAGATGCGAATTCGCCCGGAGGCAATTGTAATCTCCAGCAAAGGACATCTAACGTATGCGGAGATACTAAAGAAGGTGAAATCTGACCCCGACCTAAAAGACCTAGGCGGAAATGTCAGCAAAATCCGGAGGACCCAGAAAGGGGATCTCATGTTTGAACTGAGAAAATCCAGCGTGGGGAAAACTGACGGCTTTCGTAACCAAGTTTTAAACTCACTTGGGGAAAATGTCGCGGTTCGTTCCCAAAAACATGAGATCTATATCCAGTGCAAGGATCTCGATGAGGTAACATCCAGAGAAGAGATCTGCACTGCCTTGAAGGAACAATTCAAGTTGGAGGAATTTGGGGAAGCATCTATCGTGAGCCTTAGAAAAGCTTATGGCGGTACTCAAACGGCCACACTGCGACTGCCAGTAGAGTCAGCGCAGAAGTTGTTGGCCGTGGGGAAGGTTCGGATTGGATGGGTTGTTTGCCGACTAAGGGAACAGATCTCTTTAAAAAGGTGCTTCAAATGCCTAATGTTTGGACACTTCGCGAAGGCATGCACTACCGGCATCGATCGGTCCGATCGATGTCGACGGTGTGGGGAAAAAGGACATATTGCCAAGGAGTGCAATAGAGACCCCAAATGCATTCTGTGCGAAGAAAAGGAGGGAAGGGATAACCGGCATATTGCCGGAAGTGGTAAATGCCCAGAATTTAGGAAGGCGTTAACTGCAGTGAAAAAATGAGGTTAATACAAATAAACCTAAATCATTGCAGGGTCGCACAAGATTTGCTTGCGCAGACCACTTACGAGTCCGCGATGGAGGTTGCTATCATTAGTGAACCGTACAGAAATCTTGACGGTGGTGTATGGGTCACAGATGCGAGTGGTGGAGCGGCGATATGGGCGTGCGGTCGTCAAGCCATACAATATAGTATGCGTCAGGCGGCTAGTGGCTTTGTGTGGGCGAAAATAAGCGGTATATTCGTATACAGCTGCTACGCTCCACCGAGCCTCACACTTCCTGAGTTTGAAGAATTGTTAGATGATCTTGTTCATGACGCAAGGGGACGAGGTCCAAAGGTGATAGCCGGTGACTTTAATGCGTGGGCTATCGAGTGGGGCAGCAAAGAGACTAATGCAAAGGGGCGGTGCTTATTAGAAGCATTTGCCCAGTTAGATGTAGTTCTGGCCAACGAAGGCAATGTAAACACTTATCGGAAGGGGGGAACTGGTTCAATTGTAGATCTGACTTTTGTCAGCCCTGCGCTGGCACGTGGCATGTCCTGGCAAGTTAGCGAGGACTTCACGTACAGCGACCACCAGGCGATCACCTTTGAACTAAGGACCGAGCCACAAGGCAGGAGACCCGCACCCCGGGAGCCGAAATCCAGAGGAACACCAGGATGGTCTGCAAAAGCGATGGATGAGCCGACATTCATGGAAGTGTCGCTAGACCTGCCTAGCAAAGCCGGCACGTCCACGGATAGAGCTCTCCATGTTACACAAAGCGTCTCCAAGGCATGTGACGCGTCGATGCCTAGGAGATGCTCATTCTACACTAGAAGACCCAATTATTGGTGGAATAGTGAACTTGCCAGTCTTCGATCGATTTGCCACAGAGCCAGACGAACGGCTCAGAGGGCAATAGGTAGGATCGATCAAAGGCAAAAGGAGTATGCCTATAGGGAAGCCCGCAAGAACCTCAAGCTCGCCATCCAGCGGAGTAAGAGGAAATGTTTCAAGGAGCTCTGTTTAGAAGCGGACATAAATCCGTGGGGTAGCGCCTATAAAATCGTGACAGGGCGATTCAGAGGCCGATCATCACCGCAGATCACGTGCCCTATGCTCTTGTTGAAAATAATCCAGGGGTTATTTCCCCAGCAGGAGCGGGGTACTAACACTTTCCAGCGTCCCCTGAATGTGACGCCGTTTCCACCAGTCACCAGGGACGAGCTGCTGGAGATCTGCAGTCGAATAGGCGACAGCAAAGCCCCGGGTCTGGACGGCATACCGAATAAGGCGCTCAAACTTGCCGTCAAATGTAGACCGGATATGTTCGCGGAGCTGTTCGAAGCGTGCATGTCCGAGGGTATCTTTCCAGCGACGTGGAAGCGGCAGAAGCTGGCGTTGCTGCCTAAGGCTGGCAAACCGCCAGGGGAACCGTCCTCCTATAGACCCATATGTCTTCTAGACACTATGGGAAAAATGTTGGAGCGGGTTATTTATAATAGACTGCTCCCAGTCGTCGAGAGCCAAGGCGGCCTTTCAGATAGGCAGTATGGGTTCCGCAAAGCCAGATCAACCATTGATGCCATCAAAATGGTTACTGGCTTGGCCGAAAATGCAATTCACGGAAGGGGTTCTACCAGCAAATATTGTGTGGTGGTCACCCTGGATGTGAGGAATGCTTTTAACTCGGCCAATTGGAACCTTATACGAAAGTCTCTGGCGACGATTGGTGTTCCCACCTACCTTGCCACTATCATAGATAGCTATTTGCACGAGCGAACATTGTGGTATAATACCGATGATGGACCCAAGGAGTACATTGTCTCGGCGGGTGTCCCACAGGGCTCTGTACTGGGCCCACTACTGTGGAACATCATGTACAATGATGTGCTTAACCTTCCGGTTCCGGAGGAGGCCACGGTGGTGGGTTACGCCGATGACATAGCACTGGTTGTGGTCGCAAAGCATCTCGAGGATGCTGAGTTGTACTCAAGCGAAGCAATCAGTGCTGTTAAGGCTTGGCTGGAAAGTGCTGGACTGGCACTCGCGGAGGAAAAGACGGAAGCGGTCCTCATCACTAAGCGCCGCAAAAGAAATTACGCCTGCGTCAGAATCGGGGATCGTATCATCACTTCCAAGCCGGCCATCAAATACTTGGGGGTGATGATAGACGGAAAACTCAATTTTAAGCAGCACATAGAGCATACTTGTAAAAAAGCATCCACCACGAGTATGGCTCTCGCAAGGATGATGCCGAACGTAGGAGGACCGCGGCATACTTGCAGGCTGCTCATAGCCAAGGTGGTGAGTTCTATCATGCTGTATGCAGTCCCAGTTTGGGGAAACGCGCTGCAGGTTTTAGGAAATGCATATAAACTGAGTAGGGTTTACAGAAGAACAGCCTTAAGGGTGTGTTCTGCCTTCAGGACCGTCTCAGACGATGCAGCGTTCATCATCTCGGGAATGATGCCAATTGACATCCTGGCAACCGAAATGATGAACATTTATAACACCAGGTCCATCTCTCCCTTATCGCAGGTGAAAAAAACCGAAAGAGAGAGATCCATAAGCAGGTGGCAACAGCGATGGAACCAGTCAGAAAAAGGTCGTTGGACTTACAGGTTGATCCCTTCTATCAGGGAGTGGCTGGAGAGAAAGCATGGGGAGATCAATTATAATCTCACCCAGTTTCTCACCGGCCATGGAGGATACCGTCAATACCTGTACAGGTTTAAATTGGACACCTCGCCGCATTGTCCAAACTGCGACGGGGTCCCGGAAGACCCAGCGCACGTATTCTTCCAATGTCCTAGGTTCGTGGAAGAAAGGAGGAACCTAGAGGAAACTCTAGGTGAAGTGCTATCACCGGAAAATTTTGTCCGGAGAATGGTAGCTTGCCAGGAAGACTGGGATGCGATCAATTTCATGATCGCAGTGATCCAGGAGAAACTGCGAAAAGCAGAAGAAGTGAGGAAGGCGCGGTTACGGACCCCGCGGGAAGACGGAAGGAGACCTAGCTAAAGTAAGCTAACTCCGCCCCGTGATGTAATACCTAAAGGTGGTTCCACGGGGTAGGGGGGGAGTCGGGGGTGGTTTTAGTGGGTAAAAATCCCACACGCTGGTGTGTCCAGACCAGTGTCTTTTGAAGATTTCCACCTCCTCAAAAAAAAAAAAAAAAAAAAAAAAAAAAAAAAAAGACGCACAGACGGACAGACAGACATCGTCTCGATTCTAATAAGGTTTTGTTTCACACAAAACCTTAAAAAGGACTAGGGAGAATTAGATTCTTCTTGAATGGAGTTTTAATATGACACTCAAATTTCAATTATTCTCGTTAATTATGACGTCAGCATCTTATTTGTATGGCTTAGGATGCTATTAATTAGCACGAAATTGATAAGTTTGAACTGCTATAACTTTCCCACTAATAGTTGGATTTTCATGAAACCTGGCATGTGTATGCACGAGGCTGTCCTCTATGTCGGTGCAAAATTTAGTAGTAGTTAGGATGAACTTAAGGGTAGTTTTTTAGTCTATTTCTAAAAGTTGATAATATACTATTAGTAAATTTTTTGAGCAGATACCGGAATGGGACATCTCTCGAAGATTAGATTTCACATAAGTGTTTTACACAAAACCTTAAAAAGGGCTGCAAATAAATAGATTCTTCATAAATGTGACTTTAATATTCCACGCGAATGTCAATTATTGCCGGTAATTATGACGTCAGCATTTGATTTGCACGGCTTTGGAAGCAGTAAACTCGCGCGAAATTGCTAAGTTTGAACTGCTATAACTTTGGCCTTAATTGCCTGATTTGCATGAAATTTAGCACATATATACACAATATTGTCCCCTATGTTGGTACAAAATTCGGAAGTCCTAGGATGAATTTAAGGGGGGTTTTTCAGTAAATTTCTAAAAAGTAGTAATATACTATTAGTAAGTTTATTTGAGCAGATATCGGAATGGGACATATTTTGAGACCTAGATTTCATCTAGGCGCACCACCCTGATTTTTTCGGATTTTTGGGTTGGGTAGTTTCCGAAAATGAGTCCTGTCTCACTTCAAGTGCGTACATTTTGACTCCTTACTCACGCACTTCGCAATTTATGCCAAAACTAATGTTAGTTTCGGAAAGTACAAATCGGAACCTTTCGTTTGGTACCCTACACAACTATATCCGGCAAAAAAAAATGTTGAATCCCCCTTTTGCATGTATGGGGAGCCCCCCTTTAAACTCCACCTAAATTTATGTCACTCGCTGTATGCGTGGGATTTCATAGTTCCCATCTGTCCACCAAATTTCGTTCGGATCGGTTTAGCCGCTTTGGAAAAAAATACGTGTGACAGACAGACAGACAGACATTGAATCGATTTTAATAAGGTTTTGTGTAACACAAAATACAAATAAAAACAAAAATAACGCTAATAAAATGTAACACAGGCAGACTCCGCTTTAGATCACTATCATACGATGGATGCTCTAGTAATAGCTATTAGTTTCTTCAGAATGCCCTCCCTGTATAAGGCATTTCAGATACTGACTTTGGACCCTACTCAAGGCTTTCTCAAAATCTATTAAAAATAGATTAATTGGCAATTTAAGCTCACTGTTTGATAAAGAAATGTATTAATGTGACCAGAACAGGAGAATCCAGAACGGAAACCAGCCTCCGCTCTCTAATTAAGCCCTCGAGGTACCTTTGATGCATTCCTGACTGATTTCAGTTAGAAGAGTGCATATTGCCCTCCAGTGGTCGCAGTCGAGACAGACTTTCTTTCACCTAGTAGGAAAGATATCAGTTTCACAAGACTTTGTGAATTAGTTGGAGTAGCATGTCTACAGAGACTGCAAAAACTACACGGAACATTTCCGCAGGGACGCCGTCGAGATTGTTACCCTTACTCCGCTTGATGAAAGATAAAGAAAACTTTGGGTTTGGTGGGGTTCCGGGGGCGTAGTCAGTATCCGCTTGTTACAGTGTCTTGTCATATCATCGAGGAAAGGTGAGATTTTACCGGTTATTGCAAGATTCAGAATCATGGTGAAGTGCTGCATCCACTTCTCGAGCTGTTCACTATTGGGACGAGAAGCCTACGTTTATGTCCCACTAATTGAAAGGGTATTCTGATGAACTGCGCCACAATCAGAACGTCGTCAAATTGGAGGTCCCGCCAATTGAAGACGAAGAACAGACAATTAAATGGATTGTACTACTGGCATTCAAAGTCTTAGATTGCAGTACATTTGCATAAAGCGGCAACTTTAACCTATTATAACGTACTTAGAAATAATACGATTTCTACCCCACTTGGCTCAATATTTTACTCTATATTATTGCAAAAAATTTTGATTTTCGAATAAACTTAATGGGTAAGGGTAAGTCAATTTCTAACAAATGTTGTAACTATAAATATAGGACCCGGCAATTATTGATTTTATTTGAGTAAATATCATAAGGTAGGGTTCTTTGAGGGGTAGACACCGTGTGCCTGGGCAAACCTAGTTCCTGAAAACGGGTGTTTGAAGTAATTGATTCCTTTGAAACCCGTGCATTTCACCCTTCGTAACTGATAATAAAAGGATCACGTTTCTAAGCACTATCTACAAGATATTCTTTTCTGTAAATCATAGGAAAAAAATGCTAAAATATGGCCATCCACTCCACTATCTGTTCGACTTCAACGTCACCATCTAAATTAATAAGACTGACTAGGCTAACAGTGACCTATATGCGAGACAAAATAAAAATGTCAGGGTTACTCTGAAGACTTTACATAATCGCCGACGGTTTAAGACAAGCTGACGATCTTCCATGCATTCTTTTTAACGAGGCCTTGGGAAAAGCGGCGTTAATGTAACTGCGAGAGGCACTTTTATTTAAAAATCCACCCAAACTGACATAATGGAGATCTGAAGAGATCTGAGATTAGTGAAGGCAAGTCAAAATATATAAAGACGATGAAAATATCCAATAGCACTGGCCAAGTGAAAACAATAAAGATAGGAGAGCACGACTTTGAAACCGATGGAAACTTTTCCAATCTGAGGCCGAAAATCACAACTGTGGTAACTAGGACGATGAAATCCCCTCACGGTTGTTGGTAACTAATAGAGCCTATTTCAGCTTAGAAAAACTGTTCCGCATGAAACATTTTACCGCAGGGTCAAAGCACTTACCTTACTAGACAGTGTCCTCATGTACTCCTCCGAAACTTGTGTTCTTAGCCGCGTTCGACGAAATTTAGATGAGATACTACGACAGTTGGTTTTCCAGCCTAGCAAAGTCTATACGAGAAATATCCATGGTAAAACGAGTTAGGAAACCAGAAGCGCTTCAGGTATAAAAGGTTGTGTGTGTTCCTTATATAAAAATATTTGAGTGGATATTTATACCATTTGTACCCAGCACGTAATGTATAAGTATATATGATGCTAAAATACTTACTTTATCGTGATAATGACGCTCAAAGTCTTTTCCGCTGAAATGAGAATCTTAACCTGTTATAATTCTGTTGATAATAGTGTGATTTCTACCAGACCTGGTAGAATCATGCTTTATATTATAGTCTATATTGCCGCAAAACTTCATGCATCTAGGATGAATTTAAGGGGGTTTTACAATCAGTTACTAAAACTTAGTAGTATACTATTAATAACTCTATTTGAACAAATATCGGTATGAGAGATATTTCGGAGCCTAGACACCGTATAGTGGCAGCTTCAAAATTTTCAAGTGAGAGGGTTCTGAAAAAGGATCTGTAAAGTAAATAACAACTTTGCAGCCCCCGCCCTAACCCCTTCTCCATCAAATACAAGAACTGAGATCAGCTTTGAAAAATACTAACCGATACCTTTCATTGAATACCCCATGTGACCACATTGGCGGAAAAAAAAATGTTAACTCTCTTTAAGTTCCATTTATGACTGAGCGTCCACAATCCCCCCCAAATTTTTCGTCAATTGGTACAACCGTTTCTGAAAAAAGTGCGGGGACAGAGAGACAGACAGACAGCTAAACAGACAGTAAAATAATTTTTGTTTTACACATAACCTTTAAAAGAAGACGTGTCAGACGCTGCCTCAGATGGAACCAGTTGTTAGCGATATCTATTTAGATGACCGAAAAATTGAAATGTTTGAAGTTCCTTATTAAGGTAGGCATAAACAGAACACCCGTTATTGCCCCGTTGAAGATGATGGTGTATTCGTTACTCTAATTTTTTGGTGAGATTTAGATATCAAGTTCATACCAATGGAGCAGTTGATACCCTCGCTTTTGAATTCTATTCATTTGGAGGAAGCGACACCCTTAAGATTGAATCCACGCTCCGAATTTTGAGCAATCAACAAAAATTCATTTAAATATAGTACATTCGTAGTAAGAAACAAGTGGGAAAAAGGAAGCTAGAGGCTTGAAATATGAAAGGATTTGTGACAGTACCGTACATACATAGTTAAAAATTCAATTGCGCTCGATTTTTTAAGAGGCGTTTAGACAGATAATTTGAACTAAAAAGCCCTGTATTGATAATCAGGTTGGTAGTTAACCTCACACACTTCCCACTAAGAGTTCAACATTATTAGTAAATGTCAAGTGTGAAAGTAAACTCTTCATAAATGAAGCTTTAATATTTCAATCAAATGTCAATTATTCTCATTAATTATGACATCACCATCTTATTTGTATGGCTTCAAATGCAGCAAATTCGCACGAAATTGATAATTTTGAACTACCATAACTTTTATATTAATAGCCGGATTTCGGCAGTATCATGCACGATACCGTTTTCTAGTTTGCTGCAATTTAGTACTCCTAGGATGAACTTAAAAGGGGTTGTTTAGTCAATTTAGAAAAGTTGGTAACATACTAATAGTAGGTAGGCAGATATCGGAACGGGACATATTTTGAGCCCTAGATTTTTTGGTTGGGTAGTTTCCGAAAATTTATCCTACACATTTTCAATTTTTCCTCGCGCATTTTATAATTTGTGTCAAATATCAGTTTCAGGAAGTATTAATCGAGACCTTTCATTTGATACCCCACATGACAATATTCATGAAACAAATTACATTCCCCTTTAAACTGCACGTAAATTCATGGCACTTATTGTATGCGTAGGATTCCATAGTTACCATATGTCCACGTTTGGATCTGTGTAGCCGTTTCGGGGAAAAGTGCCTGTGACAGATAGACAAACAAACAGTGAATCGATTTTTATAAGGTTTTGTTTTGCACAAAGCCTTAAAAATGGAAAACAGAAATAAATTTAGTATATTGAAACATCCATATCCATAACATTTCTATTCGAAAGAGGATTTCGTTGGTGACCAATACAAGATATTATAAACACAATGTCTTAAAAGTTCTTCATAAAGGAAACATCCTTAATATGTTTAAATACACGAAATATACCCGATCTATCAAACTTCAAACAAACTGATAGACCAGTAACTTATTCCAAACTACTATTTTATTTTATAGTATGTATATATATTTCGGGAGCAACTTATCCCCTTCGTCAGTACAAAGCTGCTGAAAAGAAGTGCGGTTATACGGTTCAATTTATACTTAAACACTAGTTACCTAAATTACTTTTTTAATAAAAAAAAAGCACATTAAATTATTAACCTAATTACCTGTTAATTACCGCGGCCAGTCTTATTAATTTTGAGGGGCAATTACCGAAATCTGTGTTTAATAACCGCGTCACCTCTCCTCTCAAAATTTCTAGACTTTCCCAAGGGTCCAAGGTTGTCGCTCGGTTTGTATAACGCACAAATAGAACCGTATAATCGCAATTGTTTTCAGTAGCTTTGTACTGATGAAAGGGGTAAGTTGCTCCCGAAATATATATACGCTATAAAATAAAATTGTAGTTTGGAGTAAGTTACTGGTCTGTCAATTTTAGACTTAACTACAAATAGAAGACAATATCTAACCTCTTCAAACAAACAATTTACAATCCCCGATTTAACCAAGTTTCTCCGATTATAATAACAACCCACTAAGTAAATTGTGGATAGTATTATTCTAATTCAATTTTTCGGACATTTTTCCTTTCCAGAATGAAGAATGCAAAAGAACAAACAGCAAGCAACCAAGATTTCCTCCTCATCACCATAGACTGCACCCCACCAACTTGAAGGAACAATCATAACAGGGAAACTAAAGCGCTTTATAACTAATCAGCAAACTATTCACTCCCAACAAGATAAGGACCGAATGTCTCACGAAGAATGTGCTTTTCGGATACCAGACACAAAGTCTCCAGCACCAGATTTCAGTTCCAGCGCGAACAGTCAATCACGGGCTATATCCCTGCCGAGGATTAACAAAATCGCATCATTAACTCACAACACTGTCAACAGCATTTTGTCTTCGGAGTGGTTGTAAACAGTACATAACAGCATTGGTTGAAGTTTTAATGAGAGTTGTAAAGTTCTTTTCATTTTGGTGCGCTTTGAAACTTGTATACTTCCGCAAGTCCTTTTAATCCCATTTTAATTTGTTCCCCATTCAGTGCGGGGACGATGGAATACAAGCAGCTTCCGCGTCATTAAACGCTCCATTCTAAAGGCGTTGTACACAATAATTTCGCTAATGCGTTTAACGTCATCATCCAAAACAAATTACGATAAGGATTTGATTAATGCCGGAGATAATCAACTGTTCATAAATTTAAGCGCATTGTTGAGCTGCTGGTTAGGGTCCCTGCAATCCACCATTCCCGTTCAATGTGCAATATTTGTGCGGCAACTTTGAATGATTTCATGTTGCTTCCTATGCACATCCTTTAAACTCAACCAATTTCTTCGAAACGTTGTTCTTTTCTTGAAATGAATTATTTCTCTTCTTTCATAAAAATGTTATCGTTAATGAATTAAACTGGTGTGAAAGCCTTATATATAGTAATTATGCTTCGATTCACTCTATAATGAAGAAAAACAAATTCATCAAAATTCACTCAATCAAAAGAGAATCGTTATTATATTTTTATTCATTGTTCATAATTTAGTATAATATTTATGTACAATAACTAGATGCAACACTGTGTTCCACCGAAACAATGTGTAGTAATAAATTGCGATTTTGTAGTATTTTCTCCCCCGAAACAGCTTTCACATGATTAGTTGGTAATTTCCAAAATGCTCTGCTAAAACTCTTCAAACATATAAAATGACATATCTTCCGATGAGTAGCGAACTTATTTAACCACGTTTCCAAAATGTTTGAATGTTTGGTTCTGAAAATAAACGGGCACAAAATACATATCTCTTCAAAAATAAATTATCTTGAAAAATTACATAAATATACTTGTTATAAGTTAGTAATAGACAAAGCAGTAGCACCTAAAATTGCAAAACAATATTTCAATTTCAGCGAGTAACACAAGAATACAATACAAACATACATAAAGCTAACACTTATAGTTATTACTTAAATTGTACTGTAACATTGGTATTTATAGGATGATAAGATAGTATTAGACTTGAAGTAAAGGAGTCGTGTGCGTTTAAGGTTAAGGGACGAACTTAGATACCGATTGTATAAAAGGACAGAAAAAATATAAAATAACGCAAGCAATTCTTTGTCTTTTACTGCTACACTCTTTATCCAGGCATGGTACTATACGAATACTAGTGTTTTGTGTGCAAGGTATTGTTTTCCAGTTTGCTATTATTCTCCTAATTTCGGTTGTTGTGTCCTTTTTCTTTTCTTAAAAGGGACAATATAACAGCAAGGAACAAGTCGCAAAACTTCATAATGACGGGGTTTCAACCAAACTTTCCTCTATTATGCCCCATATTGTACTTTTAGTCTCATCCTAAAGGAGGTTTTCGCTAAAATTCCAAAATATTAGAATGTGTTATTATTAACTTTGTACGGATACCGGATTTTACAGCACCATGACAAGTGTTGGCAGACTATAAAATACAATGAACGGCATCTTGCGGTAATGGAGACGAAGATGTTGCGTTGGATTAGTGGCGTGACATGTTTTGATTACATCCGAAGTGAGGATATCCGCCATCGTCGATGGTATGGTCACGTAGTTCGTGCCAACGAGAATCCATTTGCCAATATTGGCAAAACATCGCAGTCGATGATAAACGACCAAAAGGCAGGCCGAAACAACGGTGGCTTGATACGCTGGATGGGGATTTAAAAGCCCCGAGATTGCACCAAGATCAGGCATTCGATAGAGCCAAATGGCGAAACCGATCACGACGAGCCGACCCGACTTGTAAATGGGACAACGGCTAAAGGAAAAGAAGAAAAAGATTCCAAGATCTCGCAAGGACGTCATCATATTTCCACAGCTCCCCAGGACTTCCCAAGGAGCTGCAATGACATTTTGGAAAACTTTGGGAAAATGTATAAATAAACATAAGTATAAATAAAGCTATAAAAAGAAAGTGAGTAACCAAAATACACAAAACATAAAAAGCAGATAAGATAAATCCCCCCCCCCCTTCAGCGCTTTTAAGGAAGAAGGGTCTATAAGGATATCTCGTATCTCTTTATAGACGGTACGTTCGTCAACCATGCATAAAATAATAAACCCTAAGTAGCACTATGAATTCAAATGTTTTTCAACTTTTCAACCAAAGTATGTAATAACTTACTGAAATTTCATTGTAGTTCGTTTTCTTATTATGAATGGTACGAATAAATATAAATGTTTCTATTTCTGCAATTGGATTGGAAAGTTCATCTTCCTATTTCCTTTAGCCCTAACGGTAAGTTAACCGAGTTCAACTGCATTTCACAAATCGAGAGTGAATTTAGTGGTTCAAGAAAAATCCTTCGGTTTTCAAGGTTTTGTGGAAGACAAAACCTTATCATAATCAGTTTACTGTCTGTCTACATATCCATCTGTCTGTCTGTCCGCCACATTCGTTTTCTCAGAAACAGTTACCCGAATTGATATCAAGTTTAGTTAAAGGCTGAGAAGTGCAGTGCAGTGACTAAAATTGTTCCACAATGAGCTTAAAGAGCTCAGAACTCCATTTTGATGTGCGATCGTTCCGGCGACAGTCACAGACATACTTCGGGATCTTATGTCCCCAAGGTAATGTCCAGCTTGTGATCGGCCCGGCGGACGGACGCGGGGGAAATTGACCCAATCAACCACAGATCAAACGATTGTTGTGCACTTGACCCATCTTCCGCCCGGGACAGCATCTCACTCCCAGCTCGCAAGCATACATCGATCAAAAAATCTGCAATTGATTTCAAAGGACGGCGTCATAGAAGCACCAGCTCCAACAAATTTTTCATTGACCGCGAATTGCCACCAACACTAATTAACACTCAGTTAGAATGATGACAGCCATCAAATACAAATCACTCCACCCGCAGAATCGTGGACGCAGAAGTCGACTGTTTTTGAGGTTTTGTGTGAAACAAATCCATAACCATCCAACCGACCATATTAAAATCGGTTCGATAACTATCTGTGCGTAGCACTGTCCGTCTATCTGCCTGCCTGTCTATCCGTGTGTCACACCTGAATTACTCGTGAACAACTGAACTGATTGTTATGAAATTTGATGGGGAGGTGTGGTCTGTGTGTCCCCTTTACATTCAGCCAATAACGCAATTTTGTCTCTAGCCTGAAAGGGGGCTTCCCATACATGCAAATGGGTGTGTGATTTTTTTCTGACTGAATATAGTTATGCGGGGTATGAAATAAAAAGGCTCGATTAGTACTTTCAAAACTGACTTATTGCTAATATTGGGTGAATCCTTGTGTGTTTTACGTGGGTACCTGTCGTGGAGACCTAATCCCACGGTCCTCTACGGACACGGATTGATTTTGTGATCACAATCAGAGCCCCACTGTGACAAGCAACAACGGTACCAGTCTATACCAAGTGCATGGCTTCTGATAATATTGAGTGAACCATCATCATCATCAACGGCGCAACAACCGATATCCTCTCTAGGCCTGCCTTAATAAGGAACTCCAGACATCCCGGTTTTGCGCCGAAGTCCACAAATTCGATATCAATAAAAGCTGTCTGGCGTCCTGACCTACGCCATCGCTCCATCTCAGGTAGGGTTTGCCTCGTCTTCTTTTTCTACAATAGATATTGCCCTTATAGACTTTCCGGGCTGTTCCATCCTCATCCATACGGATTAAGTGACCCGCCCACCGTAACCTATTAAGCCGGATTTTATCCACTACCTGACGACCATGGTATCGCTCATAGATTTCGTCGTTATGTAGACTACGGAATCGTCCATCCTCTTGTAGGGGGCCAAAAAGTCTTCGGAGGATTCTTCTCCCGACCGCGGGCAAGAGTTCACAATTCTTCTTGCTAAGACCCCAAGTCTCCGAGGAATACATGAGGACTGGCAAGATCATTGTCTTGTACAGTAAAAGTTTTGACCCTATGGTGAGACGTTTCGAGCAAACAGTCTTTGTAAGCTGAAATAGACTCTGTTGGCTGACAACTCGCGCCGTCTGCTCGATCTGGATGAAGGCGGTCTGATATCGTCAGCATATGCCAGTAGTTGGGTGGACTTAAAGAGGATCGTACCCCTCGCATTTACTTCGGCATCACGGACTACTTCCTCGAGGGCCAGGTCAAAGAGGTCGCATGATAGGGCATCCCTTGTCGTAGACCGTTGTTGATGTCGAATGGTCTTGAGAGTGATCCTGCTGCTTTTATCTGGTTTCGCACATTGGTCAGGGTCAGGCTAGTCAATCTTATTAATTTCTTCGGGATACCGAATTCTCTCATGGCCGTGTACAGTTTAACCCTGGCTATGCTATCATAGGCGGCTTTAAAGTCGATGAACAGATGGTGCAACTGTTGTCCATATTCCAGCAATTTCTCCATCGCTTGCCGAAGAGGGAAAATCTGATTTTTTTGCTGATTTGCCTGGAGTGAAGCTTCTTTGGTATGGAACAATGATGTTCTGAGCGTTTGGGGCTATGCGGCCTAGCAAGATAGCGGAGAATATTTTATAGATGATACTCAACAACCTGATACCTCTATAATTGCTGCACTGTGGGATATTTCCCTTTTTGTGTATGCGACACTTGGTGTAATTGGTCGCCTTCATATTTAACCAATTCGGCTGTAATTCCATCGACTCCTGGCGACTTATGATTTTATAGCAAATGAATTGCACGGACTGTTTCTCCTATACTTGGTGGTGGCAGCATTTGTCCGTCGCCTTCAGTTGGCGGCACCTCCAACTCGCCGATGTTCTGGTTGTTCATCAAGGTACTCAACCCATCGCTCCAATATGCCCATTCTGTCGGAAATCAGATTTCCCTCTTTATCTCGGCAGGATGAACATCGATATATGTAAGGCTTCATCCTGCTGACTTGTTGGTAAAACTGCCGGCGCTGGTGCGGTTGTTCCCTGTACTTCTCTAGTTCACAGACTTGTTGCTTCTCCCAGGCTTCCTTTTTCCGTCTGTTAAGTCACTTCTCCGCTCGACGGAGTTCTTGATAAGTCTCCGCGCATGCCTGCGTTCTTTACGAATGCAATATTACTCGGTATGCAGCATTTTTCCGTTGCATTGCTAGCTTACATTTATCAGGGGTGTTCAGTTTAGTCTACAGTTCTAACGCGCGCGTGGAGCCGTGAAACAATTGCCGAAATCGAAAAGGAGCATCCACGACAAATCAAATCCTCGTTACATGATTCTACTGCGTCAGATGCTTTGTCTCACAAGCGCGCGAGGTTCCTGCCCTTTCTTAACATCCTCAGGCCATGATTTTGGAGGATGTCCCTTGTTGTAGTAAAGTTCTTACGAGATTAGGGAGGAAAAGGAAAGTGGTTAGTCCTCAAATTGAAGAGAGAACTAGTTCATATTAATTATTATATACATGAAAAAAAATAACGAAATTGTCATGCAATTTTCTTAAGAAATAATATAAGTAAAAGAACCAGTATAGGCAAATTCAAAAAAAAAACATTCTAATGGGAAAATAAAATAATAGTTTGCAAATGAGGGTCAAAAAAATAAATAAATAAAATAAAACTCCGCCGTAGCCGGTCCCAAGATTAGTCGTGCAAGGAAGAGGGGTAGCTAGCTTCAGTCTGAATGGTACACGCGACCGCAGCATCTCAGGGGGTAGGTGAGAAAAGTTCAGGAACTGCGGTCTTGCAGAACACTCACTGAGGAAACTATCACCAGACGTGGCAGTTAGGTATAAAATGCAAACCCAAAAATGAGGAGAAGGGGCAACTTGAGGTCCGGTACGGATAACGCCCGGGAGTCTGACTTGGTGACTGGGTCGGGCTCCCAGGCTAGTAGAGGGGCAATTCGACGTGTAGGCGCCACGATGACCAGGAGCATTGCTTCGACTGTTGCAGCTGTTTCGCCACAATCACTTCAACTGGTTCGCATAGGCAGCAGATGAAGTGAACTATGGAAATGAACTTCCCTATCATTTGCTTCTACTACGAAATAACGGCCGCGTATAATATCTCACCGCCCTTTGTTGAAGCAGAGATTGCCGCAATTCGCGTTCCGAACCTCAGGTTCCGAACCTCCAACAAATTCCAACAAGTCGGAATACCGGGAGCTCGCGCTTCAGGTATAAAGGTTTTATGTTCATCTTTCTAAGAAACTTCCATGGACATTTTTGTAGCCGTATATAGTACAAATCTAACATACTCCTTCATATTTTCAAACTACAAAAAATTCGTACATATTACAGACGTAGATATCTAATCTACTGTACGTATATATGGACATATACAGGGTACGGCAGCATAACTTCCTTTTTTCAAAACTCAATAAAAACTATTGTATGCATCGGAAAATATTTATTTATTTTTTATAATGTAGGTACATGTCTAAAGTTTTTATTTACATTGTTTTGAAGATCAAATCTGTTAGGCGACGTCCCCCATTCTCCATACATTGCGTAAACCGATTTCTGGCGTTTGTCATGACTCTTGTTAGCATAGCAGGTGTTATGTTGGCAATTTCTTCTTGGATGTTGGTCTTCAAATCTTGTAGGGTTCTTGGACGGTTCACATAAACACGGGATTTCAAAAAACCCCATAGAAAAAAATCACAAGGGGACAGATCAGGAGAGCGTGCCGGCCATTCCAAATCGCCTCTAATTGAGGTAAGGAGCTCTGGAAAGTGTTCCCTCAAAACTGCTGTTGCACCGTCTTGTTGGAACCAAGTGTCCCCCAAATCCAAATTTTCTAGCAGTGGGAAAAAAAATTCTGTAGCATGTTTACATACCGCTCCGAATTCACTGTCACTGTAACCTCATTTTCCTCAAAAAACCAGGGACCAATAATTCCAGCTGAGGAAATTGCACACCACACTGTGACTTTGGGTGAATGCAAAGGCTTTTGATGCAATTCTCGAGGGTTAGTGTCAGCCCAGTAGCGCATGTTTTGTTTGTTAACCGACCCACACAAATGCAAATGGGCTTCATCGCTAAAAAAAATAATAGCACCTTCGGGAATGACATCAAGAAGAAGCCCACACGCGTTCATCCGAGAATTGAAGTCACGTTCTGAAAGTTTCTGCACTATCGCCATCTTATAGGGATGAAAATGAAGATCATCACGAAGAATTCTTCTCTCAGAACGATCGGATAGTCCAAGGGCAGATGCGTGTTTGCGCGCAGAACGTCGTGGCGATCGCAACATTGACGCTCTCACTGCTTCAATGTTCTCAGGTGATCTAACGGGCCGAGGGACTCCAGTTCTTCTTTTTATCGCACTTGCAGTTTGTCTAAATGTAGTGACCCATGTAACAATTGATTTGCGGTCTGGGACGGGAGCCAACAGGGCTAAATTAAAGCGATTCCGAAATGCACGCTGTGTTGCAATAACCGAACATCCGCTTGAAAAGTAAACCTCAACAGCAAAGGCACGCTCCTCACTATTCCAACGCATGATGGTGACTGAACCCTATCGAGGGAAAACTTTACAGTATCTCCTTTTGAACGAGACCACTAGCGCTTCGCTATGACATCAACTAACTGAGTGGGGCGCATTTTAAAAAAGGAAGTTATGCTGCCGCACCCTGTATAAATTGATCGTAGCTATATTCCGGATTTACTTCGTGCACAAAAGCATATATATATTACTTATATTAAATACGGTTGGTTTAATGTACAAATATATCTATCTGAATTAGAAACAACCCACAAACTTCATTATCACGCATATACTATATATAATAACTACATACACACATGTCTGTATGGAGTCATTGGTATTTATATACAAATGAGTAAAAAACTAAAACAAAATAATTCTTTGCAACTCCATTCATATGAACTTATTTCGTTGTGGTATTGACTAATGGATATAAGTTTATGACGTCATACACGTTGTAGAATGCACGAAATTCTTAAAAATGGCAAAGTTTCTGCCCCGATAACTTAACACTACACCATCGTTTCATCTGAGGCAGGGTCTGCCTCGTCTTCTTTTTCTACCATAGATATTGCCCTTATAGACTTTTCGAGCTGGATCATCCTCATTCACACGGATTTTATTCACAACCAGATGGTCACAGTATCGCCCATCGATTTCGTCGTTATGTAGGCTACGGAATCGTCCGTCCTTATGTAGGAGGCCAACAATTTTTCGAAAGATTCTTTTCTCAATTTTTCTTGCTATAAACTGGCAAGACCATAGTCTTGAACAGCTTTGGTCCTATAGTGAGACTGTAGGTTGCCAATAACAATAATGTGCAATACGAGTAATTAATCAGATATAGAATTTTAAAAGATTTAAGTTGACTATGAATTTTAAGGATCAAGAACCAGTGGGTGGTAGGTTTGAAACGTAGCAAAATTTTGATTAATTGAAATCAAATGAATGATGAAAATTGTAAAATAAAGAAGGATAATTGAGAGAAAAAAATGTGAGGAATTTTGACCAGGGGAAGTGACATATTGGCCAGTGGAAAAGGCGAATGAATACCACTCCTACTGCTAACCCGCGGACACTACGGATTGGAAAATCGTGCATAGAGAGTTTCTCACGCAAAACCTTTATACCCGAAGCGCCAAGATTTCGGTATCCCGACTTGTTTTTCAATGTTAGGCACGAAATCCTTATTTGGGACGTTTTAATCGAAGTCGAAAAGTCGAAACGACATCGCTAATTCGAACACCCGGCACAACAAAATAAAAGGGAGGGTAAATCCTGGTACCAACCTGTTGTGTTAATTTCAAACTAGAGCCTTAAAACCAACCACAGTCAAGTTGTGTGGATGCCTTCCTTTCAGCTCAAATGGAGCACCTTCTCCGGGATATTCACCGTGAAGCACCCCAGTACATTTTCAGCTCTGCTTGTTATTTTATCCGACACGACATGTAAATTTTGCCAGAATTCTTCTTAGTTATTCTGAAAAGAATACCATGTAATTTAGCTATAATTTCGCATTTTCCCACAGATAACTCGCGTCTCATTCTTTTTACAAAGCGGTTATCCTTATTGTCGCGGTTATCTTTATTGTCGCGGTATGAAGAACTAATCAATTCCTGCTATTGTATTGACCATTTGGATCACCAAATCGTAAAACTATAAAAAATAAAACAAAGTTCTTGTATAAATAGGGTAAAATTCCTTTGCTGTGCATTTACTTTCTAGTAATGCATTCATGGGAATTACCAAGAATTCCTGTAATAACTGGGAACACAGAAAGTTTTGTAAAAATAAATAAATCATACTTTTTACTACAGAACCTCATTGTGTCTGTTTTCTTACAGTAATACCGTATATATATTTTGTAAGTGATTTTATTTGGCCACTCGGGTGTACTCACTTTCTTGCAAAAATGCATATATATGTACATAATGCGTTCGGGAAATTTTCCTAGTGTCCAGATTTCAATTTTGCCTAGGCATGTAGTTTTCTTTATAATTTGCTTTCGGGGCCGGTTTTTTTTCTGTGGTTTTTGTTAATTTTCTTCGGATTGTGATCCTGAATACAACTCTTTTTACTCACTTTTTGAACATTAATATACAGTGTGTCGAAAAAGTGTTCGTCTGCTTGCCTTTTCTGTGATTGAATTTCCCAGATTTTTTTGGAATGTTCCAGAGTAGCCACAATTTTGTATTTATTTAGCATTGCGTCCTTCGAGTCATTATCTGACTAAAAATGTAATCTGCAGATAAGCCCACAATTTCCACGTTTCTGCGCTTTATGAATTCATCCCATCGACATTAGGTTGATGTGCACTTAGGACTGGACAATTCTCAAAAAAAGTATTTTCAACTTTGGCCAAGCTCTGGTCAATAAGGCGGATTTGCCCTCAATATGATTTGTAGGCATGTCGTGTTCTGCGAATTATATAAAGGAGCACTTACCGTCTGCCAGCCGCTTCAGTCACTCTGCTACCAGGGCAAAGGTGAGGCAGCGTCTGACGATTTGTCTCTGTCCTGGTAAGAAACCGTCAAGCCGTCATCGCCTGCCATTTCTTCCATAGTTGTTTCTCGCTCCTTTATTCTCATATTCAACATGATCATCAACGGCGCAACAACGGGTATCCGGTCTAGGCCTGCCTTAATAAGGACTCCTGACATCCCGGTTTTGCGCCGAGGTCCACCAATTCGATATCCCTAAAAGCTGTCTGGCGTCCTGACCCACGCCATCGCTCCATCTTAAGCAGGGTCTGCCTCGTCTTCTTTTTCTACCATAGATATTGCCCCTATAGACTTTCCGGGTGGGATCATCCTCATCCGTACGGATTAAGTGACCCGCCCACCGTAACCTATTGAGCCGGATTTTATCCACAACCGGACGGGCATGGTATCGCTCATAGATGTCGTCATTGTGTAGGCTACGGAATCGTCCATCCTCATGTAGGGGCCAAAACTTCCTCAGAGGATTCTTCTCTCGAACGCTGTCAATTTTTCTTGCTAAGAACCCAAGTTTCCGAGAAATTCATGAGGACTGACAAGATCATAGTTTTGTACAGTAAGAGCTTTGACCCTATGGTGAGACGTTTCGAGCGGAACAGTCTTTGTAAGCTGAAATAGGCTCTGTTGGCTGATAACATCATCATTTCATCATCGCAGCTGTTATCGGTTGTGATTTTCGACCCTATATAGGAGAAATTGTCAACGGTCTCAAAGTTGTGTTCTCTTATCCTTATTCTTCCTGTTTGACCAGTGCGGTTTGATGTTGTTGGTTGATTCGTCTTCGGTGCTGACGTTGCCGCCATATATTTTGTTTTACCTTCATTGATGTGCCGCCCAAGATCTCGCCTCAATGGCTGCCTGCTCGATCTGGATGAAGGCAGTTTGTACGTCTCGGGTGGCTCTTCCCATGATGTCGATATCGCCAGTATAGGCCAGTAGTTGGGCGGACTTAAAGAGGAGCGTATCCCTTGCATTTACCTCAGCATCACGGATCACTTTCTCGAGAGCGAGGTTGAAGTGGACGCATGATATGGCATCCGCTTGTCGCAGCCCGTTGTTGATTCCGAATGGTGTTCAGATTGATCCTGCTGCTTTTATCTGGCCTCCCACATTGGTCAGGGTCAGCCTAGTCAGTCTTATTAATTTCGTCGGGATACCGAATTCTCTCATGGCCGTGTACAGTTCAACCCTGGCTATGCTATCATAGGCGGATTTAAAACCGATGAATAGATAGTGCAACTGTTGTCCATATTGCAAAAGTTTTTCCGTCCACATAGAAAATCTGATCTGTTGCTGATTTGCCTGGAGTGAACCCTCTTTGGTATGGGCCAGTGATGTTCTGGGCATATGGGGCTATCCGGCTTAGCAAGATAGTGGAGAATATCTTATAGATGGTACTCACCAACATAATACCTCTATAATTGCTGCACTGTGTGATATCTCCTTTTTTATGTATGAGACAGATAATGCCTCGCTGCCAATCGTCAGGTATTGATTCGCTGTCCCATACCTTGAGCACAAGTTGATGAACCACTTGGTGTAACTGGTCGCCCCCATATTTAACCAATTCGGCCGATGAATTGCAAGGACTGTTTCTCCTAAACTTGGTGGTGGCAGTATTTGTCCGTCGTCTTCAGTTCGCGGGATTCTCCAATTCGCCGATGTTCTGGTTGTTCAGTAGATCATCAAAGTACTCAACCCATCGCTCCAATATGCCTATTCCGTCGGAAATCAGATTTCCCTCTTTGTCTCGGCAGAATAAGCATCGAGGTGTATAACGCTTCATCCTGCTGACTTGTTGGTAAAACTTCCGCACCTGGTACGGTTGCTCCCTTTTTCCGTTTGTGAAGTCGCTTCACCGCTCGGCGGAGTTCGTGATAAGTCTCTGGGCGTGCCCGCATTTGGGAATGCAACATTACTCGGTAAGCGGCATTCTTCCGTTCCGTTGCTAGCTTACATTCATCGTCAAACCAGCCGTTCCGACTCCTTTTGCGGCTGGGACCAAGTATGCTTGTGGCCGTATCCATGATAACGTTCTTCAGGTGGTTGTGAAGATCATTTGTTGATGCTTCATCTCCAGGTCCTCTGTTCACTGCGGTTATTACGGCATCCATTTCCCTCTTATAGTTGTCGCGGAGGGCTGTGTTGTGGATGGCTTCAGTGTTCACTCTCACCTGATTGTCAGAGGGGATTCTAGGTGGTATTGTTATTCGAGCTCGGAGAACCATGCCAACGAGATAGTGATCCGAGTCTATATTGGCCCACCTATATATTCTGACATTCACCAAGGCTGAGAGGTGGCGGCGTTCGATCAACACGTGGTCAATTTGGTTGAAAGTGGTCCCGTCTGGAGAGGCCCACGTATGTTTGAGGAGCGCTTTCCGCGCAAACCAGGTACTTTTGAATAATTAATAAATTGAATAATCTGCAGTCCGTTATCATTTGTTTTTCCGTGTAAGCTGTCCTTCCCTACTTGGCTGTTAAAATCCTCAAGTATGATTTTAATATCATATCTGGGAAAGGCTTCGAGGGAAACCGGTCCTTGTCCATCGCATCTCTTGTAACGCAGTTATATCAGCCCTATATTAGGACAGGGTGTCGGCTAGCTGCTCATCTCTGTACAGGGAGCGCACCTTCCATGAGAAAATGCGCAAATCGTTGATCCGTTGTCGTTGCCGGGTCCGTCGTTTTAAAGTCCATCCTGTCCGAGGCTCCTTTCGTGGCTCCGTAACTTCACTTTTCCGTGTAGGGTTGTGAGCCCTACTCCACCCCCAACCTGGAGGACCAGTTGGTACAGTTTGTCCCGTTTTTAGGCGCGGGAGACTCGCCTTCATTCTTCTGTCTGCAGCTTTTCGTAACGAAAGAGCTCCCAGCGGTCACCACGTGGAGGTGGAGATAGGGTTTGGTAGTAGAGCTGTTGGTGTTGGTTCAGCAGGCATTTCGCAGGTTTTATGCTCCATCGTGGGTACCAATCCACGTTTCGCCCTGGGACCTATACTACCATTTGACCACTACTGAAATCCCTTAATTATTAACTTAACACGCTTGAAATCAATCGATTGCATCTTACCCTAAATAGACTAAAACGTGATGCCAACTCACTATTCACCCAAATGTTATGGTAAGTGCCGTTATCTGGTAATATTTTAAGAGAAAAACCATTGAGACGGATACTTTTCTGGTGCGTAATGATGATGTTTATTTTGTGTTTTTGTGTTTTCTTTCTGACAATTTTGTGAAGTGCTAATTTTTCATCTTATCTCTAAATAATAGATAATAAAGAAAAATTTGAGGCATGAACTGAATAGTGCCTTTTCTATTTCGTTATGAGAATTCTAACTTAATTACGGAAAAAGTAAGAATTCGAATCCTTTTTTGACACACTGTGTAATATTTTTTCGATGGTGGCTGGATCTCAATTTGGTTCACTATATGTGAAGAGGAAAAGTTAAAAGGTGAAAGATGCATATAACAAAATGTCCATGCTATTGTCACCAATGTAGATGGATGGCACGGTGCAGAGCAATCTTGAAAGCCAACTTTTCCCACGTGCTGAGTTGAGGAGTTCAAGCAGTGTGTTTACCTGCAGAATAGTGGTTCAAAGTTAAAGTTTTTTGTTGGTTTATCTTTTTAAATGAATGGCATGGCTTCTCAAGAATATTGTGTTAAAATTTAAAGTCAATCAGAGTAAAATTGACGAGGTTATGAATGTTTAAACGAATACGGTGATGAACATAGGAACGAATTTGTCGGGTTTTTTTTGAAACTTTACACTTTTGAAGCCCGTATACGCCATAACTCAAAATCTACTGTACTGAACATATAAATTTTGCACAATGCTTCTGCACGTAATTCTCCAGGTATCCCTGGAAGCTTTTTTGTTTTGTTTTGTTTTTAAATATTTACTAATTTTAAATTTGTTTAAATTAGCCGATTGTTTCCGATGTTTTCCGAAGCGCATCCGGAGATTCCTTCTTACTCGTTCAATTTTATCTTTTTTTGCAATTGAAATTTCGGGAAATATGCTTCGATTGTTTCATTATTATATGCAAGGGGGGTAATTTACGTCCCGAGAAAAAAAACCATCATTATTTATCATATTCCAATTTAATGAATAATCTTATCTACAATTTTCTAATTTTTATTGTTTTGTGTGAAACCAAACCTGGTTAAAATCGATTCAATATCTGTCTGTCTGTCTATTAGACCCGATTGACACCGAAATGACAGAACCTATTATCACGACATTTGGTGAGAACCAAATCTCTTTACATACATCAAATGGGGCCCTTTTGTCTTGAGTTTAAGGGGGCTTCCTATGCATGCGAAAGGGGATAAACATTTTTTTTCCGCTCAATATAGTGGTGTGCTTTACCAAATGAAAAGATTCAATTAGAACTTCTTCAAACTATATTTAATATCGGGTGGAAAATACATCAAAATGTAAGCACCAAAAATCTCACGTTTTCAGAAGCTATCCAATCGAAAAATCTGAAAAAAACTCACAATGATTCATCTATATGAAATCTAGGGCTCCAAAAATACATCCAATGCCGATATATCCCCAAATAGAGTTAATAATAACTTATTACCATATTTTAGGTACACATCCTAACAGTACAAAATCAACACCCAAGATAGATAGAACCTCATTCTGAAAAGTTTGAAGTAAATCCGGCTATTATTAACACAGGTATAGATGCCAGAAGTTTGCTAATTCAAGTGAATTTATTGCATTCTACGAAGTGTTTGACGCCATCAGCCAATAACGTGAACTCATATGAGCCGCGGATCACAAGGGTTTCCCTTTTAAGGTATTATAGAAAACAAAACCTTATTCAAATCTGTTTACTGTTTGCCCATCCATCTCTCTGTATTTTTGTTCAAAAGACACTGTCTCTGACATGCCAATATGTAGGATTTTTACCCGCTAACACTACAATTTTTCGGGGATAGCATTTCACCTAAAGTTTCCTCCTTTCTTCCACGAACCTCGGTCATTGGGAGCTTACTTGCGCAGATTCCTCCGCGGCTCCATTGCAGCTCGGACAATCAAGTGAGTTGTCCGATTTAAACCTAAACAAGCATTGACGGTATGCATGGCTGTTCTCTACAGCCACCCCCTGATGTTAGAGATCAACCTTGTGTGCCCAAAGACACTTGTTTGAGTGGTTCTATCGCTGTTGCCATCTGAGGATGATTCCGATAAAGGAGAAATGGACCTGATGTTATATTGAGATGACAAGATGTCATTCAGCCCAACTCCCGAAGTGAAGAACGCCGCATAAACTAACATGCCCCGAAGGCAGAACCTTCCGTTAGGGCTGCTACATTCGGAATTATGCTTGTCAGAGCCACACTGGCGGTGAATGCCTTTGCGCAAATATACTCCACGTGCTGCTTAAAGTTGATCTTTGCATCTATCATTACTATCAAGTATTTAATGGCCGGTTTCGAATTGATATGAATCCCAATTCTAATTCGAGTCAAGTTTTTCTCCCGGTGCTTGATGATGAGGTCCACTTTCTCCTCGGCGAGTCCAGCCCAGCGCTAGACAATTAAGTCTTAAGAGCACTGAGCTTTGCAACCACAACCAGTGCAATGTTGCCGGCGTATCCCACCACTTAGGGGCACCTCCGGAAGATTAAGAACATGGTGTTGTGCATGATGTTCTACAGTAGTGGACTCAGTACGAAGCCCTGTGTAGAGGTCCATCATCGGTGTTGTACCAGAGCGTTCGTCCTCGCAGGTAGCTGCGCGCGAGATAGGTGGAAACGCAATCGTTGCCAGGCACTTCTGTATAAGGCTCCAATTGGCCAAATTGAATGCATTTTCGAGGTCCATAAAATGCATTTCGGGTCAAGCTAGTAATCAATTTGATTGGCTCTGAACGACGGGAGTAATCAATTATAGATTACCCGCTCCAATATTTTTCCCATAGTGTCTAGAAGACATATGGATCTACACGATCTATACGAACTTAAGCAATAGTACCAACTTCTGGCCCATCCTTGCCGTAGGGAATATCCTCGCGAACATGTACACTTCGAACCACTCGGCGAATATGCCTGGTCTAGATTTCACGTCGAACTTAACGTCACTGCTCGGTATTCCATTCAGGTGCGGAGCTTTGTTGTCATCTATTCTGTAGCAGATCTCCAACAGTTCGCCTGTGGTTACTGCCAGAATTGCCGTTACATTCGGAGTTTTCTGAATAATGTTAGTCCCCTCCCCTGAGTCATTTTCAACAAGAGAGTATCACAACTCTATAGCTTCTCCCCCACGGGTTTACATCCGCCACAGAGCAAAGTCCCTAAAGCATTCCCGTTTGCTTCGCTGGATCGCCAGATTGAAATTTCTGCGGGCTTCCTTGTATGCATGCTCCTTTTACACCTGATTGACCCTACCTACCGCTGAGCCGTTCGTCTCGCACGATGGCTGGCTAATCAAAAAGCGGCCAGTTCGCTATTTCACCAGTAGTCGGGTCTTCTACTGGAGAGAAAGCACGGGGAGCTTTTTCCGTGAGACCGCCACCCATACTCCCATAAAGGTCCGCTAATTTAGTGCTTTTGCGGACCAGCCTGATGTGCCTCTCGACTTTGAGTATGATATTTGTCTACCGTTTTGCTGTCTTCTTAGTTCAAAGATAATAATAATAAAGATAATTCAACAAAGGTATATTATACATACATACACTTAGAGCTACTATATATACAGGGTGCGGCAGCATAACTTCCTTTTTTCAAAACTCAATAAAAACTATTGTATGTATCGGAAAATATTTATTTATTTTTTATAATGTAGGTACATGTCTAAAGTTTTTATTTACATTGTTTTGAAGATCAAATCTGTTAGGTGACGTCCCCCATTCTCCATACATTGCGTAAACCGATTTCTGGCGTTTGTCATGACTCTTGTTAGCATAGCAGGTGTTATGTTGGCAATTTCTTCTTGGATGTTGGTCTTCAAATCTTGTAGGGTTCTTGGACGGTTCACATAAACACGGGATTTCAAAAAACCCCATAGAAAAAAAACATAAGGGGACAGATCGGGAGAGCGTGCCGGCCGTTCCAAATCGCCTCTAATTGAGATAAGGCGCTCTGGAAAGTGTTCCCTCAAAACAGCCATCGATGCTCTTGAAGTGTGTGCTGTTGCACCGTCTTGTTGGAACCAAGTGTCCCCCAAATCCAAATTTTCTAGCCGTGGGAAAAAAAAATTCTGTAGCATGCTTACATACCGGTCCGAATTCACTGTCACTGTAACCTCATTTTCCTCAAAAAACCAGGGACCAATAATTCCAGCTGAGGAAATTGCACACCACACTGTGACTTTGGGTGAATGCAAAGGCTTTTGATGCAATTCTCGAGGGTTGGTGTCAGCCCAGTAGCGCATGTTTTGTTTGTTAACCGACCCACACAAATGCAAATGGGCTTCATCGTTAAAAAAAATAATAGCACCTTCGGGAATGACATCAAGAAGAAGCCCACACGCGTTCATCCGAGAATTGAAGTCACGTTCTGAAAGTTTCTACACTATCGCCATCTTATAGGGATGAAAATGAAGATCATCACGAAGAATTCTTCTCTCAGAACGATCGGATAGTCCAAGGGCAGATGCGTGTTTGCGCGCAGAACGTCGTGGCGATCGCAACATTGACGCTCTCACTGCTTCAATGTTCTCAGGTGATCTAACGGGCCGAGGGACTCCAGTTCTTCCTTTTGTCGCACTTGCAGTTTGTCTGAATGTAGTGACCCATGTAACAATTGATTTGCGGTCTGGGACGGGAGCCAACGGGGCTAAATTAAAGCGATTCCGAAATGCACGCTGTGTTGCAATAACCGAACATCCGCTTGAAACGTAAACCTTAACGGCAAAGGGACCCTGCTCACTATTCCAACGCATGATGGCGACTGAACCATGTCGGGGGAAAACTTTACAGTATCTCCTCTTGAACGAGACCACTAGCGCTCCGCTACGACATCAACTAACTGAGTGGCGCGCATTTTAAGAAAGGAAGTTATGCTGCCGTACCCTGTATAAGTGCAACCATCCTGTCGCCAAATATTCATCCATAAAAATCAGTTTTTTTATCAACTACTCAAACAGACATATATATTATTGTATGCCAATGAGGTTTACGGATAGTATTCAATTAAGAGAGATATGTATGTAAGGTAGTATCAGCAGTATCCAACTTGCGTACTTATACATAACTATATGTATTTACGCTTTTGTGCACGGAATAAATAGCAAATATTGATATCAGCGTTGCGCAAAAGTTAATTGCAACTAACAACCAAGGAATGAAATTAATTCATTCAAAAGTGCGATGCAACTAACAATTGAAAGTTCAATGGTTATTCGATAATGAGCAACTAATTTTTTGGATTTTTATTCGTATTCGAACAATTTCAGTTGATTGATGGTTAGTTGCATGGAAATCAATTAATTGCAAAACCAGTTAACTAACGAATTATTCAGTGGTTTTGATTGATAATAGTTGAATATGACTGGAAAGGTTTTGTGATTTTCTTATGAATTGTGTCTATGTAAGCATAGATATTTTGGGACTGAAAGATGTCAAATTTGGAACAATGTTGCTGTCGTTATTTCATACGTGAACAGGGCTGCCGCGTTTGCTCTTTTTAGATTTCTTTTATGTTAATGAGTGCGGATCCGGAATCGTTTTCGATAGAAGAGGTTGGGTCTACCGTTCTTGATTTTGGAGGCAATGTATGAAAATTGGAAAAAATTGTTGTTCAATCGTGGTTACGACTAATAAATTGTTAGTGGATCATGGCAATTAATAACTGCATTAATTATTAGTCGAATAATTACCTAACTAACAAATTAGTGAACTACTGTACAGCACTGATTGATAACGGTACATACGAGGAGTGTTCAAAAATAACGGGAATTTTGATTTTTTGAAAAAAATATTTATTTGTTCGTCTACATTAATGTTGTTGCCTTCAACACATCCCCATGAGATATTATGACTTGCGTCAGCGCTTCTTCCAATTGTCGAAAACTATTCACAAAGTCGATCTTTGGAACAGCTTTTAGCCTTTAGTCAAAACGACGGCTTTTTAAGGTTCTCATTATTTTTGGAAACAGAAAAAAGGCGCACGGAGTATCAGAATATGCAAGCTCAGTATTGTGTTCGGCCAAAAATTCACAAACAAGCAATGGAGTGTGAGCAGGTGTATTATCATGGTACAATAGCTATGATTTGTTTTGCCACAAATCCGATCGTTTTTTTCGGTTTGTTTCACGCAAACCGCGTTGAACTAGTAGGTAGTACCCCTTATTGACCGTTTGACCTCGTGGCACTATATATGTATGTTTTTTTTTGTGCGTAAACGGAGGTGGAAAATCTTAGAAAGACACGTCCGCCGCCCGAACGACGGAACAACAGCAGGCGCGTGTGGGATTCACACCCACTAAAAACCACCCCCGGTCTCTCCAGCCCCAGCCCCGCGGGACCACCATTGAGGTATTACTTCGCGAGGTAGGTTTGCTCTTAGGCACTCATCCTTCTCCTATTTGCAGCTTTCCTCCTTCTTTGTTCCTTCAGCAACTCCTCCTGCATTTGGATGATTGCGGAGCCAACCGCAAGCCACTTCTCCTCGGACTCCAGCATCTCAGTAACCAAGCTCTCCGGGGTCCCGCTATTGCCCAGCACCTGGTTTAAGCTCCTTCTCTCCATCGCAAATCGTGGGCAGAGAAACATCACATGCTCTGGATCCTCCGGTGTGCCATCGCATCTGGGACGGTTCGGAGAATCATCCAACCCAAAGCGGTGCAGATACTGCCTGTAGCAACCACCGTGTCCCGTGAGGAACTGGGTAATGTGGTAGTTGGTCTCCCCATGTTTTCGCTCAAGCCACACCCTAATGTTGGGAATGAGCCTGTGCGTCCACCGACCTTTCATAGACTCGTCCCATCTGCGTTGCCAGATATCAAGCGACTCTGACCTTGCCGCATTTCTACGCTGTGCATGCCCCTCCATATGTATGTATGTATGATGATGTATGATGCACTATGACATTAAAATCGAAGAATACATTGAGCATCACCCTCACGTTCGACCGCACTTGAAGACAATTTTTCTGTCTTGGCGATCCAGAATGCCTCCACTGGAACGATTGAACCTTAGTTTCTACGTCACATCTGTAAGCCCATGCTTCCTCACCTGTTATAACACGTTTCAATACTCATGGATCGTCGTTGACTTCAGTTAGTGCAGCCTGAGCAACTTCCATTTTGATCAAAATTCAACAATTTTCGGACAAATTTTGCTGCTACGAGTTTCATACTCAAAACACTCAAAAACAAGTCGGGAAACCGGGAGCTGAGCGCTTCAGGTATGAAAGGTTTTGTTTGCTTCTTCTGTGAGTATATTTGAGTGTAGAACTATGCCATTTGTACGTAGCCCATTATGTATATGCATTTAGCATTTCTGATTATCCACTTTAGTGTGATATTGATATTTAGTTGTTATAAATTTACAAGGTAAAGTCAACTTTGAGCTACTGTAACTTGGAGATAATGTGCTTCATATTATATTTTATACTACTACCAACTTTTATAAATCTGGGATAAACTTAAGGGGGGTTCTACTCGATTTGCCCAAAAATATGGTAATATACTATTATTAACTTAATTTGAACATATATCGGTATGGAGAGTATTTTGAGGCCTGGGCACCATATAGAGGCAGCTTCATGAATTTTTTTCAGATTTTTCGGTTGGGTAATTTCTGAGAATGGGTCCGTTAAAGAAATCATCATTTTCCACCCCTCCCACCCCCGCCTTTTTCACAAATCTCAAAATTACTGGACTGGTTTCGAAAAGTACTAATCGAGACCTTCCATTTGATACATGACTATATTCGGTGAAATTTTTACACCCCACTTTTACATGTATGAGGACCCCCCTAAATCTCAACGTAGGAGGGTATTACTCACTGCATGTCTACACAGTTCCCACCTTCTCACCAAATTTCGTGTGAATCGGTATAGCTGTTTCTGAGAAAAGTGCGTGTGACAGACAACCAAACAGACGGACGGACAGAGAGACAGACAGACATTGATCCCATTTTAATAAGGTTTTGTTTTGCAAACATGTAGTGCTACGTATAACTTACGCTGACACCCCGGGTTTGAATCCCACTGAAAGCGAAATATAAATTAAATTTTTTATTCGTCAAAAATTACAGCTTTTTACCTGCACAAACACCATGGAATGGAGTGCTACGGTAGGTAACTAGCTTGATTTGATTAGTAGATAGTAAAAAATGGAAGGTGAGTATAATCAACCCGGAGAAGACACTTCAGCCCGGACATTGGATGGTAACACAATATCCAGCCTGGTTCCCACTAGCAAGAGTGTCGGCGAGAAGACGCTACTGGTAAATATTGGAAGCGACCCGTTTAAGAGGAGCAGTAAAGTAATGCGATCCCCGACATCAAAGCTTGAAAATGATCACAAAATTAGCCAACGCGCCTCGATGAAGGATGCGTGCAGTGAGCCTGAGGGAATAACTAAGCGAGGGACGATGATGAAAAACTTTATGGAGTATGTAAATGCTCGACATAATGTCCATCACGCAAGTAAAGACCAGGTGCGTGCTATTAGAGATGCCTATCTTGAAGTACGAGAGGGACTAAAAGAAAGTAGTGAATGTAAGAAACAGGGAAACAGTCAACGCCTAGAGTGCTCCCATCTAGGGACAGCCCCTTCATTATTGAATAGAAAAACGCTCGGAAGAAATTACATGTGGCTATCATGAAAAATAAAAGCGAACACTTTAAGCGACTGTGTAATGGAGCTGACACGAACCCCTGGAGTGACGCATATAAAGCAATAATATCATAAGTTAAAGGCAAACGCTCCCCACCGATTTCTTGCCCTACTCTGCTTAATGAAATAGTAACGGATCTTTTATCACAGCGAAAAGGAGGTCTTCGAAGCTGCGGATAAAATTGTTGGGAATAAAGCACCTGGCTTAGATAGCATCCCCAACAAAGCTCTGAAGGCAGCAGTCAAAATAGCTCCAAATATGTTTACCGAGGCGTTCACCACATGCCTTAAAAAAGGAGCATTTCCTACACAATGGAAAAAGCAGGAATTAATTCTAGTCCCCAATCCAAACAAACCTTTGGGTGAAGCTTCTTCCTACAGGCCGATATGCCTTCTAAATAATACTGGCAAACTATTCGAACGAGTAATCTATAACAGATTAATTCGAATTGCCGAAAAGGATGGAAAATCCGAAAATCAGTTCGGTTTTCGAAAGAGGAGGCCCACAACGGATGCACTTATCCTAGTAGCTAACACAGCTAAAACCGTACTTGACGAGGGCAAATGTTGTGCAGTCATTACACTTGATCTGAAAAATGCCTTTAATCCCGCTTGATAAAGCAAGATACTTGAGTCCCTAATCAACTTAGACGTGGCGAAGTACCTGGTACGTATCGTTGCCGACTCACTAATCGATAGGATTCTGTACTGCGAATCAGATGAAGGAATGAAATCATACCAAACGACATGCAGAGTTCCACAAGGGTCTGTCCTAGAGCCACTCTTGTGGATTATTATGCATAACGGAGTACTGACCCTAAACCTTGGTTTCGCAGATGATATTGGTGTGACGGTTGTTGCACGTCTTCTCGATGAAGTCGAGGTTTATGCAAATGAAGCAATCTATGAGATTAAATCCTGGTTAGAGAATGCTGGTCTACAGCTTGCAGATCATAAGACGGAAGTAATACTTATCACCAAGCGAAGAAACTGCACTTCCATGAAGATCAAAGTAGGAACGCAAGCAATTCATTACAAGCCTGCATTTAAGTACTTAGGTGTAATGATTGACCAGAAGTTGAATTTCAGATTGCATGTGGAGGGTGGAGCAGCCAAGGCATATAACATCGGAGCGCTGGTTGCGAGAATGCTACCAAATATAGGTGGCCCAAGGCCAGCTGTCGACTCCTTATTTAGAAGGTGGTCAGTTCAATCCTACTGTATGCAGCCCCGGTATGAGCAGATGCACTGAAAAATTAAGCAAATAAGAGGAAGATTGCAGCGGCGTATCGCATAAGTGTATTCCGAACATGTTGCGCTTACAGAACGATATCCAATGAAGCAGCTTGCGTGATAGCAGGAATGGTCCCGATTGAGATTCTGGCGAAAGTAATACAACGACTTTACGATCGAACGTATCTCACTTCCTACCCGTCGGCAATAGTTCGCTCGAACTGAAACTGTCGCGGAATAGCAAGAGAAGTCACAAAATCATATGGGATATCCAGAAACGGATCGAGCGACCCCACGGCGAAGTAAGTTTCGACCTAACTCAATTCTTTAGCGGACACGGAGGCTATCGAGCATATCTGTATTGATTTGGGCGTGATGATATGATATGATATGATGATATTACCCAAAGTGCCCAAATATTGCAGAGAACGCAGAACACATCTTTTTTCATTGCCCCAGATTCGAAACCCAAAGGACCACATTAGAAGCTACAACCGGGGAGCACTTTACACCCGAAAATATAATGGAACTTATGGTGAAAGCAAAGGGGATATGGACCGAAGTCAAAAAAGTGATTGCAGCCATCGGAAAGAAGCTCAGGCAGGAAGAAGTCATCCGAAAGAATGAACGCGAGAGAAACAAGAATATTAAAACTTTAATATGTAAATATATCTTATAATAATAATCGTTGGAGCAACAGTCCAATTCGTTCAGGGACTTGAAGTGTATTAGAGCACTTTATTCAAGACCGAAACGGTACACTACAGGTCTACAGTACTCTATAGGAGGCAATGTGGTCATCATTGCGCTTGCCATTATTACCCTGATTTGACTCAGGTACTCATTCACAGCTGAGTCAGCTGGTATCCGACGTCAAAACACAATACAAATCCCACTGCCACTAGTGAAATTTGAACCGCGACCGTCGGGACCTTGTGTTCTAACCACTCAGCTATCTGGGCACAAATATGTCTTATAATTTGGAAATATATGAAGAAATGTTTTGAATTCTTAACTATGTACGAGTTGAAAAACGTGCATACAAAGTTCCTTACCTAAGATGAATACAAAATTGTTGTACCTCAAGCGCCCAGCTTCCGGCATTCCAACTTGTTCCTAGGAGGGACTGGCTTTCACCTTTATAAAACAAAAGGTGCAGCTTGAGTAACCATAGCTTTCAAAGGAAAGGGTAAAAGGGATTTAATCACAAATTTTCACGTAAATCCATATTAACCGGGGAATCTCGGGAGTAATATCGCATTTTCCGCCAGTGACTGAGTTATGTGGAACTTGATTAGCGCATTGGATTTATTGTCTACCATCTGACAATGGAGAGTTTTTAAAGAGATATTTCATGCGTATATATGTAAGTGTCATCAATGGAGAATGTATGGAGACAAAGTACATACATATTAACAGGAAATGCAACAGAATCAAATACAACTGTGTAAAAGAGAAAAGGGATATTACCAGCACTGCCAAACGACCGGAAAGTCAGAAAGTTACCTCAGATATTCACACCTCCTTTAAGGCTAACCGGCAAATAATTTAAGTGGGACTAGTGTTCTCAGTGAATGGTGATCTCCTGAATGGTTCGCCATCGCAGTAGCGTTTCTCTTTCCTCTTTTTTCAGGAGGATTTGTGGCTAAATTTGGGGGATAAATCATAGAACGCACGTACTAACATACTAATGTAAATTACGAAGTTCTCGAGCTCGAAAAAGTTTTGTTTGTCTTAAAAATCCCCACTCCATTATTTAAATTGATCAAGCAAACTCTCAATGTCACAGTTTTTCTGCCATTTTCGTTTATAGTAAAAATCAATAAACCACTTTTCTCTATGAAGAGCCCTCGACTTTAATTTAATTTCCACTTTAGAAGCGAAGTTTGAAGTGAGCCAGTCAGCAAGTAAATATTCTGGATGCAGTCGAAAAATGCAAACAAATTTGCGTGGTGAAGTTAATGAAATACAAATAGTGTGAAAAATTCCTACTATAATAAAAACACTATTAGCTGCCGATTATTCCTAGCATATCTGAGAAAATTGAAATGATTTCACTACACATTCGAAAATGGGGTATTGTACGGGCTTTATTGCTGGCGAGTTGTGATTCGTAACTAAACTCAACTAAGAAAGATCCTTTTATTGTATAATGTTGAAAGTGAAGAATTATGTTCATTTTACTGCATAAAATACTATTCTGAGAGTCATATCAGTCCCTCTGCGATGAGTTGGCCAATTTGAAAGCGAGAAGTAACATATGAGCATCAACACAATTATGTAAGTAAAGGTCATTATTATGGGATCGCAACATAACTGGAAGTGTAAGCCTAGTGGTCGAATATGCTGTTAATATGATGCTTGTTTTTAATGAGTGAGATTTGTGTATTTAACATAAATTTTATCAACGGTTTTCTAATTACCACTATCACCAAAGAATCTACTAAGAGTAAGCGTCATAACGTCAGGTGTCGAGAAATTGATCTAACGATTTATACTTTAGAAGCTATAGAGTTAATTAGGAACCCACGGATCATCATCATCATCATCAACGGATTTTATCCACAACCGGACGGTCATGGTATCGCTCACAGATTTCGTCGTTATGTGTTACGGAATCGTTCATCCTCATATAGGGGGCCAGAAATTCTTCGGAGGATTCTTCTCTTAAACGCGGCCAAGAGTTCGCAATTCTTCTTGCTAAGAACCCAAATCTCCGAGGAATACATGAGCACTGGCAAGACCTTGGTCTTGTAGAGTAAGAGTTTTGAACCTATGGTCAGACATTTCGAGTGGAACAGTTTTTGTAAGCTGAAATAGACTCTGTTGCCTGACGACAACCATACACGGACTTCATCATCGTAACTGTTATCGGTTGTGATTTTCGACCCTAGATAGGAGAAATTCTCAACGGTCTCAAAGTTGTATTCTCCTATCCTTGTTCTTCTTGTTTGACCAGTGCGGTTTGATGTTGTTGGTTGGTTGGTTTTCGATGCTGACGTTCCCACCATATATTTTCTTGCCTTCTTGCCTTTATTGATGTGCAGCCGAAGATCTCGCGCCGCCTGCTCGATCTGGATGAAGGCAGTTTGTATGTCTCGGGTGGTTCTTCCCATGATGTCGATATCGTCTCCATAGGCCAGTAGATGGGTGGACTTAAAGAGGATCGTACCTCTATCATTTACCTCAGCATCACGGACCAATTTCTCGAGGGCCAGGTTAAAGAGGGCGCATGTGGACCGTTGTTGATGTCGAATGGTCTTGAGAGTAATCCTGCTGCTTTTATCTGGCCTCCCACATTGGTCACGGTCTGCCTACTCAGTTTTATCAATTTCGTTGGGATTCAGTATTATCTCATGGTCATATACAGTTTTACCCTGGCAATGCTATCATTTTCTCTCTTCGGCAAGCAAAGGAAAAACTATGGGAAATATGGGCAACAGTTGCACCATCTATAATAATATAATAATTATAATAATCGTTGGCGCAACAATCCATATTGGATCAGGACCTTGAAGTGTGTTAGAGCACTTCATTCAAGACCGTAACGGTACACTAGGAGGCAATGTGGTCAGCATGCGCACCATCTATTCATCGACTTTAAAGCCGCCTATGATAGCATATCCAGGGTAAAACTGTACACGACTATGAGAGAATTTTGTATCCCGACGAAATTGATAAGACTGACAGGCAGACCTATGGAGACGATATCGACATCATGGGAAGAACCACCCGAGACATACAAACTGCCTTCACCCAGATCGAGCAGGCGGCGCGAGATCTTCGGCTGCACATCAATGAAGGCAAGAAGGCAAGAAAATATATGGTGGCAACGTCAGCATCGAAAACCAACCAACCAACAACATCAAACCGCACTGGTCAAACAAGAAGAACAAGGATAGGAGAATACAACTTTGAGGCCGTTGAGAATTTCTCCTATCTAGGGTTGAAAATTACAACCGATAACAGTTACGATGAGGAAATCCGCGCATCGTTGTTGTCAGCCAACAGAGCCTATTTCAGCTCACAAAAACTGTTCCGCTCGAAACGTCTCACCATAGGGTCAAAGTTCTTACTGTACAAGGCAATGATCTTGCCAGTCCTCATGTATTCCTCAGAGACTTGGGTTTTTAGCAAGAAGCATTGCGAAGTCTTGGCCGCGTTCGAGAGAAGAATCCTCCGAAGAATTTTTGGCCCTCTTCATGAGGATGGACTATTCCGTAGCCTACATAACGACGAAATCTATGAGCGATACCATGACCATCCGGTTGTGGATAAAATCCGGATCAGTAGGTTACGGTGGGCGGGTCACTTAATCCGTATGGATGAGGATGATCCCACCCGGAAAGCCTATAAGGGCAATATCTATGGTAGAAAAAGAAGACGAGGCAGACCCTGCCTAAGGTGGAGCGGTGGGGTAGTTCAGGACGCCGGACAGCTTTTAGGGATACCGAATTTGTGGACCTGGTGGCGCAAAATCGGGATGTCTGGAATTCCTTATTAAGGCGGGCCTAGATCAGATACCGGTTGTTGCGCCGTTGACGATGATGATGCCATCATAGGCGGCTTTAAAGTCGATGAATAGATGGTGGAACTGATGTCTATATTCCACCAGTTCCACCAGTGTTGCTAATTTGCTTGGAGTGAAGCCTCTTTGGTATTGGCCAATGATGTTCTGAGCGTATGCGGCTATCCGGCCTGCCAAGATAGCGGAGAATATCTTATAGAGGGAACTCAGCAACGTGATACCTCTATAATTGCTGCACTATGTGATATCTCCCTTTTTATGTATGAGACAGAAAATGCCTCGTTGCCAATCGTCAGGCATTGATTCACTGTCCCATACCTTGAGCACAAGTTGATGAACCACTTGGTGTAACTGGTCGCCTCCATATTTAACCAATTCGGCTGTAATTCCATCGGCTACTGGCGACTTATGGTTTTTAAGTCGATGAATTCCACGGACTGTTTCTCCTATACATGGTGTTGGTTGTATTTGTCCATCGTCTTCAGTTGGCGGGACCTCCAACTCGACGATGTTCTGGTTGTTCAGTAGCTCCTCAAAGTACTGAACCCATCACTCCAATATGCCCATTCTATCGGAAATCAGATTTCCCTCTTTGTCTCGGCAGGATGAGCATCGAGGTGCATAAGGCTTCATTCTGCTGACTTGTTGGTAAAACTTCAGCGCCTGCTGCGGTTGCTCCCTGTACTTTCCAAGTTCACAGACTTGTTGCTTCTCCCAGGCTTCCTTTTTCCGTCTGTGAAGTCGCTTCTCCGCTCGACGGAGTTCGTGATAAGTCACTGCGCGTGCCCGCGTTCTTTGAGAATGCAACATTACTCGGTATGCGGCATTCTTCCGTTCCGTTGCTAGCTTATATTCATCGTCAAACCAGCCGTTTCTACTCCTTTTGTGACCGGGGCCAAGTATGTTTGTGGCCGTATCAATGATAACGTTCTTCAGTTCTTCTTCAACGAGAGATTTTGCATTTTGGCCCAATTTGTAAAATTTTTATGATCCGTGGAAATCGTCGTGGAAATTTCCAATTTTCCTCAATTTGGGTGGCACCATCGTGGCGTCACTTTTCGCCATATCTCGCATTCCCGACGCCGTAGAGTGAGAGTTTTTGCATTTCCTGAATCCGGGCTGCCTCCCCGTTTGAATGAGGTATCGCACGAAGAAATTCCCTGTTTTTGCATTTTCCGCTATTTTTCAAAATTTTCACGACCCGGGGGTCGGTATAATATTCAATTTTCCTCGATTTTGGTCACACCGCCGAGGCATCCAATTTCCGCTATATCTGGCGTTCCCGACGCCGTAGAGTGAAAATTCTTGCATTTTCTGATTCCGTGCTGCCTCTCCGTTCCAACGAAAGATTTTGCAATTTGGCCAATTTTTCAAAATTTTTATGACCCGGTAGTTGTGGAAATTTCCTATTTTCTTCGATTTTGGTCACACCATCGGGGCGTCATTTTCCCCCATATCTCGCGTTCCCGACGCCGTAGAGTGAAAGTTCTTGCATTTTCTGAATTCGGGCTGCCTCCCCGTTCGGACAAGGTATCGCGCGAAGAAATCTCTCGGGGGTCGTGGACATTTTCAATTTTCCCCGATTTTAGTCACATAATCGGAGCGTCCATTTTCCGCTATGTCTCGCGTTCCCGACGCCGTAAAGTGAAAATTTTTGCATTTTCTCATTCCGTGCTGCCTCTCCGTTCCAACGAGGTATCGCGCGAAGAAATACCCCGATTTTGCATTTTGGCCCATTTTTCAAAATTTTTAGGACCCGGGGGTCGTGGATATTTTCAATTTTCCTCGATTTGGGCCACACCATCGAGGCAACGATTTTCCACCAAATCTCGCGTTACCAACGCAACAAAACGTACACAGCACAATAGGTTGCAATTTCACCAATTTCCTTTCCAGAAAACATGTGATTAGGAGTTATATTCCTAACACAAGCGTTGAGCCTTTTAATTGTGTTTTGTGTTTGTGCTCCGATGCACCTTTTTAGTCCATCGTCGGTGGTAAGATTTTCATAAATCTTTCTTAATAGAGGTTGAATTTCTTCATCTTGCGTTGGAGAGCGCAGAAAATTTTCCAACTGGTGGTAGCTTCAACAATTCGGTACTTACACCGTGAGTCGGACTCTTGCGGTAGAAAGTTGCCTAAATATCATTTCTTATATCTTCAATAAAGTTTGAATTTCTCCTAACAGCTAATTTGTAATATTTTGATAACTCCAGGATGACTTTATTTGTGTGTTAACTTTAAGTTTTACATTTTTTTGTCGTTTTTTTTTCCATCAGCGCCTTTTTGTTCACCTTCTAACAATTTCTTAGCCTTTTTCGTTTGTGTCAGTTATTTTTTAGCATCTTTTGCTCTTTTATAAATTCGCTTTTTAACGTGTGAAACACTCCTTCTTTTCTATGCTCGAAATATCACTATAGGGCTACATATCTTGTATCGATGAAAAAGTCTCCGATTTTCGAAATATAATATTCATAATAAACATACACTTGTACAGTTGTTTGAAACATTTCAGTCCGTCTGCCCGACTGTCTGTCTGTTACACGCATTTTCACGGAGACATTTATAGCGATTGGTGAAAAGGTAGGAACTGTGAACGCTCACGCATATAGTGCATTATATCCTTTTACGTTGAATTTAAGGGGAGTCCCGATATGAAAAGTCTCGATTAGTATTTTTGGAAGCTGGTCTTAGTTTTGACATTTGTTGAAAAGGGGTGTTTATAAAAGAAATATACAAAACATTTCATACCTGAAGCGTACACCTTCCGTTTTCCCGAATTGCATACATTACCGGCAGCTTCATTTTCATTTTGCTCTTCATCAACAGCTTTCCCGAAAACTAATGTAGCTACTGCATTTGATGCTATTCAAATATGGTTTACTATTGCATAGTAAGCAGCTGAATTATATCCTTTGCTAATATCCATCATTGTACAAAAGTTATTTATTCCCCAAGCCAACACCGAGTAGGGCCGGACCTCTGGAACGCTACATATGACCGTCTGCTTAAACTCGACATGCCAAAGGAGTCGCGCCTGGTCGGCTATGCAGATGATGTCGCAGCGCTTGTTGCTGGACGCACCGTCGAACAGGCGCAAAGCAGACTTGGCATATTGATGCGACGGGTAAGCGGATGGATGACTACTCATGGTTTCAACCTTGCACTGCACTTTCAACCGTGCACTGGAAAAAGCCGAAGTAGTCATCCTGACTAAAAAGAGAATTCCGACCCTGCGTCCCATATCGTTCGGCGAGTCGATAATCGAGTCAAAATCAGCGGTAAAGTACATCGGGTTGACTCTTGACTCAAAGATGAGCTTTTCTGAGCAAATCCAAGCAGCAGCGAACAAGGCTGCAGCTGGAGTTTCGGCGTTCAGTAGGCTAATGGCAAACATTGGGGGTCCTACGTCTAGTAGGCGACGTCTCCTGATGAGCCCAACGCAGTCCGTCCTGCTCTACGGCACAGAAGTATGGGCTGGCGCTCTTAACAAGAAGGTATGTCGTAAACGCCTTGCGCAAGTACAGAGACGGGGAGCTTTACGGGTGGCGTCTGCGTACCGCACTGTCTCTGAACCGGCCGTAATGGGGATCACGGGAGTGATCCCCGTTGCCCTTCTTGCTAGGGAGCGTCAGGCCATATACAAGCGCAAGGGAGATGATCCAAGGGAGGTGGTTGCTCGCGAAGAACGGCAACACACTCTAGACGAGTGGCAACTCTCTTGGCAAAATGAAACTAGAGGCAGATGGACTGCGCGGCTCATCGGTTTTCAGTCTTACCTGCACAAGATTGGAAAGGCGCGTTCTCCGGATTGTGTGTTTTGCAATGGAGTTGTGAACGACGCCCACCACACTTTTTTTTCTTGTGGAAGGTGGGATGGGGTTCATCAGCAGCTCTTTTTAGATACAGGGGATCTCTCTCCAGACAACATTGTCGAGGAGATGCTGAGGACTGCTGACAGGTGGAACCGTGTTGCCCATTACGTTCGGGCCCTTCTCGTTGCTAAGAAGGTAGAACTCGACCGGTGGAGGAGCCGGATGGCAGGGGGTTCCTTGACAGTTCCCTTCCTCCTCTCCCCTCCCGTTGGTGAAAGGAATTCCCTGATTTGAAGGCTCCGCAAGACGGGAGAGTTCGGGGACTAACCCGAAGTAATGGGACAAACGGTTCCAGGCTAGCTCTCTGACGATGAGGAGGTGTTTAGTTGGTAGTCCGACGACGTACCGAATCGGGAGTCCAACACTGTGTGCGTAAATGCATTCACCTACCCTACCCCAAAAAAGAAAAAAAAAAACACCGAGTAAACGCATCGCAAATACGCGATTTATCTCATACGAAGTTTGAATTGTTGAACTGCTTGGAATATGAGGAATATGGAATATAGTTTTACAGTTTTGCAAGTTAGTAATCTTAGAAAAAGTACGAAATTCATTATAACATACTGCAAATTGATTAGCGTTCACTTTTAATATAGAACTGTTTTTCGTAATTTTCTTAGCAGATGCACTAGTCACGTTTTTAAGGTTTAGTGTAAAAATTATTATTAAAATCGGTTTAGTTACTATCTGTCCGTCTGTCTGTCTGTTACGCGCATTTTTCCCGAAGACGGTTACAACGGTTCACACCAAATTTGGTGAAAATGTGGGAACTACGAACGCTCACCCATACATCCCTCTACGACGATTTTAAGAGGAGGGTCCATAAATGCAAAGGGAGGGGTGTAGTAATTGGCTGCATAACTCCCCTTAAGTTCATCTTAGCACCATGAAATTTGGCAGCAACATAGAACATGATCCTACCAAGTTTGGTGGAAATCGCACTATTACTAACAAAGGTATAATAGGTCAAATTCAAAGCTTTGAATGTCAACATCACCCGAAAGTGACATAACAAATACACACACTCAAATGTCTTAATAAAATAAATAAATTTTTAAGAATTTATTTGAGCAGCGTTTCTGCCAGATTACCGATTACAACTTGTGGCATTAATTTGTGATTCTGACTTTGATACAATATTTTATGCTTACTCGAAAATACACATCCGGCGTGTGCTAGAAAGATATTTGACACAATGAACTTAGTTGCCGGAATTTGGAAAAGGTGCAATTTACAATGATTTTATGATTACTAAGGCGAAAAACGAATTGTAGGTAAATGCAAGATACATTTAGGTTGGTTGCCGTTATGGGGACATAACTTCTTCCCCCTTGGATTCTAGCGATGGCCAGATTAACCGCGTCCTAGTGGTTGAGTTGACAGAAACTATGGGTTTAACATCTCGTCGATTGATGAGCTTTGCGCTGCATCTCAGACTATTGATATGTAGAATGTGATGTTAAGGATGGAGATGATGGTAAGTAGTGTGTAGATGTCCTTTTGTTCTATCGGTATTGGCAGAGTTTCGTTGGGTTATCTCTTCATGAACTGGTATTGGAAATTATATTTATTTCATTCTAATGAAATAACTTCTTGGAGCTGTGGATTACATTGTTGATTGTAATTTCGCAATCCTTGAATTGGATGAGTAAACTTCCATTTAGCACTATGCGATCAGGTCCACAATGGTGTTAATTACTGTTGTTGGGGTGTTAATCAGAACTATATGGTTTGGCTCTGGCTCGAAGATTTCCATTTCGTTCTCCCAATTATAGAATTCGCAATGGGCCGGTTTGTTGTTTAACGGGTTTCCGATGCAAGTCGATTCGGTCGACTCATGGAGGTCAGCTGTTTGGTGACAATAATATGTACCCTCCATGTTTTCGCATCCGCTGTCGACATTTTGGATATGTTTGGAGTTCAAAAGGAGGTAGGGTTTGGCGGAGATGATTTTACTGTTTTCTAGTGGTAAGATTATATTTGTTCCATTTACATAAGTCTGGAGTTTCAATAATTCGTACATGTGCTCATTAGATGTTATATTGGGTTGGGGAAAAAGAAATGTCGTATTTTGTCAATAGATGACGACACTTAAACATATCTTGCGTTGTGCTTATCGCAACGGGTCATACTATACAGCGATTTGAAGACGACAATCTGTGCTACAAGTGCTGTGATCGTACTTTTCAGTCTCAAGTTGTAGCGCGTCAAAGATGTGCGGATCACGTATGACAACCTCAAGCGAAAAAGATCGTGGTCGAAGCGCGGCGAGCCGGCCCAAACCATCGCAAAGCGCGGATTGACGGCCAGGAAGGTGGGATTGGGAGGGAATTATCCACTATGAGCTGCTCAACTATGGCCAGACCCTCAATTCGGTCCTCTACAGTGAGCAACTCGACCGTTTGAAGCAGGCTATTGACCAGAAGCGGCCAGGATTGGTCAATAGGAATGGTGTTGTGTTCCACCAGGGCAACGCTCGGCCTCACACATCTTTGATGACCCGCCAGAAGTTACGGGAGCTCGGATGGGATGTCCTATCGCACCCACCGTATAGTCCGAACCTGGCATCAAGTGATTACCATCTCTTCCGGTCCATGCAAAACGCTCTTGGTGGTACTAACTTGGCCTCAAAAGAGACTTGCGAAAACTGGCTGTCTAATTTTTTTGCGAATAAGGAGGGGGAGGGGGGGTTTTATAAGGGGGGTGATAATGTACTTGTCTTCTAAATGGCAACAAGCTTGCGAACAATACGGCGCACATTTGACTTAAATCGTATAATTCTCAGTATGTTAAATAAAGCGTCAAATTTCGATCACAAATACGACATTCCTTTTCCCCAACCCGATAATTAGGAGTTAGTTTTCGAACATTAGTTGTATTTGGCCAAAATAATTACTTCCGATATTACGGTCAAATGATCGTTAAGAAGGTCAATATTGTAGTTAATTTGGTTTAGAAATTGGCTATATTTTCAATTGGTATTGTCTTGTTTAATTTTGTTTTGTGCCGTTTCTTGAATGTATTTGTGATATTTTCAAACCGTTTGGTCATTTGTTGATTTAGTTGTTTGCTTATTACATTTTCGTTATTTAGTATTTGATTAATTTTGGAATTAATTCATCTGAGCATGCATCTAAGTTTCCAATTATTGTTTTTATTATGATGCCTAATCCGTTTATAAGTCCTCTCCTATTTCTAGTTTTAGGCATTAACGATATTAGTTTATTGTTTATTTCTTTAAGTTTGGGTTTCGTTATTTCCAAAGTGCTACTAATTCTTTCATTCGTCCCAAGTGTGTCAAGTGTCTTTTGTATTTACTGGATACTGTCAGCATATTTGTCAAGCTGCACGATATGTACCAATTCGTTATAAGATGTAATAAGTCTAGCGGCTCCAAGTCTTATAGGTGACAACCCGTTCTTATTCGAGAGGTCCTGAACGTTCATTCTCTGCTCGTATGTTAGCATTATTTGTCTGGAATTAACGTTTCTTTTTTATTTTAGCTTTATGTATTTTTTGGTCTTTATCTGTAATTATTGTTACTAGGTTATTTTGTTTTACTTTATATTTACTAAATCTACGATTTAACTTATTTCTCCTACTCTCTTTTCTATATACTGTCGAATTCTCATTATATGTTTCTGAATTTTCTCCATTTTGGTTTAGTTTTCAAGGTTTTGTGTAAAAGCAAGGTGAGAACTGTGAACACTCACGCATACAGTGTGTCGCATGCTTTCACGTGGAACCGATACATGCAAAAGGGGGGTGTACATTTTTTTTTTCACCAAATATAGTCATGTGGGATATCAAATAAAAGGTCTTGGTTAGTACTTTTCGAAATTGGTCTTAGTTTTGACATTTGTTGGAAAGATGCGGAGTTCGGGGGGTTGAAAGTGGTCATTTATTCTACGGGACCATTCTCGAAAACTGCCTAAATGAAAAATCTAAAAAAATCAAGACCGCTATCCCTTCAAATAAAGCTAATAATAGTCAATATCACCCGAAAGTGGATGTTCTTACATAATATATGCGTATATTACGTGTTACGAACTAATGGGACATATTCACACTCAACTGTCATTATAAAAGAAATACCTGAAGCGTCCAACTTCCGGTTTCCCGTCTAGTTCTATTCTTTTGTTTGATTTTTTTTTCGAGTAGTGCTTTTATCTCTGGGTATAATTTGTGCGGTCGATAGTGTTATTAAACTTTTATGTCCTTCCGTAGAAGCGTTCGAACGGTGTGAGTTTGGTAGCCGAATGTATTGAGTTGTTATACGTTATGATAATTTAAGAATGTCTTCTGGATCTTTCTCTTTGTTTTTATTATTTATTATTCGGTAGGTTTCTGTGATTGTAGAATTGAGCCTTTCGACTGGAGCGTTGCTGCTCGTTTATTGGTATGAAGTTATATGGTGGTGAATGTCGTATTGCTTGCAGAAAGCCTCAAATAGGGTAAATGTAAACTCAGTACCTGATCCGTAACTACTGTTACTATATTTTTAGGAATACCATGAAACTATTTCGAGCCATGAGACGGTACGCTACAGCAAATTTGGAGAATTTGTCAATGATCGAAAGTACGCACTGTTTTTAAAGTTTTGTGTAAAAACAAAACCTTATTAAAATCCGTTTACCGTCTGTCTGTCTGTTCGTCACACGCATTTTTCTCGGAGACGGTTATAGCGATTGACACCAAATTTGGTAGAAAGGTGGGAACTGTGAACGCTCACGCATGCAATGAGTTACATCCTTTTGCGTTGAATTCAAGGGGCGTCCCCATACATGCAAAAGGGGGGTGTAAATTTTTTTTCATCAAAAATAGTCATGTGGGGTATCAAATTAAAGGTCTCGATTAGTACTTTTCGAAGCCGGTCTTAATTTTGACATTTGCTGGAAAGGTAGGGAGTGCGGGGGTTTGAGAGTGATCATTTCGTTCAGGGGACCATTCTCAAAAACTACCAAACCGAAAAATCTGAAAAAAATCAGGAGGCTGCCACTATATGGTGCCTAGCCTCCGAAACACCTTTCATACCGATATGTGTTCAAATAAAGTTAATGATAGTATATTGCTATAATTTTTTTGTAATTGGCTTGAAACCCCCCTTAAATTCAACCTAGCATCACAAAATAGTTTTGCAGTGATGTAGGCTATAATGTAGAGCATGATCCAGTTCGGTGCAAATCGCACTATTACTAACAAAGTTATAATACGTCAAAGTTGTTGCTTCTTTAAAAATTGAAGACTATCAATGTTAATATCACCCGAAAGTGGATAATCTCACATAATATATGCATATATTACGTGCTACGTACTAAGAAATACACAAAACCTTTCGTACCTGAAGCGTCCAGCTTCCGGTTTCCCGACTTGTTTTTATTGTGTATATATCTATGCGTATGACATCAAGGGGTTTATCTGGTATTTCAGGAGCCTGAAACTTAGGTTTCTGGGGTTTCGCTCGTACTTTAGTGTTTCGCATGTTTCGCAATTATTAATAATTTGGGTAATTTTAGTTTTCGGAAATGGGAAACAGTAACCTCTTTTGACGTGCGCCACAGTCTCAGTCGATGGTTATTGTTTATGTGGTACTTGTTGATCAAAGCATCCTGTTCATCCGACTCTCTAATTTCCTTTAAGATTTCTTGAGCTTGAAGGTGCCCGATTGGGAGAAATGTTTTGTATACACTTCCTGTAAAATTTTGAATATGTCACCTATAGTGAAGACAGCTGTTAGATGGTTAGGAAAAATTTCTATTAAGTTCGCTTCTGAATAAACTTGCATTTTGATAATTCGTCTCTCCTTGTTCTTAAAAGGCTTTTTTAGGGATGTTTGTGGTCTATTTGCAGATTTTTCTAAGATAATTTGGAGTGAAAATTCATTCAATGGTCGTTCCGAAATGAGAATACCTGTATTCATATCCTCATCGGCTGAATGTACTGTTGAGTGAGGAGGAGGACGAAACCTCTATGCACGTCCTGGGACAGTGTCCAGCACTTGTGCAAAGTAGGTCGATACATCTGGGAGAACACTTAATACCAGATGCAAAGCTGAAACTTCTGGAAGTGGGGAACATACTAAAGTTCCTAACGATTACTGGCCTGCTTGAGATACTATGATCAACAGGTACACTATAACCAGTAAAAGGGGCACAATAGTTCTTCAAGGACGCGGTGCGACTTTCCCTTAACAAAATAATAATAATAATGTACTGTTGAGCCTCTTGTAGTGTGTATGGAAGGATTTGCGTCTATTGGACTATTTTCGCTGATATTACCATCGGCTCTGATGTTAGTTTTCTTACTCCTACTCTCACCGATTTTAATTCTACTCAAGGCGTCGGCATTACTGTTTTGACTGCCTTTTTTATATATCACTTCATAGTCGAATTGCTCTAATTTTAACCTCCAACGAACAAGTCTGGAGTTGGGATCTTTGAGACTTAGCATCCAAGTTTGAAGTTTGTGGTCCGTGACGATTTTGAATCGTCGCCCGAACAAATAAGGACGGAAGTATTTGATGATGGCCAAAAGCTCCTTTTCAATTGTAGAGTAATTATGTAACTTCCGAATTGGAGAGGGTTCTGCTTGGGTAGCACACGGATAGGTTGGCCTCACGCAACCTCTGGAATACCGTCTTCAAATTCTCTATATGTTCTTGTAGGGAAGTTGAGTAGATCATAATATCATCCAAATAAACTAGGTAGATTGTTCCTTGCAGGTACGTTGTTCATGACCCTCTGGAAGGTCGAAGGAGCGTTTTTAAGTTCGAAAGGCATTCGCAAGTACTCATAATAACCGCCTTCTACAGTGAATGCCGTTTTTTGCACATCCCAGGATCCATTTCAATATGATGGAAACTACTAGCCAAATCTAGGGTTAAGAAGTACATTGATTTCCCAAGTTTGTCTAGGATGTCATTGGTGTTCGGTATTGGTTATTTATCCGTGATTGTCTCCTCGTTAAGCTTTCTATAATCAGTCACCAACCTGAATTTCCTTTTCCCCGCTGGTATCCAATTTTTTCGGGACAATCCACACAGGAGCACTTCCGGGGGGTAGCTAAGACGAATCACTCCTTGTTTTAACATATCAGTAATTTGTTTTCGGACTTCCTCTTTGTGCACAAAGGAGTACCTGTATGATTTGGTATATGTAGGTAGATTATCAGTGGTTTTAATCTGACGCTTTATTTGATTAGTAAAGCTTAAATCTTGGCCTTCTTTGGAGAAAATGTCACTGAATTCGTGATAAATTTTAAACAACTCTTTTCTTTCCTCGGCATTAAGATGTGAGGTTCGAAGAATTTGGTTCTCACCGTATGGTAACTGTTCACTACGTGGATGGGATTCTTCATAATTGATACTAAAGTTGTTAATTTGGATATTACTTCTAGAAATATTTTCGGCTTTCAGTGGATGCTCAAGGAAAAGAGTTTTTTCATCTCTTTCCGACTTCGTTGCTTCCACTAGAGCATACCAATTATGAGCGGTATAAATCCCTTCTGAAATTATAAGGAGTGACTTCAATGGTCCGAATGTATATGTCTCCGTTTTATATATCGATATGTAATTGAATATTGTATATTTTTTGACATGAAACAGGGTTTAAAATAGATTGGATTGCAAGAGTGGTATTTTGAGTTATAAGGGTTTTGTTGGCAAGGTCAACCTTGCCACATAGATTACTTAGAGCGTCTATTCTCAATAATCCATGAAAGTATCTGTGGAATCGGAAAATGAGAAAGCGAGTGGAACCCTCTTGTTTAAATCCTGCAAAATTTGGAAGTCTTATCTCCTTATTCAGTACAAGTTCCGAGAGAACAGTTGTTATAGAAACTGGTGATATTTTTCGAACGTCTTCAGGATGAAAGTATTCTGGGTTAATGAAGGATGAGGATGAGCCAGTGTCTATTAGGAACGTTAATGAGCGTCCAAATGGTAAGGAAATTTTAATATGTGGTAGTAGACAGCCATGTTTGTTTACGTCTAAGTACCCAATTGGTTTTTCGAGGCACTGCACTGAAAATGTTCATCATCAATTACTTCCTCTATAGGCTCATTATTTTCATGATCAAAAACAATGTCATAACAGTAAACCAGAACCAGTTTCCATTGGCTCTGGTCTTGGAGGCGGTCCATTAAACTAGTTGTTCAACAACGATGGTCCTTGTTGAGGATTTGGAAAGTATTATAGTTTTGTAATTAGATAGGTCTTGTGAAATGATTTTGGAATTGGTCGGATCTTGTAAAATTGTTATTATTATTTATTCCTGCGAACGGTTGAAATTGGGGTCTTTATTGTGAAGGATTTGTTTGAGGGAACCTTAGTGGTTGTATCGGCCTATAAGAAGGATTTTGCACGGGTATTGGGTTTCTATGGTGGGGTACACGTTTTGAACACTAGGGAACTGCACATTTTTTTTCGGTTGCTCACTAGTTTTGAATTTTAGTCTTCCGATACTAGACTACTAGAGTAAAAGATGTTTTGTTCTTTTACGCAACAGTTGTATGCTGTCGTGGGAAATCGATTTTTCCAAAAAAAAAATAGACTATAGATGCCTCATTAAATTCTATGCTATCCGCCAATGGAAAACCGCGTTTTACAATTGCTTCACGGGTTAGCACAAGCTGGATAAAGTGGCGTTCCACAGCCGGTGTTCATTGTGATCGAAGTATCCACAAAGGTCTTAAATCTAAAATTTATCGCAATGTCGTCCAGTTGTCGCCCTCTATGGTTCTGAGTGTTCTGAGTGTTCTGCACGGCGTCATATATTTTTCCACTTTCCGAAAACCATAGAAGAGAGGAGAATTCTTGAGGAAACTCCAGATTAAATGCTGCTCCCGAAATAAAGAGATCGGTAGCATGCCAGGAGAATTGAGTTGTGTTCAATTCTTTGATTAAATCTACCCAACATAAACTGCGAAAAGTGAAGTAGACTAGAATATCACAATTGCAAGTACGGCATTTAAAGCAAGTCAGAAACCAAAAGCTCGGCGCTTTAGGTATGAAAAGTTTTGCTTGTTTCTTATGTAAGTATATTTGAGTACAAAACTATCCCATTTGTACATAGCCCGTAATACAAATATATATGTTTAGCAAGTCGGAGCTCACATTAGTGTGATATTGATACCACATTCAATATTTGGGTTGAAGTAATTTTACGCGGAAAAGATAACTTTGAGCTACTATAACTTTACTACTAATAGTACAACTTAGTTCAAACTTTTATAAATCTAGAATAAACTTAAGGTGGGGTTCTAATAAATTTCCAAAAAACAGAGGAAGACACTATTATTAATAGTGAAAAGTTCGTGTGACAGCCAGACAGACATTGAATTGATTTTAGCAAAACAATTCGGGATACCGGAAACTGGGCGTTTCGAGTATAAAAGTTTTGGATTCATCTTATATGAGGAACTCTCTAAGCAGTAGATAAAAGCATACATTTATGTACTTAAAGTAAATATCACTAGTACTAACGTAACATAAGCACATGTCTATCCTACTATACACTATTCGCAAGCATAAAACCTTCTTATAATCAATTCAATGTCTGTCTGTCTTTTAAATGCCCAAAACCAAATGCGAAAGCTCCATGTTTCCAACCTCCATACAAAATTTTAAAAATACAAAAATGCCGATTTATTTGAATGGTGTGTAATGAACTTGAGAATGCCATTTAAAGAAAATATTTTTATTATTTTGCTTAATTAAGTAATTAAGTAAGTAACGATCACAACCTTTGCATTCGGTTTAAAATAATTGGGAAAAAATAATCCTTTATGAATTGATTCTTTTTTTTGCCAGGGATATTTTCCAGGCATTGGAAAAATGAAATAAAAGAAAAAAGATTTTTCAGATAACGCAGGCCATAAACCCCCTTAACTGTCAACAGAGGTATAAAAGTTGAATCCCCTAGTAAATATTTCGCAATAAAATCTCCGTTGATGTTGAAGCTCAATGTGTCGGCATGAGCTGTTCCAAACCAAATGAAAGTGAATCTTCATCTTTGTCACTCAGATAGTACGTTATTTGCTTACTAGTAAGCATTGAATAATAATTTCATTATCAGTGCCATTAAAGCGAAAAACATATTACTAGCATCATCACGTAAACACAACTTTGCTTTTTATGGATTTCCCACCTCCGTGGAATTAGTAAGAATTTTTTATCTCTCATACGATATCTAACTTCAATCGAATTGGATATTGAATTAAAAGGGAGAAGTCGTATTTTGTAATTAAACTGGAAAATATTGAAAGAAATGTCTGTGAGCAGCAAGCAATCTCAGCGAAGCATGTCATTCACAGTATTTAAATGAAACGATTTTATACGCTCTCTGAATGTGGACAATGACCAACATACGAGACGAATCTGTGATCAAATCTGAGTATGAAGGTTGTTTGGGTGCGTGAAATTGAATTCAATGCTGAACATGGGATAGGCAGAATATTATTTCGTTGGGTGTTGTCGTGTAAGATGCTAAGATAAAAGTTAAAGAAAGTTAACCAAGTGTGGACCGGTAATGGAATTTATTAACACCAAATAAAGAGACTTTATCTGAAACAGAACGCAAACGAAAGCGCTCCAGAAATCAACATCAAATGGGGCCACAGCTATAACATTCACCGAAAGAAAGAAATTCGTCGAAACCCCTTGCTCTGACAAACGCCGCCCAACGTGGGTCTGAAACCTTTTAATTTCAGGTAAGTGACACTCTGGAAAAAACGCAAAACAGTCTTCGAATTTAGTTTTATAAAGGACACCACATGCCTGCTACTGCTTTTAGTTATGTTCGGACATAAATGGTATAGCATAACAAAAGGGTTTTGTTCGTTTTAGAATGCTAAGCTCGCAAAACATTCCCTTGCAGACACTTCTGGAAGTGCGGACCATGATGACTCCACGGAAAAAATTCCCTTCCCTTCAACTCAGGTTATTGAATTTTAATCATTTTTTCTGCTTTGAAGTGAAGAAGAACTGGATAAATTTAGATATTGATTGTTACGATAATGGTCGGATTATCTCATTCACACTATCTCATTTTTATCTAGCATTCGAATTCGGAACAAGGATGAGTAGATTTGAAGTTTGATCTTTTTTGACTCTTGCTCGATGTTATATGGTTGACCAGGCGGAAACCCCATCCTTTTCGAATACAGATATACCTGGCGCCACCCCTAAGCTAAAACCGTCTGCTTTCAACAGCGGCCTGTCATTTGACAGTTTAAAAGTCAATTTTTTTACCCGGGAAACAGCCATTTGAATAAGCGCACAAGAAAAAGTAGTGGCCAACCTGGCTGTCACCAAGAACGCTCACGTCCAGAAGCAGCTCGCTAAGTACTTGGGGGCAGATCCAGTACCTTTAAGATCGTTTCTGGGGTATGAAACAATAACAGCCTTCGAATCATTGTAGCATAGTGTATGAAACTCAGACCTCCACTTTATCTGGTATTCATCGATTTCGTAAAATCTTTCAACGCTATCAACTTGGAGTGTAACTGGAATTCTCTACGCAACTGCGGAATCCTAGAGGAACTGACAGCATGCTCGTGTCCACCCTAGCTAACGAATGCAATGTCTTTGTGCTGCAGGATTTCGAATGATTTTTCATTTTTTATAATCATTTTCAACACTTTTTGTTATGTAATCTATAGTTTGGATAGGATAGGATCCTCATACAATATTAGGGTCTAGAAAATCATTTTAAAAATTTGTATTTTTTTTCTCTACCTGGTTTTGGAACTGGAAAGTAGAACTTGAAAGTTGAACATGCATTCCACTTCATAAACATTATGATATCAATCTACCGTTTGCACAGAAGGAGCAGCTCGGCACTTTGTAAAATAAATGGTTGTATCTTCCAACTATTAATTTTTATTTTGCATTTCTTTAGAAAAATGTAGTGTACTATATTTTCTAAGTATTATAATAATAATAATAATCGTTGGCGCAACAATCCAGTTGGTTCAGGGCCTGGAAGTGTATTAGATGACAGTACCCTGTAGGAGGTATTTTTTTTTTGGGTAGGGTAGGTGAATGCATTTACGCACACAGTGTTGGACTCCCGATTCGGTACGTCGTCGGACTACCAACTAAACAGCTCCCCATCGTCAGAAAGCTAGCCTGGAACCGTTTGTCCCATTACTTCGGGTTAGTCCCCGAACTCTCCCGTCTTGCGGAGCCTTCAAATCAGGGAATTCCTTTCACCAACGGGAGGGGAGAGGAGGAAGGGAACTGTCAGTTCAAGCAACCCTCTGCCATCCGACTCCTCCACCGGTCGAGTTCTACTTTCTTAGCAACGAGAATGGCCCGAACGTAATGGGCAACACGGTTCCACCTGTCAGCAGTCCTCAGCATCTCCTCGACCATGTTGTCTGGAGAGAGATCCCCTGTGTTTAAATAGAGCTGCTGACGAACCCCATCCCACCTTCCACAAGAAAAAAAGTGTGGTGGGCGTCGTCCACAACTCCATTGCAAAACACACAATCCGGAGAACGCGCCTTTCCAATCTTGTGCAGGTAAGACTGAAAACTTCCATGCCCACTTAAAAATTGGGTAAGGAAATAGTCAGTCTCACCATGTTTCCGATTCAGCCACGCACCTAAGTTGCCGATGAGCCGCGCAGTCCATCTGCCTCTAGTTTCATTTTGCCAAGAGAGCTGCCACTCGTCTAGAGTGTGTTCCCGGTCTTCGCGAGCAACCAGCTCCCTTGGCTTATCTCCCTTGCGCTTGTATATGGCCTGACGTTCCCTAGCAAGAAGGGCAACGGGGATCACTCCCGCGATCACCACCGCGGCCGGTTCAGAGACAGTGCGGTACGCAGACGCCACCCGTAAAGCTCCCCGTCTCTGTACTTGCGCAAGGCGTTTACAATATACCTCCTTGTTAAGAGCGGCAGCCCATACCTCTGCGCCGTAGAGCAGGACAGACTGCGTTGAACTCATCAGGAGACGTCGCCTGCTAGACGTAGGACCCCCAATGTTTGCCATTAGCCTACTTAACGCCGAAACACCAGCTGCAGCCTTGTTCGCTGCTGCTTTGATTTGCTCAGAAAAGCTCATCTTTGAGTCAAGAGTCAACCAGATGTACTTTACCGCTGATTTTGACTCGATTATCGACTCGCCGAACGATATGGGACGCAGGGTCGGAATTCTCTTTTTAGTCAGGATGACTACTTCGGCTTTTTCCAGTGCACGGTTGAAAACATGAGTAGTCATCCATCCGCTTACCCGACGCATCAGTATGCCGAGTCTGCTTTGCGCCTGTTCCACAGTGCGTCCAGCAACAAGCGCTGCGACATCATCTGCATAGCCGACCAGGTGCGACTCTTCTGGTATGTCGAGTATAAGCAGACGGTCATATGTAGGGTTCCAGAGGTCCGGCCCTAGGATGGATCCCTGTGCTACCCCCGACGTGACCTCCATCCACCTTTGACCCTCTAGTGTTTTATAGAGCAGGGAGCGGTTCCTCAGATAGTCCCTCAAAATCCGTAAGAGATAGTTCGGCACGTTAAAAGTATTGTCTAGTGTGCCTAGAATGTCTTTCCATCTTACGGAATTAAAGGCGCTTCTGACGTCAAGTGTTACGAGGAGCACCACCCGTCGAGTTCGGCGGCTATATGCCTCTGCTCGTCGAACGGCGTCCACGACTTGCATGACAGCATCAATTGTCGATCTCCCTGTAAGAGGTAATGTGGTCAGCATTGCGCTCGCCCGAAATTATTACCTTGATTTGACTCAGAAGCTCATTCACAGCTAAGTCAACTGATATCCGACGTCAAATCACGATATAAATTCCACAGGGTATGATGCCTATGAATATTATTACTTGCATATTATCAAAGCGGAGGAAGCCGTGAGTGCATATAAAGAACACCTGAATTGCCTTTCCTATATCCAGGCATATCAAAATCAGAACTGTTTTGCACTGTGCGGTGATTTTATTTTAAAAGTGATTGGTTGAATACAGATATAAATATTATGGTCATACTAAACAAACAGACTGCACATTACCGCTTATTGCGTAAGTGAGCATATTCATAGCCATCTAAAGTGAACGTCACGGCCAACTGCGTACGCATTTTCACATTTCCGCCTACTTCATATGCAACAGCGTACATATATATATATATATTTAGGCAGAATTATTAAATATAATATTTAATAACCAAACTAAATTGTTAGAGGCATATAAAATAATAATTTCGCAGGGCAAAAGAAACAAGTCGAGAAATCGGAAGCTGGTCACTTTAGGTGTGAAAGGTTGTGTGTATTTCTCTTATAAAGATGTTTGAGTGGACATTTATCCTATTGGTTCCTAGCACGTAATATATGCATATGTTATGTGCGAATATCCACTTTCGAAAGATACTGACATGCAAAGTCTTGAATTTGAATTATTATATTATTATTACCTTAACTATTAAAACCCTACCTATTATAATTTTGTTAGTGGTAGTGCCATTTTCATCAAACTTAGAATAGGTAGAATAGGTAGAATTATAGCCTACATTGCTGCAAAACTTCGTGATTCTAGGATGAACTTAAGGGGGTCGTGCAGCCAACTGCTAAAAATTAGATTATTACACTATTATTACCTTTATTTGAACAGTATGGAGTGTATTTCGAAGCGTACGAAAAACATATCGGCCTCTTAATTTTTTTAGATTTCTCGGTTGGGTAGTTCCCGAGCATGATGATCGCTTTGGAACCCTCCCACTCCCCACCTTTCCAACAAATGTCAACAAATAGCTTCGGAAAGTACTAGACGAGACCTTTCATTTGATACCCCACATGACTATACTTGGTAAAAAAATGTACACCCCATTTTGCATATATGGTAACCTCCCCTTAGATTCGACGTAGAATTAGGTAACGCTCTGTATCACTTTTCATGTCAATCGCTATAACCATTTCCGCGAAAAATGCGTGTGACAGGCAGACGGACAAACGGGCTGACATACAGACAGATATTGAACCGATTTTAATAAGGATTTGTTTTATATAAAACAAATGGAAACAACTGTGGCGCGGCAGGATTCGCGGCATGCGAAATTAATTTCGCGGCATTCGAAATTTATTTCGAATGTCGCGAATACCAGCGGACAGATGACATCACCGGCGCTCCACTCAGTTCAGACCTCGCTACAAGAGTGGAGAACAGAGTAGGTGACGAGAAACGTCAGATAAGAAAGATAATAATTGAAGTTAAGAAAAAAGAGGTTTGACATGTAATTTTCAAACAAACTAAACTAATTATTGAAGTTGTGAAATTATTCGACTGAGCCAATTATTCCTTTATATCAATAAAATTATTTAACCTGCGTTTTCTATGTTTAATATATTACTAAACTTTCAACATACTCGTTCTGTAAAATATGTATGTTTAATTAAGTCGTACCAAGACTAAACAACTATTGACGAAGGTTTATATCCTCTTTCATCGCGTATCACTGAACATTTTTTTACAAATTCTTTTTTGGCTGGTCTGCATAATTGAGTCTTGTAACCATCAATTTGTAGATGAGTAACTTACAGACCGGGGAGAATGATATTTTTGTGGAATGTCCATGTGAACCTAACTTTAAGTTGCCGATCCTTCGCCTCCATGTGATCCTTCACTTCTTGAGGAGTCATTTATCAAAGTATCTTCTTCTTTTTCCTTACAGATTGTCCCGTGCACAAGCGTCGTGATCGGTTGCGCCATTTTATTTTATCAAAGGCCTAATCTGGATGTATTCATGAGGCCTTTAAATTACCAGGCAGGCATTTTGGTTGCTTACCATCGACTTTGATGTTGTTGATTCTCATTGCAGGTAACTTTCTTTTCACAAAGTGAAAGTTATTCGCATGCAAATTGATTCATTTACCTTCATTCTTCACCCTTAAATCCAATTTTATACTTCACTTAGATCCTTTTCCATCTATAAGAAGCCAGTGCAATAGGCTGCAACGAAGAGAAAAAAGAAGCTTTAATTAATTTTACTGGTATTCGTTTTGAAAAGTAATCTGCCGGAAGTTATACCCTCACACCATCTCAAATGGCGTTATTTTGTTAACGTGGTCTCTTCATCCAAATCTTTCATATATATATACATTTGAAACTCCTAGCGTCTACTAGATAGTTTGCTTGCAGGACTAATCATGCGAAACAGCAAAGTTTAATTTTTGAAGATGTTTGCACGAAGTATTTTGGGAAGATATAAAAGTTCATTCGGAAATTATTTTCAGCTAACACTGAGTTAAGTTCCAATTATTTGATTAAATTGCAGGATGCATATATTATTAACTTCGACGACATTGATGCGTACATATATTATATTTGACTGTCTATTATAAAAGGAAAAGGCAAAGATCTTCTTCCTTTAAGTCAGTGAAATTTATTTTTTCTCCCAGAGGGGAATTTCGCCATTGATCAGCAATTTTCGGAAGCCTTTTATGGTGCAACGGTGTCCTTCAGTGTGCGCTTAGTATAGCTAGGAAAACAGTATATGTACGTATATGGTTGGCAATATCCCCTAAATGGGGCACAGCGTATCATCCACACCAACGCGTTGTCGCTGTCGGTTAGCTGTAATGTGCATCAGTTTTATTCAGGCCTCCAAATGCTACACCCGTCTTCAACTATTCGACGCCATATGTTTCTAAGGCCACCGATTCGTCGTTCACTCTAAGATAATGAATTCCTTTGCATGGCATAGTAAAGAAAGGGGTTGTCGTCCTTTCTTAAAGTTCCACCTATCTCCTACAACTTCTGCCTTTTCATCAACACATCTACTGATCTGATGCGTATGTCGACGCAGTTGTTCTTTCGAGATTGTGTCAGGCCAGAATACCCCATGGCACGGCGGAGGTAGACGTTAACGAAGGTTTGGAACTCTCAAGTAACAGTGGTACTCATTTTCCAGGTCCGGCTCCTATACAAGGTGCCCGTTCATGATGGTAAAAGTTTTGACCACTTGTTTCAGGAAATTGTTCCATGGAATGACCATTGTCGTAGGGTTATATGTTAGGCTTTATTCTGAAGAGTGTCAAAAAACTTGACCTACCCAACAAAATCACAATATTGCATTCCCCCAATCATGGCCTCTTTATGGTCTCCCATCAAACATATTCCAGACGCTTTTTATTTCAAATAAATAAATGAACTGAGCTGTAGAACTACCATATCTAAGTCAACGTGCTCCACTTCAAGACCACGTTTTCTTCAATTCAATAGTCACTTTAGTCAACTTTGCAGGTTTACAAATTTAAGGTATCGTTTAAGGTATTGCGTTGCTTTAAAGTTTGAACAGCTATTTCTTCGAAATAACAGTGGCCTTTGGAATAGGAGAAATACCTGTTGTATAGTTTTCGAAAATGGTGTCAAATTTAGGATTAAATAATTGAGGGACTGGCAAATTGTGATTATGTTGTGTAGGTGAGCTTCACCTACATGACACTTTCTTTGCTTGAGCCTTTGGCTATTCCACGGAGCAACTTTCCTCAAACGAGTGATGCTATCCACCACGAACAGGACACCCTATCTAAGAGCACAAAGAGATCGTTTAGGAGTAGTATCGACCACATTATACAACCTCCTGTGTAAAATTTTCCAGATACACTTCCTATTCACGCAGGCGAAAGTGTTCTCGAAGTCATTGAAGAGATGACGAAACGGAGATCGTTGATGACTACTTTTTCGTCAAAAATTTCCTAGCTAGAAATGAAACCTTCAAAATGAACTATCTGCAATGGCAAACAAATTAATCAATAAAAACAATGATTTCTTCAAAAAAATCTGGGCACCCCCCACGGACTATGCCACACGCAAGCTGAACTTCACGAGAAACTATGCTGTGGACCTTCCAACCAGGGCAAAGTGGAAAACCGGTGGCGTGTTGCAAACTATGACATGGTATTCTTTACGGACGGGTCAAGGATGGCCTATGGAGTCGACGCGGGGGTTTTCTCGAATACACACGGTGTATCCAAGTCGTATGGTCTCCCAGGTTTCACCAGTGTATTCCAGGCGGAAGTACTGGCGATATTGGAAGTCTGTCGATGGCTGGAGCGTGATTCGAGCCCCAAGCGTAACATAGCCATTCTGACCGACAGCCAAGCGGCCATCAAGGCCTTGTACTCAACGACGACATCTTCCCGGTTGGTGGGGCAGTGCAGAGACACGCTCAACCATCTGCGCGGCACGCTAAGGATCACTCTCCTCCGGGTTCCCGGGCATAGGAACATAGAGGGGAATGAGCGGGCTGACGGATTGGCCAGGCAAGGCTCTGCTCTTGGCAGTCCCTCGGGGAATACAGTCGGTGTTCCGCTGGCGGCTGTCGGGGGCCGAATCTACTCGCACTACCTAGCAGCCGCGGGCCTGAGATGGCGAAGGCTTACAAGCTGTGCCAAATCAAGGAGAATTTGGCCCGCTTATAACATAGCCCGATCACGAGAGCTCCTGTGCCAGACGCGTGCAAATGCATTCAAGATTACGGCGGTCTGTACGGGGCACTGGCCCATAGGGGACCATGCCGCTAGGCTCGGCTTACCCTACAACTCGCATTGCCGAAGCTGCGGAGAAGGAAGGGAAACCCTCATGCACTTTCTCTGCGATTGCCAAGCTTTGGCTCGAGTCAGGCTGCGGACACTGGGTAAACCATTCTTTGGGGACCTCAGTGAGATTTCTAGCTGCAGGGTCGGAGAACTGCTTTCCTTCGTGAATGCTACGGGCTGGCTCTGAAGATCCGAGCCAGCTGGACTCTGCTTCCCTGTTCCTATAACAACAGTCACGGTCTTGGGAGTTTGTGGCATCGAAACGGCGCACCAATGTGCTAATTGGGCTCCTCGGAGCGGCCACTGATACCTACCTACCTACCAGCCTTCAAAAAAAGCAGAGATTCCCGGTCGGAGTTAGGGTCAAAAACAAAGTGCCGCCATCCGTCCCACTTGTGATTCTAATTTACAATACGACAAAAGCAGATTGGAATTCTCGAGTGATAGAACACAAGATTGTTGCGATTAAGCGTGAACACAATAGTTGACATTTATTCATATTTTTCTCAATATCCCGACCCAGAGAGCGCAAGTAATACACGATGAATGGACTCTGGAAGTAATCAAATTGCCGCGTAATTTTTGTGGGTCCTCACTATATACCGCTATATATTTACTTCATCTTTATTTCTAAATATTGAAACTGTTTTCAAATTTTGCTTAGTACACCCATTACTAAGGAAACTCTTTTCGTTGAGGTGAGGTGAGGTAAACACCCGCAAATCTCAGATAATAATAATAATAATCGTTAGCGCACCAAACCATTTAGGTCAGGGCCTTAAAGTGTGTTAGGGCATTTCATTGAAGACCGTAACGGTACACTACAGTACACTCTAGGAGACAATGTGGTTAGCATCGCGCTCGCCCGAAATTATCACCCTGATTTGACTCAGATACTCATTCACAGCTGACTCGACTGGTATCTGACGTCAAATCACGATAGAAACTCCACTGCGACCAGAGAGATTTGAACCGCAACCTTCCGTACGAGAGCTTGGTCCGCTAACAACTGAACTATCCGGACGAAATGTTAGACAATAAAGATTAAACCAGTATAAAATTGTTAGACGACCTACTTAATAAAAGGTGAGCTTTGCAGGGGCAGGTCATATTCATCTAGAAAAGCCGGATTTTCAATTGTTTCATAAAATTATCGGCAAAGATTCTCAGTGCGCTAACTGTGCCTCACCTTATGTAAGGTAGTAAAATATTATTAGTTTGGAATGAACATTTGTAAAGTTTTTTGTAATACGAAACCGGCGGGCACACGCAGTTATCTCCAAAACGGTTGCATGGATCCAAACGAAATTTAGTGGAACTGTAAAATACCACGCATATAGCAAGGGACATAAATTAACATGAAGTTTAAACGGGACGTCCCATATATGCAAAGCTGTTATGTGGAATTTTTTTTCACCAAATATAGTCATGTGGAGTATCAAATGAAAGGTCTCGATTAGTACTTTTCGAAATTTATATTGATTTTGCCGTAAATGCGCGCATGAGAAATCAAAATGGGCACACTCAAAGTGAGGCAATATCATTTTCGGAAACTACCCAACCCAAGAAACCTGGAAGAATCCAAGTCCATACGTGAAGTAAGGGGGATTTTCAATTAATTTCAAAAAGTTGGTAATGGACTGTTAGTAAGTTCGTTTATGCAAATATCGGAATGGAACATATTTTGAGGACATATTTTGAAGTCTAAATATGCAATCGAGTCCACAAAATATGTCCCATTCCGACATCTTTTGCATTTGATTGGAAACTCCCCTTAAGAACCCTAGAAAACGGCATCGCGCATAAAACTTCCAATTTCCGTGGAAATTCGGCTATTAGTATTAAAGTTATGGTAGTTCAAACTTATTAATTGCGGGCAAATTTAGTGCATCTTAAGCCATATGAATAAGATGCTGACGACATAATTAACATTTGAGTGAAATTTTAAAATTCCATTTATGAAGAATCTACTTCTCCTCAGCTTTTTTAAAATTTTCTTAGGAAACAGAACATTATTAAAATCGTTCAATGTCTGTCGTACTTTTCCCAGAAGCGGCAATACTGGTTGACACAAAATTTGGTGAGGAGGTGGGAACTGTGAACGTTCAAAATTTCACGGCGTTCAGAAGAATTTTCCATTTCAGTTCCGTCTCTTCGCATAACTGTAGGACGACTACTTCTTCACAAGCTGCTGAATGAACGTCGAAATCGCAACCATTTCGTTATCAAGGAAATATTAAACGCCAGTTAACGAATATCTTCACCATATGAATAATATTACCTACTTTCGAAAAGAAGAAGGCAATCAGTTTGATATTTTCCGCTTAGCCGTAAGCTCCTTCCCGAAAATATCCGGCCAATTTTCGCCAGCGGCGTTGTGGTAGTCTTCACACCACTTCACACCAAATTCAAAGAACTTCAGACAAACCAGCTTGACATTATTTTTGCTGAAAGGTTTTCAGAGACTGCTTGAACTGACATGAAAATGAAAACTGACATGTTTACTAGTGTGGTTAGTTCTGTGAGTCTGCTCTTCATTCTGTGGTTTCAAAGGTAAAGGATGCAACTTTCCAAAGAAAATCCAAATAAAACCAAAATGGTCTTTTTATAACACGTGGAAAACTGAATAGTCTGTGCCTTCCAGAGATGGGGGGGTACAACTTTTTAATTCTCGAAAGAAGTGCGGTGATCCTAGATAAAGAGCTCCTTCGAAACAAATGTGTAGAAATAAAGACGAGGTGAACACTGCCTATGGGCTGTGCAGGCACTGCAAAGGTATTACCGGTGCCATGAGCACGACATGCGGCGCAGCTCTAAATGAATTTCTCAATTTGCAGCCTCGGATATATTTATTCAAGGCACTGCAATGAGAGCAACTCAATAGGTCAATTCTTTGAGGTCTATGGAGAAGCAACGGACATAGGGGGCACAGAGCATTGGAAGAGTTATTAGCAGAACAGAATCCAATTTTCGCTATGACTTTTGATTCTTGGTTCTCCACACATCTGTTGATAAAAGATAGTAGTTATCTTCTACTCCTGCTGTACCGGGTAGCATATAAACGAGTCTATGATATTCCGTTAATGGTCTACGGTCTGAGTGCTCAGAGGCTTTCCTTCTCCCCCACCTCATGTACACACACCCACATACACATCTGGAATACGTACAACACGTAGGATTTATTTGAGTTTCATACACTTATCAAGTATGATTTCAAAAACGTCGAGCGCTGATTACAGAATCTAGAAATTCCAATGTTGGAACCATCACCATTATGACCATGGCCACCATTACCATGACCATCGAGCATTATGTAATGCTTTTGTTTTGTAAATGTCCTTTAGACAGAAAAATCTTATAGATGGTACTCAGCAACGTGATACCTCTATAATTGCTGCACTGTGTGATATCTCCCTTTTTATGTATGAGACAGATTATGCCTCGTTGCCAATCGTCAGGCATTGATTCGCTGTCCCATACCTTGAGCTACCATACATACACCATATATTATAGCGGTCATCCAGTAAACCATGTGCTCGGAGTAGGTTTCTTAGTCAGCCAAAAAATGAAACCTGCTGTTATCGGCTTTGAAAGCATAAGCGAACGGCTATGCAATCTGCGCTTGCAAGGCAAGTTTAGAAATATAAGCCCCATAAACGTTCACGCCCCTACAGAGGAGACTGCAGAGTCGGAGAAGGATACCTTCTACGAGGCAGTAGAAAGAACCCTCGAAGCCTGTCCCAGATATGATATCAAAATCATACTTGGAGATTTTAACAGCCAAGTAGGGAAGGAGCCCGTATTCAGGCGATACGTTGGCTCCCATAGCTTACACGAAAAAACAAATGATAACGGACTGCGGACTATTCAATTAGCAGGGTCACACGAAATGGTTGTTGGAAGTACCTGGTTTGCGCGGAAAGCGGTCCACAAACATACGTGGGCCTCTCCAGATTGGACCACTTTCAACCAAATTGACCACGTGTTGATCGAACGCCGCCACCTCTCAGCCTTGATGAATGTCAGAACATATAGGGGGGCCAATATAGACTCGGATTACTATCTCGTTGGCATGGTGCTCCGAGCTCGAATAACAATACCACCTAGAATCCCCTCTGACAATCAGGTGAGAGTGAACACTGAAGCCATCCACAACACAACCCTCCCCGACACCTATAAGAGGGAAATGGATGCCGCAATAACTGCAGTCAACAGAGGACCTGGAGATGAAGCATCAACAAATGACCTTCACAACCACCTGAAGAACGTTATCATGGATACGGCCACAAATATACTTGGCCCCAGCCGCAAAAGGAGTCGGAACGGCTGGTTTGACGATGAATGTAAGCTAGCAACGGAACGGAAGAATGCCGCATACCGAGTAATGTTGCATTCTCAAAGAACGCGGGCACGCGCAGAGACTTATCACGAACTCCGTCAAGCGGAGAAGCGACTTCACAGACGGAAAAAGGAAGCCTGGGAGAACCAACAAGTCTGTGAACTAGAAAAGTACAGGGAGCAACCGCACCAGGCGCGGAAGTTTTACCAACAAGTCAGCAGGATGAAGCCTTATACACCTCGATGCTCATCCTGCCGAGACAAAGAGGGAAATCTGATTTCCGACAGAATGGGCATATTAGAGCGATAGGTTGAGTACTTTGATGAGCTACTGAACAACCAGAATATCGACGAGTTGGAGGTCCCGCCAACTGAAGACGAGGGACAAATACTGCCACCACCAAGTCTAGGAGAAACAGTCCGTGCAATTCATCGGCTAAAAAATCATAAGTCGCCAGGAGCCGATGGAATTACAGCCGAATTGGTTAAATATGGAGGCAACCAGTTACACCAAGTGGTTCATCAACTTGTACCCAAGAGATCCATCCTGTCTGAGGCTCCCTTCGTTGCTTCGTAACATCGGTTTTCCGTGTAGGGTTATCAGCCCTACCCAACCCCCAACCTGGAGGACCAGTTGGTACAATTTGTCCCGTTTTTAGGCCCGGGAGACTCGCCTTCATCCTTCTCCGTCTGCAGCTTTTCGTCAAGAAAGAGCTCCCAGCGGTCATCACGTGGAGGTGGAGATAGGGTTTGGTAGTAGAGCTTTTGGTGTTGGTTCAGCAGGCATTCCCCAGGTTTTATGCTCCATCGTGGGTACCAATCCACGTTTCGCCCCGGGACCTATACTACCCTTTGACCATCAGATTGCTTCCCGCTATTGAAAGCCAATGAAACCTTTCAGATGAGGGGTCAAAACCAAATCAACCATTGATGATATCAAATTGCTTACAGGCTTAGCCGTGAGAGTAATTCACGGAAAGAAAATTACTAGCAAGTGCCGCATGGTGACGGCCCTAGAAGTGGGAAATGCTCCGTTGAAGCCTGATATGAATCCTTGGCGAGGAAGGCTCAACTATGATAGATCCACGGAGTCTATTGTCTCTGCGAATGACTCACAGAGTGCTCTGGACTGACTCCTACTGTAGACTGTGTATATCTAGGGTGGGGAGTTCCATCTCGCTGTTTACAGCCCCAGTTTGAAGACCGACGTTACATATTCCAGGCAAAGCATATAAACTAAGTGCAGTCTACAGAAAGATAGCCCTAGGACTTCAAGACTGCTGTCTGTCACCTCAGGAATGATGTCGGTTGATATCTAGACAACAGAGGTGTCGAAAGTATAGAATATCAGAAGGGAAAAGATTCATGAATGGATAGCATTAGCCATAGGAACGCAGATCTTACTATCAAAGTGATGGTTAGATAGGATGAGGAGATTAAGATTGAAATCTTACCCAGTTTCTCATTGAAAAGAAAAGAAAGACAGCGGGAACTCGAAATAAAGTGCTAGTGCTAAATAATGTGGTGCGGAAAAAGTTACTAAGCCAGAGGGTTTGGGATGCCATCAGCTACATGACCAGGGCAACGTGATTGCGATCGCCGCGTACAGAAGAAGGGTAACTAATTAGAGAAGAGGGGAGATGTTTTTTTTTTATTTTTAGACAATTCAAAGATATATAATTCTATCATGTTGTTGAAGCTAGAAAGCCTACTCATGGCCGATTGGGATTTGGGATTCTGTGGCAACGAAATAGATATGTAATTTAAACGAAGTAGTTGGAGTAATCTACCTGAAGAAATATAAATCATTCCGCACTAGAATAGTGTTCCAAATAAACTATGTGCAAACCCCAATACAGAAACATACCTCACACCTCTTGCGTTAGTTTTTGGGATCTCACGTGCCATCCTACTTATTACGGAAAAGTTTTGTATTCCAAAGTCTCCAAAGTTACTCCTCAGCAACGTGCGAGTCTGTTTACTTTAACCGTCATTGCATTAATCTGGCTCATAAATTATTTACATAAAACAGAAATTGGCAGCACCACTCCAAAGCACTGTAAGCTAAGTGTTTCAGTCTGAAAGCTTAAGAATGCAATCTTTAGATTTGAAAGCAAGTAAGAATGAAACCATGTGCAAAGACGGAAACTACATGTTCTACTTGTTGTAAGAAGCTGGCGTGTTCTAGTTGAGCAAGGCATCATCCCCAAGAACACGGCTGTGGTGCTTGACTTCTGTAGCCAGCCTCGAATTGGAGCTGAAGTGCGGTTGGACCTGCTCTCAAAGGGGCTCTTTTGCAACGGCCCCACGAGTTAATTAATAAACTCGTATGTTTCGTAGTATCTGAAGCGTAGTGAAGGCGAAAGCGATTAAGAGGTGTTAAATCGTAGTCTGTGATGCGATGCTACTTAGCTGTCGGATGTGATTTTCGGTATTATCTCTGAGCTTTCGGTCCGCTGTTTACCAACAAGCAGCGAGCAGATGCTGCAGAGTATTCAGTGTTAAAAATAAGTTTTGTGGGCTGTTCCGTGTTCGCGAAAAGTTAGTAATTGGCTGAATATTTGTTAGTTTTAGTGGTTTAAGTGCTTTAACGTATCACCAGCAGAGTGGAAATTAGTTCTGCAAATATAAATCTGGATTCATTGTACACGAAGGCGAGACTAGCGGTGAGTCAACTAAATAGAGTTTCCCATGATCTCTTCGAGTGAACTGTGGTCAATTCAAGCAATTCCAGTTGGATATTCTCGGAATAATTTTAGTGAACGCAAGAAAATTAAATATATTTCTTGAAAGACCTTCTCCGAAACTTTCACTAATATATAAGTTTACGGACCAGCGCCATCAAGGGCGGAACTATATCCCTTAATAAACGAAAAATCTGGGCATGTATTTAAAAGCGAATAAATGCTCCCGTCATTACGTGTAAGGAAGAGCCTTCCCTCGCGTATTCACATATTCTAATTATTCAGCTAAGTGATGCAGAAAGGAGACCTGTTCTGCCAGGAATTAGTAAGATACTTCGTGCCATTGTAACAGAGCGCCACATAAGGTAGCCCAAATCAACAGATTATAGTCATTCAGCGGACTTGAATCGATGTGTGTATGCTTTTTTAATTAGATGACTCTATAAGGCTTTCATACTTGAAAAAGATAATTTGAAAGCGTTGGTAAATTCACTCAAAATAGGCACATTAACAGCGTGATTTGATTGAGACGTGTTGATGTCGTCACGAAATATAAAAAAGTCCGAAATTTATGAACTTGAATTCTCGATAATGAATTTATAAAAGTTGAATGTAATTGAATGGCAGATTAGCTTGGTCATACGTTCTATGAGACTTACATATATTTTGCACGAAATTTTCATTCTTGATTGGATGGCTTTTTAGGAATTGAGTAGGGGAAAGGAAAATGTTTGGATTTAAAATGGACCTCTTTGACAGCCTTTCAGACAGCTTATTTTAACATCGCCTTGGAAGTAAATACACCTAGCTGTTCTTATCCTTTCCCTTTTCTCCTGGGTATTATGGTCAGCTAGATGTACGAAGTAATGTTTTCATGCCCTGTTAACGAGCTAACGCGAAACGTCAGTTCTTCAGGTTTTGTGTGAAACAAAACCTTATTAAAACGATTAAGTGTCTGTCTGTCTGTGACACCCGGTTTACTAGTCGCGAAATTCGGTGGTCTAAGAATCCCTTTACATATAGCAAGTGAATCCATTTTGTGTTGAGTATGAGTGAGGCTCTCCATACATTCGTAGAGGGGCAGAGGTCCACCCAATGTGGGGTATCAAATGAAAGGGCCCATTTAGTACTTTTCGAAGCTGGTCTTATTTCTGATACTGGGTGAAACATAGAGTAGTAGTGCCCCAAAAAGTGAAGCAGGTCTCGTTCTCAGAACCTATCGAACGGAAAAATCTGACTAAAATCACTATGGTGCATCTATACCAAATCTAGAGCTCAAAATACACCCCACCCCGATATCTGCTCAAATAAAGTTAGTGATACCATTTTACTATATTTTAGAAATTTACCCGAAAACCCCTATTAATAATTTCATCCTACAAATACAAATACATAAGTATGAATGATAATATAAGTCAAAACCAACCAAGCAATTTTTGAACGAAATCCAACTATTATTCACCATCATCATCATCAACGGCGCAACAACCGGTATCCGGTCTAGGCCTGCCTTAATAAGGAACTCCAGACATCCCGGTCTTGCGCCGAGATCCACCAATTCGATATCCCAAAAAAACAGTCTGGTGTCCTGACCTACGCCATCGCTCCATCTTAGTCAGGGTCTGCCTAGTCTTCTTTTTCTACTATAGATATTGCCCTTATAGACTTTCCGGGTGGGATCATCCTCATCCATACGGATTAAGTGACCCGCCCACCGTAACCTATTGAGCCCGATTTTATCCATAACCGGACGGTCATGGTATGGCTCATAGATTTCGTCATTGTGTAGGCTACGGAATAGTTCATCCTCATGTAGGGGGCCAAAAATTCTTCGGAGAATTCTTCTCTCCAACGCGGCCAAGAGTTCGCAATTTTTCTCGCTAAGAACCCAAGTTTCCGAGGAATACATGAGGACTGGCAATGTCATAGTCTTGTACAGTAAGAGCTTTCACCCTATGGTGAGACGTTTCGAGCGAACCAGTTTTTGTAAGCTGAAATAGGCCCTGTTAGCTGACAACAACCGTGCGCGGATTTCATCATCGTAGTTGCTATCGGTTGTGATTTTCGACCCTAGATAGGAGAAATTGTCAACGGTCTCAAAGTTGTATTCTCGTATCCTTATTCTTCGTGTTTGACCAGTGCGGTTTGATGTTGTTGGTTGGCTGGATTTCGGCGCTGACGTTGCCACCATAAACTTTGTCTTGCCTTCACTGATGTGCAGCCCAAGATCTCGCGCCGCCTGCTCGATCTGGATGAAGGCAGTTTGTACGTCTCGGGTAGTTCTTCCCATGGTGTCGATATCATCAGCATAGGCCAGTAGTTGGGTGGACTTAAAGAGAATCATACCTCTTGCATTTAATGTAGTATCAGTATCACACTAAAGTGAGCAATCCGACATGCTAAATATATCTTTGTTTTACGGGCTATGTACAAATGGGATAGTTTTGCACTCAAATATACCTACATAAGAAACAAACAAAACCTTTCATACCTAAAGCGCCGAGCTTTTGGTTTTCGACTTGTTCTAAATGCCGTACTTGCGATTGTGATATTCTAGTCTACTTCACTTTCCGCAGTTTATGTTGGGTAGATTTAATCAAAGAATTGAACAGAACTCAATTTTCCTGACATGCCACCGATGTCTTCATTCCGGGAGCAGCATTGGTTAATTCGTCTTCGGTGCTGACGCTGCCACCATATATTTTGTCTTGCCTTCATTGATGTGCAGCCCAAGATCTCGCGCCGATTACCGCCTGCTCGATCTGGATGAAGGCAGTTTGTACGTCTCGGGTGGTTCTTCCCATGATGTCGATATCGTCAGTATAGGACGCATGATAAGGCATCCCCCTTGTCGTAGACCGTTGTTGATGTCGAATGGTCTTGAGAGTGATCCTGCTGCTTTTATCTGGCCTCGCACATTGGTCAGGGCCAGCCTAGTCAGTCTTATTAGTTTCGTCGGGGTACCGAATGCTCTCTTAGCCGTGTACAGTTTTACCCTAGCTATGCTATCATAGGCGGCTTTAAAGTCGATGAAAAGATGGTGCAACTGTTGTCCATGTTCCAGCAGTTTTTCCATCGCTTGCCGCAGAGAGAAAATCTGATCTGTTGCTGATTTGCCTGGAGTGAAGCCTCTTTGGGCCAATGATGTTCTGGGTGTATGGGGCTATCCTGCCTAGCAAGATAGTGGAGAATATCTTATAGATGGTACTCACCAACGTGATACCTCTATAATTGCTGCACTGTGTGATATCTCCCTTTTTATGTATGAGACAGATAATGCCTCGTTGCCAATCGTCAGGCATTGATTCGCTGTCCCATACCTTGCGTACAAGTTGACGAACCAACTGGTGTAACTGGTTGCCTCCATATTTAACCAATTCGGCTGTAATTCCATAGGCTCCTGGCGACTTATGATGGGACCTCCAACTCGCCGATGTTCTGGTTGCTCAGTAGCTCATCAAAGTACTCAACCCGTCGCTCCAATACGCCCATTCTGTCGGAAATCAGATTTGCGTCTTTGTCTCGGCAGGATGAGCATCGAGGTGTGTAAGGCTTCATCCTGCTGACTTGTTGGTAAAACTTCCGCGCCTGGTGCGGTTGCTCCCTGTACTTTTCTAGTTCATAGACTTGTTGGTTCTCCCAGGCTTCCTTTTTCCGTCTGTGAAGTCGCTTCTCCGCTCGACGGAGTTCGTGATAAGTCTCTGCGCGTGCCCGCGTTCTTTGAAAATGCAACATTACTCGGTATGCGGCATTCTTCCGTTCCATTACTAGCTTACATTCATCGTCAAACCAGACGTTCCGACTCCTTTTGCGGCTGTGGCCAAGTATGTTTGTGGCCGTATCCATGATAACGTTCTTCAGGTGATTGTGAAGATCATTTGTTGATGTTTCATCTCCAGGTCCTCTGTTCACTGCGGTTATTGCGGCATCCATTTCCCTCTTATAGGTGTTGCGAAGGGCTGTGTTGTAGATGACTTCAGTGTTCACTCTCACCTGATTGTCAGAAGGGATTCTAGGTGGTATTGTTATTCGAGCTCGGAACACCATGCCAACGAGATAGTGATCCGAGTCTATATTGACCCCCCTATATGTTCTGACATTCATCAAGGCTGAGAGGTGGCGGCGTTCGATCAACACGTGGTCAATTTGGTAGAAAGTGATCCCATCTGGAGAGGCCAACGTATGTTTGTGGACCGCTTTCCGCGCAAACCAGGTACATCCAACAACCATTTCGTGTGACCCTGCTAATTGAATGATCCGCAGTCCGTTATCATTTGTTTTTTCGGGTAAGCTATGGGAGCCAACGTATCGCCTGAATACGGGCTCCTTCCCTACTTGGCTGTTAAAATCCCCAGATATAATTTTAATATCATATCTGGGACAGGCTTCGAGGGTTCGTTCTACTGCCTCGTAGAAGGTATCCTTCTCCGACTTTGCAGTCTCCTCTGTAGGGGCGTGGACGTTAATGAGGCTTATATTTCTAAACTTGCCTCGCAAACGCAGAGTGCATAGCCCTTCGCTTATGTTTTGAAAGCCGATAACTGCAGGTTTCATTTTTTGGCTGACTAAGAAACCTACTCCGAGCACATGGTTTACTGGATGACCGCTATAATATATGGTTTAGCGGCTCTTCTCCAGGAAACCGGTCCCTGTCCATTGCATCTACCCTTTCACCCCGAAGCCAGCTTCCGATAGCACCCCCCGCCCCCCTTGCTTGGTTAGAAGGTAGAATTCGCACAACGAAGTTTGTCTGTACTAAGTGAGTCTTGACTGACTTTCAAGTTACAGAGCTGTATTAAATTGTTTAGCAATGCATTTGAAACAAAGTTATACTAACAAGGCGGATAGTAGGAAGCTTAACGGTAATAGCGAAAACATGGCATTCAAAGCCTGAGAAGGATCTGCGTAAATGGGACGAACCTGCTTTAGATAGAATTCTCAACGAATTCAGGCATTCCTTCTCATATAACGCTGAAGCCCGATGATCTCTTGAACTTTCCGTTTCCCCTCTTTTCGGTCGAGCGACCGTGTCCTTAAATTTCAGTAACCGCGCAACTTCTAACGTCATCCACATCATGGCATTTTCCAGGTGGCTGCTTACCTTTCATCTTATGTTTAATAGGCGGCTGGGAACTGCATTTTTGTTACCACGCTCTATATGGTCTGAGGACTTCACGCAAGAAAACATTGATTGTTTATTTTGTTTGAGGATTCCGCATCCAGTTGATGTCAAACCGGACCAATTGGGAAAAAAACCTACTTCTACGTTTGCGGTCCACGGACCCCTGTGTTTTGAGCTAAATACCCAAGTTTTCAAAAAAGTGACTGACGGTTTCGTTTGGTGCACAGGCATCAGACGCTGCCTTACCTCCAACCTATCTGAAAATTAAGCCGGATTTCACTTGAATATAATTCGCATTCATGTCGTGCTTGCGATTATACATAAAGGAGCAATTACTAACTGTAACCAGTTGCGGCCACGCTGCTCCCAGGGCAAATGTCTCATGAATTGCCTCTGTCATGAGCGAAACCGTCAGTTACACATTGATTTTTTGCTCCTCAGTCTGTATGATCATCTATGCCTTCGTGCTGGCACACGTTGGAAACCTTCTTTGCTCAGGTCCCTGTTGCCGTTCCTGCCAGAAATGCATTCGCCTTCACGCTAGCCTCGAAGCACCACTTCGTGCCGCCAGCCCGGATCTATTCGTATGATTTAATGAATGGTGACGAAAGGTCACGGTTCAAATCTCACTGGTGCCAGTGGGGTTTGTATCGTGATTTGACGTCGGATATCAGTCGACTCAGCTGTGAATGAATTCCAGAATCAAATCAGGGTAATAATCTCTGGTGAGCGCGATGCTAACCACATTGTCTCTTAGAGTTTCCTCTAGTGTACCGTTACGGTTTTGAATGAAATGCTCTAATACACTTGAACGCCCTGATACAATTGGATTGTTGGGCCAGCGATAATTATTTCCGAATTGTCACAGTCTCGGCAGATGACGGGTTTTACCTAATACTAGCACTAAGTGCCAAGGATTTAGGCTCGGATGATCCTACCTACTTAAATTATAAAGGGGCATTGGTGGTATTGGCCAGTGGTAGGTCAATGGACGAATCCGTCGAGAACTCCACGAAATATCGAGCACGTATGCAAGATGGCGTACTTCTGCATGGTTTGAACCAGACTGTGTGATAGTCCCAGGACATGGAGGGAAGCCGTGAGGGTTTTAGGTACAATACCTGTAGCTGACAATATTATGTGAACTACAACCACCCGTTCAAGATGCCAAATTTTTTTGACTGCTCGAGCCAGTGGCTCATAATTCACCTTCTTCTCCACGTATTTCCGTTCCATGTAACTATTATGTTTTGTCAACGATAAGTTAGAACTTGCCGGTCACAATACATGCTGTAAGCAGAACTATTAATTACTGCTTGAGGCTTATATCCGTAAACCGGACATGTTCCCGTGATCAGCCCATACTTGCATGCATAATGAATAACCTTACATACAGCATTATGCCTGGGAATGTATTGCACCGGTGCCATAGCAGTGCAACCAGAAATGAGATGGTCCAACGTCTCTAATGCCGAACCATTGGTCGTTTTTCACCCGTTCTTTCATGATGAGCCTTTTATAAGCTTGGGTGGCGACTACGCCGTCCTGAATGGCACACATGAATCCCTCTGTCTCAGTAAAGAGCTCCCCAGGACACAGCCATCTATTCGACAAATGCAAATCGACAAATGGTTGCCAAAGAGAATTTACATGTTTACCGTACATTACCTTCGACTTCCATTCATCGATCCGCTCTTGGTCCGACTTCACCCCAGTCAGAGGATTGAAAGCTCGATCCTCCAAGTTAAGTAGAGTCACGGTCTGCCTTACAGACTACCGATTGCAAGGGACTCGCTTTCTTTTTTCTGTAAAACGTCAACAACGCCCCTACCTCCGATGCCACGAGGCAGGTTCATCCGCTCCACTGCAGACTTTGAATGATGCGTTCGGAATTTGGACATAGTTGTCCATATCCGCCCCTGGACATTTTTCAGGTCCGTTTTCGTCCACGACAATATTTTGAATTTAGAAGCCAGTGAAGGGATAGCGAATACATTCAATGTGCTTATTTTATTTTTCCCCGAGAGATGCGATTTCAGTACCAGCTTTACACGTCGCAGGAATTCGGATAGCGGGAGCATCCTTCAGATCACCAACTCGAGCATGGATTCCTTGCAGAATTGCTAGGTACCTGTAGAAGTCTAGCTCGGTCATAGCTTCGATGTGGAGGTCACCAATGTCCAATGTCCGGCTTGCGGCTTGTGATGACCTTTGCGAGTGGCTTGGATTCGACACTTGTCTAACCCAAAATCCATCCGAATATCACGGCTGAGCATTGCCATCCACCGCAACAGACTTCTAAGATGGTCGTCAGCACTAGCATACAACTTGATGCTATCTAAGTACATCAAATGTGTCAATTTGCACTTGGCACTTGGCCCATACTTTATTGAAAAACCATGCCCTCTAGCATCATTCAGTAGCCATGAAAGGGGTTCAGTGCCATGCAAAACCGAAAAGGACCCGACGAGTTCCTCTGGAAGATGCCCCTCCGTATATGGATGGGCTCTGAGGTATTGACACTCTCAGAAGTACGCACTGATTATGTCTGCGCGATCCTGCACCGTGTACTTCTGGGGGATAAGAAAGGTGATCTCCACATTGAGGAAGGGTGGAAATTCTTCCGGCTGACTCATGACCTCATTTATACTGTGTGCCAACCGACTGTGTATCCTGGCAAATTTCTTATGCCAGAAATTCTGCACCCGATCCAGACCTGGGCCCCTCCAGTTTTTCCAGCTGTTTATAGCTCGTCGAACTTGCTCTTCGGTAACATACGCAAAATTCATGCCAGACGTTGTGGCATGGTGGGTGCCTTCGGCGATGATCCACTCAGCTTATGCTATCATAAGTGGCCTTGAAGTCGATGCAAAAATGGTGCAAGTGGTGTCCATGGTGGTTAGGTAGGTTATCAATGGACGCTTCCAGGAGCTGTGATGCACCGTTTTGATGCCGCAAACTCCAAAGACCATGACTGCTGTTATAAGAGCAAGGAGGCAGAGTCCAGCGGGACAGATCTTCAGAGCCCGCCGATAGCATGCACGATAGTAAACAGCTCTTCTACCACGTAGCCAGAAATCTCCCTGAGGTCCTCAAAGATTGGTTTTCCTAGAATCCGCAGCCTGACTCCAGCTAGTACTGGGAGTTACTCATCTTGTGCGCAGCATTACGAATTGTATCGTATGCCGAGTCTGGCAACATAGTCTCCTATCTTCTATGTATTTGCACGTGTTTGGCCCGAGAGCTCTGGCCATTGGGTTTTGTTATAAGGAGGCCAAATCCTCCATGATTTGGTAAAGATGGTGAACCTTCACCACCAGGTCTGTGGCTGCTAAGTAGTGTGGGTAAATTCCACCTTTGACAGTCGCTAGCCGGACACAGAATCTACCCAGACTGTTCAGCGCGTCTCCGCCCTGTCCTACTAACCTGGAGGATGTCACCACTGAGTACCAGGCCTTAATGGTCGCTTAGCTGTTGATCAGAATGGCTATGTTACGCGTGGGCATCATACTCCAGCCTTCGATAGGTTTTCAGTATCGCTAGTACCTCCGCTTGAAATACATTGGCGACTCCACACACCATCTTTAATCCGTCTATGAATAATGCTGTATCACAGCCTTGCCTGGTTGGAAAGTCCACAGCAAAGTTTCTTATGGAGTTTTCCATCGCTTGCCGCAGAGAGAAAAAAAAATCTATTGCTGATTTGCCTGGAGTGGAGCCCCTTTGGTATGGCTCAATGATGTTCTGGGCATATGGGGCTATCCTAGCTACTTTTGGTCGGTCGGATAGCCCTATATGGAGAACATCTGACCGTTGGTATTCCGCAACGTGATACCTTTATAATTGCGTGATATCTCCCCTTTTATGTATAGGACAGATAATGCCTCGGCGCCAGTCGTCAGGCATTGATTCGCTGTCAAACACGTTGAGCATAAGTTGATTAAGCGATCCAGTGCACGGACTGCTTCTTACATGCTTGGTGGAGGCATTTGCCCATCGTCTATAGTTTGCGGTTTTTTGGTTGTTGAGTAGTTCATCAAAGTACTCAATCAGATTTCTCAGCATCAAGCTCCAGATTTATCCAATTTTTTGGTAACAGTTTTGCGCCTGGTGCGGTTCCTCCCTATAATTTCGAGTTCACAAACTTGTTGGTTTTCTCATGCCTCCTTTTTCTGTTGGAGTTTGTGCCTCTGCGCATGTTCGCCTTTTTTGAGGATTCAAAGTAACCCGGTGTGCAGCATTCTTCAGTTCCGCTGCTACCTTACATTCATCGTCGAACCAGCCGCTCCGACTTGTTTTGTGCCTGGAGCGTATGTGGCCATATGAATGATAACGTTCTTGTGAAGATAATTTTTTGATGCTTCATCTCCAGGACCTCCGTTAGCTGCGATTATTGCGGCATCCCTTATAGATTTTACGGAGGACTGTGTTGTGGATGGCGTCAATATTCACTCTCACCTGATTGTCAGAGGAGATTCTGGGCGGTGTTGTAACCACAGAGGAGTACATCAACGAGTACCCTATAGGAGGTAATGTAGTCAGCAGTGTGCTCGCCCGAGATTGTTACCCTGATTTGACTCAGGTACTCATTCACAGCTGAGTCGACTGGTATCCGACGTCAAATCACGATACAAATTCCACTGCCACCAGTGATATCGCGGTTGTGCTTGAACCACTCAGCTATCCGGACACAACCAGATAGGGATCCGATATGTTCTGACATTCATCAAGGCTGAGAGGTGGCGGTGTTCAATTAACACATTGTCAATTTGATTGAAAGTGGTTCTGTCTGGAAGGGCCCATGTATGTTTGTAGGCCGCTTTCCGCGCACAACAAGTACTTCTAACAACCATTTCGTGCGATACTACTAACTGAATAACCCGCAGTCCGTTATGATCCTTATGTAAGCTAGGGGAGCCTGAATACGAGCTCCGTCCCCACTTGAATATTGAAAAGTATGTTTTTGATATCATACTTGGAACAGAGTTCGAGGGTCCACTCCACTGTCTCATAGAAGGTATCGTTCTCTGACTCTGCAGTCTCCTCTGTAACCGACTCCAAGTACATGATTCACTGGATGGCCGCTATAATATATGTTTATTAGTAGCGCTTTCTTATTGACAACTGCGGTAACCATAACATAGGATATAATAAGAAATTATATCTTTAATACCATTTGGTCCGACGAACACCTAGTTGGTGACATCATCACTTCAACTTTTACAAGCTGTGGAAACTATAGAGAAAGTGCGCATTTCGAGAATCCTGCTTTCAGCTTGATAATCTTGTGAAGGTTGTCTGAGTAACGACCACTCTTCTGTATACTCAAGCTCAAAAGTTAGAACTGTTGCTTTCCAAAGTCCATCTTTACAATGTCCCAAACCACTTTTGGATTCTGATGCGAGTGATTTAGCTGACACCGTCTCAGAATTACAATTACTGAATTCTGAACCCATTAATAAACTCTGAATTTCTTTCGCAAGTTATTCCAAATGAAATCTATAAGTGAACTCTCGTGCGAAAATGATTCCGCACCCTCCGTTTTGGAAGTGTTCATTTAAAAGGTGCTTTCAATTGTGCAGAAGTCGAGGGTCACTTCAACATCTCGAACTCCAAACTCGCAATATCAATTGCACCAGCAAATTGCAAAGGAGCACCTCAAATGCTGGGTGTATAGATTTGCACAAGCATGATCCTTTGAATCGATGACAAACTAAATCCTGTCTCGTCTCGAATTTAATTATTCTGTGACTTAATTACTATCAAAGTTATAACGTTCAACTTTTGTCGAGATGGAGTCTGGTATTGAATGCTTGCATGACTTGCCTGTGAAAGCACAATTGCCTGCAGAAACGAACGTAATTACGACGAGATTTGTTTGTTAGCTCCACAGATTTAGCAACCTTGCCCCTTTGGCTGAGATGTTTGGTTGCCGGCAGCTCAGGTGTTGATTGAAGCCTCAAACAAATTTATCTAGGTATCTTGGAAGCTTTAACTTCGAAAGCTGGAGAACTCTTCCGCCTAGATTCTGATAAATTTACGTGGCTGGGACGCTTCGCTGCTGAATGTTTGCATTTTATGCTATCTCGGAACATGAAGGTAAAACCTACACTTTGATGTCAATATTATGTTGCAGAGTCGCAAGTAGTTTTTAATGAAATTTAGGCTGATGATTCTGAAAGTTTTACTTCTGCAAACATTGTCCTAAAACTAGGAAGCTGCGCCACAATTTCAATTTGGAATATTTTATGGGGACGGAAAAGTTTGTGCTTTACAATTTAGATTTGCTAGTTCGCAGATGAATGTATCAGGGCATTATGTCATGAAATGTGTGAGGTTTCTATGGAAGTAGCTGAATAATTTCGTAGAAAAGCAAGTTCGACCTCCTGCATCATACCCAACAGCAAGGATGCTTCCCAATTATCTTGTTATCAAACTTATTCTGATATTCTCCACAATATAACCATCCTTTTCGACTTGTTTGAAATCAGTTATTCGTTTGAAGCCAACAACAAAAAATACACAAAAATCTAATTACAAATTCACCTCGCTGAAATTTACAGAGTAGGACAGAATAAAAAGCAATTTTGATAAGCGCAGGAATCGTACTCATCAGTGAAAGGAATGCAGTCGCAGACTACATAGTGCGATGCTGTCAAAGTGTTTTTTCAAGATGGTAGTTCTTATGTACAGGTCTTTCATGCCTCCACATCTGTATACCTATACTTCAAAAAAGTCTAGCTAATTAACTTTGGAAGAGGCTTCGTCAACGGCGCTAAAGAAACCAGAAAATACCGATCCGCCAGGAGGAGGTTCGCGGAATAATAATAAGATTTGCTTAAATTTTAATTTTTCTTCAAATTTTTTTTTATGTAACATAACATCTTCAACGCGGAACCGAAAGCTGAGAACATCACCCATCACGATTTTTTCTCAGGAAAATTTTACTGAACTTGGGTCACCTGTCCCTCTCGACTATTGAGTTACCTGCATCCAAAGGGTTAAGGTTCATCCAAAATTGTTATTTACCCTACACCCTATTCATGCCAACTAAGAACGCTGCTTCGGTAATTGAGTGTCGAGCGTGTTAAAAAAACCGCCTTCGTTTGATCACCGGAATTAAGTATATTGGGAGCAATAAGTACCTGCATACCTTTCATTTCCATTTTCCTATAGATTTCCTTCTCGGGAATAAATTGCCTAGATACCTAGTGGAGTAGAGAAGAGTTATATAATGCCGAATGCCCGAGTAACCCCTTGGCGTCTTAGGGAATAGCTGTGGTGAACTCGACGTTGACTAATGGCATTTACTATTAAGGGGAAAATCGGCGCCCTCTTTCAGTAGTGATTACGTTCTGAACTGAGGGGTTCAGAATCCACTCGAAGAATTCACTGCTTGAAAAAGGTAACTAAAGGCAGGCTATAAGCCTGCAGTTCTCGAAAATCCTTATGCTTTGGAAACTGGTATGATTAGAGTCTGAAATGCGCGAACAGTTCTTGACAACGATATCGACGCTCTTAAGAACGTTCGCTTGCTCCAGCTTAAAATTGAATTTCAGCGACACAGTCTGGATATTCTGGGGTTAAACGAGGTAAGACGATGGGACTTTCGGGAGCACCCCCCTTCCGTTGCGGCACTGTGCTTTTTTATTCTGGCAAGTCTGTCGGAAGTAAACGGTAATGCGGTGTGGGACTAGTCCTTACCTCATCCATTTAGTACTCCCTTATGATAACCAGTATAAGACAGAATGTTAATTACGAGGTTCGTGATGACAAGCCCTTCACCTTGGTTTTGAACTATATAGCACCCGCAGAAGGTCTACTTCATCGTGGATGAAATGGATATTTACTAACAGCAGTTACTGTTGCGTCTGCAAATCTGCTTCTTCCATTCTTCCATAACTCCATTAAGAGATCTTCCTCGGTGAGTGGAAGAAAGCAATGACGAGCGAGTGCCACAATTGAAAAGGCATTTGCGTGTGCCGCGATTGCGCCAAGATATAACTACAATTTTCCTCGAATATATTGAAGGATACCACTCAAATTTGATTCATAAAGGGCAAAGCGTGATCCGCTCTCGATCCTCCTGCGCAGACCATATGAATACCCTTCAGATGACTTGGTGGCAGTGTCGGGGGATTTGGGATATGTGAAGTTAGCTGGTTGTCTGTTCTGGGCTGCATCGTTCTTGGGCTTTGGAGTGCTAACTCGTGAATTGTATGAAGCAAAATTTCTCTCCTTCAAAATACATCCCATTTCGATATTTGGTCAAATAAAGTTAATAGAGCAGATTACTATATTTTAGAAGTTTACTTGAAAACCCTCCTTAAGTTTATTGATTCACACACTTTTGCAATAGTATAACTGATATATATCGCATGGCACTGATATGTTTCGCGGTATTCGTATTGAAATCAACAAAGTTTTAGCACATCAAATTGGTATTTTTCATGAGAGAATTACCAATTATTATACACTTATTACCAATTGGAGGTACGCATACTAGAGCCCTACGCCAGAAATTATTTCATTAAATTACTAACTACTGAAAGGCTTTTATTTTATTTTTTTTTTGTCTTCTTCATGTGAATTTACTGCATTCTAAAACATCAGAAAATATTAGCGCGACATAGTCTGAAATACACTATACCATATCTACGCATATAACACAAAAGCGTTCTTCCTGTCTGTGAACTATTGGAAAATTTCTTTAAAATTCTTTCAGCTGAAAACCATTCATTGAATGTATTAATTATTAATTACGAGCTAACGCTGTTTCTGAACCGGACAAAGGCTAAAGAAGAAGATGAGAAAGATAATTACCAATTTTGCTTGTTTCGTTCCATTGCTGAAAAATTTTCAATCAGATTTTCGCAAAATGATATAGAGACACATGAAATCTAACCTGTCCTTTTTACACAACTAAATTCTTATTTTTTGAGAACTCACTCCTAGCACTTGTAATTTTTTGTCCAGCTCAGTAGATAACACTTTTGAAAGTAGACGAAATTGCGACACCTAGTGCCAACGTATACAGTTATAGATGTACCTTTTATATTCCCTTCTATCTCTACAACAGTTCTTAAAACATACCGTTTTTGAAAGAGAAACCGGGACAAAAGAACCAACGGACAAAATTAAGCAAATTTATGCGGTAGTAGCAGTATGGCAAGAAATATCCAAGTCTATTCTTTCCTCGGTGTTAGGCAAGCACCTCCCCCCCCCCCCCCGCAGTCCAATGGGATGCTGAAACGTTGGCAGCGGACGCTAAAGGCCGCCTTAATGGCTCACGACCATCCAACGTGATCGCGGTCTTTGCCTTTCGTCCTCGGCCTTCGCACAACCCATCGAAAGGAATTCACGGCCAGTCCCAGGAGATGGTGTACGGGGGCAATCTGCGCCTCCCCGCCGACCCTGTGCTAGGCATCAGAACAGCATTAAGCGACTCCGGTATGCTGCGTCTGCTCAGAAAAGCGGTTTCGAACCTGCGGCCGACTCCACCTTCCCGACACACGGCACCGGAGGTCGACACCCCCACGAACCTCGAAAAATGCTCGCAGGTCCTCATTTGGGTGGACGCTCCTCGGAAGCAGTACTTTGTCCGCAAAGTATTGGACAATCGATTGAAATAAAGTTTGTATAATACAGTAACAATTGCGTGAGGTGGTTATACTTTAACATTTCCATTTACAGTTCCAAATTCGCTATAGACACATATAGACTGTAGTGTCCGCAGCTTTGCAACAGATACAAAATTTTGCCTCGTCCAGAGAAAACCTGACGTATTTGGTAATACGCCACATTTTTTTTTTGTTTTCTGATGTTTTGGCGAACCTTAGCTGTTCCAATTCATTCCAATTTCCTAACTTGCAGGGTTATTTTTATTTTATCAAAAAAATCACTAATACTTAGTACCTCTCCCCTAAACCCTAAAATTAATTTCTTATTAAATAATTTCAACTTTTACATAATAATAATTCCCTAACACTTATTGCTGGCTGGAAAAAGAATATCTAATTCTTGTTTCTGCTGCCACCGACCTGGAATTTGAATTTTAAGGTCGGGGTCAGCAAAAGTAAGAATTAGCGGCAACCAGACCGGCAGATGAGGTTTGACTTTGATCAGCTGGACTTAGCAGAGGGAGATTGTGTTTGGTTAGTGTTTTAGGTAAATCGTTTTTATCTTTGTGAAGACAGAGCTCTAGGAACTAGAGTATATATGAGAGAAACGCTTCAAACACTTTCGTTTTCCTTATAAAAACTTTAAATATTCAATCTCCTTGAGCTTAAATAAATAGTGATCATTCAGTGACATCACCGATTACCATTTCTTTGTTTTAAGCCACTGACTGTTCCCCTTCTGCCCTTCAATCTTTTTAATGCTATTTTGGGGGATAGCAACGCGGAGCGACCGGTCTTGTCAACTAACAGCACGTCAGACTTGTGTGCTCCCTGGCGGTCAGCCAAAACTTTTCGGTCCCAATACGAGCCATAAGCAGAACTATCTAGTGCTAACTGCGACTCATATCATCCCAAAACCGGACATGTTCCAGTGATCAACCCATGCTTGTATGTTATGCATTATACCTGCCTTGGTATTGCACCGGCGTCATATGATAATAGTACGGCCAAAAATCAGATGGTCGAATATCCCTAACCTTGAACCTTCATTGATCGATCCACTCTTGGTCTGGCGTCACCTCACTCAAAAGTCGGTCCTTCAAGTTAAGTGGAGCCAACCCACATTTTGCCTTACAAGCAGTCACATGTGCAGGATTCGCCTGCTCTTTACTGTAAAAATAAACGCGTATTGAATTGACTTGGCGTTGATGTTGTTCCGCAATGTCAACCACATCCCAGTCTCCGATATCATGAGGAAGGTCCATCGGCTTCCAGCCAGAATTTGTCCGGCAAGTGGTTCGTGATGAATTTTGTCGATGGTTTGAATTTGATACTTATCTAATGCAAACTCCATCCGAATATCACGAGTAAACACCTTTACTATCCGTGTATCAGCTCGCACTTAGCACCTAGGTCTTATTTCATCCCAAATCCATGCCCTTCAGCATCATTCAGTAGCCACTAAAGGGATTCAGTGCCCCTTTGAACATAAGTTTGGGATCAATGCGATACACATGTAAGATATCGACTAGCCAGGTGTGCGGGATGCTATCAAAAGCCTTGGCGTAATCAATATAGTAACTAAAGAGATTTCTTTGGCTCTAATTACCTGTCCTGCAACTACCGAGACGATAATGAGTTGTTCTTTGATTCTACTCGGTAGCTCTTTTGCTCCTCGACAGAATGTTATTGGTCCGGACGTGCGCAATAACTCTTCCACTAACAATAGATGCTCTAAATTTGTAGAGGGTTGATAAGCAACTAATCGGTCCTGCACCGTGACTTTTTAGGACCAATATAGGTAATTCCCGCAGTGTAGAAAGGTGGAAATTCCTCTGGCTGACTAATGTCTTGGTTTATGCCGTCTATCAACCAACCATGTATACTGGTAATCTTTTTACACCAGAAATTCTGCACCCGATCCAGACCAGGCCCCTCGAATTTTCGGAGCTGGTTATGAATCTTCGGTAACATCCGCAAAATTCATATCCGGCATTTTAGACAAGAGAAACATCGATTGAAGATTTAATCCATCGTGGATCTTCCTTCTCGATCGCGGCTCTTGGGTTACAAACGAGGGGTCCGTGGACTAAGAAACCTGAGAGTAAGTTGCTCTCCGCTTGGTCCCATCCAACATCATATAGATGTCGACTTAGGATCCCCCCTATCCTAAACAATAATCTAGCTTTAGCCTCGTTTAGGCTCAAACTATTGGCAGTTTAACTTGATACAATTCGCATCCTTGTCGTGTTTTTGCGATTATATCAAGGAGCGTTTTCCACCTACTGCACTTTCGGTCACGTTGTTCCCAGGGCAGAGGTGAGGCGGCGTCTGATGAGTTGCTTCTACTCTGGAGGAAACCGTTAGTCCTTGTTTCTATCATATAGACTATCTGCCCGTCATTTTTGACAGCATCTTCCTTATCTTCTTTTGCGGGAGACTCACTTAATTAGCTAGATGTTAAGAAATTTGAACTCTATACAGATAGAGTATATTTAAGTCGGTACTTTTGAAGAAACTTCCACATTGTACCTATGCAATACATCTTCCATACATTACAAGGTCGCTCGATGCGTCTCTTCCTGTTTCCTAGATTCTTGAGCAATATTCTGAAAAATATTCAAAAGAATCATTATCAGCGACTCAGTGAAGTCGAAATTCCCACCTTACTTTTCTCCCCTGCTTTAAAATCAATCAATCTCCATTAACAGCTCACATTCACACATCACATTCGAATGGCTGAAGAGGAGAGATGATAGGCGTAATTTCCATAAGAATCTACTTTCGGGTTCTTCTTTTCCAGGTGCTTTTACACATAATATTATATTAAAATGTATAAAAAATGTGTATTATGTAGTATCATCATCATCATATTATGTAGTATATACATGTAAAATATGGAAAAGTCTGAAGTTTTCAAAATGTGTTGTTTTTTTTATACACCATTTCATCGGCAAGAGTATGTGTGTTTTTGAGGTGGGGGAGAGGCAAAATCTATGAACACTCAAATCTTAGTGATCCATTGTACTCGATTCACCCGTCTAACAGAATGTCCCCGTTGTGATGTTACCCGTTGTAGTTGGAGCACATCAGCACCAAAAATCTGATGTCTGACGCGTCCATAGGCGAAAACGTTTCGTGGATTCCCCTTCCTCATTACAGGATGGACACGTATCATCTTGGATAATTCCTATTCTTAACATATATATAGCTAGTGAATTATGACCAACCAGAATGCCTACAATACTTCTGCAAGACAGGATAAACTTTACAGTATGTTTATTTGGTTCTGACAGGAAAAGTTTGGTGTATCTAGCAGCATTAAGGTTCCGCCACCTGTCATTATGGGAAGCTGGTTCCCAGTTTTTGATAACACCATCAGTCAATGCTGCTGACACCCCAATTTCTGGAGTGTCACCGACGGTTGGCTACTGCAAATTATCAAAAGAGCAATTAACACTGAGGTATTATAAACATTATATTTAGATAGATGATCATCAGCAATGGATTAAAGGCGATTTGATAACATTAGTAACTTAAGATGGCTGATATGGTATCAGTTGTACATACGAACTTGCAGTGATAAGAGCTTAGATTAGTTGATTGTTGACGGGAGCTTTTTGAATCCATAAATTACGACTGGTCACTAAGACGCTAATTCCTGTTAATCAGCATGATAGTTCTTTCAATTAAATACGCCTTTCCGAGTGTTGTTGCTAATTTTATTTGGACTCTGCATAACAAGCTGCGCAAATACTTCCACGACCCAGAAAACCCCTGTTTTCCGTCGAGAAAAAAGCATGTTCCTAATGATCACACTCAGATTTCAGATATAAATGGAATTGATTATTTTCTTATCACAAGTAGTTATTTCGGTTTAATTGTTAAAAATTCGCTGTGTTTTTTCAATCAGAAATGTTATCAAAATTAAATACTCGCCGTGATTGTGACAAATGTGGTGAAAGTTCGCTGCGGTACACCATTACCAAGTAACACTTGCACGTATATAGCAAGAAGAAAAAAGCGTAAATTGATTCGAAAAGGTACGCTAATAATATTGTTTGCTGTAAATTTGGTTGGAAAATTTATTGTGTTTCGTAATTTCCAAATAAAATTTAAAACTTTGTCACATAGTGCATCACTCAATTTTATATACTAGAAAAGCAAAACCGAGGGCAGTTGAGTTAAATCTGTGATTCAAGTGAAAATAATCTGATTTAGTGCATCAATACCCCATCCTCTCATGCTGGTAATTTCTTCTAGAAACTTAATTACACGAAAATAAATTGATTCCCATGGTGATGATGACCATGTATTCCGTCAATTAATTTGCAACTTAGTTTGTTGGTTATATGCACTGGGATCAAATGTTGATTCGGTCATGAATGTCGGCGCGTCTTTCCGCTTGTATCACTGCTGGCAGTGTCTTATTCCGACATTTAGGACAAAAATAATTTGGAAATAACATATACTTACGTAAGGTATGAATATTCAAACAGAACACATTATGCGCGGTTCCACGAAAAAGGACAGATTGATTACCCATTGAGTCACAGTAGTATACCTACTATGCCACTATAGTGAAGTACAGTTTGTTCTCTTACTGTTGGGACCGCCGAACAGTAAGCATCCTCTCGTGCAAGGGTCAGTCATTTCCCCTCGTCCCCAAAAAAGGAAATCGTCCGTAGTTTTCGAAAATAACGCTTTAGCAACACAGTATTTGTGGCCAATTTTCAAAATTCAGTCAACCTGATTAATTCGGGTTGAACAATAAATGTTCATTAACTGAAGTAGACGCCTCTGGGTTTCTGGTAGGCATTTACTTTGAAAGGGGTTGTGATTGCGCCATTTAACTCGGCACGGACTTAATCTGGGTGGAGTCGAGAGACTCTCAAATCGTTTCCTAATAGCAAGTTGCTCCCGTTGACAGTGATAGTTCGTGTCTCATTGGGGTTGGTTGTCATAAATGGTTCAGATGCAATCTCAGACCGTGCTGCATGAAACAATCTTTCCAATTTTGGACAATTTGCTCGAAACATCATTTGGATAAAAAAGTGTGTAGAACATTAAACGTTGGATATCCTCTGTCGCAGCGTCCGTAAGGAGGACAAAGTGGAATAACGAAAGCACTTACTTCCTCCCTTCCACCAAGCGGTTTTGATATACCTGCCACACTTCGAACTTTTAAGCCACCGCACAAGCTTCTCTTACACTAGGTGTTCCCGTAAAGAACACTCGAAGCGATGTTTCTCACAGTATTTCACCTTGAGTAACCGCACAGCGTGTATTACTATATGGCAATACAGTAATCTCTCAATAATCCGACGTTTTGTAATTCGACATACTTGGTAGTTCGACGCATCCTCCCTTCAAGGTTACTACAATATTGTTTACATAGATTCTGGAGTTTCTCGCTGCGTGAATCTATCTCATCTCACCGCCACTCGCGCGTCCGTTCGGATTGTTCTGTAAACAGTTTTGTGTCCATAACCTATGTTGTTCTGTAGCTTGTCAGTGCGTGAATTTCCCTCTGTCCACTCTCCCCGCCGTGATGTTCGGTTTTTCTTTTTTAAAAATCATCATCATTATCATCAACGGCGCAACAATTGGTATTCGGTCTAGGCCTGTCTTAATAAGGAACTCCAGACATCCCGGTTTTGCGCCGAGGTCCACCAATTCCACCAATATCCCTAAAAGCTGTCTGGCGTCCTGACCTACGCCATGGCTCCATCTTAGGCAGGGTCTGCCTCGTCTTCTTTTTCTATTATAGATATTGCCCTTAGAGACTTTCCGGGCTGGATCATCCTCTTCCATACTGATTAAGTGACCCGCCCACCGTAACCTATTGAGCCGGATTTTATCCACAACCGGCTGGTCATGGTATCGCTCATAGATTTCGTCGTTATGTAGGTTACGGAATCGGCCATCCTCATGTAGGGGGCCAAAAATTCTTCGGAGGATTCTTCCCTCGAACGCGCCCAAGAGTTCGCAATTCTTCTTTCTTAGAACTCAAGTCTCCGAGGAATACATGAGGACTGGCAAGATCATTATCTTGTACAGTAAGAGCTTTGACCCTATAGTGAGACGTTTCGAGCGGAAAAGTTTTTGCTGAAATAGGCTCTGTTGACTGCCAACAACCGTGCACGGATTTCATCATCGTAGCTGTTATCGGTTGTGATTTTTGATCCTAGACAGGGGAAATTATTAATGGTCTAAAAGTTGTATTCTCCTATCCTTATTCTTCCCGTTTGATCAGTGCGATTTGATGTTGTTGGTTGATTGGTTTTTGACGCTGACGGTGCCAAGATATACTTCAACATGTTGCCTTCATTGGTGTGCAACCTAAGATCTCGCGCCAATAGCCGCCTGCTCGATCTGGATGAAGGCAGTTTGTACGTCTCGGGTCGTTCTTCCCATGATGTCGATACCGTCAGCATAGGCCAGTAGTTAGATGGACTTAAAGAGGATCATACCTCTTGCATTTGCCTCAGCATCACGGATCACTTTTTCGAGGGCCAGGTTAAAGAGGACTCATGATAGGACATCCCCTTGTTACAGACCGTTGTTGATGTCGAATGATCTTGAGAGTGATCCTGCTGCTGTTATCTGGCCTCGCACATTGGTCAGGGTCAGCCTACTCAGCCTTATCAATTTCGTCGGGATACTGAATTCTCTCATGGCCGTGTATAGTTTTACCCTGGATATGCCATCATAGGCGGCTTTAAAGTCCATAAATAAATGATGCAACTGGTGTCCATATTCCAACAGTTTTTCCATCGCTTGCCCCCACAGAGAAAATCTGATCTGTTGCTGATTTGCCTGGAGTGAAGCCTCTTTGGTATGGGCCAGTGATGTTCTGGGCGTATGGAGCTATCCGGTCTAGCAAGATAGAGGAGAATATCTTACAGATGGTACTCAGCAACTTGATACCTCTATAATTGCTGCACTACGTGATATCTCCCTCTTTATGTATGAGACAGATAATGCCTCGTTGTCAATCGTCAGGCATTCATTCGCTGCGCTTGAGCACAAGTTGATGAACCATTTGGTGTAATTAGTCACCTCGATATTTAACCAATTCGGTTACAATTCCATCGGCTCTTGGCGACTTATGATTTTTAAGCCGATGGCTGTTTCTTCTGTACTTGGTGGTGGCAGTATTTGTCCGTCGTCTTCAGTTGGTGGGACCTCCAACTCGCCGATGTTCTGGTTGTTCAGTAGTTCAACAAAGTACTCAACTTATCGCTCCAATATGCCCATTCAATCGAAAATCAGATTTCTTTCTTTGTCTCGGCAGGATGAGCATCGATGTGTATAAAGCTTCATCCTACTGACTTGTTGGTAAAACTTCTGCGCCTGGTGCGGTTGCTCCCTGTACTTTTCTAGTTCACAGATTTGTTGGTTCTCCCAGGCTTCCTTTTTCCGTCTGTGAAGACGCTTCTCTGCTCGACGGAGTTTGTGATAAGTCTCTGCGCGTGCCCGCGTTCTTTGAGAAGGAGCATTACTCGGTATGCATCATTCTTCCGTTCCGTTACTAGCTTACATTCATCGTCAAACCAACCATTCCGGCTGTTTTTGCGGCTGGGGCCAAGTATGTTTGTGGCCGTATCCATGATAACGTTCTTCAGGTGATTGTGGAAATAATTTGTTGATGCTTCATCTCCAGGACACCTGTTACTGCGGTTATTGCGGCATCCATTTCGCTCTTATAGGTGTTGCGGAGGGCTGTGTTGTGGATGGCTTGAGTATTAACTCTCACCTGATTGTCAAAGGGGATTCTGGGTAGTGTTGTTATTCGAGCTCGGAACACCATGCCAACGAGATAGTGATCCGAGTCTATATTGCCCCCCCTATATGTTCTGATATTCATCAAGGCTGAGAGATGGCAGCGCTCGATCAACACGTGGTCGGTTTGGTTGAAAGTGGTCAGGGTCAACAACAACAACAACCATTTCGTGTGACACTGCTAATTGAATAATCTGTAGTCCGTTATCATTTTTTTTTTTCGTGTAAGCTATGGGAACCAACGTATCGCCTGAATACGGGCTCCTTCCCTACTTGGCTGTTAAAATCCCCAAGTATGATTTTGATATCATATCTGGGACAGGCTTCGCGGATTCGTTCTACTGCCTCGTAGAAGGTATCCTTCTCCGACTCTGCAGTCTTCTTTATAGGGGTGTGAACGTTAATAAGGCTTATATTTCTAAACTTGCCTCGGAACCGCAGAGTGCATAGCCGTTCGCTTATGTTTTGAAAACCGATAACAGCAGGTTTTTTTGGCTGACTAAGAAACCTACTCCGAGCACATTGTTTACTGGATGGCCACTATAATATATGGTGTGGCTACTCTTCCCCAGGAAACCGGTTCCTCTCCAACTTATCTCCTGTAACGCTGTTACATCAATCCTATATTGGGGCAGGGTATCGACTAGCAGCTTAATCTCTGTACACAAGTGTACGTTCCATGAGAAAATGCGCAAATTGTTATTCCTTTGTCGTTGCGGGTTCGTCGTTGTGTAATCCGTCCAGTCCGAGGCTCCTATTGTGGCTTCGTAACAAGTTGTTTTCCTGTAGGGCTGTCAGTCCTACTCAATCGCCAACCTGGAGGACCAGTTCATACAATTTGTCCCGTTTTTTGGCGCGGGAGACTCGCCTTCATCCTTCTCCGTCTGCAGCTTTTCATTACGAAAGAGCTCCCAGTGGTCACCACGTGGAAGTGGAGATAGGGTTTGGTAGTAGAGCTGTTGGTGTTGGCTCAGCAGGCGTTTCCCAGGTTTTATGCTCCATCGTGGGTACCAATCCACCTTTTGCCCTGGGACCTATAATACCCTTGTAAAAATGGCGGCCCCAAAGTCGAAACGTAAACACAAAACTTTGACCATAAAAGATAAGAGGACCAAGTGTGGAGAAACCCAGACTGCTACGATATCAGAAGAGCAACAGGTTATGTCATTTTAAAAAATGAGGATAAAATTGAAGAAGTCGGGAAGCCAGAAATTCAGCGATTCAAGTATAAAACGTTTTGTTTGTTTTCTCTGTGAATATATGCCGGTTATGTGTATGCATTTGGTATGTCGGACTGCAGTAAATTTAAATGGTAAAGTCAATTTTAAGCTACTGTAGCTTTGTTAGTAATAATACGATTTTGATCAAATTTGGGGATAACATGCTTCATACTAAAATCTACTGTTTTCATAACTCTAGAATAATCTTAAAGGAGTTTCTACTCTATTTCCCCAAAAATATAGTAGTATACTATTATACCCTTAACTTGAGAAGATATCGATATGGAGAGTATTTTCGGCCCTGCACACAGTATAGAGCCAGCCTGGTGCAAACCCTCTGCAATTTTAGGCGACATATTGAAAAACAAAGTCCAATTTTTTTATCAGAGTATAATAATAATAATAATCAACAACATTCTGTCCGAGCAGCACAAGGGCTGCCGAGTTGGGTCAAGGGGTTGCAAAGAGCAACCCATTATCAACTCAGTAGTTGTAGCACAAGCAACTAGAGGCCAAAAAACCTCTTTAGTTGCTATATTGATTATGGCTAGTCGATATCCTACATCTGTATCGCATTGATCCGAAACTAATAAAGTTTTTGGCGACAGTCATGGAAGGGTGGTATACCACCCTATCAGTGCGTACATCTGAGGGTGCTAATACATCAGAGCCCATCCGTATACAGAGGGGCATCTTCCAGGGGGATTCGTTGAGCCCCCTTTAGTTTTGTAAGGCACTGATCCCACTTTCATGGCTACTCATTAATGCTAGAAGGCATGGTTTTTCAATAAACTTTGACCTACGTGCTAAGCGCGAACTGTCACATTTGATGTACTTAGATGATATGATGATGATGAATATGGATATGTTCAGCCGTGATATTCGGATGCAGTTTGGATTAGACAAGTGTCGAATCCAAGCCATCCGCAAAGGTCATCACGAGCCGCATTCCGGACATAGCATTGGTGACCTCCACATCGAAACTATAACCGAGGCAGATTTCTTCAAGTACCTAGGAATTCTGCAAGGAACCCTTGTTCGAGTTGGTGATCTGAAGGATGCTGGTGCTGAAATCGCATCTCTCGGGGAAAAATAAAATAAGCGCATTGAATGTATTCTCTACTGGCTTATGCATTCAGAATATTGCCGTGGACGAAGACCGATCTGGAAAGCGTCCAGCGGCAGATACGGAAAAGTATGTCCAAATTTCAAATGTATCATCCAAAGTCTGCCGTGGAGCAGATGAACCTGCCTCGGAATGGAAGTCGAAGGCAATGCACGGTAAACACGTGAATTATCTTTGGCAGCCATTTGTCGATTTGCATTTATCGAACAGATGGCAATGTGCTGGGGCGAGCATTTTGCTGAGACGGAAGGATTCATGGGTGCCATTCAAGATGGCGTGGTCGAGCTTATAAAAAGCTCATCATGAAAGAACGGGTGGAGAATGATCAGTGCAGAATGTGTGGTACGGCGTTAGAGACGTTGGACCATCTCATTTTTGGCTGTATTTGTATGGCACCGGTGCAATACATCACCAGGCATAATGCTGTATGTAAGGTTATCCGTCGAAACCTTGCATACAAGCATGGGCTGATCTCGGAAACTTGTCCGGTTTATTGATATGAGCCGGAAGCAGTACTTAATAGTTCTGCTTACAGCATGTATTGGGACCGGCGAGTTATGACTGATCACCAAACTGCACATAACAAGCCTGAAGTACTGTTAATTGACAAGACGGGTCGCTCCGTGTATATAATTGATGTTGCTATCCCCGATAACAACAACATCGAACGAAAATACGTGGAGAAGAAAGTGAGCTGTAAGCCACTGGCTCGAGAAATCAAAGAAATTTGGCTCTCCCATTGACCTACCACTGGCCACTACCACCAGGGCCCCTTTAGTTTTTAAGTAGGTAGGATCGTCCAAGCCTAAATGCTTGACACTTAGTGCTAGTATTAGGTAAAATCCGTCATCTGCCGCGATTGTGATAACTCGGATAATAATAATAATCGTTGGCGCAAAAACCAATTGGATCAGGACCATGAAGTGTGAGCACTTTATTCAAGACCTTAACGGCACCCTACAGGATCATAGTTCCCTATGGGAGGCAATGTAGTCAGCATTGCGCTCGCCCGAGATTATTACCAGGGCTGTTTTATTTACAAATTGCCCTATTTATTATTTTATACAAATTTTCATATTGTAAATTATTTACTGCTCACAAAACATTTGCAAAAATTTTGATGGTCCGTACACCTTTGGTAATCCGACACGTTTTTGGTCCCATAACTGTTGAATTATCAAGAGTCTACTACAGTTTCGCATTTCTTGGTATAAACGACTCGCCCACGGTTATGTGAATGATATCGCGCATCCGATTGTCAGGAATGCGTTCAAAAATGTTTATGGAATGCGCAATAATCAGTAATTTAAACATTCAGGTGGTGCTTTCTTTTTCTATATTGGAACGTTCGTGTTTTCTCGCCAATTAGATAGGATTCTACCATCCTCAATAACGCCATTGAAAAACTCACTCGGCAAGGGTTTTGCGTACCAGCTCTTCGCTTCCCATAACTCAACTCCGATGCCCTTACATGCCTAATAATTTAATCATCACATTTCTGTTTTCTAATGAACGCATTCAGACCTATGTGTTATACTACTTGCATTATGTTAGTATTCACAGATTTTACGTAGAATAATGAATTCATAAATCAACCCAAAGGATTTAGCAGTAATTGGTGTTCACCATGGTTCTTGTCGCCTTCCATGTTTCGATACTTGAGATGGCAGTTCCGTACCACTTAACATTCTATGGCAGTTTTTATGCTACATAATCTACGCCACAAGCTTACTCTATGATCTTCTTTATCCGTCTTGATTACTACGATTGGTTTTACGGAAAGCACGTCGATAGGAGTCATCTGCATAGCCTTTATGCTTGTGGCATTATATCATGGGCTTTTGGATACGAATAAGTCCGTCAAAAAATGCTACACAACCTACGTCACCAATTATAAAAAGCAATAATATTTTTGATGAAAAATAGCTCTTCATTGTCTCCACATTAGGCTTAATTTTACTTAGAGGTTTTACTATGATGCGGAACGTAATATATTGCGTCAGCTTTCCCTTCCTCCTCTAGTCGCCTGCAAAGCACTCAGATATAATCCTTGTTTATGCTGACAAAACCTTGCTTGCAGTTAATGAAATTCATATTGTTTTGTCATAACCCGTGTTTCAATAACAATATCAAAAGCCTAACGCAACATATTCTTTGTTTATCAACCTTTCAACCCTTATTATGCATTACGATATTATTTGAGAAACCATATTTGCGGTACCAGAGAGCTGACAAATAACGCTCCACTTCTTCCACTCATCGATAAGGATATCTAATACCCGAATTAACAAAGCATTTAATTTGGAAGAATTATAATATTATATTATGGTAATTGGCTTTTTTATCCCTTGTGTCATAAATCATAACGATCATATGTTGAATCTAATGTTGCTAAAGCATCAAGGTACATCAGTTCGGTGTTACCATGGACGAACTGGATGTTCTGTCCTTTGATTAGACAGGAAGGCTACAATAAATCATCAGTCAAAGCTATTGGATCGATGGCAGAATACAAAGTGATCAAATTCCGCTTTGGACTTCAATTACTCACGAAGTTTAACCTCGATGCGGTGAGTGATATTTTTCTCCGTCATAAGTCGCTCTGGCAGCACCTATTAATTTATCCGCAATGCATCAGAGCACCCCAAATACCCTCCTTTTAGATACGGTCGAAAATTCTCATGAAGCGGAGTTCTAAATTAAGCGCAGCATCTTACAATAATTCGTGATATGTTGACGTCATTCAGAGCAAAAACCTGGCAGCTCTTTTCCCGTGCTGCTCCAAAATTATCCCAGATTATATCCTTGCGATAACAGAGAAAACGCAGATATCACACTCAAGGCGGGTGCTCTTGGTCAGGATATTAACGGTCATCTCCTTCTTTCATTTCCTCAGAAACATTTCAGATTCTCGAGCTTTGTCGATAAGTAGATATAGTAACTAACTAGCTCTAAAATTGGCAGGAAATAGTTCAATCAGTATTCACATAATAGAATTACTAGCCACTCCACCAGAGAAAGATGATTAATCGGATATGCATTCTTTTGTGATGCAACTGTATTTCAATCCCCGGTTTGTTACCGGCATTTTGAAAAACACATATGTTCATTTACATTAAAATCATGGGACTTTTGAAAGACAAATAATTCATGGCAACGATCCATCGGGAACTTGTAAGGCTGAAGCTACTCCTGATTACCGCAACATATAACCGAAACTCAGTGAGCAAAAAATAATAGTCTAGACCGATTTCAGCCTCCATCTTCTTACGATTATCCAGAAAACAACTACTATGTCTACTGCTGACAACGATTTGGTAGACCTAATTAGTTCTTCACCATCAGCCAATTGAAACCCAATGTGCTGATATATCATTGCACTTGTCATTCTAGTAATGTAGGCGAGGTCTTTCTGCAGATCTGCAGAGAGTGTGAGATGTGACAGTTCTTCTGGTTGAAAAAAATCATTTGAGGAAGCATCCCTCTTCATTACCAATAGCATCCAACGCGCGCTCTAAAATCTATCTTCACGGTTCTTTTTGATCATCGATAGAATAGAAATGACAATAACCTCTCAACCTTCAATCAAGGTTAGGCTCCAATCGAATCTTAGGAGCGATTTCCTTGTTTTTTTCTGGCAATGTCAAAACAAAATGAGGAGGATTGCCTGTATCACTGAAATCAACATAGAGAGGCAATTCATTCAACCACTGCGCCACAAGCATCGCCGTCATCGAAGTTGAAGACAAATGAAGAGAAATCAGACAAATGTAGCCACGAAAAGCAACAGGATTAACAACATTGTATTTGAGGAGCCGTAAGCAGCGAAGGGGGGACCCAGGTTTGCCATGAATGGAAGCACTGCTACTACTCTCCATCTGATTATGCAAAGTGAAACACCGTGAGAAAGATACGACCACTGCTAGTGAGACCCACATACCTAGATTTCCCTAAGGTAAGTACTTCGGATCGATGTTCCTCAGCTCAGCAAAATATTCCTTGATATACCCAACTCCACTGTTCATATGAGTTCACATTATATGGTGATGCTGCTAGATACTTCTTACTTTGCGATAAATTTACCTGAAATACAAGACTTCGACCTTCTATAACTTTGTTGATAATTGTTGGATTTCCTTCAAACCTTTCAAATTGCGTATTATATTATTAGTTATAATAGTTTTGTGCTTCTAGGATGAACCTTAAAAGGGATTTCGGATAAATTTCTGAAAAAAAAGTATTAGACTATATTATTTTGATTCCTAGATTTTGTGTAGACGCACCATTTTTATTTTTTTCAAATTTTTCGGTTGGATACATTCTGAGAACGAGACCTGTTAGACTTGTGGCGGCATACATATATTTTGAGCCCTCCGCCCCCTATGTTTCACCCAATATCAGAAATAAGACCACCTTCGAAAAGTACTAGTCAAGCCCTTCCATTTGATACCCCACAAAAATTGTACACCTCCTTTCATATCTATGACGAGGCCCTCTTAAACTCAACTGAAATTGGCGTCACATACTGTATGTAAAAAGATTCGCAGACCACATGTTCCCACCAAATTTTCTGACAATAACTTCTGCTGTTTTTTAATAAATCGGGTGTGACAGACAGGTAGACAGACACTAAATCGATTCTAGTAAGGTTTTGTTTCACATGAATCCATAAAAAATATGGTAATATATTAGTTTAAAATAATTGGCTGAGTGAACCCGCAACTGCAGGCGATCAGTTGTTATATATTAGACCAATTTACTATACCGGCCCCTCAATTGGTTAATATTTTAGAGTGCTGTTTTTTTTTTTTTTGTGCGTAAACGGAGGTGGAAAATCTTAGAAAGACACGTCCGCCGCCCGAACGGCGGAACAACAGCGGGCGCGTGTGGGATTCACACCCACTAAAAACCACCCCCGGTCTCTTCAGCCCCAGCCCCGCGGGACCACCATTGAGGTATTACTTCGCGGGGTAGGTTTGCTCTTAGGCACTCATCCTTCTCCTATTTGCAGCTTTCCTCCTTCTTTGTTCTTTCAGAGCCAGAGATCAAGCGACTCTGACCTTGCCGCATTTCTACGCTGTGCATGCCCCTCTATATGTCTTGCATTGTACAGGACACTCATTTCTTTGGCCAGAATGTCAACCGGGATCATGCCTACCACCACCAATACTGCCTCATCTGATGTGGTTCACCTGCTTCCGTCTCTGAGAGTTTGCAAGCGCCTCTGCCCACACAGGTGACGAGTAGAGCAGGATGGAGCGCACCACTCCGGCTAGCACCAACCTCCGGCAATGTTTCGGCCCGCCAATATTTGACAACATTTTTGCAAGTGCCGTGGTGGCACCGGCTGCCTTTTGGCATGCATTCTCTAGGTGTTCCCTAAAACTCAATTTGGTGTCAATTATTACCCCCAGGTATTTGATAACCGGCTTTGATGCGACCGTATGTCCACCGACCTCCACTTTTACAGTGTTATTTTTCCTGCGTTTTGTTATTAAGACCGCTTCCGTTTTCGCGTCCGCCAAGGTCAGCCCGGCCTTTTCTGGCCAGGACTTTACCGCTCTCACTGTTTCCGTTGCGTAAACCTCCACATCTTCTGGGTGTTTTGCTGCAACAACCACAGCTAGGTCATCAGCAAAGCCGACAATCGTAGTCCCCTCTGGGACGGGAAGAGCAAGCACCCCATTATACATGATATTCCACAACAGGGGACCAAGTACCGATCCCTATGGTACCCCGGCTGTGACAATGTACTCTTTGGGGCCCTCATCCGTCCCGTATCAGAGAGTCCTCTCTGAGAGGTAATTTTCCACCGAATTCGCTAAGTATCCGGGGACACCTATGTCAGCCAACGCCCCTTTAATTCTATTCCAGTTGGCCGAGTTGAATCCGTTTTTGACATCCAACGCCACCACGGCACAGCAGCCGCCAGAAATCAGTACACCTTTTGCCAGGTTTACCACCATGCCAATTGCGTCCACCGTAGAGTGGGCGCGTCGGAAACCAAACTAGCGTTCCGACAAACCATTTCTGGCTTCAACGATGGGCAGGAGTCTGTTGTAGATGACTCTCTCCATCATCTTCCCCATTGTATCCAACAGGCAGATAGGACGATACGACGCTGGGTTTCCAGGTTGCTTGCCAGGCTTCGGAAGCAACACCAACTTTTCTTTTTCCACTGGGCAGGGAATATTCCTTCTTTTAGGCACGCCTCGAAGGTGTTGGCGAAAAGGTTGGGCCTAGTCTTCACTGCCAGTTTCAAAGCTCGGTTGGGGATGCCATCCAAACCTGGGGCCTTGTTGTCACCGAATCTACTACATATTTCCCGCAGCTCCTCCACAGTTACAGGCGGTATTATGTCGTCATTTGGCTGGACAAAAATTTGCCTTCCCCTATTTTCGTGGTAAGGGAACAGAGTGGTAACAATATCTTTCAGAAGGCGCGGACAGGTCACCTGGGGTGATTTCCGCAGCCTTTTCATCACCACTCTGTAAGCCTCGCCCCAAGGGTTTATGTCGGCATGGTCGCACAGCTGTTTGAAGCAGTTCTTTTTGCTCCTCCGAATGGCTTCCTTTAGGCGGCCACGCAATTGCTTGTGTGCCTCCTCTCGACCGTCGCCACCGGGTTTTCCCCTGAGCCTCTGGCAAAGCCTCCTTGCCCGAAAACATGCGGCTCGCAAACTTGCGATTTCGTTGTTCCACCAGTAGTTGGGTTGCCTACTGGGGAGCAATCACCCATCGAGTGATCTGGGTGGCTTTCTCTCCAGCCGTACCATTCAGGGATATGTCGGATTTGAGCACCGCGGAAAACGTGTCCCCCTCGAACGCTTTCACTGTCCAGCCAAGCATACCACCCGGCATTTTGCGAAAACTCTTTTTCGAGCTCGATCCGCCCTTGATCTCTATGCAGATTGCCTGGTGGTCGCTGTGAGTATAGTCCTCACTGACATGCCAAGCGATTCTACTGGCTAAAGTGGCACTCACGTATGTCAGGTCCACTATAGACCCCAGGCCCCTTCCCCGGAAAGTGTACGAAGACCCAACATTCGCCAGTACCACGTCCAGCTCCGCGAATGCTTCGAGGAGAACACGTCCTCTGACATTAGTTATCCGGCTGCCCCATTCAAGAGCCCACGCATTGAAATCGCCTCCTATTATGATCGGCCAACGTCCTCTTGCATCCAAGACAAGAGCAGCAAGCATCCGCTCATACTCGACGAGTGTAGCGCTGGGTGGAGCATAGCAGCTGTAGATGTGAATGCCCTTCACCTTCGCTCTGATGAAGCCCTCCTCCGGGTGCTCCATTATTTCCTGGAAGACTTGTTCTCCATAAGTCCACAGCGCTGCTTGGCCCATTTGGTCTTTGACCCAAACGCTACCACCGCGGTTTCGGTATGGTTCACTTAGTATGGCCACATCGATGTTTTTCTCGCGGATGGTTTGCGCGAGTAGATCCTGCGCCGCCTCGCAGTGTTTGAGGTTGATTTGTATCAACCTCATCTGCGATTTGTGCTAAGGGCTCTCTTGTATTCCGGCCTGCAATGTGCCGATGGTCCACACCCTCCTTTCCTTTGCACAGTAGACAATTTGGGTCAGCTCCGCAGTCCTTGCTGATGTAGCCTTCCACTCCGCATCTCATGCATTGCTTTGACCTGTCATTTGGGTTAGTGCATGACTTCGCAATGTGACCAAAGCCAAGGCATCTAAAGCACCGTTTTAACGCCACCTGTTCCCTAAGGCGATACATAACCTAGCCTATTCTCACTCTCCCTGCTGCTAACAGTTTGAGTGCGTTCTCCACTGATAGGCTGATGATGGCGGTTTGTGTTCCCCCATAGGCTTTCCTTAGCGTTTTCACCACTGACTCTTGTAGTCCGGCGAGATCGAACTGTTTCTCCAACGCTTCGCGAACCTCCTCCTTCGTCGTGATTTCATCTATATCTTTGCAGATTATAGTGATCTCCGGCCTGCTAGCTCTTATGTCGGCTTCCTGCCCTAAAGTCTTCCCGATTTGGCTTAAGAATTTGTCCGCGGTTACATCCTTGGATTTCTTAAGTTCCAACATAAGATCTCCCTTCTGCGACCGTCTAATACGGCTGACGTTGTCTCCCAAATTGGTGACTTCGGGGTCTGCCTTCACTTTCCTGAGAATATCGGCATATGACCCTTCGCCTCGTTTGGAAATGAAAATCACCTCCGGTCTAATCTTCCTCCGATAATTTCTTTTCCGCGGTTCTACCTTCCTCCAAGCTTCCGCATCCGCCTTTGAAGGTTCGATCCCTTTTCTCGAGGTAGTTAAAGTGCTGTTAATTGCCCTACTAAAGGCATATCCCCTTACTCAATTGATAATTAAAGTGCAATAAACTAATTTGGATCTAGGTCCTAAAATATATTACACACATTTCACTAGAATACCATGACTCTACACTCAGCGGCAATGTGGACAAAATTGCCCTCTCATGGAAAGCACAAAATACTATTCTTTATTGACCACCGTTTTCACAAGCCAATAGGAATTCAAATTTCTCCTCTCTTTTGTAACTTTAGAGCAGAAGCTCCTGTGCATTCGTTAACATTGAACGCTAAAAGCTCCACACCAACTGTCGGAGTAAATTTGAATGGTGAGTTCCCGCCATACGGTCTCCTCTTGCTAATAAAATGTATGTATATCCACCTGGAATGTGGCCGACATTTTTCCAAAATACTCCTGGGTCCAACCTCCAAGGCGGACATGCTAGTGAACATTATTATGTCCGTAACCCCCCAAGATCCCGTGACCCCCGAGTTTTATTGGTTCAATTTCTGTCTGTCTGCCTGTCACCAGAAACGGCTATACCGATTCGCACTAAATTTGGTCTGAAGGTGAGAACTGTGAGCGCTCACACCTACAGCGAATTACAACTTTCTGCATCGTGTCCTAGAGGAGTTTATATTCATGCAAAAGGGAGGTGTCAAATTTGTCAAAATATAGTCATGGAAACTATCAAATAAAAGGTCTCGATTAGGGCTTTTCGACCAGTGTTAGTTTTGACATTTGTTGAAATGGCGCTGGGTACGGGGTTCGAAAGTGATGACTCCTTTAGCAGAAACTGCCCAACCGAAAAATGCATAAAAAAAATCACGAGGCTGGCTCTATACGGTGTCCAAACTTCAACGTGTTCTCCAAATAGATACCTATTCCAATTAAGTTAATAATATTACTGGGTTTTTGGCAAACTAAGTTTATCCTCGCGTTCTAATATAAAAATAATATAGGCTATAGTATGAATCATCATTTCGCCAATTTTGATCAAAATCGTACTATTACTACAAATAAAGAAACCATGTGATTAGCGTTGAAAGCAGTTTAAAGCACCACAGGGCAATGCAACGATTATTTCGAGAAACCTGATAAACATCTACATGACATCCTTTTGTCATTAATAGCTTAGATGGATGATGTCTGTCCTATTATAATATCTTGCAAGCAGAGCACCACAACATAACTGACTATCAACCTTTTACTATACCGAGCCGAGAGCTGACAATCGCGAGCCTACAAAAGAAACTTCGAATCACTCTTGATCCTTGATCGTGCAGAAATCCTTGTGACGTAACAGCCAATAACGCGGAAGTTTTGTGTCTCCGAAATTGTTGCAATCTAGGCTCCTGTACAAATCGCTTTGTCCTCCTTCAGCGAGGTACTTGATCATCAAGTTAGCAACTTTTTAGATGGCTAAGATACGGGTGAGTTGATGCAATCATCATCATCATCATCAACGGCGTAACAACCGGTATCCGGTCTGGGTCTGCCTTAATAAGGAACTCCAGACATCCCGGTTTTGCGCCGAGGTCCACCAATTCGATATTCCTGAAAGCTGTCTGGCGCCCTAGCTCCATCTTAGGCAGGGTCTGCCCTGTCTTCTTTTTCTACCATAGATATTGCCCTTATAGACTTTCCAGGTGGGATCATCCTCATCTATACGGATTAAGTGACCCGCCCACCATAACCTATTGAGCTGGATTTTATCCACAACCGGACGGTCATGGTATCGCTCATAGATTTCGTCATTGTGTAGGCTAGGGAATCGTCCATTCTCATGTAGGGGGCCAAAAATTCTTCGGAGGATTCTCCCCCCCAGGTAAGAGCTTTGACCCTATGGTGAGACGTTTCGAGCGGAACAGTTTTTGTAAGCTGAAATAGGCTCTGTTGGCTGACAACAACCGTGCGCGGATTTCCTCATCGTAGCTGTTATCGGTTGTGATTTTCGACCCTAGATAAGAGAAATTATGAACGGTCTCAAAGTTGTATTCTCCTATCCTTATTCTTCTTCGTGTTTGACCAGTGCGGTTTGATGTTGTTGATTGATTCGTCTTTGGTGCTGACGTTGCCAACGTATATTTTGTCTTGCCTTCATTGATGTGCAGCCCAAGATTTCGCGCCAATTGCCCCTTGCTCGATCTCGATGAAGGTAGTTTGTACGTCTCGGGTGGTTCTTCCCATGATGTCGATATCGACAGCATGGGCCAGTAGTTGGGCGGACTTAAAGAGGATCGTACCTCTTCCATTTACCTCAGCATCACGGATCACTATCTCAAGGGCCAGGTTAAAAAGGACGCACGATAGGGCATTCCCTTGTCGTAAACCGTTGTTGATGTCGAATGGTCTTGACAGTGATCCTGCTGCTTTTATCTGGCCTCGCACATTGGTCAGGGTCAGCCTAGTCAGTCTTATCAATTTCGTAGGGATACCGAATTCTCTTATGGCCGTGTACAGTTTTACCCTGGCTATGCTATCGTAGGCGGCTTTAAAGTCGATGAATAGATGGTGTAACTGTTGTCCATATTCCAACAGTTTTTCCATCGCTCGCCGCAGAGAGAAAATCTGATCTGTTGCTGATTTGCTGAAGCCTCTTTGGTATGGGCCAATGGTGTTCTGGGCTATCCGGCCTAGCAAGATAGTGGAGAATATCTTATAGATGGTACTCAACAACGTGATAACTCTATAATTGCTGCACTGTGTGATATCTCCATTTTTATGTATGAGACAGATAATGCTTCGTTACCAATCGTCAGGCATTGATTCGCTGTCCCATACTTGAGCACAAGCTGATGAACCACTTGGTGTAACTGGTCGCCTCCATATTTATCCAATTCGGCTGTAATTCCATCGGCAACAGGCGACTTATGATTTTTTAGCCGATGAAATGCACGGACTGTTTCTCCTAAACTGGGTGGTGGCAGTATTTGTCCCTCGTCTTCAGTTGGCGGGACCTCCAACTCGACGATGTTCTGGTTGTTCAGTAGCTCATCAAAATACTCAACCCATCGCTCCAATATGCCCATTCTGTCGGAAATCAGATTTCCCTCTTTGTCTCTGCATATAAGGCTTCATCCTGCTGACTTGTTGGTAAAACTTCCGCGCCTGGTGCGATTGCTCCCTGTACCTTTCTAGTTCACACACTTGTTGGTTCTCCCAGGCTTCCTTTTTCCGTCTGTGAAGTTCCTTCTCCACTCGACGGAATTCGTGATAAGTCTCTGCGCGTGTCCGCGTTCTTTGAGAATGCAACATTACTCGGTATGCGGCTTACATTCATCGTCAAACTACTGCTAGCTTACATTCATCGTCAAACCAACCATTCCGACTCTTTTTGCGGCTGTGGCCAAGTATGTTTGTGGCCGTATCAATGATAACGTTCTTCAAGTGGTTGTGAAGATCATTTGTTGATGCTTCACCTCCAGGTCCTCTGTTGACTGCGGTTATTGCCAGATCCATTTCCCTTTTATAGGTGTCGCTGAGGGCTGTGTTGTGGATGGCTTCAGTGTTAACTCTCACCTGATTGTCAGAGGGGATTCTAGGTGGTGTTATTATTCGAGCTCGGAACCCCATCCCAAAGTGATAGTGATAGCCCCCCAACACGTGGTCAATTTTGTTGAAAGTGGTTCCGTCTGGAGAGGCCCGCGATTTCCTGTGACGCTGCTAATTGAATAATCCGCAGTCCGTTATCATTTGTATTTTGGTGTAAGCTCCTTCCCTACCTGGCTGTTAAAATCCCCAAGTATGATTTTAATATCATATCTGGGACAGGCTTCGAGGGTTCGTTCTGCTGCCTCGCAGAAGGTATCCTTCTCCGACTCTGCAGTCTCCTCTGTAAGGGCGTGAACGTTAATGAAGCTTACATTTCTAAACTTGTCTCGGAAGCGCAGAATCCATAACCCTTCGCTTATGTTTTCAAAGCCGATAACAGCAGGTTTCATTTTTTGGCTGACTAAGAAAAGTACTCCGAGCACATCGTTTACTGGATGGCCACTATAATATATGGTGTAATGGCTCTTCTCCAGAAAACCGGTCCTTGTCCAACGCATCTCCTGTAACGCTGTTACACCAGCCCTATATTGGGACAGGGTATCGGCTAGCTGCTCATCAGCTTCAGCTCTGTACAGGGAGCGCACGTTCCATGAGAGTTGAGGCAATATTCTGCGGAAAGAGGGTTTGAAATACTATCCATGAACCCGCGTGTAACCTAGGCGACCAGCTAGAATATTTGCAACTCGAGGATAATATGGCAAAATCGGTATATCGTGGGTGCAAAGCGAGCACACAGAAAGAAGTTCTCCATTTCGCGACTAGTACGATTTATGAGCTGTACAAACTAGTAGCTAAAAATTAGGGAAACGAGTTTTTCGAGGCATTGTACATTATCGTACAACTTCTCAATTGAGGTGTCCGGATAGCTGAGTGGTTAGAGCACAAGGATATCGTACGGAAGGTCGCGGTTCAAATCTCACTGGTGGCAGTGGCCAGAAGACTCTGTTGTGAATCAGTACCTGAGTGAAATCAGGGTAATAATCTCGGACGAGCGCAATGACTCCTATTAGGTACTATAATTCTGTAGTGTACCGTTACAGTTTGAATAAAGTGCTCTAACACACTCCAAGGCCCTAATCCAATTGGATTGTTGCGTCAATGATTATTATTATCCTCAGTTGCGATTGCGGGAAAGGTGTACATACAACATTTGGGCTGCTCGAATTATTAGCAAATTGAACATATAAAAAGGATATGAAAACCGTTTTGGTGAATATCAGATTTTCTGCTATAATTAAATACTGTCCCCTGTCGCACAGAACTCTCTGTAGCTAAAGTATGAAATTCCAAAGCCCAGCCCACATCACAAAGGCTTTTATCTTCGAATATATATAAAACTTACTTTTCCATGATAGCTCCATCGCACTCAGATTTTTCACAAAAGGCTCCTTAACGTGGAACATAGAGGATAGCCAAGCGACTACAGTGAGTTAATATTCGTCAACCAAGGGAGGCAGAAGTTGGCAAGGACTCCACTAACCGACTTTAGGTTAACTTCACACAAGATCCAGCTTTGCCCTTATGGTTGACAAAACTCAAATGGAAATAGCCCTATCAAATGTAAAGGCTCGTTACAAATAGCTTACAAAAAAATGTGGATAGTGCAGCGTGAGCTAGAAGAGTGCTACCCAAAGTCTTGAAGGCAAACTCGTAACTATTCCACCGTCTTTATTCTCCAAGTTCCAAAAACAATTTCAGATTTTTTTCACAGAGGAGCACGTCATGCATGCATTTCATCATTCACGTAGATATTAGCTTCGTCAGACGTGAAAAAACCTTTGATCTTCTTCCAAGTTGTATTTTCTTATCTTGACCTGTGACGTGCGGAGTTGTTTTGATGCCATTGATGGTGACACTTCGCAACAAGTATCATACTTGTATCTGACTTGTACTACATACGTTTATCTATTTCGTTAGAACTGTTGCTGCTTATTCATTCTAAGTGAATATTCTGATGTGGACACAGAGTCGATGTAGTCAATATTAGCTACTAAAGCGATTTACTAGGTTGTTAAAACTTGACGGTCTGGTGACCATACATTTGATATTTATCATAAGTAGTAATATCATATATAGTGTTTGTCCATCAAATTATGACCGAAGAACTTTTTTGAAAAAATTTACTATACCACTCGCTTTTTAATTGTGAGGAAACTTCAAAACATATTGTCAGGTTAGGACGTTAGAATAAGATTAGAACCCTAATTTGCCTTAGAGGCGCTTCATTCCATTGAAAGTCGTCTTTGAAGCTAGTGGATTTTTAGGGTTCTGCTTAAAACAAAACTTTATTAAAATCGATTTACTGTCTGTCCGTCTGTATGTCTGCCCGTCTGACTGTCACACGCATTTTTCTCGGAAGTGGTTATAGCGATTGATACTAAATTTGAGGGAAAAGTGGGAACTGTGAACGCTCGCGCATACAGCGCATAAGTCATTCGTCGTCAAATTTAAAGGGGAGGCGGGAGGCGTATAAATGCTAATCCTACCAAGTTTGATAAAAATCGTACCATTACTAACAAAGTTATAATATGTCAAAGTTTGTCGTTTCTGTGCAAATTCAAGGCTTTGAATGTCAGTGTCGCCCAAAAGTGGTTATTCTAACCTGATATATGCATATACCTTACGTGCTAGTTACTAATGGCTCAAATGTCCACTCAAATGTTTTTCGGTAAATAAAATACACAAAACCTTTCATACTTAAAGCTTCCGATTTCCCCGCTTGTTCAAAATTATTTTGGTTTTTGTGATTTTCCCCGGCGAAATCGAGAAGTTTAGGATAGTTATTTTTAGGTTTGTTTTCTATCTTACGGTATACTTAGGTGAAAGATTGATTTCATTTTGCATGTAGACCACAGCTTTATTATAACGGTAAATTAGCAGGAAATGGATAAGAAAGAAGATATCAAACTAAAAGCGAACCGAGCGCTTATCGGGTGCAGGCTCAGGCTTGAGCGCACAGAATGTAATCGCTGTATGTCCTTATGTAATCTTGTAGGGCAATGTAAATAGCGTCAGTCCTTTTCAGGAGTGCGTTTGGAATTGTTGTTCGTAATGAGGAGTGAGAAATTACTTCATATTCTAAGGGTGACTTTTCAAACAATTTTTTTTTAAACCCGGTTTTCTCAAAATTATGTTTTTCATATTCGTTTTAGGAATGATGGGGTCCTAAGGCCGCATCAACTTAATGCTGGACCGGACCAAATGGGAAGAAACTTACTCCCTCTTTCCTGGACCACGGACCCCTCGCTTAGGGCTTGCTGGTAAGAAACCGTAAAGCCGCCATCGCTTCACTTTTTTTGAGAAGTTTGGGTGCAAGCCCTAAGCGAGGGGTCCGTGGACCAGGAAAGAGGGAGTAAGTTGCTTCCCATTTGGTCCGGTCCAGCATTAAGTTGAAGCGGACTTAGGACCCCATCATTCCTAAAACGAATATTTCAGCTCTGGCCAAGCTCTGGTCAATAAGACGGATTTGCGCTCAATATAATTCGTAGTCATGTCGTGTTCTACGAATTATATAAAGGAGCACGCAACATCTGCGAGCCGCTACGGCCACGCTGCTCCCAGGGCAGAGGTGAGGCAGCGTCTGATGATTTGCCTCTGCCCTGGTAAGAAACCGTAAAGCCGCCATCGCTTCACTTTTTTGAGATGTTTTTCATATTTGCGGAAATTCTAGCTGAAAAAGTAATAAACCGATCATTACATAAATTCGGGGTATGGTTCTTTATAAATTGCCAAGAATATCTATTTTTTTGCGTTTTTTGTAAAAAAAATGGTGAAAATTAAAAAAATGCTTTTTCAACAGTTGTAAAATTTTTGATTTTAATTATTTTCACCCCATTCAGGTTTACATTCATAGAAAATAAATTAATAATGTAAAATGAAAAGCTTTTTGTTTCTAGTTGGAATTGAAATCACTATACATCCAGCCATTGGAGAACTCTAGTGACCTTATAGGGAATACTATCGCGTAACTTTTCTATTTTCCGCTCAAATTTTTCCAAAAATATTCAAAAATACTTGATTTGCAGCTGCATTCCTAAAGAAGACGAAACAATACGTGGTTTTCTTACTTAAATTGAAAGTAAACCAATTCTCCTCTGAGTGTACTATATGCAAGTCCTCGCACTAAAGTCCATAAATGACGTCGTTTCCGAAAAAAATTGATTTACCTAAATGAAAAAAAAATTGTGAGAAAATACTAAAGTAGAAAAATGTGGTTTTATTCTCACTAAAATTAATTAGGCAGTTTTTCGCTCTCTTTTTTTGAAAAAAAAAATATTTTTATTTTTGGTGAATCAAACTATTTTCGAAACTCATTATCAACGGCGCAACAACCGGTATCCAGTCTAGGCCTGCCTCAATAAGGAACTCCAGACATCCCGGTTTTGCGCCGAGGTCCACAAATTCGATATCCCTAAAAGCTGTCTGGCGTCCTGACCAACGCCATCGCTCCATCTTAGGTAGGGTCTGCCTCATCTTGTTTTTCTACCATAGATATTGCCCTTATAGACTTTCCGGGTGGTATCATCCTCATCCATACGGATTAAGTGACCCGCCCACCGTAAACTATTAAGCCGGATTTTATCCACAATCGGACGGTCATGGTATCGCTCATAGATTTCGTCATTGTGTAGGCTACGGAATCGTCCATCCTCATGTAAGAGGCCAAAAATTCTTCGGAGCATTCTTCTCTCGAACGCGGCCAAGAGTTCGCAATTTTTCTTGCTAAGAACCCAAGTTTCCGAGGAATACATGAGGACTAGCAAGATCGTAGTCTTGTACAGTAAGAGCTTTGACCCTATGGTGAGACGTTTCGAGCGGAACAGTCTTTGCAAGCTGAAATAGACTGTTGGCTAACAACAACCGTGCGCGAATTTCATCATCGTAGTTGTTATCGGTTGTGATTTTCGACCCTAGATAGGAGAAATTGTCAACGGTCTCAAAGTTGTATTCTCCTATCCTTATTCTTCGTGTTTGACCAGTGCGGTTTGATGTTGTTGGTTGATTCTTCCCATGATGTCGATATCGTCAGTATAGGCCAGTAGTCGAGTGGACTTAAAGAGGATCGTACCTCTTGCATTTACCTCAGCATCACGGATCACTTTCTCGAGGGCCAGGTTAAAGAGGACGCATGATAGGGCATCCCCTTGTCGTAGATCGTTGTTGATGTCGAATGATCTTGAGACTGATCCTGCTGCTTTTATCTGGCCTCGTACATTGGTCAGGGTCAGCCTAGTCAGCCTTATTAATTTCGTCGGGATACCGAATTCTCTCATGGCCGTGTACACTTTTACCCTGGCTATGCTGTCATAGGCGGCTTTAAATTCGATGAATAGATGGTGCAACTGGTGTCCATATTCCAACAGTATTTAAATGACATTAATATGCTTTTTAATATATTATTGTTGAAACTGCTTCCGAGTTATACTTACCATATTTCACATTACGATGACTTTAGTAACTTTATAAGTAACACGTAGGAAGCCAAGTCAAGGTAAGGATTTGTTAACACTGATGAAGGGAACAAGTGGTTCCCGAAATATCGCTATTTGCAAGAATAAATATCTACACCAACGAAAAAGAAACAACAAGTTTTTTATTATTTCAAACATAATTAATCTTTGGAAACACCGCACAATTACATCCACAATTCTAAGATTTGGAGTAAAACAAAACCTTTTCAAAATCGATTTCGAGTCTGGTTGTCTGTCACAAGCACCTTTCTACAAAACGGCTAAACCGATTCATTTCCACGCATACATTGAGTGACTTAAATTAACATGGACTTTAAAAGGGGGCTCCCCATACATACATACAAAGAGGGGCTGAAATTTAAAATTTGTTTCATCGGATACTGTCATGTAGGGTATCAAGTGAACGGTGTTGATTATTACTTTCCGAAGTTGATATTTCTTTTCACGTGGATTGCAAAGTGCGCGAAGAAGGAATCAAAACGTGCACACTTAACGCAAGACACGACTTTTTTTGGAAATTCATCATCATCAACCACGCAACGAGAATCTAGGGACTGCCTTAATAATCCCGGTTTCGCGCCAAGGGCCACCAATTCGATATCCCTAAAAGCTGTCTGGCATCCTGGCCTACTCCATCGCTGCATCTCAGGCAAGGTCTGCCTCGTCTTCTGTTTCCTTCACAGATATTGTCCTTATAGGCTTTCTTGTCTGATTATTGTCACCCATACGGATTAAGTGACCCGCTCACCGCAACCTATTATCCCGGATTTTGTCCACAACCGGATGGTCATGGAAAAACCTGGAAACAAAAGAGGGCATTACAATCTATGGGACCAAAAAAAGACCCACAAGTAATCTCAACAAGGTTCCAAATGGTGCAAATATATTTGTAAAAGCCATGTAATAAAGATGGTAATGTCAAATATAAGCAGTTGTGAGAACTAAAGAACTCGCTTGCTTTTGTTTTTCGTTATTTTTTTTTTCAACTATCTGAAATACACACTAAACAAGTCGGGAAACCAGAAGCTTGACGCTTCAGGTATAAAAGGTTTTGTGTTTCCCTATGTGAGAAACGACGAGTGCCCTCAATTGTTTTAGAAAGTGATTTAAATAAATCATTTGATGGGAACCCGTGTATTGATAATAGTCAACCTCACACGCTTCACACTCTGAGTTTAATATTATTAGCAAATGCAGATACAAACAAGTTGGGAAACCAACGCTTCAGGTAGGAGAGGTTTTGTATATTTCTTTTACAAAGAGATTTGAGTGTGCATGTGTCCCATTAGTATGCAGCACGTAATGTATCCATATATTATGTGAAAATACCCACTTTCAAGTGATATTGACATTCATAGTCTTAAATTTGCAGAGAAGTGACGCTTTGACCTAGTATAACTTTGTACTAATAGTGCAATTTTCACCAAACTTGTCAGAATCATGCTCTATGCTGTAGCCTATATTCGTGATTCTAGGGTGAAGGGGGTTTTCCTGTCAATTACTGAAAATTATAATAATGTACTATTATTAACTTTATTTAAACAGGTATCGGTATGGAGAGTATTTCGGAGCCTAGGCACTATATAGTGGCAGCCCCCTGATTTTTCTTCAGATTTTTTGATTGCATAGTTTCTGAGGATGGGTTCGTTCCCCCGCACTCCCCACCTTTCAAATACACAACTTTCCCCACATGACTATATTTGGTGAAAAAAAAATTACACTCCCCTTTTGCATGTACGGGGACCCCCCCTTAAATTCGACATAAAAGGATGTAACTCACTATATGCGTGAGCTTTCACAGTTCCACCTTTCTACCAAATTTGGTGTCAATCGCTAAAACCGTCTCCGAGAAAAATGCGTGTGATGGACAAACAGACCGTAAACCGATTTTAATAAGGTTTTGTGTTTACAGGTTTAAGGTTGTGTTTACACAAAACCTTAAAAAGGGGTTTTGGAGAAGTAAAGTTTTAATATTTCTCATGAATGTCAGTTATTTTCGTTAATTATGAAGTCATTTTATTTGTATGGCTTAGCATACGGCAAATTCGCACGAAATTGATAAGTTTGAACTGCTCTAACTCTGACACCAATAGTCGGATTCTCATGAAACTTGGCACTCGTATGTACGATACTGTCCTCTATACCGGTGCAGTACTAATCGGATGAACTTAAAAGCGGCTTTTGAATCAATTTTTAACAGTTGGCAATATACTATTAGTAAGTTTATTTGAGCAATGGGAATGGGACATAATTTGAGGCCTAGATATAATCCAAGTGCATCTTCCTGATTTTTCGGATTTTTAGGGTAGGTAGTTTCCGAAAATGAGTCTTGTTTCACTTTAAGTGTGCACATTTTGACTCCTTACTCGCACAGTTTGCATTTCACGCCAAAACTAATATGTAGCCAAGAACTTTCATTTGATACCCTACACGACTATATCCGGTGAAAAAAATTTAAAACCCTCCTTTGTATGTATGGGAAGCCCCCTTTAAACTCCGCCTAAATTTATGTCACTCACTGTATGCGTGGGATTTCATAGTTCCCAGCTATCCACCAAATTTCGTTCGTTCGTGTGACAGACAGACATTGAATCGATTTTAATAAAGTATTGTTTTACACAAAACCTTGAAAAGGATACTCAAAATCAAAGACTATAACTAATAAGTAAATATGTTATGAAAGATCAATGATAAAGTTAACAAAAACTTCATTAGTATTAAGAAAAGGGGTTATTTTTTTTGATATATTTAGATGTTTCCAACAGTTTTTTATTGGAGTTATTTGGACCCACAACACCAGTTACGTAGCTAAACATATCTACACCAATTAAAGGTTAATGTCGAATGGTCCCGAGAGTGACCCTGCTAGTTTTATCTGGCCTCGCACACTTGTTAGCGCCAGCCTAGTACAGTTTTACCCTGGCCATGCTAACAAACGCGGCTTTGTAGTCGATGAAAAGTTGGTGCTACTGATGGCTATATTGCAACAGCTTTCCTATCGCTTGCTGCAAAGAGAAAATCCAATCTGTCAATGATTTACCTGGAGTGAGACCCCTCAACGTTATATTTCTATAATTGCTGATATCTCCCTTTTTATGTACACCTTGAGCACAAGTTGATGAACCGTTTTTTTTAAACCAGTTCGGCTCCTGGCGATTATGTTTCTTCTGATGAATTTCATGGACTGTTTCTTCCACATTTGGAAATGGCGCAGTTGCTCCCTGTACTTTGCGAGTTCACCGACTTATTGGTTCTCCCAAGCTTCCTTTTTCCATCTGTAAAGTTGCTGCTTTACTCGGAAAAGTTCAGGATAGGTTATTGCGACATCCATTTTCCTCTTATAGATATTATGGAGAGTTTTGTTGTATTCACTTGCACCTGAGTGTCAAGGGGATTCTAGGAGGTGTTATAATTCGACCGTGGACCACTATGCCCTCCTATATGTTCTGACAATCATAAAGACTGGGAGTTAGTGGCATTCATTTAACACGTGGTCAATTTGTTCGAAAGTGGTCCCATCTGGAGAGGTCCACGTTTATTTGCGGCCGCTTTAGGTGCAAAACAATTACTTCCAAAAACCACTTCCCACGATACTGCTAATTGAATAATCCACAGTCAGTTATCATTGGTATTTTTATGTAAACCAATATAACATACATATCACTAGAATACGGACTCCGTTCCTGCTTGACTATTTGTTACCTTATTTGGGGCACAATTCAAGCGTTCTTTCTTCTGCATCCTAGAAGGTATCTTCGCCGACTCTGCAATCTCCTCTGTAAAAGCAAGAACGTTAATGAAGCTTAAATTTCTCAATTTACCTTGCAAAAGCAGAGTGCATTGCCCTTCGCTTATGTTTCCAAAACCTATAACAGCAGGTTCCATTTTTTGGCTGACTAGGGAACCTACTCCGAGCACATGGTTTACCGGATGGCCACTATAATATATGGTGTAGTGACTCTTCTTCAGGAAACCGGTCCCTGTCCAATGCATCTCTTGCAACGCTGTCACATCAGCCTTATATTGAGACAAGCTGTAGAGGAAGCGCACCTCCCATGAGAAATATCGGAAAACGCTCGTCCGGTTTACTTGCCGGCTTCGTCGTTCGAAAAGCTATATAACCGAGGCTTCTTTTGTGGCTTCTTAACAAGTTGTTTTTCATGTGCGGTTGTCAGCTTTAAACAGTCATCAAGCTGGAATACCAGTTGGTATAATTTGTCCCGTTATTAGGCGCCTTCTCGTTTGGAAAGAACTCCCAGCGATTACCCCGTGGAGGTAGAGATAGGGTTTGGTAATAAAGCTGTTGATGTTGGTTCAGCAGTCGTTTCCCAGGTTCTATGCTCTGGCTTTCAATCCACGTTTTCGCCCTTCGACCTATGTATACCACTCTTTGACCATCATCATCAATTACTTGATACAAATATATTTACACGTATAAGCTAATGAATTTTGCGGGTAGTACCCAATTTTGGTGGACACACATATAAGTAAGTACGTATTTTATTTATATGTAAGCACGCTTTTACGTGAGGGGAGGGAAGAGATTTTCATCAACCTGATTGATGGGCAATAATTTTTATTATAGTTGTTTCTAGTTGAGTTAATTAGGATTGGGAATTTGATATGAACAATTGGCGGACGTGACCCTGAAAATTTTTTCGCATTGTTTTACAATATCTCACCAGTAGCCTATGTATTCACGTGCTATATTTATTGATACTTGATACTTTATGCGGGAAATCTTTATTAAAAGACTACCCAACTTAAAAATTTAATCTCACGCAGAATCAAGCGAAGTAAATGCGAAAGGTTAGGTTCAGTTATCTTGCTTACTCGAAACTTATCTAATCTAAGCACCAGCACATAGAGAAATTGATTAAATTAATCATTTTCCCATTTCAGATACCTAAATTGAACGACAAAATGGCATGTTTTAAACAGATTTACAGCAAGGGACCGACGTTGGCTCAGCTGGCTATAGCGTGGCTCGCAATTAGTTCACACGTGGAGTGCGCCGTTGCAAGTCCGCACTACCGAAACAATATTTACGTGATATACGCTACCGCAGCCGCCGAACCAGAGTCTGAAACCAATATGCCCGACAGACCATCTTTCGATGAATACAAAGTGAGCAGGAGTATGTTCTTTCAGGACGAAAATTCCCGCGCGTTAGGATCGAAACTGAAACTGAACGAACGTGAGTTGCTGGCTAATGAAATTTTCCAGCTGGTAAAGAAACGTGATATGGACAATGGTTTCGCCGACCCAAGGAAGTTTGCTCCGGCCAAGCATATCTTTAAAGCCTTAGATGAGATCAAAAAGTCAGATATGTTTTACCTGCTAAAGGCCATGCCAAAAGGAGGAGTGTTACATGCGCACGATACTGCCCTGACTAGCACGGACTATGTGGTTTCCCTCACTTACCTTCCAAACTTGTGGATATGTTCAAGTCCAGATTCAAACGATGTTGCTTTCAAGTTTGCCCGGACACAACCAGAGCCAACTGATGGTCTCGAATGGACGCTTGTCGCCGACCAGCGAGCAAAAAGAGGAGCAGATGACTATGACGCTGAGATTAGGAAACTTTTCACCTTATACACTCCTAATCCGGAAATAGAGTACAAGGACATCAATCATGTTTGGGAATGCTTCATCGGAATTTTCATTAAGATAACACCGTTGCTCACTTACGTTCCAGTCTGGAAAGCATACTATAAACAGGCTTTGAAGGAGTTCTATGAAGATGGCGTTCAGTATTTGGAGTTTAGAGGCACGTTACCAGATGTGAGTATCTTAAACTTTCTTTTGCTAAAATGTCGCATATTATTGCCTTGCCTAAAAGTACTTTTCCTATAAAATTTAATGTTGGCACAACCCTGCTATACCAATGATGAGAGAATTACGGTGCTAAGGTAAAAAACATTTCGAACTGATATTTGTGTCTGTGCTCCATTCACCGAATTTCGACTCAAAGAACCTACGTTAATTTTGCCACACTCTGTCAGTAATTTTCCCTGGATAGGTTTAGCTACGACTTAGATTGCATAAACATTTACTGTAATGTGATTGTCGAGATTTTCGTGCTCGGTGTGGTTATTGTTATTTAAAACCCTGAAGCTACCAAATTCCCAAAATCTGATTGGAATTCTTATACGTTTTCCCAAATACTCGCACGAATGACACACAGCATAATATTACTGTAAATTCATCTCCCTGGATTATGTAGCTAAGCAACCATATCAATTGTACACATTTAGTTTTAGTTTAGTAACAATAATATATAGATTAGAAAAATTAACAATAAAAAACAATCTTTTTAAATAACAAAAATAACTTAAATCTAATGGCCACTGTGAGCTCTCAAAATTTTTGAATAATGATTTACAGACAGAGAAGAGAAACAGTAAGAAATAAAAATCTGATTTTACAATAAGTTGTCGGGAAATGGTCAAAAACCCGAAAGAATTCACTTGGCCTTAGTTGCAAATAAAGAAATATAAAAGTAATAATAGTAATAAATGTTTTATCGCTTCAAAAAATACTTTTAACTTAAATTATTCTTCTTAAAACTATCATAATTATATTTTTTCTTTTTTTTTTACGATAACATCCATAGGGAGAAAAGGTAATAATAACAGTTGTAATATTTACAAAGAAACAAAGAATAATAACGTATGTATGTATAAGTTACAACTGGAAGCAAAATCAGCACCCATTCAATATGTACATATTTACAAAGCCCCACCAAGAAACAAATGGCAGAACTGAGCACAGGCACCGCTAACCGGCATCCCGCAGCCACCAGTACCAAGATTTCTCTTTTTCATCCCGCTTAATATCAATTGCTCTCACTCTGGAGTATCTTCAGTCGAATCCCGGAGCCCCCACAGTCAAGTTCGGGGGTATTCTATCCTTTTATCCGTGGTTCGCCTATGTATATTATACATAACCGGATCACCGACAGAATCAAGAATTAGACCATTCCTGTCAAGATACACGAAAGCTTTGGGAGGAATCAAGCCTGTCGTGAGAGTTTTCTCAAAATACCATCATTTGGGTAGAACGGTTGCAAAACCCAAGGGTTCCTGCCATGAGAAGCAGATCGCACTATATGATTCCGAATCAATCTGCTGCTGTGCCAAGAATCGACTCAGTTGATTCTTGGCACAGCAGCAGCTGTATACATCACTTCATTAGTTACATAGTGCTCATAGTTTGACGAAGCAGTCCTATTAAGCCCCGTGCAAGCACGCAGACATTTCCTTTCAAAGATCCTTATTTTCTCCATTTGGCTAGCACTCGAGTTAAACCAGATAGCACACCCGTAGGTGAGCACCGATCTAACCAAAGTAAGATAGCAAATAATCTTAACCTTCCGGCTAAAATGTGAAGCATAAAAGAGTCTTCGAAGAGACATGAATGCTTTGCGAGCGCTTTCTAGCGCGACTTTAACGTTTTCGTTAAATTCGAGACGCTCGTCTAACGCACTTCTTATGAGGAATGCGCTCAGAACTATCCTCATTCGCGACAATGTGGAAATCTCTCCAATTTCTTTGCAAGTTCCTACTGGCGTAGGCTAAGGAATTTCGAAACAGAATCCTTTTACACTTTCGCACATTGATTTTCATCCGCTAACTCTCCGTGAAGAACTTAATATCATTCAACATCTTCTGAAGTTCAACTTGCACCTCTGTTACCTTCTTGTATGCCGTGTAGGCTATCAGATCGTCAGCAAAAGCAACCAACGACCTTTTAGGAGATTTATTAAAATCGAAAGAGTTGAGTAATTAGCGGCAAATACTGCAAAAAGTTTAGGCGCAGTCACTGTCCCTTGCTGTAATCCATTCAGAACATGAAATTCTCTGCTAGTAGTAAGATTTCCATCCGTAATGACAAAGCGCTTGCCATACAGCATACTACACATCATCGCTATGAGGTGACTGTGAAACTCATTCTTCAGGAGCCTGAAAATCAGTCCATCCAACCAGACGGTATGAAGGGCTTTCTCCATGTCTATAAGGCAAGCGCCTACGCACTCACCATTGTTAATCCGCCAGAAAATATCAGACGTTACCTGAGTTATTGCATGTATTGTCGAATGTCCACATCGAAATCCGAATTGCGCGTTCGGCAATAATTCCTTCTTCTTGATATGCCCGTTCAAGGCTTTCAATACCAAAACCTCAAACAGCTTGCTGATGTTAGGGAGCAAACTGATTGGGCGGTAGCTTTGAGAGCTGGATGAATCCTTCGCTCTCTTTAAAATCGGGAATACTCGGGCTTTCTTCCATTGTCCTGGAAAGAAGGAATTGTTCAATAAATTATTGAACAAAATGCAATAATCACGAATGGCAATGTCTGGTAAATGCTTGAGGACCACGTTGGGAATGCCATCCATACCGGATGATCTCTTATTGTTTACTCTTGATCTCTTATTGTTTACCCTTCTAAAGTAATTAAGCAGATTATCACTCGGTATGAGATCAGCCTGCAACGCAGAGCTAAATTGGAGAACTGTGGTGCCGTTCAGGCTATATTTGAAATTGTGGACATCTCGTTCTACAATTTCCGAAAGCCGCGTTGGCTCTAAGTCCGTTCTGGGCCGATGCACCGATTCAAAGTGCTCCCCTATAAGTTCGAGTTTCAAAGCATCATCCACCACGATATAATTGCCTTGTGCATCAGCAGTTACACTATTCGTGTCCATACCTGAGTCAATAAGGTGTTGCATTTCGCTGCCACCGATTTTAATTCTCCACACAGTGACTTCTTCCGGAATAACGTATTTATCTTAGTAAACAGTGAATCTGAATCGCTTGATGAAATACCCTTTAACTTCACTTCATTTACGTAATGTTGACGGATAAGATCCCGCACGACCTTTAGAAGTAATTTGAACTCAACCAATATGGGATGATGATAGTCCCCATATCTCCGATAGAATTTGTTGACGCGAGTGAGCAGAAGACTTTTCACTTTTTCCAACCGTTTTATGGCTGCAGTTTCATATCCTTCCATATCATTGCAAGGTTTAATCTTAGGGACGACTTTTTCAATTGTATCCAGCGTCAAGATCTCAAGCTTGAGAAGATACTGAAGTATTTCCTCGTTGCTCAAGTTCCTGTCACCTGGTGCAATTGTACTATCGTTTTCCCCATCAAGAGGTGGGCATTCCTCTCGATATCCCCGAATAAACCTCTCTTGGAATTTCTTCCAATCTGGTTGTTTAAGTTCAGCCTGTGGACGCCACTGTCCATCGGCAGAAGGCGAACACTTCGTCCATCAAACAGAACTTCAATAAGAATGGCGTTATGGTCGCTCTCGTAAGGAACAGTCTGTAGTTTCCGTTGAGGATTCCTAAAATTAAAGTTCAAGCGCGCATCAGCGATGCACAAATCCAGATAGGAATTTTCCCTGGGCCAGGTTGGACTCTCTGACCCATACAATTCGCATTTATACTCTATCTGGTATTGCTCTATCCAAGATTTGAGGAATACCCCCCTGGGATTGTTTATGGCGTTTAGCCACGAGGTATACTTAGCATTCAAGTCGCCAGCTATAATATAATAATTATGCAGCCTATTCAGTTCGAGTATCGTAAACAGAGAATGGAATTCCTCCTTGAACTTGGCTCGGTTGTTTCTGAAATCAAGACTATGTCAGCCTGTTGCCTGGCAGCGAAATCAAGGAGCTCCGCTCTTTGATGGATTCCTACGGTACGTATCCTACGGATACCATCCAGTGGTATCGCTGTGACTGCAGACCTAGCAACGGGCATGCTGTTTTTGTAAATATTCTGTTGTGCATGGTTAGTATTTTATTGAGGATGGTGTTCATCCCGCCACTTGCATCTTGTTGGGGCTTCTTAGCTCCCCCTTGTCGAACTACTTCTGCAAATGGGATCCCCGAGACTATTGGTGCCGAGGGGACGGTACTGTCAACACCGCTGACACCTTCCCCCTTTGCGCCAATCTCGGTGCCTGCTGTCTTGTGACCTTAACATTGCGGTATGCAGGACATCCACGGTACGAAGCCGGATGCCCTCCGCTTCCGCAGTTGACACAGAAAGTTTTTTCCTTGCCATCTGCTTCAGTCAGCGAACATTCGGCTGCGGTATGGTCTTTCCCGCACTTTACACATCGTAAGGTCATTTGACAGTTCACTGCCGACTGACCATAGCGCTGGCATCTTCGAGACTGGACTATTTCGCCCCTTAGCAGGCGCTTAAAACGAATGGCCTGGTAATTAAGCGACCTGATGCCGATCAGATCGCTTCCCCGGCTCTCCGGCCTTATCTGCACGAGGAAGTGCGCCAGGATTCGTTTTTCCAAAACGGATCTCCTCATACTAAACCGTGACATTGAGAGGAACTTCACCTCAGTTCCCATCTCCCAGAACATTTTGAGCACCTCATCGGGCTCTTCATCCGCATCCAAGCCTTTCAGAAGGAAGGTTTGCACCTTCTCTTCCGTTGTTGTGTAGGTGAAGTGAGGAGCCTTCACTCGCTCGAAGACCTCCCGTGCTTTTTTTGTAATCTGCAATTTTATTACATCTGACTTGGACTCTCTCGGCCCCCGTCTTTTTAATAACAAAATTCGAAAGCCCCGCGCTCCCATTAAGTAGAGTGGCTAGATCTCTACCACCTAACTACCACCCTTTTCCCCTTTTCTTTATTTCTTTATTTATTTATAGCAACAAGCATCGCCATGTTGGGAAATAGCTCTATAATATTTTCATTGTATTGCGATCGATTGTTTTTGAATGCTAGATTCAAACGCATTAGTTGCTTTCGATGTTGATCGACTGTGATTGTCAGTCAGTATTAACTCCTAGGAATTTTCTGCCCTTGGAATCATCGTATCAAACCCATTCTTTATCCCTGGGTACAATACAATGTAGAAAGCCCTTTTGTTTTTACCTTTAAACCAAGCAAGCGTATGACATTCAACACTTCTTGACAATTTGTGAATATTTGTATTAGATATGATAAGTAAATACCAACTTTTCTCATGAGATTTACAAATTTTATTATTACAAATTGTTTATCCCCTTGGTGCACTTATCCCAGCGCTTCATCCGATCCTCGAAACATTTTTCATAATTGTTCATGTCCATCAGAGTTAACTTCGGCCTCTTAGTATAGAATGGTGCTGAATCCATGCGTTTTTAAGGTTTGATGACAACGAAATATAATAAAGTCAGCTCATTATCTAGATTAAAGATTCCCTCCGTACAAACTGTCGCCGGAAGATTCTCCAATGACATACACTCAATCATGAAAACGGTGTTCTTCACTCGCCACAATTATTCCCCCCACCATGGAGGTCGCTTCGTCGCATATTGTCCAGTAAGCACAACATTTTTGGCGTGCACATATATGAACCTCCAAGTTTTCTTCCTCCCACTTTCTTTCCCAGAACCCTGCCCACACTAGGACTTCATATAGTAGGATCGAGCTGACCACCCTTGAAATAAGGAGCTGACGGCTCAGATTTGGATCACCTATATTTGGTGGCATGCTCACAATCAGTGCTCCCGTATCATTTGAATTTTATTTCATCATTACCCCTAAATACTTAAGCGCAGGCTGGAAATGTATTGTTTGTGTTCCAACTTTAACCTTCATAGACGTCCACTTGCTCCGCTTAGTGATAAGAACTACTTCTGCACTTTTTTGTGCGATAGACCACCGTTCTCCAATCAAGACCTATTTTAGGGAGGTGTGTAGCCACTGTAAGCCGAATGGTGGGCACACCAGTAGGGAGATCTAACGTCAGTTCTGCCTTGAGCGTAATTATCCACAAGAGAGGGCCTAGGACCGAGCGTTTTAGGACGCCTACTGCTGTTCTATGTGATGTTTATACTTTATCTGACTCGCAACACAGAAACCTATCGTGCATTGCTTCACACGCTCCTCCTTTATCTGGGCTTAAGACCGACATTTTATGTAGATAAGTTGGTGGAGTTGGTTTAATTTTCGATATATCGAAGCATTTATTGATTTCAATGATTGAAATGATGCTCATCATGAAAATTGCGAAAGCGACCCGGAATCGTGACAAATAAATCCTACTCCTTCACTTTAATTGTATATTTCCAACAGAATCCCCTTAGCGTTTGAAATGTGTAATCCCGAACAATCTATAATAAAATATTTTGATTATTCACCATTATTAAAATAATATATTATGTACTTTGCTAATTATTCGGTATTTTGCAAGCATCATTTTCTCCCGTCTCGCATCCAACCTACCTTTTCGATTTCGCATTTCAAATGATGCTTTCCATCCTCGACTCCTTTTCTTCGAATTCAAGCTACCTACACAGATATTGGCATTTCAAGCATCTCATCTCATTTTCAAATAATATTTTAATTCTCGAAGAACAAGTAAATCAGTACTTCACGTCAATTTTGTTAGCCATTTGTGAAACTCCACCCCTTCAGTGAACAAAATTAGAATTACCTAAAATCCATAAACTGAACGCCTTCATATATCCCAGACTAACTTTATGTTGTTATTTCATTTTGCTTTCAGTTATACGATTTAGACGGGAAAATTTACAAGAATGCAGAAGTTGTGGAAGTGTACGTTGAAGCTCTTGAAGAATTTCGTGCTGAAAATCCTGGATTCATTGGCTCGAAATTCGTTTATGCTCCAACTCGTAAAGTGGATGATGCAACATTCGCTGAATATATGAGGATCGTGGTAGATTTGAAGGTAATTTTCTCTTTACATAATGCTCTCTCGTTTTCTTCGTATATAAGTTCTAGGTAAACATCAAGTGGTTTTTACAAGTTGATAACTACAAATGAAACATTTACCCTCCAATAATCCATAATCTCCCTCTTAAAGCGTCAGAGATTTTTGTTATATCTTTATTGTATCTAAACTCAACAGATTGCTTACATTAATGAACGATAGCTTTTCCTTTAATTCCAACCCACCTATATGCAGCTCTTTATACAAAGTACAATCAGTTTATACGGGATCATTATTTGAAATATTTAGGACTGAGGGGTAAACCAAAAATGGCAATGCAAAGTCTAATGGACAGAAGAAGTAAGAAAAAAACATAAAGATCCAAGAGATCGACATTAACACACTCGGTTAAAGGCATGAAGAAAAAACAGGCTAACAGGCGCATCAATAACCAACGTGAATTCATAGTAAAAGGATGGAATTATCACCAAAACGTTCGCACCTTGATGAAATTTACACGATGTGAACACAGAAGGAGGACTTGATTCTAAAAACCAATAAGTCTAGTATCTTCGTTATAAAGTAGAGGTTTTGAGTCCGCAAGCTGAGATACATACAAAAAACTAGAGGACGTCGTCTCTCAAGATAATGTTTGCGTAGATTTGCGTAGAGCGCCATTATTACCTAGCTAGTGCAATAAAAACTTAAAGTAATTACTGTAGGCAAGGGAGGCTAGGCTTTATGCAGATTGAAGGACCAAGTAGTTTCAGAAGGATGCCTTTCATGCCTCGAGTGGTATCACTTTACAACAGTGTGGATCAACAATTAAGACATCTAAAAGATGGAGGAAGTGCATCCCGCGATCCTGTAAGGGAGCCGAAATTCTTCAAGGAGTCGCCTTTCGAAAGCTATTTAGAGTTCTCTGACGAATACATAAGGACTGGCAAGATCATTGCCTTGTTCAATGGGGACCTATTTTTATTCACAAATTTCATCACCCGGTCATCGGTTGAGTTTCAATTCATGATAGAAAAAAATGTTAAAATAGTCTCCTAACTGCATTGCTTTCAATTAATTAATTAATAATTAAGTATTATTGGACGGTGCTTTCGGTTTAATTTCACCATGTTACCATGAACTTCTTGTTTCATTAATATGCAGATTAACATCTCGGGCATAGATTTGCTGCTGCAAACTTTTAGGGTAAGCTAATGGACTACTTGGTGTAGTTGGTCCCTTCCACAAATAACCAGTTCGGTTGTGATTATTGCAGCTCTGAAAATCTCATTGTTGTTTAGCAAATGAATTCTAAGGGCTTCACCTTCCGAGTTCACATGTTTTGTGGTTTTTCCAGTCGCTTGGCTGGCATTGAGCGGGGTTGACGATAAGTTTCTGTGAGCAACAGTTCAGTTCTATCGCTAGTTTATACTAGCCATCAAACTATTAATTCCAACTTTTCTTGCGAGTGGAGCCTAATATGTTTGTGGCCGTACCATTGACAAGTTTCTTCCGGTCCTCCAGAACTGGAGGTCAATTATTGATGCTTCACCTCCAGGACATTTGGTATCTTCGGTTATTGCGGCATCTATATTAAGGAAGACTTTGTTATGGATGGCTTCAGTCCTCATTCTCACCTGATTATCACTGACAATGTTGTTCAGGTGGTTGTCGAAATCAGTTGTTGATTCATCTTCAGCTGCTGTTATTTCATCATCCACTTCAAATGCAATGTACTGATTATCACATGCCGAGAAGTCTTCTTGTACTCGCCACCCGTCCACCGATGATGCCAGAGATTCCGACGCAATAGTAATGTCAGTAATGCTTCCTTCACAGCCTGGGCGCCGAAACGTTGGTGTGGATCCGGTGTTTAAAACTACGAGCCCGGTTTTCGCCACCATTTCCAGAATCCGTTTCCCTCTGGAGTCTGACTGAGACACTCAAGGGTCCTGGCATTAAAATCACCGTCAACCAGGATTGGTCCCTCCGTGCTCGAAACGGCGTTCTCCAGAGCATCAAGCCGGCGCCGAAAATCCGGCATCGTCTCGTTCGGCGTCAGATAAACGCTAAAAAACGTTATCCCTAAACAACGGATCCAGACAAACCCATTCCCCCGGCCTTTGGCAAGAACACGAAGTCGTCCCGAACCCAGATGGCAGCGGTGCCCGATCATGCCGTTCGCACCTTAGCCCTCTCCAATTCCGCCCTGAAGATCGGACACCGTCCCGAGCTCGCAGTATGTGCGACGTTCTCACCAGACGCGCCACGATCCTTGCAGAGAACGCAACTCTCGCTTTCATTGCAGGTCTTTGCTTGATGACCCACTTGGCCACATCTCCGGCATGTTGTCCTCCGGTCCGGACCCTTGCAAGCTGCTAACGTGTGTCCATAGTCCAGACACCTGTAGCACTTAGTGGGGACTATCCGCATTGGCACCCTGTATACTACCCATCTGATTTTGATTCTCCCGCCCCAAGGGGTTTCCTCGCATATTGCTCGGTGACTCCCACCACGGCGAGGTTTTGGCCTCGAGCATTTACAGAAGTGATACCTACCCGGGCATTGATTATTTCTAGACATTCACGCTTTAGCGCTTCCTCTACTTCGACCTTTTCGGTGAGCCAGTCAAGATCCCGGATTTCTAGAGAGCACACGGGCTCTAAGCTGGAAACAAGAGCTTTCTCTCCCAATAGCACCTTGGCCGCTTCGCAAAACGTGCTCTTGTTAGTCGTCTTTGGGCACAGTTCGACGAGAACTCCGCCACTTCTCGTTTTCCGTGTGAAAGACACCTCTGCTCCGTTGTCTTCGGGTTTCATCCTGTAGCGAATTTCACTAAGGAGTTCCGCAAATGTCTTGCCTTCTGTCGGCTTAATGAGCAGAGCCGAGGATCTAGTCCTTCTTCGCTTCCTCTTCTTTTCTGCCCCTGGCTTTTGGTTTGCAGCCTCCTTGGCTTTGGACAGACGTGTCTCTGGCGGCGGAGTCAGTTGTTTCTGTTTTTCCTGCTTCACCTTCTTTTTTGGGCCCTGCAAACTACTTCGATGAAATCTCCTTCGGGAACGCTTTCCTCTTTCCGCTTTTTCCCCAGTCCGCTTTCACAAGCAGCGTTCTCAACGGGGAATGCGACTATTTCTACTCTTCAATCGTCTTCTGCTGCTCTCCACGTTCACCTATAGAAGAGATGGGCCTTTGCTGACGATACTCTGATGAGGCTTCCTCTTTATTTGAGCGCCCCGGTGTCACATCGGGTATGTCAGCCTCTTTCGCTGATCGCTGCGGTGAACGACGCATTTTTGTGCTCCCCCCAAACGCACTCAGCTCTTCCTCCTTCCCTGTTGTTTCGTCGATTTTTTTTATTAATGCATGTTTATTCTCCATGAAAAAGTAACCAGCGCATCGTGTGCAAAAGCCCGCAATAGTCAGGAACGGGAGACAGCCCCTACCCCAGTTCCCTGAAACCTGACCTACGCTTAGCTGATCCCGGAATTCACGGACGGATCAGCACTCGCTCGGGGCAACGCGGTCTACTAACACCGGTTCAATGCACCCGACTAGGGTCCCGAAGGGGCTGACTCCTGACACACGTCACAACTACCACCTTGACAAACTACTCTCACATCACCCCGTCTACGCCGACAAAGAGTTGTCGACGGCTCCGGAGACTCCCAGTATGTCCCGACGTGTGCAGGTCATTCGCGGTTCGCTCTTCACCGAGAAGCTTTTCCGAGGCTACTACCTAGGACGCAGGTATATTGCCAACTATAGATATAAAATATAATATGAAGCATATAATCTCCAAGTTTGATCAAAATCATGCAGTTACTACCAAAGTTACAGGAGCTCAAAGTTTCAATTTACTGCACCTAAATACCAATATCAAAGGGTAGTATTGGTCCCAGGGCGAAACGTGGATTGGTACCCACGATGGAGCATAAAACTTGCGAAATGCCTACTGAATCAACACCAATAGCTCTACTACCAAACCCTATATCCACCTCCACGTGGTAACCGCTTCAAATGGTAACAATTGGTCCTCCAGGTTGGGGGTTGGGTAGGGCTGACAATCCTACACGGAAAATCGATGTTATGAAGCCACGAAAGGAGCCTCGGACAGGATGGATCTTACAACAACGAACCCGACAACGACAACGGATTAACGATTTGCGTATTTTCTCATGGAACGTGCGCTCCCTGAACAGAGATAAAACTGATGAGCAGCTAGCCGATACCCTGTCCCAATATAGGGCGTTACAAAAGATGCGATGGACAAGGACCGGTTTCCTGGAGAGGAGCCGCTACACCATATATTATAGCGGTCATCCAGCAAACCATGTGCTCGGAGTAGGTTTCTTAGTCAGCTAAAAAATGAAACCTGCTGTTATCGGCTTTGAAAACATAAGCGAACGGCTATGCAGTCTGCGCTTGCGAGGCAAGTTTAGAAACATAAGCCTCATTAACGTCCACGCCCCTACAGAGGAGACTGCAGAGTTGGAGAATGATACCTTCTACGAGGCAGGTGAACAAACCCTCGAAGCCTGTCGCAGATATGATATTAAAATCATACTTGGGAATTTTAGCAACCAAGTAGGGAAGGAGCCCGTATTCAGGCGAAACGTTGGTTCCCATAGCTTTCACGAAAAAACAAATGATAACGGACTGCGGATCATTCAATTAGCAGGGTCACACGAAATGGTTGTTGGATGTACCTGGTTTGCGCGGAAAGCGGTCCACAAACATACATGGGCCTCTCCAGACGGGGCCACTTTCAACCAAATTGACCACGTGTTGATCGAACGCCGCCACCTTTCAGCCTTGATGAATGTCAGAACATATAAGGGGATCAATATAGACTCGGATCACTATCTCGTTGGCATGGTGCTCCGAGTTCGAATAACAATACCACCTAAAATCCCCTCTCACAATTAGGTGAGAGTAAACCCTGAAGCCATCCACAACACAGTCCTCCGCGACACATATAAGAGGGAAATGGATGCCGCAATAACCGCAGTGAACAGAGGACCTGGAGATGAAGCACCAACAAATGATCTTCACAATCACCTGAAGAACGTTATCATGGATACGGCCACAAACATACTTGGGCCCAGCCGCAAAAGGAGTCGGAACGGCTGGTTTGACGATGAATGTAAGCTAGCAACGGAACGGAAGAATGCCGCATACCGAGTAATGTTGCATTCTCAAAGAACGCGGGCACGCGCAGAGACTTATCACGAACTCCGTCAAGCGGAGAAGCGACTTCACAGACGGAAAAAGGAAGCCTGGGAGAACCAACAAGTCTATGAACTAGAAAAGTACAGGGAGCAACCGCACCAGGCGCGCAAGCTTTACCAACAAGTCAGCAGGATGAAGCCTTATACAACTCGACGCTCATCCTGCCGAGACAAAGAGGGAAATCTGATTTCCGACAGAATGGGCATATTGGAGCGATGGGTTGAGTACTTTGATGAGTTACTGAACAACCAGAAGATCGTCGAGTTTGAGCTCCCGCCAACTGAAGACAACGGACAAATACTGCCACCACCAAGTTTAGGAGAAACAGTCCGTGCAATTCATCGGCTAAAAAATCATAAGTCGCCAGGAGTCGATGGAATTATAGCCGAATTGGTTAAATATGGAGGCGGCCAATTACACCAAGTGGTTCATCAACTTGTGCTCAAGGTATGGGACAGCGAATCAATGCCTGACGATTGGCAACGAGGCATTATCTGCCTCATACATAAAAAGGGAAATATCACGTAGTGCAGCAATTATAGAGGTATCACGTTGCTGAGCACCATCTATAAGATATTCTCCACTATCTTGCTAGGCCGGATAGCCCCATACGCCCAGGCTTCACTCCAGGCAAATCAGCAACAGATCAGATTTCTCTCAGCGGCAAGTGATGGAAAAACTGTTGGAATATGGATAACAGTTGCACCATCTATTCATCGACTTTAAAGCCGTCTATGATAGCACACCAAGGGTGATAGCATAGCCAGGGTAAAACTGTACACGGCCATGAGAGAATTCGGTATCCCGATGAAATTAATAAGACTGAGTAGGCTGACCTTGACCATTGTGCGAGGCCAGATAAAAGCATCACTCTCAAGACCATTCGACATTAACAACGGTCCACGACAATCCCTATCATGCGTCCTCTTTAACTTGGCCCTCGAGACCCGTGATGCTGAGGTAAATGGAAGAGGTACGATTCTCTTTAAGTCCACCCAACTACTGGCCTAAGCTGACGATATCGACATCATGGGAAGCACCACCCGAGACGTTGTACTGCCTTCATCCAGATCGAGCAGGCGGCGCGAGATCTTGGGCTGCACATCAATGAAGGCAAGACAAAATATATGGTGGCAAAGTCAGCAGCGAAAACCAACCAACGAACAACATCGAACCGCACTGGTCAGACGAGAAGAATAAAGAAAGGAAACTACAACTTTGAAACCGTTGATAAATTCTCCTATCTAGGGTCGAAAATCACAACAGATAACAGCTACGATGATGAAATCCGCGCACGGTTGTTGTCAGCCAACAGAGCCTATTTCAGCTTACAAAGAATGTTCCGCTCGAAACGTCTCACCATAGGGTCAAAGCTCTTACTGTAGAAGACCATGATCTTGCCAGTCCTCATTTATTCCTCGGAAACTTTGGTTTTTAGCAAGAAAAATTTGCGAACTCTTAGCCGCGTTCGAGACAAGAATCCTCCGAAGAATTTTTGTCCCCCCCTATATGAGGATGGACGATTCCGTAGTCTACATAACGACGAAATCTATGAGCTATACCATGACCGTCCGGTTGTGGATAAAATCCAGTTCAATAGGTTAACGGTGGGCGGGTCACTTAATCCGTATGGATGAGGATGATCCCACCCGGAAAGTCTATAAGGGCAATATCTATGGTAGAAAAAGAAGACGAGGTAGACCCTGCTTAAGATCAAACTAAACTATCAAACTAAAGTGAGTATTCTGACATGCTAAATGCATATACATAACGGGCTACGTACAAATGGGATAGTTCTAAGTCAAATATACTCACAGAAGAAGCAAACAAAACCTTTCATATCTGAAGCGCCGAGCTTCCGGTTTCGGTTGGCTGTTTTAAATGTTTTTTGACGAACAATACAGTGGTATTATGGCTTTGCAAGAGTGGTAGACCAAATGTATCGACCATTTGAGACACTTCATAAGAAAAAAATGTTGATTGTATTTACAATTTTACATATCAGTTATCATTGCTTTTCGAGCATCCCTGTATCAGACTAAAAGAAGTGTAGAAGAATAGAAAAATAACCGGGAGTCAGTGCTGATGCTTCACATTTAGTCGACATAAGAAATCTATGGACTACTGAAAAGACAGGAAGACAAAACCCTATCTACGTATCTTGAAACAGATATAATTGCCTCTGAAAAGATTAAAGGGACGGTTGTAAATTCGATAATTATTATCTTATATGACTATATATAAAATAGAGTTCGGTTATCAGAAATTTCCAGCACTAATCGTTTGAAATCCAATTCCATTTAAGTAACATGGGAGTTAATAATTGAGAGTGAAAATTATCTAAAGATTTTAAATTTCGATAAACAAAAAACCTAATCAAATATATTTTCCCTTAAATAAAATTGCCTATAGTTCTCACTCTTTTAACTGAATGGCTTTTCGCTTCTCTTTGTAACACTGTATTGGTGTAAGATCGATGCAGAACTGCACAATTTGTTAAAAATTATTAATGTCGTCAAAATAACTCCTCTGAAGTACTAGCTAAATCAGTAATAATAATAATAATCGTTGGCGCAACAATCCATGTTGGATCAGGGCCTTGAAGTGTGTTAGAGCACTTCATTCAAGACCGTAACGGTACACTACAGTAGACTGTAGGAGGCAATGTGGTCAGCATTGCGCTCGCCCGAGATTATTACCCTGATTTGACTCAGGTACTCATTCACAGCTGAGTCGACTGGTATCCGACGTCAAATCAAGATACAAATTCCACTGCCACCAGTGAGATTTGAACCGCGACCTTCCGTACGACAGCCTTGCGCTCTAACCACTCAGCTATCCGGACACTAGCTAAATCAGTAACTATCTAAAAATAGGTTTCCCAGAAGAAAATATATTAAGTTGAGTAAGTACAACTGCCACTTCAGGAAGTAATTTTCAATATTTTCCTGCCTTGGAAACTACGGTTCTTACAGTTGCATCAATACCGCGCCAGGACAGTGATATACTTTGTAGCTTTGAGCTATTTGAAAAACCACTTTCAAAACTGTCTCAAAGCGAATTATATTAATCTTGTGACCAATCTGATTCCAAATATCTTCTCAACATAACACAAAGAAACATTGATTCAAAACCAGTTCCATCTTCCTTTGAACGAGAATAAATTTTTAATTACTTTTTGTCCATTGCAGGCCAAATATCCAAACTTCGTTGTGGGTTTCGATATCGTCTCCCAGGAGGATGCAGGACGACCGCTTATCGATTTCGCCGAACCACTTCTCAATCTACCTAACGACATCAACTTTTACTTCCACGCTGGTGAGACGAACTGGAATGGAATGAGCACCGACGAGAATCTTATCGATGCCGTTTTGTTAGGGACAAAAAGGATTGGTCATGGTTACGCCATTCTAAAGCATCCAAAAGTCCTTGAGGCTATTAGGAAGAAAAGCATTGCCATTGAATTGAATCCAATTTCCAATCAGGTGCTGAAACTTGTGGACGACAACAGGAACCATCCAGGAGGTTACTTGTTTGCCGACGACTACCCCGTTGTAGTGTCGTCCGATGATCCCTCATTTTGGGAGGCAACACCTTTGACCCATGACTTTTACATTGCGTTTTTGGGCATTGCTTCAGCACATGCTGATCTGAGGACGCTTAAGCAACTCGCCATTAACTCTTTGGAGTATAGTTCATTGAATTTCGCCGAGAAGAGGGCAGCAATGAAAAAGTGGGAAGAGAAGTGGAATCTGTACATTGAATGGGTGATATCACAGAAAAGCAAATATAATCTTTGAAAGTGGATTTGTTGCGTTTTATTTGCTTCGAATTCATTTAGCAAAGAAATTTTATTAGCTGTTTGGAGTGTGTATGCGTTTTTTACGTTCGTAGTTGACAAGATATTTAATTTCAATGATGTAATCAAAGATATCTACCATATGTTGTACAAAACAATATAATTGAAAACATTGCATTTTTACTTAAATTTCTTAGGTTAGGTCACTGTAGAAATAATAAACAAGTCGGGAAACCGGAAGCTGGACGCTTACGAAAGGTTTTGTGTATTTCTTAGTACGTAGCACGTAATATATCCATTATGTGAGAGTATCCACTTTCGGGTGATATTGACATTCATAGTCTTCAATTTTCAAAGAAGCATCAAATTTGAGGTATTATAACTTTGTTAGTAATAGCGCGATTTCCACCAAACTTGGTAAGATCATGCTCTCTATTATAGCCTATATCATTGCAAAATTTCATGGTACTAGGATGAACTTAAGGGGGGTTTCTAACCAATTACAGGAAATTGTAGTAATATCCTATTATTAACTTTATTTAAACAGATATCGGCATGGTATTATGGAGCCCAGGCACCATATAGTGGCAGCCTCCTGATTTTTTTCAGATTTTTCGGTTTGGTAGTTTCTGAGAATGGCCCCCTTAAAGAAGTGATCACTTTCAACCCCCCGTGCTCCACACCCTTCCAACGAATGTCAAAACTAAGATCGGCTTTGAATAGTACTAATCGAGACTTTTAATTGACTATATTTGATGAAAAAAAATTTTACACCCCCCTTTTGCATGTATGAGGACCCCCCCCCCCTTAAATTCGACATAAGAGGATGTAATTCACTGTATGCGTGAGCGTTCACAGTTCCCCCACAGTTCTGCCAAATTTGGTCTCAATCGCTATAACCGTCTCCGAGAAAAATGCGTGTGATGGACAGACAGACAGACAAACAGTAAACCGATTTTAATAATTATTTAATTTTGTGTAAACACAAAACCTTAAAAAGGGCTAGGGAGAATTAGATTCTTCTTGAATGGAATTTTAATATTTCACTCGAATTTCAATTATTCTCATTAATTATAACGTCAGCATCTTATTTGTATTACTTAGGATGCTGTTAATTTGCACGAAATTGATAAGTTTGAACTGCTATAACTTTCCCACTAATAGTTGGATTTTCATGAAACTTGGCATGTGTATGCACGAGGCTGTCCTCTATGTCGGTGCAAAATTTAGTACACTTAGGATGAACTTAGGGGAGTTTTTTAGTCAATTTCTAAAAGTTGATAATATACTATTAGTAAATTTTTTTAGCAGATACCGGAATGGACATCTCTCGAAGATTAGATTTCACATAAGTGTTTTACAAAGAACCTTAAAAAGGGCTGCAGATAAATAGATTCTTCATAAATGTGACTTTAATATTCCACGCGAATGTCAATTATTCCGGGTAATTATGACGTCAGCATCTGATTTGGATGGCTTTGGAAGCGGTAAATTCGCGCGAAATTGCTTAGTTTGAACTGCTATAACTTTGGCGTTAATTGCCTGATTTCCATGAAATTTAGCGCGTATATACGAAAGATTGTCCCCTATGCTGGTACAAAATCCAGAAGTGCTAGGATGAATTTAAGGGGTTTTTTTCAGTAAATTTCTAAAAAGTAGTAATATACTATTAGTAAGTTTATTTGAGCAGATACCGGGATGGGACATATTTTGAGGCCTAGATTTCGTCTAGGCGCACCACCCTGATTTTTTTCGAATTTTTAGGTTGGGTAGTTTCCGAAAATGAGTCCTGTCTCACTTCAAGTGCGTACATTTTGACACCTTACTCACGCACTTTACAATTTATGCCAAAACTAATACCAGTTTCGAAAAGTACCGATTGAGACCTTTCATTTGACACCCTATGCAACTATATTCGGTGAAAAAAAGTTTTGAATCCCCCCTTTGCATGTATGGGGAGCCCTCCTTTAAACTCCACCTAAATTTATGCCACTCGCTGTATGCGTGGGATTTCATAGCTCCCATCTGTCCACCAAATTTCGTTCGGATCGGTTTAGCCGTTTTGGAGAAAAATGCGTGTGACCGACAGACAGACAGACATTGAATCGATTTTAATTAGGTTTTGTTTTACACAAAACCTTAAAAAAACGTGCACTTTAAGAATGAGATACTGAGAGGATCAAGATGGGGAAAATATCAAAACACTTTTATTTTGAATTTTAACCCAGAAGTTGATTTTAAAATAATAAATAATTTTCGGCGGTTTTTTCGAAAACTAACATATCAAAAAATCCCATGTTCTTCTTTGCTTACTGTAAATTATAACTTGTAGGTGAAATTAATACAGGCCGCGTCGTCGGAGAAAAGCTGTGTAGCCGCCACTTTCTTTTCCATTGCTTAAAAAAAAGATAATTTCTACAGATTTTAATTTACTTCATTGTCCCGCCGAAAAAAAAACCCTAAATGCGCTTATTTATTAGGCAACTATTGAGACCTAACCGCTTAAGGGGGTCGTCCCGTGTGTCGGGTTGGAGAAATCGATTTTTTTTGCAAAAATTGTATCTATATATAGTGGAGAATATGTGAGCAAAGGGATTTTCCGATATTCCGAGTCGTTCAGAAATGACAGTGTTAAACAGGTAAGGAGTTTGCAGCTGCGGCTAGAGTACTCGATGAGAAAGTGCACCGAATCTTTTTTTACCTGTTAGTTTTTTACCTGAGCCTTATAAATTCGAACACAGGTATAAATATAACAAGTCGGGAAACCGGAAGCTAGACGCTTCAGGTATGAAAGGTTTTGTTTATTTCTTTTATGAAGAGATTTGGGTGTGCATTTGTCCCATCAGCATGTAGCACGTAAAATATGCATATATTATGTGAAAATAGCCACTTTCAAGTGATATTGACATTCATAGTCTAGAATTTGCAGAGAAGCGACAGCTTTGACCTAGTATTACTTTGTTAGTAATAGTGCGATTTTCACCAAATTTGGCAGGATCATGCTCTATGCTGTAGCCTGCAAAATTTTGTGATTCTAGGGTGAACTTAAGGGGGGTTTTCCTGTCAATTACTAAAAATTAAAGTAATGTACTATTATTAACTTTATTTGAACAGGCATCGGCATGGAGGGTATTTCGGAGCCTAGGCACCATACAGTGACAGCCCCCTGATTTTTTTCAGATTTTTCGGTTGGGTAGTTTCTGAGAATGGGTTCGTTAAAAAAATGATCACTTTCAACCCCCCGCAACCCCCACCTTTTCAACAAGTGTCAAAACTAAGACTGGTTTCGAAAAGTACTAATCGAGACCTTTAATTTGATACCCCACATGACTATATTTGCTGAAAAAAAAATTTCCACCCTCCCTTTGCATGTATGGGGACCCCCCCCTTAAATTTGACGTAAAAGGATGTAACTCACTATATGCGTGAGCGTTCACAGTTCCCACCTTTCTACCAAATTTGGTGCCAATCGCTACAACCGTCTCCGAGAAAAATGCGTGTGACGGACAGACAGACAGACAGACAGACAGACAGACGGACAGACAGACAGACAGTAAACCGATTTTAATAAGGTTTTGTTTTACAAACAAAACCTTAAAAAGATGGAAAACCAATCAATTGTCTAAACTTATTTGCTATTTGGAATAAAAAGGATAATCCAGTCTAGAGTGAGCACGGAAAGGCTTTCAAGCTATACTCAGTTGTATTTTGTTGTAAGTATTGTGCTGTTTGTGTGTTCAATGATTTTTTTAAATGGATCGTACGAAATCCCTTTAGCGTTCAACGTCATGCTCGCACTAAAAAACGAGTATTTCATGGAAATCGACACTTATCAGAGAAGAAAAAGGACTTCGCATCAACATCAGCAAAGAAACTTTTAGCAAGCATGAACATGGGTGTTCCAATTGGAACATTTTGCTGGAGTTTCTGCAAATTTCTGCAAATAATAAAATATACGTAGTAGTAAACAAGTCGGGAAACCGGAAGCTGGACGCTTCAGGTACGAAAGGTTTTGTGTATTTCTTAGTACGTAGCACGTAATATAAGCATATGTCCACTTTCGGGTGATATTGACATTGATAGTCTTGAATTTTCAAAGAAGCAACAATTTCGATGTATTATAAATTTGTTAGTAATAGTGCGATTTCCATCAAACTTGGTATGATCATGCTCTATATTATAGCCTGCAACACTGCAGAATTTCATACTGCTAGGATGAATTTAAGAGGGGTTTCCAGCCAATTACAAAAAATTATAGTAATATACTATTATTAACTTTCTTTGAACAGATATCGGTATGAAAGGTATTTCGGAGCCAAGGCACCATATAGTGGCAGCCTCCTGATTTTTTTCAGATTTTTCGGTTTAGTAGTTTCTGAGAATGGCCCCCTTAAAGAAATGTTCACTTTCAACCCCCCGCACTCCCCACATTTCCAAGAAATGTCAAAACTAAGACCGGTTTCGAAAAGTACTGATCGAGACCTTTAATTTGATACCCCACATGACAATATTTGATGAAAAAAAATGTTACACCCCCCTTTTGCATGTATGGGGACCCCCCCTTAAATTCAACGTAAAAGGATGTAACTCACTGTATGTGTGAGCGTTCACAGTTCCCACCTTTCTACCAAATTTGGTGTCAATCGCTATAACCGTCTCCGAAAAAAATGCGTGTGACGGACAGACAGACAGACAGACAGACGGACAGACAGACAGACAGACAGACAGACAGTAAACCGATTTTAATAACGTTTTGTGTTTACACAAAACCTTAAAAAGGAATGCGTAGGACATGTCGAGAAAAGAATGGGAACGCGGCTTAGAAATGCAAAGAAGAATCACAGAGGCATTGGTGGAAAAGGGGCCGGAAAACTTACTGATAAGGTTATTAACGGCCTCACTACATTTTTTGGGGTAACTATTCGTCGACATGCAAATTCGATAGAAGGAATGAAGCAAGAAATTTGGGAAACTTTCTTCCATAAATGTTCTGCAGACGAAATTCCTCAGCATCAAAATTGTCCAGCAGGCGAGGACAGTTGGTGCAAATGGCGCAAAGCGGAAGCTAAAGAACAACTGGATAATCTCCACCACGGGAAGGCACCTTTAACTGAAGAAGTTCAAGCAGTAATCAAACCAATCTGCGAAGATTTGTCACGAGATGATCTCTTGAACAGATGTTTGGGAGCAGAGACCCAGAATAGTAATGAGTCGTTAAATGCATTGATCTGAACTTTCGCTCCTAAACAACTTAATTCTGGGGCCAAGGTCGTAGAAATAGCCACTTTTGCTGGCTGTAATTATTTTCAATGAAGGATTCAATGGCATTCACAAAATCCTAGTGACAATGGAATGTCAAATTGGTCACATATATCAGGTTTATGTCGACCGCCGTAATGATGCGCGCATTTGGCGGTCCGAACGACGATCGACTGAGCAAACTAGGATAATTGCAATCGGACGGGTCGTTTTTTTTATTCATAAAAAAAGCCGTAAAAAAACACCAAAATCCAAAAAATTTGGATTAAAAGCCCACCAAAAATTTGCCTTTTAATATTTTCTCATTATCCTAGTTTGCGGACCGTGGAATATTGTCCACATTAAAATGCCGTTTAGTTTTTTTCCTCAGATGGACACAGCGCCCTCCAGCGTGGCAGCAGAGAAACATCTTTTTTTGGAGATGGATGCATAAATTGACACGTATTCTGAAAACTAGCTACAATATCAAGCTGAAAAGTTTATCACATATACTAAAGATATCAATAAACATATGGTGAAAAAACCATGTTTCCATCTTTATCCAGTCCTCCAAAATAATTTCTCAAAAAAGGGCAAAAAAACGGCCTTCACACGGGAAGGAAATGGCGTCAGAGAGAGAATTAATGGCTAACTGGTGTACTGTACTACGATTACTAGTTTTCTGGTTATTTCTTGCTTTTGTTTTCCAATATTATCCAACAATATCACAGTGAATGTTACGATGTCTATAGGTACATCCGACATCTGATTTTTGGTGTAGCATCAAATTCAAGCTCAAGAGAAGTGGTTTTTTCAAATCAGCACTAAAAGAATGACAAGGGATATCAATTTCAAACACAAAACGGCAACCGCACTCGTCCATCACTGCAATGCTGATCTTCCAAAAATGAAATATGCACTTCATAAAATCCAAAACATCAAAAAATTTCTAATAATTTCAAGTAATAGCTATTACATGAATCTCAATTTATATAAAAGTAGGGGTTTTCCGGAATTTGGTGCACTTTTGACCATTGGTAATCCTAATTCGGCAATTTTTAAGGTTTTGTAAAAAACAAAATTTCATTGAAATCGGTTTACTGTTGTTTGTCTCTCTGTTGGCTTTCTGCATGTTTAACTCTCACACTTTTCTCCCAAACGAGTACACCGATTCAAAAGAAATTTAGTGGGTATATGGCAACTATGAAATCACCCGTATACAGTGACAAACATAAATTTGCTTCAAGTTTAAGGGGGGAGGTAAAATTTGTTATCTCCTTATATACCCTTACGGGGTATAAAATTAAAATTTGTCATTTTATAGGCAAGTTTCAGTTTGAACATAAATTGCAAAGTTTGATAATAATGTGTAAACTTTTAGAAACTTCCTAACCGAAAAATCTGGAAAATATTAGGGTGGCGGTGCTATATAAAATCTAGGCCCCAAGATATCCCATTCCCCCCCCCCCCTTCTGCATCATAACAGTACTAAATTGCAGTAGCATAGATGAAAGTATCGCACATAAAGTTGGAATACTGGCATTAGTATCAAAGTCATAGCAGTTCAAAGTTATCAATTTCCTCCGAATTTCATTTGCTGCACGTTGAACTTATGAAGGTCTTTCACCGAATGTCATCAGATGTAATAGGAAATGAAAAGTCTGGATTATTTTTTTCTGAAGCAGATATTATTTTTGATATTTGTTACAAATTGAAGGAGTGCGTGGATTCGGGAAAGGGTCAATGACTTCAAGCACCCATTCTCAGAAACCACCCAACCGAAAAGTCAGAAAAAAAAAAATTATTGTAGCCCATGCACATGGTATCACCTTACGTTACGATATCTGCTCAAATAAAGTTAACAATTTAAAAATATTATATGTACTGTGAACCTTCATGAACCTTGAATGAAGCACTCGAACACACTTCAAGATCCTGATCCAATTGGACTGTTGTGCCAATAACTATTTTTAAGTTGTCTCAATCGCGGCATATGACGGATTTGACCTAATACTAACACTAAGTGCCAAGCATTTAGGCTCAGATGATCCTACCTACTTAAAAACTAAAGAGGGGTTCGTGGTGGTAGCCGGTGGTAGGTTAATGGGAGACTCCGCCGAGAACTCCCCGCAACATCGAGCACATATGCAGAACGGTATACTTCTGCATGGTTTAAACCAGACTGTGCGAAAGTCCAAGGACACCAAGGGAAGCCGTGAGAGATTTAGGTACAATATCTGTAGCTGACAATATTATGGGAACTACAACCAACCGCTCGAGACGCCAAATTTCTTTGATTTCCCGAGCCAATGGCTCATAGTTCACCTTCATCTCCACGTATTTCAATTCGATGTTGCTGTTATGGAGGATAGCAACATCAATTATATACGCGGAGCGACCCATCTTGTCAACTAACAATACGTCAGGCTTGTTATGGAGAGTATGGCGATAAGTCAAAACTTGCCGGTCCCAATACATGCTGTAAGCAGAACTATCAAGTACTGCTCCCGGCTCGTATCGGTAAACCGAACACGGTCCCGTGATCAGTTCATGCTTGCATGCAAGGTTTTGATGGATAACCTCACATGCAGCATTATGCCTGGGGATATATTGCCCCGATGCCATAACAGCACAGCCAAAAATGAAATGGTCCAACGTCTCTAACGCCGAACCACATATTCTGTACTGGTCGTTCTCCACCCGTTTTTTCATGATGAGATTATATATATATAAGCTAGGGTGGCGACCACGCCGTCCTGAATGGCACACATGATCCGCTCCGTCTCAGTAAAGTGCTCCCCAGCACATAGCCATCTGTTCTACAAATGGAAATCGACAAATGGCTGTCAAAGACAATTCACGTGTTTACCGTCCACTGCCTTCGACTTCCATTCATCGATCCGCTCTCGGTCCAACTTCACCCCACTCAGAGGATTAAAAGATCGATCCTTCAAGTTAGGTGGAGTCAACCCACAGTCTGCCTTACAGACAGCCACATACAAGGGACTCGCCTGCTCTTTGCTGCTAAAATAAGTGAGCAGCGAGTCGATTTGGCGATGATGTTGTGCCGCACGTCAACCACGCCCCTACCTCCGATGTCATGAGGCAGGTTCAACCGCTCCAGGGTAGACTTTGGATGATACATTCGGAATCTGGACATAGTTGTCCGTATCCGCCGCTGGATGTTTTCCAGATCGGTCTTCGTCCACGGACATATTTCGAATGCATAAGCCAATGAAAGAATAGTGGATACATTCAACGTGCTCATTTTATTCTTCCCCGATAGATGTGATTCCAGTACCAGCTTTACACGTCGCAGGAATTCGGACAGCTGAGCATCCCTCAGATCACCGGCTCGAGCATGGTTGCACCTAGCACGTAGCCATACTTGAAAAACCATCCCCTCTAGCGTTATTCAGTAGCTATGAAAGGGGGTTCAGTGCCATACAAAACCAAAGAGGATTCAACGAATCCACCTGTTCAGAAGCGGGGTCAGCTGATTCTGATCGGTGCACCGTTTTCCCCCGTCAAAAGTCTGATCTGGATGCGAGTATTTCAAATCCCCATCCAGCGTATCAAACTACCATTGTTTTTGGTCGTTTCTCATCGACTTCGATGTTCAAGTTAATCTTGGTAATTGAGCTCCCGTTGGTGTGTATTGCCTAACCATACTATTCAAGACACAATAGATGCAACCCCATATCGATCGCGAATATCCTCGTTGGCGTGTTACACTACCTACCTATCATGGCCTGTTACACTACGAGTCCAACGCATCATTTTCGTCTCCATTATTTTTTATAGTTGGCCAACACTCAGAACCATAGAAGGCGACAAGGTGGATGACATTGTGGTAAATTTTCGTATTGACGCGTTCGTTGATATGTCGATCTCAAAGAACGCCAGTTGTGGAATGTCATTCCCCATTTCGTGTAAGATGCGCTAATGCGTGAAGCATTGCCACAACACAGTTTACCATCGGCTAATAGCATTGACCCAAAAACTCTGTCTCATTAGGATCGCTCGTCAAAAATGTTGTTTTATTCTGATTCAATCTGAGACCACATCGCATAAGGCGATCATTCAATGTTTGAACAAGTTGGTCTAGATCAGCTTTGCTATGAGACGATTGGAAAATATCATCTGCATAAAACAATGTGTAAGGCGTTGGTGACACCGAGGGTTGCATAGACCGCCTTGTGAATCGCGTTTTTAATTTGTTTCCACGATACTCCCACATTCGTAATGGTTAGTAATCCCGAGATCATTTCTTTTTTTCTTCCACCACCATTTATTGGAACGGCCTTCCAATCAGCAACGGTGATAAATTATCGGCGCTTCAGAAGAATATAGTCGATTTGCGAAGATGATACAATCGTTTAATTAACCGTGTATTCACTAGTACAAGGATAAAATAGACTATATGCTCGCGACCCTCAGAGCAGACTCCAAATCCTTTACCCAGATGGCACCTTACTCTATTAAATTCGACCGTTCTGATGATATCTTCTTCAGCAGAGACGTTATAGATCTTTGCGTTGAGAAATTGCCAGAAAGCATCTTACTCGACATCAGATCGACCTGTTTGAAGGTTGGATGCGATAGAGAAGTGAATTGGGCTGTTGGTTAAAATTATAGTCAACTTCATGAACCGCTTTTGGTACCAGACCGTCGGATTTCTTGTAAAGCGCAGATATCAATGTGCCTTTTCCGAAGGTCGGTTAGGGTACAGAAACGCTTTTGTTTTCCTCGAACTATTATAATTTTCTTACGTCCTGATGCCGTCTATGCTTCATTGCCCATTTCTCGAGAGGACTGAGGTCGTCCTTCGGTGGCGATTGAGGCGAAGGCCCTAGCGTTTCTCCGAAGCACAAGACTCAACGCCATTATTTTATTTTTAACGACGTTCGAAGTATTTTCCTATCCGGCCTGTCACGGGACCTGTCACCAAGAGAGATCAGGTTGGATTTAGCATAGTGGAGTAAGTTCAACTATACTTTATTTATCTTTTCCCTGATTTCAACATTTTATTTTTGTTTTATTGAAGATAACGCAAAGTACGTTGCCTCACCCTCCTCGTTTATCTGCGCTATATAAACAACCAACATGCTATATAAATAACATGGCGACCTTTATATACAAGTGGGATTCCTCACTCCCCGCAGAAGGAAACACAAAACGAAATGTCATAGAGGAAAACGAAGACTGCACTTGCTTCTAAGCGCTGTAAAATAAATACTAAAAATAATACGTTTAAAATTTTAAAGAAGTATTCCTCTACGAAAACAAGAAAAAGCTAAAAGTGGAAAAAAATGTTTTACCTATTGTTAAACATTTAACATAACCCCTTAAATAAGAGTACGCTTAAATATTTTTTTCTTATCTCCCGAGGATAGATTAGTTTTTAAGGTTTTGTGTAAAACAAAAGCAGAAAACACAAACTATCTAACCCCAAAATCTGAAAAAAGAATCACAAACATGCCACTAGACTGTCTCTATGCACCGAAATACCTTCCAGGCCGATGCATGCTCGAATAAACTTAATACGTTACTATATATTTTAAAAATTGACTAAAAAAAACTGTTAAGTTCGTCCTAGACCCATAACAAGTAGAAAATCGGAAGCTCAGAAAATTTTTTTTTGAGAATTGTGGTGTCCTGCATCGACTTGATGATGGACCGGACCAAATGGGGAGCAACTTACTCCCTCTTTTTTTGGTCCACGGACCCCTCGTTTAGGCCTTAGTACCCAAACTTTAAAAAATGTAAGGCGATGACGGTTTTACGGTTACTTACCAGGGCAGAGGAAAATCGTCAGACGCTGCCTCACTTCTGCCCTGGGAGCAGCGTAACCGAAGCGGCTCACAGATGATAAGTGCTCCTTTATATAATTCGCAGAACGCATCATGACTACGAATTATGTTGAGCACAAATCCGCCAATTCTATCAGCGAGGCAATGTCTGACAATTTGCCTCTGCCCTGGTAAGAAACCGTAAAACCGTCATCGCCTTACATTTTTTAACGTTCCGGTATGAAAGGTTTTGTGGATTTTCAATGCAAGAATATTTGGGTGTAAGATTATTTCATTTATACATATTGTATTGTATTTGCGCTGAATAAGCCTGATATTCCATTCACATCCACATTTATTGATAACATTAATATTTCAAGTAAACTTTTCAGAATGATGAGAAAGCTATATTACTGCGATAAATTACAAAACATACAAATATGCAATTTTTAATTTTATTTGAACAGATATCGTGAAGAAGAGCATATTGAGATCTAGATATCCCACGCATGGACAACCAACATATGTTTTAACATTTTCTGGCTAGGTTCTTGATATAAGTGACGCCTTCTCCTTCTTCTCCTTTACATCCAATGTCAAAACTAGGATCTTCACCAAAAAGTATTAAACGAAACTTTTCATTTGGTGCCTCATATGGTTATATTCGGTGAAAAAAAAAATTGCATCCTATTTTGCACGTAACTTCGACGTGTGATAACATTATTCACTGCATGGGTGCGTGTTCACAGTCTCGACCTTTCCACCAAATTTCGTGTCAGTAGATTTAAACGCTTCTGAGAAAAGTATATGTGACAGACAGATAGACAGACAGACGAACGGACACAAAGATTGCCTATCAAACCGATTTAATAAGGCTTTGTTTTCGACAAGGTATGGCATTGTTCGTAATGTATAATAATAAACGAGACAAATATCCGCTCAAACATTCTTATATAAGAAGCACACAAAACCTTTCACCCCTGAAACCCCGAATTTCTGCTTTTCGGCTTGTTTCGGTTTATAACAACGCGGCTATTCTCAAGTAATATATGATATAAAATTGCACTTCTGAGTCTCACTCTCAGTTCCGGATGTGCAGAGGGAGAAGTAGCATCTCATTAACCCCCATCCAACTAAATGGTATTCAGTGACAGTGTAGGCCATATAGTTAGCTAGCACACTAGTAAGTGTAATCCAAGTATGCGTCTAACTGATCCCGACCAGGAAGTCAACGGCTGGATGCTTCAGGTTTGAAAGGTTTCATATTTTACTGAGAAACTTTGGATCTACGCTTTACCATTTGGTGGTCAGAGGACAAAGCTGTCGTACGAAAGGTCGCGGTTCAAATCTCGCTGGCGGCAGTGGGATTTGTATCGTGATTTGACTTCGGATGCCAGTCGACTCAGCTGTGAATGAGTACCTGAGTCAAATCAGGGTAATAATCTCAGGCGAGCGTAATGCTGACCACATTGCCTCTTACAGTGTTTCTGTAGTGTTCCGTTACGGTCTTGAATGAAGTGCTCTAACACACTTCAAGGCCCTGATCCAATATAGATTGTTGTGCCAACGATTATTATTTTACCATTTGTACACGTAAAAAATTCCCAATAATCCTCCAGGGATTTCTAAACTGCAAAATGTCATTTATGTAACATTAGGCTCATCCTACACAAACAAATATTCCCCACTACCCGTTACTCGTGAGTACGTATATATGGATGCAAGTGTCTAAATTGATCGTATGTGTATGCTTGAAGTAATTGAGACTGATATATAAATAATTAAAGTAGCTAAAAAAAGTAAAAACAAAATGCTGTAATGCGACCCTGGTATATAGCGTTTCCGCCATAAATTGCCCACATTCCAGGTGAAATTAACAATTTTCCAAATCAAATCCGCGGCTTCTCAAATGAAAATAATATTTCCAAATCGAATTAACAGGATCAAATTATTAATGACTTGTCATTGCCACATACATACTTCAAATAATATGAAACGTGTGAGACTTGTGAACATAACTCCTGTCCAGTCACGGCAAATGGAGTAATCATCAGCATATCAAGTACATAGGATGTGATGTTATTAAATACGAAAGAGTACGATCACAGGTAAAGTTACTTCAACTTGTTGAACATGACTGAACACACTTTTCAAAATAAATAAATTATAGCGAAAAAAAACATTGAATTTAGTTTTGGGCGTTGTAATGTCTCTTTGATTTCGTTGCCTTTGTGGATCGGGGCATAGTCGATTATAATTAATGCTCCTTTCTATAAGTCCAATTGGTATACCAGCTCTCGTAAAAGCATGCGCCATTTCTCTGCATGGCAGGTTGATTGGGTGAAAATGTTCCTGTGGCTTCTTCGTTCGTCATGGCTGTAGTCAGAGTTACAAAGTGCAACACCCTACGAACTGTTGGAACTAGTACCCGAGTGCTTCGCCGGGATTGATCGTGCTTTGGACGAAGATGCAGATTGAACCCATCCAAGAAAGTCATTTTTGGTTGCATTTATTAATTTGAGATGAAAATACTATATTTTGGCTCTGAGTCATGCGTAGTACCTCAGAGCTCACCGATATATATCAGGGTTTACAAAGAATATATCTTTTGCATGATGCCTAAGGATTCGCTTAATTCATGTGAAATAGAAAACTTTAATCAACTATAACTTCGTTAGCAATTATAGAATTCAAGTTTATTTTTAATATAATTTCTAATTATTCACTATTTATTAAATTATTTTAATATGTATGAAAGCTTCAAAACATTGAACAAAGTGTCAAAGGTCTTTTCTCTTCGAAATCTTTTCGTTAACTAACTGTCAAACCAATATTTTTCTCAGTCTTGCCGACCTTTTCCAGTATGTTCAAAACAGAACTCTCAATTATTAGCCTTATTTTCTTTGATCGCCTCTAAGTTTGCACTTCTAGAATGCATTTAGTGCGGTTTTTGGTAAGCTTCTAAAATGTAGTAGTCTACTATTATTGACTATATTTTAGTAAATATCAGCACGGGATGTATTATTTTTCAATTTTTCAATTGGTTAAATTCTTTGAACGAGGGCTGTTATACTTTTGATGCGTTCATTTTGGGCCCAAGGTACCCTACAGATACATTAAAAAGTACTAACTGAGCCCTTTCATTTGAGACCCTCATAAACATATTCGAATTAAAGAAAATGTGCACTCCTCTTTCACTACTACACACAAACGTAGCCTTCCCCTTAAACAGATTGCATGTAAAAGATTCGAAGTCCATACACTTTCACCAAATTTTTGTAACAATAGCTTCAATGCTTTCCGAGTAAAACTGACAGATGGAGATTGGATCGATTTTAATAATGTTTTATTTTACGAAAAACCTTAAAAAAGACCGTCTGGCGGAGACTATTTAGAGAGTGTCTATCTCCGCAGTTCTCCCATCTGGGAAGTTGACTGGTCAATCTGCCAATTTTTATGTATCAACTACCTCCACGAATTCCTCCCCAACATCGAGCTGAACCATGACACATTCAGGGAAATCAGTAAAACTTGCTTGGGCAAAACAAGCCAAGAAAGCGTAATCCTACCTCAAAACATTTCCCCTGTTCCTTCAAGCTTGCCACTCCACCCTATATATTGTAACGTAGCGTATCAATTTTCTAACTTCAATCGGTCTTCATGTTGCCTTGTCATTGGCTTTTTCTTTCATAACCCACTGATGAAGATAGCAAGGTGCTACTGAACTGTACATTTCGGATAATAAATTACTTACGGACTTAAAAGGAATAATTTTAGTTCCTCTACCAATTCACGCTGGGCTGGTGCGACACATGACGCACCCCAATGTTATTTGCCATTTTACTACCCCCCTCGTTAAGTCAAGTTGGAACAATCCAACCCAGAGATATTTATTCGAAACACCTTACTTCCATGAGGTACTACCTGCCTTTACCCCTTGAATTTGACTTGGACTATGAGTTTCGTCTTGAAGATTAATAAATTTTCCCACTTTTTTGCTTCCGTCACCAATTCATTGTTCGTTACGCTGCATCGTATAAACCAAATTGTTTCGCGTTATTCTCCAATGTATCATTTGAATTTTCTTTCACTCAGAGAAGACTTTACGTGCCCCCTTACTATTCTTTTCCATCTCTTAAGCTGCCTCTGACTACACCGCAGTTAAAGTACTTCTTGAACATAGTAGTTCCCTCCTAACTTCAAAGAATTCTATCTTTTTTCTGAAGCCAATGATTCTGTTTGCTTACTTCTTTATTATTTTACCAGATAAGCGCTCCTTAATTCTTTCCAGCCTATTCAAATTGATTTGATTATGAAAAGGTCTACCTTGGTTCGAAATCAAACTTTAATGTCTAAGGATTTCGTAATGCCAACCATAGTGTCTGTTACTCGGTTTGATGTTATCAATCTTCTTTGAAAATTTTGTTTCATGGAAAACCGCTCTTTCATCTTATTGCTTTTCTACATACATATATTCATGGGTCGCAAATATGCCTCCAGTTACCAAAATGTTGACTTGTCAATTTATCCTGATGGAACACACGTAGAACCAACCTTATTTTCTCTGAAAGGCCGCCTTGAACTCAGCACGACTTAGTGACTGAAGCAACATTCCCGGAAGAGCACTTTCACACAAGTACCATAGTGGCCTTCCATTTACTTTAAGATGTTGATATTAAATTTGGATGACCTAAAAATCTTGCTTTTCTCCATCCTTGTCACAGGTACTCGATTAGACCAAACTCACTGGAAAGGGATAAAGTTGTTACCGGTGATTATGCGTGTTGTAAACATTCCATGCCAATTGAAGTGTATCGATTTCGTTGAACCCTAATTACAGCAAAGGAGGCATTATGTACCCAGATTCCACTTCACTCAAGTGTGTCAATCAATTTGAATAGGACCTTTTCGTCACACTGACTTAACATGACTTTTGAATAAAGTAGAGCTCTCCTGGAGAAAAGTCTCGACGCGACCCTTCTTATTTTTCTTTTCCCTTTCAATGATTCCCAGGTTCAGTGATAATTTACCTACACAACGTCGCTTTTATTCTTAACAAAGTAGGGAGGTGAGTGGGATAAGAACAGCATTGAAGTTATTCAACATCCTAACAAGAATGAGATTAGCAGAAGGTTTTCATAAGGCTGACAGGCTTGAATTTTGTTATATCGGGAGTATGTCAGTGAAGAGCAGCTGGGGAACTTTTTGAAGTTTTAAATCAGACGAAACTTCCATCCCTCGAACCCTTCAAATCAAATCCTGAACCCTTAGCATCTTTATTTATTTATTTGTAACCGAATGACTAAAGCGTAAAGTTGAATAAAGCGCAAAGATCTCTACCGGAATAACAAATTGAAATGATGAACATTACATACCTACAAGGAAAGCTTTACAGGTATCAATGGAGATTGAACTTCTAATGAAATCTTTATGGGAAGGGTTGAGTTGTATTTTTCAGTTAATCGGTAAATTAAACAAATTCTTTTAGGAATAGTCCACACTAGTACACAACAACAAAAAAATATCTTTTCTTTTTTTCTTTCATTCAGATGGCGAATTCAAACGAAAGCAATAGAAGAATTTAGAACATTAGCCTAAGTAGAAATATACGTCTTTAAAAGGTTTACTTACAAGCACACTCCAGACTCAATAATGTTTAATCAAAAATATACTTTTTTAAATTACTGATAAACTAAAGTGAATGTTTTTTTGGACAATTATTAGCAAATAAGTGAAATAAGACCTTGTGTAATACAAAGCCTTATTAAAAACGACTCAATGTCTTTCTGTTCGCCTGTCTGTCTATCTTTTTTTCGATGTAAGGTAGAAACCTTCAAAAATGTCACGCCTAAATCGATAGAGATGTGCTCGATAACCTAAATCTGTGCTCAAAGGCTCTGTTAGGTCGAAACCTACTTTCCCATAAGGTCCCTTTTTCTGTCTGTGGAAGTGGAAATCTTAGAAAGACACACAATCAAACTAACACAAATTGCAGATACTCACTGTAACCACCATGACCTGAGAGGAATTGGGTCAGGTAGTAGTTAGTCTTGCCGTGTCGGTTTTGATTCAACTCAATACGAGAAATCAGGGTGTGGACCCAGCGACCTTCCTTCTGCGAGTCATCCCACCATAGCTGCCCCATTCCCGGCAATTCTCGCCTTGCGCCCTTCAGAACTCTGTATCCCTTTGAAATAGATTCATTCGTCTTTCCTCATACAAACAGCATGTCTCACTTAAGCATAGTACTAAGTTCGCTTTTTCGCGTGAAATCTCATATAAAAACTGTCAAAAATTTCGCATTTGTGTGTTTTTCGCACGAAAAAATTTCGACCAAATTAGCTAAGACACAATTATCCACAGAAATCTACACACAGTTGTCAAATTTCCGTGCGAAAACAATGCACCTACACATTATTTTCGCGCGAAAATATAGGCAGATGATAAACTGACTGACCAACAGTCTATAAAATTCTATTGTGTTTGGCTATTGTAAGTGGACGGACCTAATTTATAGAATTTAAAATGAAAAAGTTGAGTGTAGATGAAAAGAAAAAATTTATTAAAATTTTAAAAGAAAATAGTGCTGTGTGGGATTTGTCCGAAGCAGGGCATCGAAAAAGTACGGCATTGGCTGCCGGTTGGAAGAAGATTTCCAAAGAAATGAAAAGACCAGGTAATATAGTTTTATGAAAATGTTGGTGTAGGCATTATATTTGTGCTTTTATTACAGTTGCGGAATGCAAGACCATTTATAGATCTTTTAAAGATTTAGCACGTTATAGGGGAAGGAAAAAACAGTGCCAAAAATCCGGCAGTGAGCTCATTCTAGATGAAAGTGAATCTCCCGAAACTTCGATTGGCAATGAAGAAGAATGTGCAGAATTTTCAGTTTGTTTGGATTTTTTGCAGCCGAATTCGTCCAAAAGAAGGTAATGTAACATTTTAAAATTTGTGTGGACATTTCGTGATCAGATTTTTTACAGGACAGGATAGCCACCGAGGAGGATGTTTCGAGCCCTGTATCAGATGGTTCGCAGTACAATTTCGTAAGTTAATAAAACAATGTTTTAGACGGTTCGACAGTGTTCTTCATCATCGCAGACATTAAAACCTGTTACCGACTTGACGAAAGTTATTTCCGATATGATAGCAATTAAAAAATCTAAACTCGACGACCCGAAATTGAAATATATCTCGAGTCATTTTCTTGGGCTTCAAATAAGGTGTCACCATCGATAGGATCCGCTGAAAAGTTATCACGTCCATGTGAAAATTTTCACAGAATCTTATTGGATCTTTAATTAAATCCTGAAACTATATTAGACAAATTAAAAAATACTAATTGAACGAATTTGCAGAATACAACTCACATCTCTTGCAAACCTACCACTTTTTTGTCGCTTCTTCAAATAAATGCTTTTATTTTGCCTTTTCTTTTTTTGTTTTTTGATAGATTCGGCAAGCACTGCACTATATAACAAAATAGCATCTTCCAAATCAGAATCAGAGTCTAAATCGATAAACATTTTTTGTATTTGGTGGAACACTGCTATTTTCTTTAAAATTGAAAATCTCCACTGTCACTGTCACAAATCTCCACTGTCAATTTTCCACAGCGAAAAAATTTCGTTCGAAAATATTTTTTCGTGCGAAAAACTTAGTACTACGCTTTACCTAGCATACATTTCAACATCTTCGGGTTGTGCCGCAACAACAACAACATCATCCGTGAAACTGCGAATAACCGTGGCTTTGTACCTTATGCCACGTTTTAGTAAATGATATATGATTTTACTGATTCCAAAGCATTTGAATGCATTTTTAGCGTCCAATGTTACCATGGCACAGCATTTATTAGAAAACATCGCGTCTCCAGCTAACTTCAAAACCACGTGTTCGGCGTCGATCATTGAATAAGGCAAAACCAAACTGTCACTCCGATATGCTACCCTTATATTCTATAATAGAGAGATGGTTCTTTCTAGTGTCTATAAGGCAAATCGGACGGTATAATGAAGAATGTCCCGGTTACTTATTGGTCCTCGGTAACGTAACTAGCTTTTGCCTCTTCTTCAGAGCTGGGAAAACTCCTTCTACCATGCCAATAAACCAGACGGATTTGATATTACTTGCGATTTTAAAGCTCTACTTGTAACAGCATTAAAAGTGAAGCTTTATTATTACAGAATTGTTAGCAAATCTCCGCAAGTTCCTCCTCGGTTACTGTAGGTTTACACCTTTGGCGTTCCCCAGTATGCGGGAGGAACAGCGCCATACTATTTCAAGCAGAAGATGCGGGTCTGAAAGTTGTCGAGTTCATAATAACGCTGTACGCTGCTTCCCAGGGGTGTTAGTCTGCACTCGTGCAAAGTTCCTTAAAGCATTCCGCTTGCTTAAATCTACCTCGAGCGTTTACGCATACTTCTCACTTTTCACCGGAGTCTAGTCTTTATCTAGATTGTTTGCAGATCCTTCTTACTCGGAAGCATACAGATCGTAACTCCCTGATTTCTTCTCGGCATGGCAGGATCTCATGCTCATGCTTTTTTGAAGTCACATCTTCGAGATCATGGTCTCCGAATAGCATTTCTGTTTTAGCTATTTATCAAATTGAATTAACTCTAGAAGTACAAGTAGTACAAGGATATCGTAGAGTAAGCGACCAAAGTCCGACGAAACAACGGTGGCTTGATACGCCGAATTGGGATCAAAGAGCCCCGCGATTACATCCAGATCAGGCATTTGATAGAACCAAATGACGATCACGACGAGCCGACCCCGCTTGTAAAGGGGACAAAATCTGAAGAAAAAAAAGAATAAATTTGGGAAGTTTCAACGATTACGTGTTAATTCACTAATCGGAAGACATAGGATTTGTCCCATATGTATAGAGATATATATCAATGCCACAATAAAGTGAACCACCTAAGCCACAAAAGAATTTAGATGCATGATGTATGTACGTGCGCACTGGTGGGTGGTAATGGATAATGATTATTTGTTTATATATGGTGGTCTTTTTACCTTGGTGGGTTATGGCGCATCAATAATACCTATGAGCCATCCCCTGCGATTCGCTGAAATGCGCATCAGTTCCTTCATAGCTTCTCGAGATGAACGCACTCCTGCTCTACATTTCTGCGCCGGGTGATCTTAGAGCGATCCACTCGCCTGCCATTTTGGGAGGCCGCTGCATGGCGCAGCTAGAAATGCAATTATCGCTCTTCCTGACCTATCCACTGCCATTTGATCGACGACTTCGATGCTCTGCCTTTTAATATAGATTGAAAGAGGATAAAGTTCCGTCAGGCTGAAAACCTTGATTTTGTTGGTGTTTGCGTTTATCCAACCCTACTTGCTTCTTCTTCTAAATCCATAGTAATTTGGCCAAGGTTCATGGCACCGTGCCATGAGACCAAGCAGATGTCATTAGCATTCTCCTGGTGGATGAGGAAATATATCATGGTTCATTGAACTGTACAATGCCCGCCGGAATAGAAAACACAAACAATGTAAACAGGAATAAAAAGGAATGATATCAGTTAAACTATTCAACCCTGGTAAACACTGGTTTTTACCTTAAATTCCTCTAACATTTTACCTCGGTCCAGCACGTGACAGTTTGCGACTTCATATATCTGATAACAGCTATCAGTTTCTTCGAAATTCTCCTTCCTGCGTAGAACACTCCGGATAGGCTTTCAATTCAAGCTGTGGGAAACCTTCATGAATAGGAAGTCTATCTGGAGCGCTCTTCGCAAAGCGGAGAATTCCGAAAAAACTGATAGCTGTTATCAGATATATGATGTCGCAAACTGTCACGTGCTGTTGAAGCTGAAGCGAGGATCTAAACTCCGCACGCGGCTACAAATTTTTCCACGGGATGTTGATGTGGATCTATGCAGGAGGACCCAGATCGAAAACCAGCCTGTTGTTAGTCGATAAAACTTTCGGGATTCTCTTTCATAAGTTCCACGATTATTTTAGTTGTTATCTTTGCGACGGCAGTGAATACATGGATATCTCTGCAAATGCCACACTCCAAATGGGTGCCCTTCTTTGGTATCATAACGATCATCCCCTTCTGCCACTCTCGTGGAAAGGTTTCGGATTCACAAGATTTCTGTATGAATGGAAGAAGCACATCTGCATATGCAGTGACGAATAACTCGCGCGGACACCATTGCGTCTAACATTCCATTGTAACTACTACTATTTGAAGAAACAAAGGACCATCAAAAAGTTTGCGACCACATGCAAGTTCTTTGGTGACACGGTATACGCTTCTAAAATCATTGCTTATTGAGGCATTTTCCGGTTCCCTCACCAGTGCAAAAACAACTCCAATTTTCTCACGGTGCCCCCAATGTTTAACAAAGTGTCACCTTGAGGAACTTCAATGATTTCAGAAGTGTATTACGCGTCACGAAAAACTTGATAGATTATGATCGCAAATCTTTCGATGGTCCTCTGGAAATTATTCACGATGACAAGCAACTGAAGGCGTGAAAAGAAAACTTTACGACGATTCTTAACCATATCGCATCCATTGAAATTCCGCCGTTCCATCGGTTATGATTGAAATGGCTAATCACTAAAAAAAAACGCCAACAAAACCATTGTTATTAGGTTAACGCGTCATTACAATCTCCCCGTCTACATTAATGGGCTGAGCTTCGGAAGCGTCGATCAATTTATATATTTCGGAAGCGTGATTTCTGCCGCCGGTAGCACCAAACTGAAGGACGCCTGACGCAATGGATAGATCGCACATTATGCTATACTGTTGACCTCTTCCTCCCAAGACAGCAGACGAATGGGTCGCTCCAAGATTACTTGGCGCAGAACGGGAATCTCGGGAATTTCTGTGACGTGCTGAAGTGAATTTCAGCGAACCACGAACGATGACACCTAGCCACGGTTGACGTGCTATGCCCCATCAAGAGGTAAATGGCAACCACATATATTTTAACCTAGACCGGAATCTTGTAGTCAAAATTCTGTCAGAAACCAGTTGGTAGATTAAGGGAGTGCACCTAGCGGCCGCCGTCAGAAGCAATCCGGGCCCGGATTCCAGTCTGCTACCACCAAACAGTCCCGCCATCTTACTTTACTTAGACTCCGTGAAGTCAGTCCCTGTTCGAGGAGTTAACGTTAAGGTTTCGGTAGTAATGAAGTTTCGACAGCCCAAAGATTTTGATCCTTTCTAGTCGGCTCTAACGGGAAGCAGGGAAGACTTTGAATAACTCACACGGTCTTTCCAAGCGCTTCAAAAAAGTTTGATTTTCATGAAGAAAATACTTTTTACGATTTTTTTGACGTTGAAAGGTCTCAATTCGCAGCAAAAACGAGCAAAGAGAGTAACACTTTGCTTCAGTTTTATTACTGAACATACTGGTTATCACGTTTTTTTCCACAAAAAAACCCAAAGTTTTTGAGTTTTTCGCGAAAAACCGTAATAATTACATGCATTTTCTTGATGAAAAACCGAATATGCTTGATTACGAACAACTCAAAAGGTACTGCTTGTATGAAAAATTTCTATGAAACATTTGCTAAGAATTGACCATTTAACAGATCCACTCCCTAAGGGAGTATCTCACATTAGCACTATGTATATAAATTCTGTTTCTTACGCTATTCTCTAGTTTCAGTTCAAATTTCACGTCAATTGACCGGAAAACCTACCTTCTATCAGAGGTAGTGCAGGTAGATTCCTTATCTACACAAAATACTGATTAGTTTTACACTTAAGGAGGTCAACCCGTGTGTCGGATTCGTGGAATCGTTTTTTTTTTTTGCAAAAATTTTATCTAGATATAGTGTAGAATATACCGGTAAAGTGATTTTTAAGGTTTTGTATGGAACAAAACCTTATTAGAATCGAGTCGGTGTCTGTCTGTCTTTTTTTTTGGCTGGGGAACTCCATCATGGATACGCATCTGGAATCTAGGACACGCATGCCGGACTCTTACCGACTAAAACCTCCCATATTTCCTCCACACTCTCCCCGCGGGGCCACCGTTTCGGTATTGCTTCGCGGGGCTGTTCAGTTCTTAGCTGTTCACTCTAAACGAGCTGCTACCGCTTTGCGTGGCATTAATTGCAGTAGCTTTCCTTCTATGTCTCCGCTGCACTTCTGCTGCTTTTAGTTGCTGGTGGATCCGTTTTACCAGTGCAACTACCGCTTCGCATGCTGTATTTGATTGCACCATATACCTTATCAGATTTTCCACCGTTAAGCGACGTTAAGCAAACGAAGAAAACGTGTTCTGCATTTTCGGCTGTATCTTCAGACGTAGGATAATCGGGCAATTCATCTAGACTGAACCTATAAAGGTAACTGCTGTGTCCACCGTGTCTAGTTAAGAACTGAGTCAGATCGTAACTCATCTCACCGTGGTTCCGTATAGTCCACATGCTTATGTCTGGGATAAGCTAGTGTGTCCACCGGCCATTCTCCGTCTGGTCCCATGCTGTTTGCCATGCAGCAAGTGACCGCAAACACTCACTTTGCTTGTTTAGGCTCGCTGCCCGATTTTAGTACAGACGACTTGCCTCATCGATTAGAATATCTACCAGCATCATCCCCGCAATCACGCATGCTGCCTCAAAAGATGTTGTTCGGTAGGCGCAACATTTTCGGAGAGCGCTTAATCGATATGCAGCTTGGTGCCGCGTATAAAAGTACAGGGCTGATGACTCGCGATAAAAGTAGTCGTCGACTGTGCTTCGGGCCGCCTACATTCGGAAGCATCCTTGCCAGTGTTGAGCTGATAGTCGCCGCTTTCTACCCAGTACGCTTTAAGTGAGGCTTAAAGCTCAGCTTGAAGTCGAATATTACTCCCAGGTATTTCAGCGATAGCTGAGGGCTAACAACATACGCCCCGATCCGAATTTCAACACTTTTCTGTTTCCGCCGCTTTGTAAAGAGCACCAACTCCGCCTTGTATTCGGCAAGCTCCAGCCCGTGGTCTTTAAGCCAAGACTTGGTCATCCGTATAGTCTCGTTCGCATATATCTGTACTTCGTCGGGGTGATTGGATATTATGACCACTCCAACGTCATCAGCAAATCCGATGACAACAACTTGTTTAGCTACTGGAAGCCGTAAAACAACATTATACATTAAGTTCCATAACAGAGGGCCCAGAACAGATCCCTGCGGAAATCCTGCCATTATTACATACATCTTCGATCCTTCGTTCGTATCATAAAGCAGTTTCCGCCGCCGGAAGTAATCGAAGATTATATTTGGTATGTATTTTGGTGTTTGTGCCGCGATGAACGCTTCGATGATATGGTTCCATCTGGCATTGAACGCGTTCTTGATGTCAAGAGTCACAAGTGCGCAATATTTTCCTCGTCGGAGGCTTTTCTGGCTAGATCAAAAACCAGTTTGGTAGCATCAACCGCTGGCCGAGCCTTCCGGAAGCCAAACTGCCTATTCGATAAATAACCTCCGCTATCAGTTAATGATATAACCGGTTATAGATTATCCGACCTTGCCTATTGTATTCAGAAGATAGATAGATCTATATGATGTTGGTTCACCTATTGGCTTACCTGTCTTCGGGATCAATATAAACTTTTGTATTTTCTACTCTCCGCGGATTAGATCATCCCTTCTTTTAGACAGTTTGTAAATACCCATGCAAACATGCTTGGTGCCATTCTCATTGCCAGTTTGAGCTCCTTGTTGGAGATTCGATCCATGCTGGGGATTAAGGCATCCCGCATCCTTTTCACTGCGTCCAAAACTTTGTCTGTGGTTACTAGAGGCATGTCGTCGGCGCTCATTGCTATCATTGGAAAGGTTGTTTCCGGATGTTGGGGGAACAATGTCGAAACTATCTCTCACAATAATCTAGGGCACAAATAGGAGGGGTTCTTTTGCCTTTTATTACTGGCATAACGGACTTGTACGCTCCTCCCCGTGGATGTGAGTCTGCCTCATCACAGAGTCGCTTGAAGCAATAATTTTTACTTTTTGTGATGGCCCACTGCAACTTTTTTCATGCCTGTTTATATTCGAGATACCGTTGTTTATACAGTCTGTCTGTCTATCTGTCTGTCTGTCTGTCAGACAGACAGGGGGGGGGGGGGCTCCCAGTACATGTGAATGGAGGGTGCAACATAAAATAAGGCCATGTGAGGTATCAAATGAAAGGTCTCAATTAGTAACTGTTCCATATTTGATATTTGGTGAAATATAGGGGAGTGAGGACTCAAAATGTGATCCACGAAAAATGTAGCATGCCTCGTTCTCAGAACCTATCCAACCGAAAAATCTGAAAAAAAAACACAGTAGTGCATGTCTACAACATCTAGGTCTCAAAATACATCCCATTCGGATCTCTGCACAAATAAAGTTAATAATAGTATATTTCCACATTTGGGAAATTTACCCGGTAACCCCGACTTGTTTGATATTCGGAGTCGTTCGAAAATTACAGTGATAAACAAGTAAAATGTTACATGCCAGGTTTATGACGATCATCGTAATAAAGCGCATATTTATCGATTCAAATGACGTTCGAATGACTTCGCTAAAATCATAAGAAGCCACGGCTTTACATGTGCTTCATCAAAAAACATAAGGTTTTTGGACTAGGTATAGCAGATTAATGGTCAGTTAAGATTTTATGGATGAAAATCGCATTCTACTTTTTAAATGGCTTTTTCTTGAAACTGAACGTTGAAAATCTGCTGCCACCATAGCCCAAAAGCTATCCAACGAAATTCTTTGAAATTTTCACAACTTATTCAGAACATATTTCTACGGTTATAGGATAATTGCGATTTTTCGGTAGTTGTTTTTTAAGGTTTTGTGTAAAACAAAACCTTATTAAAATCGATTCAATATCTGCCTGTCTGTCTGTCTGTTTGTCTGTCACACGCATTTTTCTCCAAAACGGCTAAACCGATCCGAACGAAATTTGGTGGACAGATGGGAACTATGAAATCCCACGCATACAGCGAGTGGCATAAATTTAGGTGGAGTTTAAAGGGGGGCTCCCCATACATGCAAAGGGGGATTCAAACATTTTTTCACCGGATATAGTTGTGTAGGGTATCAAATGAAAGGTCTCCATTTGTATTTTCCGAAACTGACATTAGTTTTGGCATAAATTGCAAAGTGCGTGAGTAAGGAGTCAAAATGCACGCAGTTGAAGTGAGACAGGACTCATTTTCGGAAACTACCCAACCTAGAAATCCGAAAAAAATCAGGGTAGTGCGCCTAGATGAAATCTAGGCCTCAAAATATGTTCCATTCCGATATCTGCTCAAATAAACTTACTAATAGTATATTACTACTTTATAGAAATTTACTGAAAAACCCCCCTAGATTCATCCTAGGACTTCCGAATTCTGTACCAGCATAGAGGACAATATTTTGTATATACATGCAAAATTTCGTAGAAATCTGGCAATTAACGCCAAAGTTATAGCAGTTCAAACTTGAGAACTTCGCTCGAATTTACCGCTTCCAAAGCCATGCAAATCGGATGCTGACGTCATAATTACCCGGAATAATTGACCTTCGCGTGAAATATTAAAGTCGCATTTATGAAGAATCCATTTATCTGCAGCCCTTTTTAAGCTTTTGTGTAAAACACTTATGTGAAATCTAATCTTCGAGAGATGTCCCATTCCGGTATCTGCTCAAATAAATTTACTAATAGTATATTATCAACTTTTAGAAATTGACTAAAAAACTCCCCTTGAGTTCATGCTAGGTATACCAAATTTTGCACCGACATAGAGGACAGTCTGCCAGAACTGAGCGATTTCAATATCTCGGGTCAATTCTATAAGCCAATGGAGAACTACATTATGCTCCTCACATAGGGAAACACAAAACCTTTTATACCTGAAGCGTCAAGCTTCCGGTTTCCCGACTTGTTTATTCATTAAATAACTCTTCAAAAAACACCAAAGTTTTCAAAAAAACAGTTTAACAAGGCATCAAAAATTTAGCTCTCAATTTTTTTGATAATCCTTGTTTGGGGACTGTGGTTAAGTCCGCATGTTAAAATGCCGTTTACATTTTTCCTTTAGGATGATCACAGCGTGGCAGCAGAAAAACACATTTTTTTTGGGATGGGTGTATATCTGTATTTCAATAACGAACGATGCTATAGTGCTGGAAAAAAAACCACGAATGCTCAAGATATTAATGAATGTATGATGAAATATTCGTATTTATACCTTTATCCAATTCTTCACAAAAAATTTCTAAAAAAAGGCGGATAAAACGGCTTTTGCACGGGATGACTTACATTGATCTATTATCCATGTGGATAAATCAGTGGGAGGGTTTCAAATACAATGTAGTCCTCAACTCCTAACCTCTGCCCGTATGGGGATGGACTTAAAACAGAATTTCAAAGCTTGTACATGGTACTACTGTCAAGGGAAAACAAAAAATATCGGTTGCATTCCCCTTTTATCCATCTAAAGTACTAATTAAATCCCTCCCGTCCTTCAATATTTTCCAAGTCAAGACGAGTTTTGCTGTACTCGAAATATACACACAATAAGCGATATCCGATTCTTCCATGAACCACATAACCCTGCACTTCCGTTTTCGATTCCAGTCTAACAAGTGAAGGAACCTAACAACGGCACAATACAACCGTTTTCAACTTGGATTGGGGGCAGGAATCTTGAATTTCGTTCAATTGAAATTCGCTCACGCTCCACATCATTAAACGGACGTCGGCACCTAGCCTTCGTCCATGAAGACATATTGAGCCATCGAAGCAAGATTGAAGCTAATGGACTTTAGGTATTTTGCTGGCGAGCAGATTTAGATGCAAACGTTCGCCTCTGGCTATCCTTCAGCCGAACCAGGAACCCATTTCAATTCCCACTGTGTATATGTAATACGTTTTGATTTTGACTCCCTCTCTGGAACCCTCTTCGTTGCTACCAGGAAAACAACTTGCCAATTGTATTCAGCGATTTCGAATCAGGTGTTAAAATTGGCAGACAACAAAAGAAATCATGGTCCGTTTCCTTTTTTGTTGATGACTATCTGACGATAAAAGGAACGTCTGATAGACCTTCCGACTTGATGCTGGGGACTTCACTAATTCACAACAAGGAACCATTTTCGTGTTCTTGCTTTTGGAAATGATTCTCCACGATTCAGAAAGTCGGGAAAAGGCGCTGGCGAAAGAACAAATCCGATCAGAAAATTGCACATTGGAAACTTTCGACTATATTGCATTTGAGGAATTGGAAATCGTATAAAACAATAGCAGGGATACGACTTAGTATGAAATGATTTCAGGTAATGGCCTTTGGGGTGGAACTTGCACCGTCAGGATTGCTCGAATAAACTGCAAACGCAACAATGGAGGAAGTATTTGGATTAAAAATGGATCAGATGAGGCGGAGTTCATGCAAGCAACGTTTTCCCAAATATACATCTATGTATAAGTACATACCTGTATAACTGGAATTAAATTTATTACAATCGTTATTCTATGGAGCTTTCGTTTCTCTATCAAACTTTTTAGCATCGCTAAAAATATATGGCAATAGAACAATTTAAAGTGGTTGGAATTGTACATTTTTTCATCAGGAACTTCATTGAATATTCGATCGCCTTACTGGGTTACATTAAGAAAAGATAATGATAATGAAGATAAAGATAATGATATCACCTGTTTCATTAGGATCAGTCGTCATTTTACTCAGATTCAATATAAGATCGCGTTGCATAAGGCCCATAACAAAAACGAAGAGGAGTGGTGAGAGGGCCAACAGAAACACGAAGCGCTTTTGATATACTCGTCACTTACAACTTTTCTTTTCGTATCGTGATAGAGCAACTTAATCCAGCACACGAATTCTCCAACCACTAGGTGTTGCCACAGAGCTAGATGTGTTTGAACCGGCCAAATGCCTTCCATAGATCCAGAAAAACAAGGGAAGGACGCTGTTTCCCCATTAGTAATCTCGCAACATGTCTTGCGTCTGTAGGTCCGCAATTCTTGAAAAACGCGCCCTGATTCATTGTTATTTGAACGATGTAGCGAATACAATTATAGTTAAAAAAGCCCACGGACCCTCTTCCCGCCCAACCGGACCGAGGGGCGACCAACCTAAGGATGGGCTGAAGGCAACATCCAAAGGCCCGCATCACAGCGATGATGCGTTTTAACGCAAATTGTGTGCGACCATGCGAAAATGTATTACTACATCCCGATTGTCGCAAACACTTCAGCCAATGACGCGGAGGTTCTACACTACATAGACATGGATCTTATATCGAAGACAGCGCGGATCAAGACTGAAACCCATTAGGTCAGATTGTTACCGGACAGGTCTCATCGGACTATAGCACAGGTTGCAAGGATAACCGCTTTTTGCATCTCCATGTACTCGTATAGTCCAGCCCTAAGATCGAGCGTTTCCAGCGCTTTATGTAAGTTCTGCGGGACTAATCCCGTCGCTGAAATTACTATTAGGACTACTTCGATCTTTTGTAGTCTCCAAGTCTGCTTCATATCGTCTGCCAAGGGGCCGTAGTTCCGGATTTTTTCGTGCTGTTTTTCAACTATGTTCCGGTCCAACGGTACGGCTACATCGATTATAAAGCACGCTCGTTCTTCCTTCAGAAGCAGAACTAGATCGGGTCTGTTATGATTAATACTGTGGTCAGTGGCAATATTGTGATCCCACAGTAGTTTAACCCAATCATTTTCCAAGATTCTCTGCGGAGTATACTTACAGTAAGGATGGTAGGTTGCCACTAAGTTATACTTCAACGCAAGGTTTTGATGGAGAATCTTGCAGACGGAGTTATGCCGATTGGTGTACTCGGTACCGCTCAACATCCTGCACGCAGATGTTATGTGCGGGATGGTCTCCTCTTCACAGTTGCATAACCTACAACTGGAGTTGGTGATTGAGGAGTCGTGAAGAATGTACCGTTCATAATTTTTGTTGGGATCGAAGCATCCTGAATTGAAGTTAGGAATGCTTCGGTCTCATAGAAAAATACACCACTTGTCAACCATTTGTTGGAGGCTTCGATGTCAATGCCTGACAACAACAAATTTTTTATATGACCTCCGTGAATGGGTTTCTCTTTCCACATGTCGATCTTCTGTTGGACTGAAGTAACATTCGACATGGGATCCCATTCTCTGCTTCTCAAGTTCAAAGGAGATAATTTATTATCTGCCATGACGGTAGCCTGATGTATTTGGCTAGAGGATTGTTTCTCATAGAAAAACTCACGAAGAGAATGCACTTGATTGTAGTGCAACGTTTTTAAATCAAGTACCCCCCTTCCTGCCTGATGACGTGGGATAGTGATTCCAATTTTTCGGCAGCTCTATTATGCATGTTGTTGTTTGCAAGAACTACCCTTACCCGTCTATTGATTCTAAATCAGTATTACTCCACTGTATCACAACGAAAGTGTATAGAAGGACGGGAATGGCGAAGGTGTTGATTGCCATGATTTTATTTTTCCCGTACAGCTCAGTTTTAAGGACAAGATCCAGACTCCGTTCAAATTCCCCCAGCAACTTAGATTTGATTTTTGCCACAGCAGGTGTTGTTGGTTGCAATATGCCGAGGTATTTGTAGACGTCGTCCGAATCCATGCCCTCAATTCGGATGTTATTTTGGCTGTATCCTTCGTTGTCGGTGTGTTTTCCCCGAACAATTGTTTTTATGCGACATTTCTCTAAACCCAACTGCATGCCGATATCCTTGCAGAACTGAATGGTGATGTCCAGCAAGGAGCGAAGTTGGTTCTCGTCTTTGGCATACAATTTGATGTCGTCAATGTACATTAAATGGCTTAATGTACATTTCAACAATATGCCATGCTTGACTTGGAACCCGTATTTGCTTTCATGCAAAAGATGGAATAGCGGATTCGAAGCCAAACAGAACCACAGTGGGCTCAGAGAGTCGCCTTGGAAAATGCCACGCCTGATTGGTATCTCTCCTGATGTTTGTGAGGATACCGATAGCTTCTTGCTCCAATTCTTCATTACTGTTCTCAGAAGAAGAACGACATTCGGGTTGATTTTATACAAACGTAACACTTGTAGTAATCACGAATGTGATATGGAGTCAAAGGCTGATTTATAATCGATGTGGGCTGTCAAGATGTTTCGTTTTTGGTGGACAGCCTGCTTTACAGCTACCGTATCGATTATAAGCTGTTCTTTGCAGCCTCGGGAGCCTTTTGCGCATCCTTTTTGCTCCTCAGCTATCAATTTATGAACATCAAGATGTTTTGAGATGTTCGCGCACAGAACTGAAGTGAAGACCTAGTAAATGGTAGGAAGACAAGTAATTGGTCGATATTTTGAAGGGCAAGAGACACCCTGTTCCTTGGGGATGAGGAAAGTTATCCCCTTGGTGAAAAATGGTGGAACTAAATCAGGATCGGCAATCATCTGATTAAATTGATTTGCCAATACCCTGTGAGTGCTCTTGAATCGCTTCAGCCAAAAGTTGTGAATCTTGTCAACTCCTGGCGTCTTCCAGTTACCTGCCTTGTCAAGGACTTCTTCAACGTCAACTTCAGTTACGTCAGGCATGGTCATTTCGGGGAGGGCCTCGCATGAACGCATAAGGTGTGGGAGCACGCTGCTTCTAAATTGCAACGGCTGGATTCGCTCCAAACACTTCTCCAGAAGTCTTTTGCCTCATCCAGATCGAGGTTACTTTCCCTGTCTGAGTTGGTGAGATTTTTGTAGAATCCCCGTTGGTTCTGGAAGAACAAGGTGTTGTCTGTCCTTCGCTGAAAGCTTTTCTGATACCTACGGATGCGATTGGAGCATACCGCAAGTTTCTGCTTCAGCACTTCGAGGATTTCTTCGATTGGCATATCATTGGACAAATGGTAGTTTCCAATGATGTTCGCAATGCATCTATGCACTCTTGGTGATGGATTTGCAAGAAATGCTTGCGTCACACGACCAATCTCCTTTCTCAACTTTTCGACTCTTTTGTTGAGTCGAAACACCCAGAACGGTAAAATCCTTCTGCGCATACCTCTGTTATTCGCTCTAAGATGTTGATTATGGAGACGAATAACCGTGGCAGCTGCAACGTAGATCAGGCTGTGAACCTCTGTAGCAGTAATCTCGCTAGCCAAACGATCAGCCAAAATTCTGTCAACGGCAGCAATGATGTTAGTAATTGCCGAAGTAAACTTCAGTTTTGGGATCTTTAGCCTAGCGTCTGGGAGAATCTCAGCATACTCTGTGAATGCGACCTGGAATGCGGTCAAAGCCTCATTATAAATTGGGTCGACATCCCCAGTTACTAAGCTTCTCCTGACTACTGGATTCATGGAGTGCCTTACAGGTGGAGTACTTGTGTCACTTCTTTGACTAGTCCGGTAATTTGATGACTCCAGCCCGAGCTCAAGTGAAACCTCTTGGAAGATTTGTTGCCTAGTTGGTAAGGCAACTCAGTTGTTATTCACGATCACCCGGTACTGGTTGACGACGTTCTGTTCCGGAACATGACTTAGCTCCGGAAATCGGGTTTGAACGCATCATGTAGTCGATGTCTGTACCCTGATGGATTCCGTTCCAAATCCGTGACACGGTAATAGGCGCGGACGATAAATTCGTTGATTTGGTTCGTCCAAACCATACGACGCCTAGGTCTCCCGTCCCTGGTGGTTGACGGCATAACCGCCAAAACATCCAAGGGCGAAAAGCCGGTCTGATGTTGATGAACGACCCTTAACCGTGTTGGGTACTGTCTTCGTGTCCCTGGGGTCCCATTAAAAAAATTTAAATTGTTTTCCCCAATTTTGTTCCCACGAGTGTTGGGGAAGCAGTAAACCCTGCAACAGAGCCCCAATGTTGCAATGCCCCATGATTGCCTCCAAAGGTAGGGAAGGCATTGAGGGGAGCCGCTGAAATACAGTGTAACGTCACTGTAATTCATCCGATAGGCGCGTCGATCCCTTAACCCCGGATTACGGATTTGTTAAGGAGGTTTACTCCCCCTGAACGGGAAGAACCGGTAAGGGAGGACGAACACCAGAGCTGCCGAAAAATTGAGGATCACTTGATTTAAAAACGTTGCACTACAATCAAGTGCATTCTCTTCGTGAGTTTTTCTATAAGAAGCAATCCTCTAGCCAGATACATCAGGCTACCGTCATGGCAAATAATAAATTATCTCCTTTGAACTTGAGAAGCAGAGAATGGGATCCCATGTCGAATGTTACTTCAGTCCAACAGAAGATCGACATGTGGAAAGAAAAACGCATTCACGGAGGTCATATAAAAAATTTGTTGTTGTCAGGCATTGACATCGAAGCCTCCAACAAATGGTTGACAAGTGGTGTACTTTTCTATGAGACCGAAGCATTCCTAACTTCAATTCAGGATGCTTCGCTCCCAACAAAAAATTATAAACGGTGCATTCTTCACGATTCCTCAATCACAAACTCCAGTTGTAGGTTATGCAACTGTGAAGAGGAGACCATCCCGCACATAACATCTGCGTGCAGGATGTTGAGCAATACCGAGTACACCAATCGTCATAACTCCTGCAAGATTCTCCATCAAAACCTTGCGTTGAAGTATAACTTAGTGGCAACCTACCATCCTTACTGTAAGTATACTCCGCAGAGAATCTTGGAAAATGATTGGGTCAAACTACTGTGGGATCACACTATTGCCACTGACCACAGTGTTAATCATAACAGACCCGATCTGGTTCTGCTTCTGAAGGAAGAACAAGCGTGCTTTATAATCGATGAAGCCGTACCGGTGGATCGGAACAACAGCAGAAAATCACAAAATCCGGAACTACGGCCCCTTGGCAGACGATATGAAGTAGACTTGGAGACTACAAAATATCGAAGTAGTCCCAGTAGTAATTTCAACGACGGGATTAGTTCCGCAGAACTTACATAAAGCCCTGAAAACGCTCGATCTTAGGGCTGGACTATACGAGTACATGGAGATGCAAAAAGCGGTTATCCTTGCAGTCTGTGCTATAGTCCGAAGAGACCTGTCCGGTAACAATTTGACCTAATGGGTTTCAGTCTTGATCCGCACTGTCTTCGATATAAGATCCATGTCTCCGTAGTGTAGAACCTCCGCGTCATTGGCTGAAGTGTTTGCGACAATCGGGATGTAGTAATACATTTTCGCATGGTCGCACACACTGTGCGTTAAAACGCATCATCGCTGTGATGCGGGCCTTTGGATATTGCCTTCAGCCCATCCTTAGGTTGGTCGCCCCTCTTGCCGGTTGGGCGGGAAGAGGGTCCGTGGGCTTTTTTAACTATATATATTATTATCAAAAGTCTTCATCAGCAACAGAATAGGTGGATAATTTAAGGAATAAGTAGAACCCCGGGGTCTTCTTCAATGAATCCTAAAATATCTTTGGCTTCACGGTTAGTTTCTGTTCATTCGACAATACTTTCAGGGCGAGATTGGCGCAAATCTTTCTCATCCTAAGATCCTGGCCGATGAGTTGTACATAACCAATTTTCGATTCCCAGGGCATCCGTGATCATACCAGCGTTTAAAGGTCTGCCCATGTTCAACAAATTTCGCACGCATTTCTCATTGTCTTCTGTTCTGGAGGTCGACCGGCGACCTCCCCGGGGTTCGTCCTCCACGTTCTCCCGACCTTCTTTAAACATTTTGAGCCACCTAAGAAAAATGAATTTGTATTAACCGTTCACTGGCGTACGCCTGCCAAATTATTTCGAGCGTTCATGTACCAGATTTTCCAAGGCAAGCACCAAACTTGATTGTGAAATGCAATGGGTACGAGATTTCTATGACATAGTGTGCGTTACATATAATTGTGAAGCTCCATGCAGCATCAAAATGATGTTTTTTGCGCCTGTATTTGGAACACTTTGTGGCACTGGAATCGACAACAGTTCAAATAAATTAAGTCTAATATTATATAAAAGAACAAATTTGAAACTTTATACGCGATATCTCATAATCGTATTTTTTAAGGTTTTGTTTGCAAAACAAAACCTTATTAAAATCGGTTGAATGTCTGTCTGTCTGTCTTTTTTTTCAGGAGGTGCAAATCTTCAAAAGACACTGGTCTGGACACACCAGTGTGTGGGATTTTTACCCACTAAAACCACCCCCGACTCCCTCCCTGCCCCGCGGAACCACCATAAAGTATAACATCATTACGGGGCGGAATCAGCTCATTTAGCTTAGTCACCTTTCTTCTATACGCGGCGCATGCGACGGCGCTTTTCTTCTCTCCTCTGCCTTTCGCAGTTTGGTTTGGATAGATGTGATCACTGAATTGACCGCGTCCCAATTTTCTTGATGTGCCAGTATTTTCGGCACCAGATTTTCTGGTACCGGCACCTCCCCTAGAGTCTCCCCTAGTTTCGTCCTTTCTTACACAAATCTCGGACAGTGGAAGAATACATGCTCTGGGTCCTCTGGGACTCCATCGCAATTTGGACAGTCGGGTGAGGTCTCCAATTTAAACCTGCGCAGGCATTGCCGATATCCTCCATGCCCCGTGAGAAACTGGGTGAGATTATAATTAATCTCACCGTGTCGTCTCTCCAACCACTCCTTGATGGCAGGAATGAACCTGTGAGTCCACCGACCCTTTCCCGAGCACTCCCACGGCGCTTGCCATCTATTTATGGATCGGAAGATTGGTTTGGCATTGTGTATATTCACCATCTCATCTGCCAAGATGTCAATCGGCATTATTCCAGAGATGCCGAATGCTGCATCATCTGAGACAGTCCTGAAGGCAGAGCATACCTTCAAGACTGTCCTCCTCTATACTGCACTCAGTTTTTTAGTGTTACCTGTTAGAGCATGATTGAGGTCACCACCCTGGCTATAAGCAACCTAGAGATATGCCGTGGCCTTCCCACGTTCAGCATAATTCTCGCCAAGGCCATACTAGCAGTCGAAGATTTATCTCGAACATACTGCACATGTTGCTTATAGCTGAGCTTCCTATCAATCACCCACCCCCAAATATTTGATGGCCGGCTTGGAATTGATGATATGATTCCCGCTTCTAATACAGGCGTAATTTCTGTTCCGGCGTTTAGTGATGAAGACCGCTGCAGTTTTTTATAGATAAAGCTTACTGTATATATGGGCGTTCACAGTTTCCACCTTCTCACCGTAATTCGTTTCTGAGAAAAAAATGCAGACGGGCAGACAGACAGGCAAACATTGAACCGATTTCAGTATTTTGGTTTACAAAAAAAAACCTTAAAAACTACCAATCTAATCAACAGGAAGCCATTATTTTACAACATATCTCTTACAATTATGATTTTAAAATATTTTAGGTAAAATAATCGAAAAAATGTCGGCATTTCACCCACTACACCCTTTATGTTCGTTTAAATCGGTGTATTCGTTTTGGAGTAAAGTGCATGTGACAAACAGACAGACAGACAGTAAACCGACTTTAACAAGGTACATGGAAAAACTTGAAAGCCCCTTTATGAGGCAACCGTAATGTGTATAAAAGAAAAGAAGTATATTATATCAGTAATTACTCTTAGTATTCCAACTAGGAAATACCGCAATTAATCATACGTTTTATCCTAAGGCAAACACCTTACAGGTGGTTATTCATATTTTGCCATTGACAATACAATGAAATACCCAAGAAATAACAAACACTAAAACAAAACCTATCGATTAATGGAAATAATTATCATGATATAACTGCAGGTGTTAACCATTCTACGGAATAATGACAATCGCAAGCAAAGCTTCTTATTTGCTCCCAGAATAATAACTGAAGATTACTCAACAATTACAAATATAATAATGTAAATTAAAAAAATGCAATTTTTCAGTAAATAGAGAAGTAACGTATAATGGAATAGACCAGAACAGTGTACTGTGGCAGAAAAAAAAAGTTTTTAAAGAAGTTTTCCGTTAAAAAAACGAATGTATTTTTAATCTTTATGTCATATATGATTGTTAGCATATCTTATACAGAATTAGATTAGTACTAGTTTTTGAAAAATGTCATAAAGTGACTACTTTCATTATTGCCATTTTCGTCAATTTCTTGGGCGGAAAAAAACTCAAAATAATTTTTCGTAGTTATGGTTCGCCAATTAGAAAACAAGTCCGGAAATGATTTGTGTATTTTTAGGGTTTTGTGTGAAACAAAAGCTTATTAAAATCGAAATGGAGGGTGCAAAATTTTTTTTCATAAAATGTGGCCATGTGGGATATCAAATGAAAGGTCCCAATTAATACTTTTCAAAACTGGTTCCATATTTAACATTGGGTCAAACATAGGCGAGTGAGGGCTCAAAATATGACCCACAAAAAGTGTAACAGGTCTCATTCTCAGAACCCATCCAACGGAAAAATCTAAAAGAAATCATCGTGGTGCATCTCTACGAAATCTAGGCCTCAAAATACATTCGATTCCGATATCTACACAAATAAAGTTAATAATAGTATATTTCCACATTTTAGAAATTTACCGGGCAACCCCCCTTATGTTCATCCCAGAAGTACAAAATTTGGCATGGATTTAATAATGAATAATGAACTGACTTCACAGACGGAAAAAAGAAGCCTGGGGGAACCAACAGGTCTGTGAATTTGAAAAGTACAGGGAGCAACCTGCACCAGACGCAAAGTTTTACCAACAACTCAACAGGATGAAGCCTTACATACCTCGATTTTCATCCTGCCGCGACGAAGAGGGGGTCCGTGCAATTCATCGGCTTAAAATCGAGCCGATGGAATTACAGCCAAATTGGTTAAACATGGAGGCGGCCAATTACACCAAGTGGTTCATCAATTTGTTCTCAAAATATGGAACAGCGAATCAATACCTGACGGCTGGCATTATCTGTCTCATACATAAAAAGGGGGATATCACACAGTGCAGAGGTATTATAGAGAGGTATAATGTTAGGTATAACGAGGTTATAGAGGTATAAAGTTGCTGAGTAACATCTATAAGATATTCTCCTCCATCTTGCTTGACCGGATAGCCCCATACGCCCAGAACATCATTGTCCCATACCAAAGTAGCTTCATTCCAGGCAAATCAGCAACAGATCAGATTTTCTCTGTGGCTCGACACAAGTCTCAAAGAAGATAGCCTGGTGATCGCCACAAAAAGTGAAACATGACTCGTTCTCAGAACCTATCCAACTGAAAAATCTGAAGAAAATATCAGTAACGCAACTATATGAAATCTAGGCCTCAAAATGCATCCCATTCCGATATCTGCACTAATAAAGGTAATAATAGTATATAACCATTTTTTATAAATTTACCGGAAGTGCAAAGGAACTACAGGGGCAGAAGATAGCTATTCTCACCGATAGCCAAGCAGCGATCAAGGCACTTAGGTTCAACCAGGTGAACTCTAAACTGGTATGGGAATGCCTTGAGAGACTGAAAACACTCGACTCGTCCAACAACATCTGGATACTTTGGGTTCCAGGTCATGCTGGGTTGTAAGGCAACGAGGCAGCGGACGAACTAACCAAAGGTGGGAGCAGGGACGCCTTTACACGGACCAGAACCCTTCTGTGGAATCGGAAAAGGTCTCATGGCTATGAATCTAAGAAATGAAAAGAAACAGTTGAGGGAACTATACTGGGCGGGCCTACCAGGGATGGAGCAGTCCAGGGTGCTTATTGGGGGATACGAACCCATGCGCGCAAAGGATTGCTTAAACCTCACCAAAAAGAACCTCCGAATCATAGTGGGAATTCTCACTGGTCATTGTCGGCTGAACTATCACCTAGGGAAGCTAGGGATATCTATGGACACTGCCTGCAGGTTTTGTGAGGAGAGGATGAAACCTCTATACACGACCTGGGACAGTGTCCGGCACTTGTGCAAAGTAGGTCGAGGCATCTGGGAGAACACTTAATACCAGATGCAAAGCTGAAAGATCTGGAAGTAGGAAACATACTGAAGTTCCTAACGGTTATAGGTCTGCTTGAGATACTATGATCAATAGGTAAACTATAACCAGTAAAAGGGGAACAATAGTTCTTCAAGGACACGGTGCGACTTTCCCTTAACAGAATACTAATAATAAGTTAATCCGAGGAGTACACAATTGAATATCAGCATAGACGATAATATAGGACATAATTCTGAAAAGTTTGAAGGCAATCCAATTATTATTAAGTTATAGAAGTTAAGAAGAAAGTAGTTAAGGTATAAAGTGAGCTTATATGAACGGCGGGGTCGGTGGGGACGTTTTAGTTTTCCTTTTTTGACTTTTTTTAATTAATTGAATTTCAATGTCAATTAGAGGCAGATATGTATATGTACATGCTAATAATAGACGTGTGTACCTGGTTACCTGCGGTTTTTAATTTACTTATGTAGCATATCTATGTATGTTTTTGTACATGAAGTAAAGTGGAAATGCGTGAAGATGCGTTAGATATATTTTGATGTGCGTATAGAAGCGCCCGCCAGGTGGTATCCCGACTTGTGTATTAATTGACGTTTTTACCAGTAAGCCAATTATTGCTATAAACTGTCACTATGGTACGAGGGAAAGATATTTCCCAAATTAAGAAAGCTGAAATTGTGGCATATCTGAAATGCAAGGCGCATATCTATCGAAAAATTGCAAAAATTGTCAAATTCAGCGAGACTACAGTGTCGCGAATTGCAAAAATTATACAAAAGCCAAACGTACGCATGGAAAATGTTTGGAATAATTTGGAAAAATTGTGGCAGGAAATCTAAAATAACGGATCGTATTAAAAGAAACATTGCTTTGCTAAAAATATTCAGTTTCGTGTATTTCTTTTATAAAGAGATTTGAGTGTACATTTGTCCCATTAGCATGTAGCACGTAATATATGCATATCTTATATGAAAATATCCACTTTCAAGTGATATCAACATTCAAAGTCTTGAATTTGCACGGAAGCGACAGCTTTGAGCTATTATAACTTTGTTAGTAATAGTGCGGTTTTCACCTTGATATACACTACCACAAAATTTCATGTTTTTAAGATGAACTTAAGGGGGTTATCCTGCCAAATACTAAAAATTATAGTAATGTACTATTATTAACTTTATTTGAACAAATATCGGAGTGGAAGGTATTTCGGAACCTAGGGACCAACCATATACTGGCAGCCCCACCCCCCCTTTTGCATGTATATCGACCCCCCCCCCCCCCCCCCCTTAAATTCAACGTAAAACGATGTAAGCGTTCACAGTTCCCACCTTTCTACCAAATTTGGTGTCAATCGCTATACCGTCTCCGAGAAAAATGCGTGTGACGGACGCACAGACAAACAGACAGACAGACAGTAGCCGATTTTATTAAGGTTTTGTGTTTACACAGGACAGGACACCATACTTTGAATTCCGCCATGCTATTAACACAGGGAGGAAGGTTTGAGGCAACGTACTTTTTACTATCCTCAGTAAAACATAATTTAAATGCTCAGATCAGGAAAAGGTATAAATAAAGTATAGTAGGAGTTATTCCACTATGCTAAATCCTACCTGATCTCTCTTGGCGACAGGTTCCGCGACAGGTCGACCACGAAACCAATGGCCTAGTGGCAGAAGCTGGAACATTGAACGCGAATGCGATAAAATGACTACAAACTTCTCTAATTTGGTAGCCTACACACTCGATACGCTGTAGGCATTGCCATCTCAGACAACATTGCATCCGAGCTATAGAAAGCGACGAACTGGGCTTAAAACACTGTGGCTCAGCGAAATCTTCAATCAGGTTATTCAGGAAGGTAGAACACCATCTGACTGGGAAGTAAGTACCACTGTTCCAATGTTGTTCAAATTACCGTCCGATCCGGTTACTTTCCCATACCATGAAAATTTTTGAACGCATTCTTGACGATCATATTCGCGAAATTGTTTAAATAACCGTGAATCAAAAACTGCCGAACTGCTGACGCAATACATGCTGCACGGTTACTCATGGAGAAACACCGTAAGAGAAAACATTTGACCGTTTGCCACACGAACTCATCTGGCATGCTATACGATAACACTTAGTGCCAGAAGAACTCGTACGCTGGGTTCAATTGCTCTACCACGATCCGAAAAGTAAAGTTCGAAGTGTGGCCGCTGTATCAAATCGCGTTTTGTCTCTGTTGGTGTTCATCAAAGTAGTGCCCTCTCAACATTTCTCTTTATTCTTGATATGGACACCGTCACACGGGACATCCAACGTCCAGCGCCCTACACACTGCTTTATGCAGATGATGTTTTGCTAGCATCTAATAGCAAAATCATCTTGAGTAACTTGTCAAAAAATGGAATAATCGCCTCATGCAACACGGTTTTAAATTGAATCTAAATAAAAGTGAATTTTTGACGACCGATCTCCGTGAAACAGGTACAATTAGCATCAGCGGCAGTAGTAACCCGCCCAGAACTGAGTGATCTAAATACCTCTGGTCAACGCTATCAGCCAATGGAGACCTGCACTATGAAATTGCTTCACGCGTTTACGCAACCTGGATGAAGTACCGTGCCACAACGGGTGTTCTTGGTGATCGATGTATCAAAGAACGTCTCAAATCTAAAATTTACCGCAATGTCGTCCGTCCTGTCGCTCTCTACGGTTGTGAGTGTTGGCCAACTATAAAAAATAATCAACACCGTCTTGCGGTAATGGAGACGAAGGTGTTGCATTGGGCGAATGGTGGCGTACGTTTTGCTCACATCCGAAATAAGGATATCCGCGACCGTTGTGGGGTTGCATCGATCGTAGAAAAATTGCAAGAGAGGGGTCTGCGATGGTATGGTTACGTAATTCGGGCTAACGAGAATTCACTTGCCAAGATTGGTCTGAACATCAAAGTCGATGGTAAACGACCAAAAGGCAGGCCTAAACAACGGGGGCTTGATACGCGGGATGGTGGTTTAAAAGCTTCGAGGTTGCATCTGAATCAGGCATTTGATAAAATAAAATGGCGAAACTGGTAACGCCGACCTCGCTTGTGAACGGGGCAAAGGCTGAAGAAAAAGAAGACTATCTGTATGCTTTTTTGCACGGAGTAAAGTGGAAATGCGTGAGATTAATTTACATGCACTACGTTTGTTTATTTAGAATTAGCACCATATTTGTGTCTTTGATATGTATATACATATGTATGTATATCTGGAGTTTAGCAATTAATGAAGGACTACTTTGCATTTTTAGCTACGTATGAATGGAAAACCGTGTATAGACAGTTCCTCACATAAGATGAGTAGAAAACCTTTATACCCGAAGCGCCCAGCTTCCGGTATCCCAACTTGTTTGAAGCTGGAATAGGTCCTGTTGGTAGCCAGCAACCGTGTGTAAATTTAGTCGTCCTAATATCGACCATAGGTAAGAGAAGTTGTTCGTATGGGGTTAGCAGCTACCTAGCAAGATTGCAGAAAACATCTTATAGATTGTACTTAGCAACGCGGTACCTCTATAATTGCTGCATTGCGTCATATCCCCTTTTCTAGGTATGGGATAGATATGCCACATCGCCAATCATTAGGCATTGATTCACTATCTCACACCTTGAACACAAGTTGATGAACCAACCGCTTGATGTAACCTTTGGCCTCCATATTTAATCAGATCGGATGTATTTCTTAAGCCGACGTATTACACTGGCTCTTCAGGTGGTCGGATCTCCAACTCGCTGATATTTTCGTTGTTGTATATTTGATCAAATTATCGATCCACCAGTCCAATATGCCTGTACGATCTGAAATCAAATTTCCCTCTTCATCTCAACAGCATGAGCATCACGGTGTATATGGCTTCATCCTGCTGACTTGTTAGTAAAACTTCTGCGACGGGAGGGGTTGCTTCCGGTACTTTTAAGTTCATGGAATTGTTGGTTCTTCTAGGCTACCTTGTCAGCTCGAGAAAGTTCATGATAGACTTCTCCGCGAACCCGCGTTCTTTGGGAGTGCAAAATTACCCGGTGTAGCATTCTTCCATTTCGGTGCTAGCTTACATTTATCGTCGAACGAGTCGTTTCGAATTTTTTGCAACTCGGGGCAAATTTATATGTTTGTGGCCGAATCAATGATAAGGTTCCTCCAGAGGTTTTGAAGATCATTTATTGATACATCATTTTTGGCAGCTCTGTTAACTACGGGTATTACAGCATCCATTTGCCCCTTAGGTGTTAAGAAAGATTCTGTTATAGATGGATTCAGTGTTCACAATGACCTTGTTGTCAAAGAGAATTCTAGGCGGTAATGTTATTTAAACCCGGAGTACCATACCAACGAGATAGTGAGTCGAGACTAGTTATATTGTCTCCCTATAACATGATATTTTTGATATTCATCAAGGCTAAGAGGTGAAGTCGTACAATTAACAGGAAGTGGTCCCGCCTGGAGGACCCCACATCTGTTTATGGATCTCTTTGCGCGAAAACTAGACACTTCCAATAAACACTTCGTGTGACGATAATCCGCAGTTCGTTGTTATTGGTAATTTTATTCACGCTATAAAAGAAGACATATCGTCGGAATACGTTTATCGTTGTACTGCCTCAGAGAAGTTATCCTACTGTGACTCTATAGTCTCGTCCGTAGTGGTATAAACTTCAATGAGGCTTACGCTTCGAAATTTGCTTCGCAAGCGCACAGTGCATAACCGTTATGTTTTCAAGGCTGCTAACTGGAGGTTTCTTCTCTAGCGCACTTCTTATAACGCAGGGGGACCCTTATATCGGGACAGGGAATCGACTTAAAAGCTACGCTTTCGCCTTGGGACCGCCAGTTTAATGGTCAAAAATTTTCCAGGTGAGATATAGCACCAGGTCCACCAGGTCGAATCCACTGAGAACTGCGAAAGTGTATTCGTGACTTCTACAGATATCTAGAAATTCTACAGTTAAGTCCTTGAGTGTTTTACGTAGGTACCTGTCGTGGAGACTTAATCCTACGGTCTTCTTAAGACACGGATTGATTTTGTGACCACAATCAAATCTCCGCTAAGACAAGCGACAACGATACCAGTCTATACCAAGTACATGGCTTAGCATTCATACTGGTGGATGCAAAGACATACCAAAATCTCTACCGAAATAAGGAGTACGGCTCCCGTGTTGAGTCCCGAAGGTCTCTTCTCACTTGAGCATAACCGCAACCCCCATGAAACTCCCACTAGAGGGTCTACCGCAAATAACCGAGCTGTACTCACATACAACGGGAGTTCACCCGAAGTATGAGAGTCCAGGTGCTATCCCGGTTCCCATGGTACCAGTATACCCCTGGTAAGGTTTCGTGGCCAATTAGCACTTCAGATGAGTCCCCGTGCAGACTCGGGTCTGATCACCCTAATTAGGCCTCTGGAGCATTCGACTACTGCATCACGGCCGGCAAACGAAAGTGAGTACAGCGTCTCCCGGTGCCATCACTATGGAGGTTCTCCTCGGCCACTTGATTTTGGTTTAACCGACACCTCTGAGCACCCTAGAAATTCTACAAATATATCATGGCCCTTGCACGCAGCTGAGCTGTTTGACACGCAAACTTCGAATTGGCTTCAAAACAAACACATGAATTGCCTCCGCCAACGTTTGGCCATCTCCGTTTGTCGAACATGTAGATAAATATATTAGATTATTAGACAGATCACTTCCGGTATATTGTATTCCCGTTCTTCATAATAGAAACAGTCTACTGAGATTTGCGTCTTCAAAACGGTTGATGTTGAAACCAACCTAGGACATGGAGGCAATTTGCTTTTGAAAGCTGATCCGCAATGATGAATAAAACAATTGTTTATTCGAAGAACTTTTGTATTTCATGCATGTAAGGTCTTAAAATATCCATTTGCATCAAAAATAACTACTAAATTGAGAAAAAATTAAAATTGAAGCTTGTATAAAAGTATTCTAACTTTTCATTCCAAATAGTTTTGAATGAACCATTCAAGAACCTGGCAGACACTTTTGTTCCACCCAGAACTCGAGTTGAAGCTGCCAAAAGCCCGTGCCATTTGTCTGTTCCCTTTTGTTTACTGAGTGTGGGAAAAAAGGTTCGCAAGAAAGTGTTCATTGTATATAGGCGTACCTGTGCAACACATGTATTTTTGCATTTTATTCGCGTTTTTGAATAAATGAAAGGAAGTTTTCAGCCAAAGTGCATTTCAAAAGTCAGTAGTAGACTCGTGCACATATGCCCAGGAAACACACTTTCCTACACCTCTACGGGCGGCTCTCAGGCCTGATGTCTTTTATATGTTCGTAGAATATCTTTTATTCCGCATCCCGATTTCCACATGACTCCATACTCGCTCTGAATAGGACTGAGATAATAAAGCTTACATAATAGCAATCATGCGGTGTGCGGTTTCATTTATGTATGAATGGAAATTCAAATAAAGACTCCTCATTTTCCAGATTATTTCCATAGATGTCGGCGAACAATGTTGTTACTTGAATAGAAATTGAATACAACGAAGACCCATTTTGTGAAAATGCAGGAGCTATCTGTGCGCTAAATGACAGAAAACTACGAAAAGCAATCAAGGAAATGAAGTGGTTTGCCCCATGGTTGCCAAGCATACAACCGATATGGAACTCACATGTAACAGAGTCCTGGAAATAGAATAATCCATTAGTGTCTTTGCAGTTTGATTGATATTTTTCATCCTAATTCCGTTCAGAGGTATAACACCTCGACAGAAGAATTAGCTTAGAGCTGGAAAGGCTTGTTATGCAGGAAGCTATCAAATATACACTTCAAGAATTGTATCAGCCCACTGTTGGCTTTTGCCACATTTTCGTCAAGGCTTTGTGTGAAACAAAACCTTATTATAATGGAGTCTATGTCTGTCTGGCTGTCTCACCCGATTTATTCGGAAAAGGCTGGATCGATTGTCCCGAAATTGGTTAGAGTGTGTAATCTGTGGATCCCTTTACATACAGCAAGTGGCGCCATTTTGCAATTCGTGTAAGGGGGCTTGATAAAGGAGGGTGGAACATTTTTTTTTGCACAGAATATGGACATGTGGGATATCAAATGATGGGGTCAATGAGTTCTTTTCGAAACTACTCCAATATCTCGGGTGAAATGTAGGAGAATGATAGCTCAAAATATGACCCCCAAAAAGTGTAATAAGTCTCATTCTCACAACCTATTCAACCGAAAATCTAGAAAAAAATCACAGTGGTGTGTCTAAACGAAATCTAGGCCTCAAAATACATCATCATCATCAACGGCGCAACAACCAGTATCCGGTCTAGGCCTGCCTTAATAAGGAACTCCAGTCATCCCGGGATCATCCTCATCTCGGATTAAGTAACCCGCCCCACCGTAACCTATTGTGCCGGATTTTATCCACAACCGGACGGTCATGGTATCGCTCATAGATTTCGTCATTGTGTAGGCTACGGAATCGTCCATCCTCATGTAGGGGGCCAAAAATTCTTCGAAGGATTCTCCACTCGAAACGCGGCCAAGAGTTCGCAATTTTTCTTGCTAAGAACCCAAGTTTCCGAGGAATATATGAGGACTGGCAAGATCATAGTCTTGTACACTAAGAGCTTTGACCCTATGGTGAGACGTTTCGAGCGCAACAGTCTTGTAAGCTGAAATAGGCTCTGTTGGCTGACAAACAACCGTGCGTGTTAGCGGTTGTGAGTTTCGACCCTAGAGAAATTGTCAACGGTCTCAAAGTTGTATTATCCTATCCTTATTCTTCTTCGTGTTTGACCAGTGCGGTTTGATGCTGTTGGTTGATTCGTCTTCGGTGCTGACGTTGCCGCCATATGTTTTGTCTTGCCTTCATTGATGTGCAGCCAAGATCTCGCGTCGATAGCCGCCTGCTCGATCTGGATGAAGGCAGTTTGTACGTCTCGGGTGGTTCTTCCCATGATGTCGATATCGTCAGCATAGGCCAGTAGTTGGGTGGACTTGAAAAGGATCGTACCTCTTGCATTTATCTCAGCATCACGGATCACTTACTCCAGGGCCAGGTTAAGAGGACGCGTGATCGGGCATCCCTTGTCGTAGACCGTTGTTGATGCCGAATGGTCTTGAGAGAGATTTTGCTGTTTTATGTGGCCCCGCACATTGGTCAGGGTCAGTCTAGTCAGTCTTATTAATTTCGACGGGATACCGAATTTTCTCATGGCCGTGTACAGTTTTACCCTGGCCATGCTATCATAGGCGGCTTTAAAGTCGATGAATAGATGGTGCAACTGTTGTCCATATTCCAACAGTTTTTTCCATCGCTTGCCGCAGAGAGAAAATCTGATCTGTTGCTGATTTGCCTGGAGTGAAGCCTCTTTGGTATGGGCCGAAGATGTTCTGGGTGTATGGGGCTATCCGGCCTAGCAAGATAGTGGAGAATATCTTATAGATGGTACTCAGCAACGTGATCTCTCAAAATACATCCCGTTCCCATATTTGCACAAATAAAGTTAATAATAGTTCATTAGCTTATTTTAGAAATTTAGCTTATGTTCTTATGTTTAGTTCATGTTAGAGGTACTAAAAATCATAGATTTTTCATTTCATGTGAAGTTCAAGCATTTTAAGATATGCACACAACAAGGCGAGCTCACATTAATGGGAGGGGGGCAGGGAGACATTTTGTTTTAATTTGTATGTATGTATTTAAATGTATATGTAAATGAAGCTTAAGGGTAGTGCCTAATTCAAATAGATATATTTGTGCATTGAACAAGGGGTATTCAATATTCATACTTTACATGTACATATAAATACTTTTACTCGCTAAGTAAATCCGAAATATTATATGTGTACGATTAATTTAAATACATGCATATACTAAACCAAAATGTCATAATTATAGGTAAGATTGAAAATAGTAGAAAAGAGGGAGTTAATTTTCCTCCTCCTTGGACACCACTTTGTCGTAGTGGGGGCGCCTCTAGTAGTTTACTACTACGCGTCCAAAACGTGAATATGGAAGCTCTCCAAGTGGTAACAATTCGAAGATTTCGAATCCACTCGCGATCATGAGCAATAAGGTCGTAGCCGAGAAGCGGATTTTGAAGTTCTCACCAATTTCATGTCCTCCTTGTAGAAGGCATTCTTTCCAACTTAATGAAAAGATGCATTTAATGACTATGACAAAGCCAGCCAAAGGGGAAAGTACGGCTATTCTCACTTTGGAGGAAACTGGAATTCCAACTACAATCTGTCCATCTTCGATACTACTGCTTAGATCAACCAACAAGCGGAAGTGGAAGCCACTTGTCTTGTCAACTAGCAGTACGTCAGGCTTGTTCTGTAGAGTATGGCGATCAGTTAGAACTTGCCGGTCCCAATACATGCTGTAAGTAGAACTATCAAGTACCCCTTTCAGCTTATATCGGTAAACCGGACATGTTCCCGTGATCGGCCCATGCTTGTATGCAAGGTTTTGATGGATCATACAGCATATGCCTGGTGATGCATTGCACCGGTGCCATAACAGCACAGCCAGACATGAGATGGTCCAACGTCTCTATAGCTGAACCACATATTCTGCACTGGTCGTTTTCCACCCGTTCGGGTGGCGACCACGCCGTCCTGAATGGCACACATAAACCCCTCCGTCTCAGCCAAAAGCTCCCCAGCACACCACCATCTGTTCAACAAAGGCAAATCGACAAATGGTTGACAAAGACAGTTTACGTGTTTGCCGTGCATTGCCTTTCACTGCCATTCATCGATCCGCTCTTAGTCCGACTTGACCCCACTCAGAGTATTGAAAGATCGACCCTTCAAATTAAGTGGAGTCAGCCCACAGTATGCCTTACAGACAGCCGCATGCAAGGGATTCTCCTGTTCTTTGGTTGTAAAAATCAGCGCGAGTTGACTTGGCGATGATGTTGTGCCGTCACGTCAACCACGCCCCTACCTCCTATGGATAATGCATTCGGGACTTAGACATAGTTGTTCGTATCTCCCGCTCAACGTTTTCAAATCAGTTTTCGCCTACGTCAATATTCCGAATGTATAAGCCAGTGAAGGGATAGCGAATACATTTAATGCGCTTATTTTATTCTTCCCCTAGAGATGCGATTTAAGTACCAGCTTTACACGTCGTAGGAATTCGGACAGTAGAGCATCCTTCAGATCACCAACTCGAGCGTAGCTTCCTCGCAGAATTCCTAGGTACTTGTAGAAGTCTGTCTCGGTCATAGCTTCGATGTGGAGATCACCAATGCTATGTTCGGAGTGCGGCTCGTCATGATCTTTGCGGATGACTTGGATTCGACACTTGTCTAATCCAACTCCATCCGAATATCACGCTGAACATATCTATTATTCGCAACAGACTTCTAAGATGGTTGTCAGTACCAGCATAGAGCTTGATGTCATCTAAGTACATCAAATGTGTCAATTTGCACTTAGCACTTGGCCCATACTTTATTGAAAAACCATGCCCTCTAGCATCATTCAGTAGCCATGAAAGGGGTTCAGCGCCATGCAAAACCGAAAAAGAACCTGACGAGCTCCTCTGGAAGATGCCCCTCCGTATATGGATGGGCTCTGAGGTACGACGGGCTTCCTAACTTGGTGAGGCTACCTTAAACTGGCACCAGCAGGTAATCCCAGCTATGCGTTTTGGCGGCCACTATTGTGAATACTGAGCTGCATAGGACAAAACATGTCGGATGTTGAATAACTGACCCACGAAGAAAAGCAGGGGACATCATCCCTATGCTGGCGGTATTGATTTCCGACAATGAAAAGTAGACTTAATAAATGCCAGGAAAGACAAATATGCAAACATGGAGGGCTTCAGCTTGGTATTCGAACTCGATTGAAAGGGTCTGAAGGTGCTTAGGAACAGGCACGAAGGGGCTACAGAGAAAATTCTACCTGTTAGTCACTTATCCCACACCTTTTACGGAACAAATGGAAGAAAAGGAAGTCAGATACGTGGACGGAACTCGCTTGATGTCAGATCTTATAATCGAATCTACGAAAACCCGTCACCTCAAACCACAGGTCTTAAGTGAAAAGCAGAAGAATATTAAGTAGAAATGATCTTCTATGATAAAACATCCATACGACCGAGAGCTTGTGTCAGTCAGTGTGGAATCAAGAAGAACTGAATTAAGCGATCTAACAATCTTCACTTGATGGCTGTTGGAGTTGATTACAAGCTAGTAGATACTAGTTTTTACTGTCAGATTGCCGATACCTAGAATTCAATGTGACTATTGCAGGCGAACAGTCTGTAATGCAAAGACCGAATCCAAGGAAAATTGATTGGACCATTCAATGAACTTCTGGCCATAAGGTCCATAGGCGACTAAGGACACTTTTGGCGACGGAATATAAATTGAGAACTCTGAATCACACGCTTTTAGAATTTTATGAAGAGGCTTGTCGTATTTTCCGTCGAACGCGCTAAAACAGTTCCTTGGTGGAACGAAAAACTTCTTGTAAAAGCAATAGGAATGAACACTGATTAAACTGTACTGAAAACTGAAAATAAGAAGCTCGTAAAGCTTTCGAAACGAGAGCGTAAAGGAGGAATATTGTCAAGAACTGGAAGACGAAGCTCTGTAGAGCTCTTAAAAGGGATGAGTCGGCCAAATCGCAAACACTTCAACACGAAAGTGTTGCAAGGGAGATCGGAACACTGCGAGAGCGGCTAAGGAGTGAAAAAGTGAGAGCTGTCATACTGCCCTTTGAACACTTCTAAGCACCTCGCAAGGATGGTATCTATCCAGCGATGCTATAGGAAGGTATCGAGCACTTAAAACGACTGTTGGTCTTTCCCTTCCAGAGATGAGGGTACAACCCTTAGCTTTCCGAAGAAGTAAGTCATTCTAGATATGAAACTTCTTTAGAAAAAACATGTAAAGGCACAAATGAAACGATCTCTCACAGCTTACATATATTCAAGGCACTGCAATGAGAACAGTTCATAGACTAAATTGTTTATATCTATGGCTGGAGGAGCACAGAGCATTAGGAAGTCACAGAGAAATGCTTGTTAGGATATCCGGAAGTCTTTTACACCAATGCCTCAAAAACAGAAAAGGGTTGTGGAGTGGGGGGGAGGGGTTTTTCCTTCCGACAATATGCAACGGTCTTTCAGGGTGATGTGTATGCTATCCTAAGAGTGGGAACCTCGGTGACAAGTAGTTGAAGGGCAGGCGCATTGCAATCTGCAGCGGTAGCCAGGTTGCACCGAGGACGTTGAGTAGTCTTTGATCACCTCGAAAATCGTTCAGGAATGTAACATGTAGCAAACGAGGGTTCAATCTCCTCTGGAGTACCAATAGATTTGGCTAAGGTTATTTCAAATACTGGAAACAAGCTTCCCATAATAACTGGTTGCAGAGCTTTAAAGTTGCTATACACACCAAACTTTTTCTGTCAGAATCTAACAGATATACTGAAAAGTTTGTCCAATCGAAAGGCAGGAAGATTTACCGAAGAATTGTGAACGTTCTTACTAGCCATAATTCACTAGCTGGACATATGTTCGGAATAGGAATCTGACAAAATAATAAGTGTTCCTCCTGCAATGAGGAAACGGTATCCACGGAGCATTGTCTAAGTGAATGCCCCGCATATGGGCGTCTCATCTTTGGTGCTAATATGGTCTGGTTGCAATGTGACGTATCGCTTAATGGAATTCAATGAGCGTTCATCCCACATTCAATCATAATTGCTAAGCTTCTGCCAACATCAAACGAAATATGGCACAGATAATACAAGCAGCATTTTTTTTCGTTTGGTATCTCTTTGGACCTAGTTTAATCTAGGTGTGTAATGACGTGGTTAGTATCAAACAAAAAGTTATGCAAAACGAGTGTTTTGAAGTATATAACTTAATGTTTTGATCTTAAGAACTTAATATGGCTTAATTTGCAGGCTAGGAAGGAGCTGTAGTTAAACGGTAGGTTGCGCGTCGGTAGGTAAATGAACTTAAAATACTTAGAAAACATTAAAATTAAGTAAGATTCACTTCATATATCTCATCTGTCCACAGGATGTGGTTTCCTCTCACTCCAAGGCTTCCAATTCTCCCTAATCAGCGGGGTCTCAACTTATCAGGCGAACCACTATTTGAATAACGAGGTGCGTGATTATGTTGCTAGCTCTACTATCCCCGTACGCCACAGACATCTACATATCGGTCAGTTGAAGTCTCCAAGAGTGATAATTGTAGCAGCTTTCGAGGTCAAAATTGAGTGTGCTCTTAATGGAACCCGCAATGCAAAAGTCTTTGAAGCGAGGACAATTGCTTGAAAGCTTGCTTCAATCGCACATTTAGCCACAATACTGATAACCACCATACTGGGACCATTTACGCAAAGCCGCTCCGAGAAGATCAAGTTGCGCTGCATTGCACTGTTTTGATTCAACAACCTCATAAGGCTGTTGGAATAGTAAAACGAGCAAAGTCGAGCCGGCTTCAGAGATAACCCGTAGTATTGACAAAAGATAGCAGCCCCCTTAGAACACTGGGGTCCCAAAAGAATTGTTTGCCTGGTGTCCGCAACCTGGCTCTAGCCAGGGTGAATTGTAGGATATGCAGAATGTAGTGGTTTGGTCACCTATAGGCTAGTGTTCCGTGAAGGCCGCCAGAATCCTGTATGCATTTGAATGCATCTGACCCAAAAGCTCTTGCGCTTGGGCCTTTTTATATGCGGACCAGATACTCCTTCACTGGGCGCAAGTGGTGAGCTTTCGCCATGTAAAATCAGCGGATGCTAAATTGTGCAGGCGAATTCCGCCCTTGACAACCGCCAACGGGACGAAGCCTATGCTCAGCGACGGACCGCCAAGAGCAGAGTCCCGACTGGCCAGTTTGTCACCTTTCTTATTCTACTCTATGTCCCTATTACCGAGAACCGAGTGACTTTGAACTTGTCGCCCCGGCTAATTAGCGTATCCCTACACGTCCCTAGCAGCCTGGAAGTCAGAATGACTACGTCATGGTTGGGGCTATAAGTTATCAGTATCGACAATACTTCCACCTAGAAGACGCTGGCGAACCTTCGAAGACTGTATACATGGACTACACCGTATGTATCTAACAAAAAAAACCGCACGAACTCCATAGAACATCTTTTATCCACCGGTGGAAAACACCGTTGCGCCGGTTCTTCACGCTGGTTGAAAAGAACACGGAAAATTTCCTTTTGACACTTGGCGTGTGTGTTGTGCTGTCAGTTAGGAATTCAAAGAGTTGCCGGAATACTTCATCTAGGATGTTACTATAGCCGTAAGACTTTGTTATACCACATCTGGACTCAAGCTTCAGCATATTTAATGTAGCGGGTGAAAGAGAAGAGGTGCAGGAGCACACCAAGGACATCTGCGGGGAATGATTGCAGAGCCCCATTAGCACCTTCATACTCAATTGTTTAAATACCATTAAGCATGGTTCTGTTGCACTTCTTGCTCTGCACCAAAAACCGCACAATGAAACCATATGTTACGTTGGCACGAACTGAATGTGTGTACATTCAGAAAATTATCCTCGGCCGAAGACCCCACTTCCTTTCGAGGCTAGTTTTCTACCTACAAAGTAAATATTTGTTTATTTAGCCCGGTAATTGGAATTCGAGTCCCTTATCTCGGTGGTAAATAGCACCAACTCCGTTTCATACCGAGCTCGCATTTTGTAGGCATACCTTTCCCAACACGAGATTTCAATCATTATGGAGTGGAACATCTCTGACAACGATATCACAAAGTCATCGGTGTCACATTCACCCCGTTCCTGTGCAATATCCGTGTAATTTCATTTATCACTATCAATCAGAGAATGGGAGAGATAGCAGCACCCTGGAACGTCCCTCTGTTCATAACTCTGGTCTGGTTGCATGGGTACTATCGCTCAGCTTAACACACTACCTTGTCGGTTTTTCTGAATTTGCCTTTGAAATAGGCGTACTGAGACTTGGAGAAGGGTGTCCTCTTCGTGATCGTCCTTAATTCGATGTCCATTTCGCGGTCCAGTTTCCTGATCGCCTCTTTCGACGGCTTGAAATCGAAAATTGTCAAATATACCTGGATACTTCTAAGATGGTCAGAAATATCCACGTATAACTTGATGTTTTCTATGTGCATCAAGTATGTCAGATTAGTGCATTGACAAGGTAATAGGCCACCATTCTAAGAGTTTTATCAGAATCTTTATTATTTTCATGATATCGACAGGATAGGGCACCGGTTATTCAGGTGTTTGGAACGCTGTCAAAAGCCTTGATTTAATCAATATCACAACTAAATAATTTCAATTGCCAGTCCTAAAACTATCGGGTCGATAGTGGACCTTAATGAATGGAATTCTAAATATGTTTTCCATAATAGACAAGCAATTGTCGTTGCAGAAAGTTCTTTACACGTTCTTTGGAATTCTAATTCTTTCTGAACCTCAGCGGAGACTTTAGTTTGACGGTGAACAACAGAATTTCGGTAAGTACTAAACCCATTGGCCGCATAGTACACTGCGGTATTGTTGATGCCGTCGCTTCTTGCCCTTTCGACTCTGGGCTTGCAGCTTCCATAGCAACCTCGAACCCTACTAGCTCTCAGACAACGGGGAAAGTTGTGCCGCTACCAGTGATAAAGCGGTGCTAGTCTGCAGTAGTGCAATGAATTTCTGACACAACGAATGGCGGTATGATGTTGCGCCTGCCCCTACCAACGGATGATAAAGAGGTTCATTTCCTTCGTCCATTTCGCCCGCTGCCTACGCGACCCTGCTAAAATGGTCGCCGTCCCTCCTCTTTTCACAAACGGACTCAAGTTTAATTGTCAACGAATAATCGGCCACTTATAACTAATTATTATTAGTTTTTTAATTATAGTTTTGTTTTGAGGGGTTTATGGAATTAAGCAAGTTAAGGTGAAATTTTTGAAATAAATTTGGAAGAAGATACTGGTTTTCATATTGTGGATTTAGGAAATGGTATAAGATATTGGAATTAGTATCATCGAAGTAACTGAGACGCTATGCGACAAGGAAAAAGAAATGCTATACCGAATTAAGCCGGCTCAGTATAAGACACAATACAAAATCGAAAACCATTCGCATGCCGTGAGCAACCAGACAGTGCACAAACGACTTTTTCAAACTTTTAGATCTAATATTTTTAGCGTCGGGTGTAACCTCCCCATGGTAATCCTTAACTAAATACGTCACACAACATTACCTGAAACATAACTCAAAACCTTTCTTTTCCCTGAGGCAAACAGCATCAATAATTCACCTCAAATGTCATCAGTGTCACCATCTTACCTTCGAGCTCTCCCCGGAACCATCGGCAGAAAACAAGCAACACGGCCAGAACATATGAGAGCAAGAAGGAAGAGAGGTCGAAGAGGAGGATATACTGCAGGAAAGTGTGCCTTCGAGCGAGTTATATTATGATGCAATATGAACGTGGAGACAAGCAGCAATGAAAACACTATCAATTTATTATTTAATAGTGCAGCTATGGAGGGAGTTCCTATAATTTATTACGCCATCAATCTTATCGAAGTGCCAGTTACTGTAGATAGATGAAAGGATAAGACAACCTGATGACTCAATGTGAAGATTAATAACTCTTGCCCACGGAGTTTGCGAAACATTATTTGACACTCTAACGAAGAAAAGACGGAAAAGTGAACAGGAAATGGAATTTTTGAATATGTGTTGAAATATGAGTCAAAACAAATACACATCAGGATTTTGAACGAGAAAGTTTCGTAAGATTGATATCTATAAACAAGGATAAATGAAAATCAGTTTGACAAACTCCTGCAGTTGAAATTTGTCTAAAATCGATTAGCTTCTTGTTTGAAAGAGTAATATATCAATCTTCACTAGATTTCCTGCTAATAAAACACTTAACGGTTCGGGACATCTCGTAAATATACTTCCCATTCACATGTGTCAGCTCCTTGTATAGCCTAAAGTCTTAGAATTCGAGCCAAAAAAAATTAACGAACTATATTCTGGGAAACATAGATGTTGATCTCCTTGGAAAACTTTTTAAAAATACTGACTGGACATAGGAGCATAAAATTCTGCTGTATTAATAAAGTGGTTTCTGGAATGTGCGCGCTCTCCTCGACAATAGTAGCGAGGGTCCTCCGAATGCTTGCTTTCTCCAATATGAGAGGAAATTCCATCGATATAGGCTGGACTAAACGAAGTAAGATGATAGGACTCTGCTGCGCATAAACGGAGACTTTCGATATAGTAAAAAAGGATGCTTCCCACGCGCTATGCTGTCCTCGGGAGACTTCCTAAAGCTGAGAGTTGTTGAGTTGTTGAATCACCATCTAATGATCGCTAACGTTCGCTGGCGTGTTGCGTCCGCCGCATGCATGACTGTGGAGCTGCGAACCCTCAAGTTCAGCAACGACCGCTTATATGATGCAGTTGTCGCTCACCAGTGGGAGAGCTATCATGCTGATCGGACGGCAGATATACTGAGCAATACTGAGCATTGCGGTGCCATCAAAAATGCTCTTTCCTGTGTGCTACAGCGGTCAAAGCTAGAGCGAGCGTATGTGGAGTTCGCTCCACCTACAAGCCACCCTAGTTTCCCAGCCATACTCCGCAAGGACTACCAGGTTTTACCCTTAGGGCTCGTGCTTCCGGCTGTTTTAGCTATAATCTTCCTTGTCTCCTTAAGCTGCTCGTTTTGTATCTATGTAAAGTGCCTGCGTGCATCCGTTGCAAAGATAATAACTAAATTAGCTAAAAAGAAATGGTCTCCGTCCAGTAGAAAAAGCAAAATTTGCTGTTGCTTTCAAACCCTATAAGCCACTTGGAGACCTATAAATCATATCGCTCGATCTGCTTGTTGGATGCAATGAGGAATATGATGGAGAATACCATGTGGATAGACCGCTACCTATTGTTGAAAATGGCCTGTCGGGCACTAGGTTTTCGGCAGTATGTTGGGACGGTCGCTGCGCAATCAATGTAATAGACATGAAGCTAAACCTAGCAAAGCCATAATCAGTTCTGGTCGGCATGTTGGCGTTGGATGTTAAAAATGCATTTAACTCAGCCAATTAGAACCGAATTAAAGGTGCATTGTCCGAAACTAATGTAGCTAGATTACTCAGCGAGTTCGGTTGAAAAAAAACATAAACTTTCAGAGAGAAGGTTTCGGTGGAGAGATAAGCTCATAGTTAACCTTGGGGAGTGGATCAGTAGGTCACACGAGGAGAGCCGCGAAGACACACACAGCGAACAGTGGGTGCCGCATACGGTGCCTACGCCGCTTTTGATTAAATATTTCCCGAATTTTTGCTAGAAGCGGGAACATACTAGAAGATTCCCGACATGTAATATTTCACCAACACGAGATTCATGTGCAAAAGAAAACCTAAATGAAGCGCTGAAAGCAGGAGCGAATATAATTGAGAACATACTCAAAAAGACTTTGCATACAGTTGCCCTGAAAATTACATAGATACAAAACGAGTTGCTGAAGGAAACAAGGAACCGAATAGCTAAACAGCTCCTAGAACGTGAATAATTTCGTTTCAATAGCGCAAAAAAATATCTATTTCAGGAAAAAAGAATAGACAAAGGTCATTCCACTTGCTATACTGCAACCGGAAGCAATATAAAGCAGCTATTATAATCCGAGCAAGCGCAAACCTAGACTATAGGAGACAATGTGGTCAGCATTGCGCTCGCCCGAGATTATTACCCTGGTTTGACGCAGGTACTCATTCACAGCTGAGTCGACTGGTATCCGAGGGTCAAATCAAGATATAAATTCCACTGCCACCAATAAGATTTGAACCGCGACCTTCCGTACGACAGCCTTGTGCTCTAACCACTCATGTCTCGGATGTCTGACCCAAAAATTGATGTCTTTGTTCATGGACGACCAAAAAAAACTTTACCAACCGATTAGGATGCCTGAGTGCGCTAGATCGTGGAATCTTGCAGTTCCATTGAGCGGGGTTCGGCTGCTGGAGAAGAAAGCTCAATCGCTGCCACATCTAATTCCACCTTTCGGTGAAAGGCGGAACCTACGGCGACGTCTGAAGCTTCGACGAATACCGCAACCAGAACATCCTCCAAATAAAAGAAACGGAAGTGGAGATGAATCTCTGAAAGTTTTGCGGTGCATTGTACAGTCGAAAAGTCATCCTAGTGAACTCGAAGAGGCCGAAAGATGTTGTCGTTTTCCGAATGTTTTCGAGAGCTACAGGAATTTGGTGCTATGCCTTGACTAAGTCCAAGGTTAAAAAATACGCCAGTTCATGATAGAGTACGCAAAATGGATGGGTGGATTGGGGTATGGGTCTGCGATCATCTCTCCGTCACCACTGATTTTAGGGACCATGTGAAGTGGCGAAGAATAAAAGCTGTCTGAAAGTCTGCAAATACACTGTCTTGTACCCTGCGAGCTTCTGCGAAAGATTGCTGTGCCAGCAATGTTGATGTGGTCCTGAACATTATGCTTAACGGACTCAGAGAGATGTGTTGGCAATGTTTTCAAAAGCATTTGCAAGAGTTTTGGGCGTGCAGGTTGAGATTATTGTTAATGACCTATAGTTAGGTCACTTCGATAAACCTAACTATAAACTACAGTAAGTTGTCACTTCAATAACCCTAACTATGTTGTACTTAAGACACCAGTAAAGTTGTCGCTCATTTGTCTTAAGATGGTTAAATTTGCTGTCAAAAACTTGACCGACAGCCGCGTTAACTATACAAATTTAAGAAGTTTTAACTAAATTTGCGCATGCTACACGATCTCCGATTTTCTTCCAGTTGCCCCACTTCACCCAATACTTCCACCAACATGGAACAAGTATCACCCGATGAGAGCAGAATTCAAAATTTCATTACGATTCTACCATTAATCTTCAGGATACGAGCAGAAACGAGACTGCAGTGCTTGTATCGAGAATATAGTGACGTCGATTCAAAGGGACGTAAATTGCCAGGCGACGTGATGCTGCATTTCGGGCGGCCATCATCAGAGCTCTCCGGCAACTCTGGTTTTTTAAGAAAACGTGTGGGATTGGTACATTTTGTGCCCTTTTCGGCGAACCTACAGTGGTACAAGCATACCCCTGTGCTTGTCAATAATCCTAACAACCAACTACCTGATTAATCTTTTCTACTTCCCGAACGAAAAGTACCAAGCGCCTCTATCAATTTAGAAACGGTGGCGGTTAACGCTGCTAACATCATGTCTAGCTGAGCCACCTGGTTTGGCGTGTCACGAGGCACCGCCCGTGTCGTACGTGGACCTCATAGATTTTGTTGACGGCGGTGGCCAATGTGACCGGAGACCCAGAATCCGCATGGCAATATAATTTAAGTAGCATGTTCCAATTTCATTTCACTTTTTACATTCTTACCCAAAGATCAAATGATCAAGCAGACAAGCCAGCCCGGGACCATGCCCTACGTCAATATTACGGTTCAATACCATTCCTTACTTTTTATTATCAAATTTTAAGAAGTGGGAGTTAACGCCAGATGTGTTTCTATAACACGAGGTGCCCATCTCAAAGTTTTGAAAATATAGTGGCCAGAAACTTACAGCTGCCACGTTTCCAAGGCAATAACTAGCCAAACTGCTACCGCAAAAAAACGTCACTAAAGGTTGTAATTAAATGTCAAGTTATTTAGTGATAAATAGTTAGCTACAATTTGTATTTTGCGAAATAGAGACGTAAAACTCTTGTCTTGTAAAAGAAAAAGATTGTCCTCAAAGTTAATATATAACATGAATTGCACAGCACTAGAAGGACTTGTGTGGATAACTGTGTATGTATTAGTAAGCAAAAGGGAGCAATCCGAGTCAACAGAAAATTCAACCTAAACAACTTTCAGCATCTCGAAAAAGCGCTTCTCAACCGAATGCCAAAACACCAGGAAAGAGAGCATTGATAAATAAGCTCCTAACTTCTTAGCTTCAATTTTCACCTCTGCCAGTCCTCGTTTAGTACACAGCCATTCTCCGGGCACTCCATTATACACATTAATAACAAGTTGCCCATATCTCACGCAAGATAATAGCACCAACATTCACAAACAATCCATAAATCAGGCACTAACAAAAACCTGAATCGTACATTTCTTACCCTGAAACCCTTGCGGATTTCTTCGGTCCTTGCTCCAATACTAAATAGTATCAATTTTTAAAGCTCCTCGTTACGGGCGCCTTGATACTCATTTCACCTGACTGCTTAATAAAGATAAATATCGAATTGTTCTATCGAATAAGTTTCTATGCGTCGAAACAGGGAATTGAGAGCGAAGTATAGATGGCTGCCATACTGTAAGCGAAACAGCAAAAACAACGGCACAGATTTAATCAGTTTAAACTTTACAAACTCCCAGAGGAATCCACAAAAGGGTTTACTGCCGGAATGGTGTTTTAAAATGGAGGTCACAAGACACATTTAATCTTTGCTCAAATGATTAATCATGAACAAGATGGAAAATATAATGCCGAGCCGGGTTTGGTGGTTAGACCTTGTGGCTGAGGCTAAACCGAAACTTGATTTCCCCACCCTCACTCTCAATTAAATCATTTAATATCCTGAACTACATCAAATTGTAATCAAAGTTGATGGGACACAAGTTGCCACATTGTAGAATGGTCTTGTTGGTCCATTCCACGTACACGAGGAATGTGACCAGTTTACCCTAACACGGGTATATAAGGGTAAATTACTTCATTAAATGATTTACGACAATTAGAAAATCGTGTCGAAGATTGTTAGGGAATCTGGCAAAGGGAAGCATGGAAGTTTTCGAAAGTGGCGGTTAACCCTCGCATATATTTGAGGTACTTCGAAATCCGTTCGTTCAACATCCACTTATCATCATCATTTTTGTATGTGTAGGAAAAGTACGCAGTAATATATGTATAACATATGCATGCACATATTTATTGAGGATTAATTTCAACACAGAAGAAATAAATCCATTAAGAACATATAATTAACTATGCTTTCGGAAAATAATACGTCCCCCAACATTAATCCAATCGTGTAATCAATCGATTTATCATAGTATCTTCGTTCTTCCACACACTAACACGTGATGCGGTGTCCCGAATATCTTTAGGTTATTTGCCTGTAAAGTGTTTCGCTGTCTGTTTTGATCATCTCCTAACATATGCACGAGTTCGATAATTAGGTCGATTTCCTTGCGCAGATCCCTTTCCCTGTCAATTCGGAAATCTACGTTCGCCAGGTATTCATTTCATCAACTAACTGGTACAAACGGGAGGTGAAAGCAGTTAACACTTCCACCTTCTCCTTTTACTGGCCCGGAAATCGTTCACTGGATCTTCCGCGCTGCTACTCTAAGCCCCGGTACTTTATCCACAGGTGCCAGTGGCCCCAGATTAAAGACCGCCAAAACAGTTACTTGACTCCACACTAGCGTTCGCTACTTCCACGGACAAGATACTGGAGTACACCAGGAGCAAAGTTGGCTCACTTTCACAATTGTCTTGTATTAAGCTGACAGCAACCCCGAAAGAATGACAACTTCTTACCCTCCATGAATCTCGCTCAATCGGCAATCCTTTTTTCTGACCTGAAAGTGTGTTCATCAAGCTGTACAACTGCTCCAATTCACGATTAATTTTCAGGACAGCCCCACCTGCCTCGCTGATTAATGTAACTGGCTCCGCGTTCACTGTCCGCCTGTTTTACGAGAATGTTAAGGGCTTAAAAAACTAAGCTGGTGGCCTTCAATTTATTCAAGCTGGCTCCGCAATAGCATGTCATCTGTATCTCTGAAAGCTGACTTAACGATAATATATTAAACTCCGAGCTCCCAGAAAGGTATTCCATTTTCTGCTGCGAACGTTTTCTGCATCTTTGGCTCTCCATATGATTATGTTCCCGTAATGTTCGTGCAATTCCCTCTCGCACATTGTATCTTGTATATACGTCCCTCTAGGCTTTGCCCCTCCCGCTTGTATGAAAACTGTTTGAAAGTTTATCGAACTACTAATTGTCAGGTTCTCGTTACTCGCTTCTTCCTCTGCGGGGCTTTTAACCTTCCCATGCTCAACTGGTGTAATCATCCTGGCTTCCAATTCCCTCCAAAAACCTCCCCCACTCTCGTCTTCTACTCTCTCCCATTTATCAATATTTCTCTTCTCTGCAATTCTACACCACCAAATTCACCTTGGAGCGCACTCCCGATCTGTTCGTTTTCGACATACCCGAGTGTCCTCCATACATACTTCAAACATATCCGTATGACAAAATTGACGCTCAACAGCTCCACTTAAATTTAAAGCAGAGCTCTTTCGTTCAAACTCTTTCTTCCGCAAAACTCTCAGCTCAGTCATATCTTCACTGAACTGGATCACATATTAAGTAACTCAACATGTCAACAAGCTCTGTAGCAATTTTTAGAATATCCTTTCCGATCTCCTCTCCAATTACCCCTTCTTCTCCTACTTGTCTTCGTTCTTACTCAACTTTGTTCATCACGAATGAGTAACTGAGTCAAATCAGAGTAATAATCGGTAATAATCTCGGGCGAGCGTAATGTTGACCACATTGCCTCCTACATTGTACTGTAGTGTACCGTTACGGTCTTGAATGAAGTGAATCTAATTGGATTGTTGCGCCAAAGATTATTATTATTATTTTTTATCTGTTAAAAATATGTTTCCTCTCTGTGTATAATCTCTCACAAAGTCTCAAAGAAAAGTGCTTTCCTCTCCTTTGAAAGAGGCCCTTATTATCCCTATCCTCAAAAGCGGAGACTCTACTCTAGCTGTGAGCTATCGTCCATTCCTCTTCTCTCCACTTGCTCCAAAATCCTCGACAGATTGGACTAGCTGACCCCGGAGAAAGAGCTGCAAGCGCAACATGGTTTCGAGAAGCATCGATCTACTGCTTTAAACTTTTCTGATCTTTACTAAATACCTCAATTCACGATATATCATCATCATCAACGGCACAACAGCCGGTATCCGGACAAGGCCTGCCTTAATAAGGAACTCCAGACATCCCGGTTTTACGCCGAAGTCCACCAATTCAATATTCCTAAAAGCTGTCCGGCGTCCTGACCTACGCCATCGCTCCATCTTAGGCAGGATCTGCCTCGTCTTCTTCTTCTACCGTAAATATTGCCCTTATAAATTTTCCGGGTGGGATCATCCTTATCCATACGGATTAAGTGACCCGCCCACCGTAACCTATTAAGCCAGATTTTATCCACAACCGGACGATCATGGTACCGCTCATAGACTTCGTCATTGTGTAGGCTACGGAATCGTCCATCCTCATGTAGGGGGCCAAAAATTTTTCGGAGGATTCTTCTCTCGAACGCCGCCAAGAGTTCGCAATTTTTCTTGCTAAGAACCCAAGTTTCCGAGGAATAGATCATTGCCTTGCACAGTAAGAGCTTTGCCCCGTTTCGAGCGGAACAGTTTTTGTAAGCTGAAATAGGCTCTGTTGGCTGACAACGACCGTGCGTTGTATTCCCCTATCCTTATTCTTCTTCGTGTTTGACCAGTGCGGTTTGATGTTGTTGGTTGATTCGTCTTCGGTGCTGACGTTGCCATCATATATTTTGTTTTGTCTTCATTGATGTGGAACCCAAGATCTCGCGCCGCCTGCTCGATCTGGATGAAGGCAGTTTGTACGTCTCGGGTGGTTCTTCCCATGATGTCGATATCGTCAGTATACGTTAGGCCAGTAGTTGGGTGGACTTTCGTACCTCTTACATTTACCTCAGCATCACGGATCACTTTCTCCAGGGCCAGGTTAAAGAGGACGCATGATAGGGTATCCCCTTGTCGTAGACCGTTGTTGATGTGAAATGATCTTGAGAGTGATCCTGCTGCTTTTATCTGGCCTCGCACATTGGTTAAGGTCAGCCTAGTCAGTCTTATTAATTTCGTCGGGATACCGAATTCTCTCATGGTCGTGTACAGTTTTACCCTGGCTATGCTATCATAGGTGGCTTTAAAGTCGATGAATAGATGGTGCAACTGTTGTCCATATTCCAACAGTTTTTCCATCTGTTGCTGATTTGCTGGAGAGAAGCCTCTTTGGTATGGGCCAATGATGTTCTGGGCGTATGGGGCTATCCGGCCTAACAAGATAGAGGAGAATATCTAAGATGGTACTGAGCAACAGGATACCTCTATAATTGCTGCACTGAGTGATATCTCCCTTTTTATGTATGAGGCAGATAATGCCTCGTTGCCAATCGTCAGGCGGTGATTCGCGGTCTCATACCTTGAGCACAAGTTGATGAACCACTTGGTGTAACTGGTCGCCTCTATATTTAATCAATTCGGCTGTAATTCCATCGGCTCCTGGCGACTTATGATTTTTAAGCCGATGGATTGCATGAACTGTTTCTCCTGAACTTGATAGTGGCAGTATTTGTCCGTCGTCTTCAGTTGGCGTAACCTCCAACTCGCCGATGTTCTGGCTGTTAAGTAGTTCATCAAAGTACTCAACCCATCGCTCCAATATGCCCATTCTATCGGAAATCAGATTTCCCTCTTTGTCTCGGCAGGATGAGCATCGAGTCTGTATAAGGCTTCATCCTGCTGACTTGTTGCTAAAACTTCCACGCCTTGGTGCGGTTGCTCCCTGTACTTTTCTAGTTCACAGACTTGTTGGTTCTCCCAGGCTTCCTTTTTCCGTCTGCGAAGTCGCTTCTCTGCTGGACGGAGTTCGTGATAAGCCTCTGCGCGTGCCTGCGTTCTTTGGGAATGCAAAATTACTCTTCCGTTTCGTTGCTAGCTTATATTCATCGCCAAAGCAGCCGTTCCGACTCCTTTTGCGGCTGGGGCCAAGTATGTATGTGGCCGTATCAATGATAACGTTCTTCAGGTGGTTGCGAAGATCATTTGTTGATGCTTCATCTCCAGGTCCCTCTGTTGACTGCGGTTATTGCGGCATCAATCTCCCTCTTATAGGTGTGGCGGAGAGCTGTGTTATGGATGCCTTCAGTGTAAACTCTCACCTGATTGTCAGAGGGGAGTGTAGGTGGTGTTGTTATTCGAACTCGGAGCACCATGCCAACGAGATAGTGATCCGAGTCTATATTGGCCCCCTATATGTTCTCACATTCATCAAGGCTGAGAGGTGGAGGCGTTCGATCAACAGGTGGTCAATTTGATTGAAAGTGGTCTCGTCTGGAGAGGCCCACATATGTTTGTGGACCACTTTTCGCGCAAACCAGGTACTTTCAACAATCATTTTGTGTGACACTGCTAATTGAATAATCCGCAGTCCGTTATCATTTGTATTTTCGTGTAAGCTATGGGATCCAACGTATCGCGTGAACACGAGCTCCTTCCCTACTTGATTGTTAAAATCCCCAAGTATAATTTTGATATCATATCTGGGACAGGCTTCCAGGGTTCGTTCTGCTGCCTCGTAGAAGGTGTCCTTCCCCGACTCTGCAGTCCCCTCTGTAGAAGCGTGAACGTTAATGAGGCTTATATTTCTAAACTTGCCTCGCAAGTGCAGAGTGCATAGCCGTTCGTTTATGTTTTCAAAACCGATAACAGCAGGTTTCATTTTTTAGCTGACTAAGAAACCTACTCCGAGTACATGGTTTACTGGATGACTGCTATAATATATGGTGTAGCGGCTCCTCTCCAGGAAACCGGTGCTTGTCCATCGCATCTCTTGTAACGCCCTATATTGGGACAGGGTATCGGCTAGCTGCTCATCAGCTTTATCTCTGTTCAGGGAGCGCACGTTCCATGAGAAAATGCGCAAATCGTTATTCCGTTGTCGTTGCCGGGTTCGTCGTTGTATAATCCGTCCAGTCCGAGGCTCCTGTTGTGGCTTCATAATAAGTTGTTTTCCGTGTAGAATTGTCAGCCCTATCCAACCCCCAACCTGGAGGAGGAATTTGTCCCGTTTTTAGGCGCGGCAGACTCACCTTCATCCTTCTCCGTCTGCAGCTTTTCGTTAAGAAAGAACTCCCAGCGGTCACCACGTGGAGGGTTTGGTAGTAGAGCTGTTGGTGTTGGTTCAGCAGGCATTTTCCAGGTTTTATGCTCCATCATGGATACCAATCCACGTTTAGCCCTGGGGCCTATACTACCCTTTGACCATTCACGATGTAGGAACACGCTATTTACATAAATTTCTCCAAACCCTTTGATACCATTGACGACATTATTCCAGAAACTCCCCCTACTCAATCTCTCCTCGTCAATCATCTCATAGCTACCCTTCTACCTTCTCTCCTTCCTCTAGTGTTCCCCAGCCTCCGTAGTTGGTCCCATACTTTTTCTATTTTTTATTAATTACTTCTCTCTCCATCCTTATCTGCCCGTATTTGCTTTACGCAGGCGATCTTAAATTATTTCCTTCTGTTTCGTCTCGGTTGGACTGTGCTCTCTTGATACTCTGATCCGTTAGTGTCTGGTTAACAAGCTGACACTAAATGTCAGCAAATGCTACTGGGTGTGCTATTTGCGAAAACCCTTGCCAACATTCTTTTCTTACTCTCTTGGTAGACAATGTCTATCACTGCTAATTTCCTTTCAAAACACGGGTGTAATCTCCAATAACAAAGTTGGTTTCAATCCTCATTTCGTTGGCATCCTCGATCGCGATTTCAAAATGGCTTGTTTTATTCTATATTCCTCCCCCGAATTTACCTTAATCTAGCCTTCCTTAACACGCTTCAACAACCTTGTTAGAATCATCTTTCAATAATGCTGTGTAATTTTTTTCTTTCTTTAAGGTCAGTTAAGCCTCTTCGTGGTTCTGCTACTGAGCACAATATGTAACTAGTATTTTCATTTTCTGTTGTTCTGTTCATTAAATAAATAAATATAAAGGGTGCGTAGAAGGCTTTGTAAGCTACCGCAGTTTGCCTTTTATTAAATCACTAAGCTCCCGACCTCGGAAGATAGAATTCTTGGATCACTCCATGATTTGTATCTTCTTCCCTGCCCAATTTCCGCAAAGAGTAAACATAGCTCTCACTACCTCCATTCTAGTTTTATTGGAACGCAAGTATTTCCTCAATTAGGCTTTCCAGTACTACAGTCCAATGTCTCGTCCAAAGTCTTCCTTTCCTCCGCGAATCTAGGAAAATGGAAGAAGGCATGATCCGAGTCTTCTTTTGTATTCATTTTCCTGTCCCCTCTCTGCGTCCAAACCTTGATGTTGAATACCATTGACCCGTTCCACTCGTCGTTGCCATCCATTCAACAATTAATCCCTTTCATCGTTTTTAGGTGACGATCATAGAAACAACAGGGTCCGTGCGCATCATTTCATTGACCAATTGTTTCGATCAGCATTGTGTATACTGCTTGCCTGAAGCAGATCTAAGAACAGAGCCTACCTCTATCGTTAACTAGGCATCGTATGCGAGCGTCGCGCCTACCCCTTCCCCTTCCCCGCATTTACCATCATTTTTGCAAGAGTTGCCCACACATTGAACGCGTTAATGCAAACATTTTACAAATACTCCTAGGAATTCAGTCTAGGATTTATCATTACTCAGTATTTGAATGGTGGTTCTGAGGTGATAATGGGGTCAGACAGAGCCGCGAAAGTAGTTTTACCACTGTTAATGCGTCGGGCAACGATGTTAAGAAAAGTGAGGTGGTGGTTAAGAAAGACCGCAAGACTGACTTACTACACATCCTTTATTACTGAGACGACTGAGTAGAGTGCTCGGTCAAGCTTATATAAAAAGTACATAGGTTACAAAATTCAGTAGTAGAAAGAAGTGAGACATCTAGTGTATGCATGTAGAACTATTATACATATAAATGTACTAGATACACTTAACACGCCTCCTTACATTTATATGTATTTACTTAAATTACAATAATCAAAACGAATTTTCAAACCTTATATCAAATTCAACATACTTCGAAACTTTTCAAATTTATCTTTACATAATGATTTTGTAAATATATCCGCTACATTATTATTCGATTTGACCTTTACAATGTTTATTATATTTTCTTTCACCATTTCGTGTACATAATGATAATGAACTTCGACATGTTTTGAGTTTTTAGTAAAATTTCCATACTTCGCTATGTTTATTGCACCAGAATTATCCTCATAAATATTGATCGGTTTTGTACATTCAGTTTCAAATATTTTCAATAACTCTCTCACAAATTTTATTTCACTTACAGCTTCTGATAAAGCTACATATTCTGCGAAGTCGAAGCTTTGGTTACAGACTTTTGTTTTTTTGATTTCCAATAAATAACATTACCAAACAATCTTATAACATAACCAGTCGTTGACTTTCTATCCACATTGTCACCAGCCCAATCGGCATCAACATAACAATCTATTGTTTTTGTATTATTGCCACCTTTAAAAGTCAAACTTAAATCTTTTGTTTTATACAAATATTTCAAGATTCTCAAAGTGTTTCATTGTAACAATTTTGAAAACGACTCAAATAATTTACGGCAAAACTAATATCTGGCCTTGTAGCCGAACTTATATATAACAATGCTCCAATTAAGTTTCTATATTTTATATTTTGTTCACAAACTTCAGACTTTTCAATTTTTAAATTCACTTCCATAGGTGTATTATACAATTTACTATTTTCTAAGCCGTATTTACTTACTAACGATAAAATATAATTTGTTTGATTTAGTTTTATTATCTTACAGTAATACTTATAATATATTCAACCGTAATACCCAAATACTCCTTTATCTTTCCCATGTCTTTCATTTTAAATCTCTAAGATAATAAATTTTTAATTTTATTTATCAAACTTTCATTTTTACTACAAATTAATAAATCATCAACATAAATCAATAAATACAATATATTATTTTCATGTTTTAATATATATAAACAGTAATCCAAATTATTTCTTACAAAGCCTATACTCAATAAAAATTTGTCGAGACATTCATACCATGCTCGAGGACTCTCTTTCAATTCATATAAAGCTTTTATTAATTTGCACACTCGATTTGTGCCATCTTCATAACCTTTCGGTTGACGAACGTACACCTCAGATGTAACTTTACCATTTAAAAACGCGGTTTCTACATCCATTTGTTCGATCATTAGGCCCATTCTACAACAGTATGATAAAAGAATTTTTAATGTTTGCATTTTTGCAACCAGTGCATAAATATCATCAATTTCCTCTTTTTGTTGAAACCCACGTACAACTAAACGAGCTTTATATATATTATCAGATTTTTTATTATAAACCCATTTAACATCAATAACTTTTTTATTTTCAGTATTTTCAATTAATTCCCAAGTATTATTCGATTTCAAACTTTCGATCTCTTTATTCATTGCTTTTATCTAGTTTTTACTTTCTTCAGAATTTATCGCCTCCTCAAATGTATAAGGGATATCAACTCTACAACAATTTGCAAAAATACTATTTTTAGCATACATTTTATACTCGTCAAATCTTTCTGGACAACTTTTTATTCGCTCTGACCTTCTCGGAATTTTCAATTTATTTTCATTATCATGAATTTCCGAATTTTCACCAATACTTTCAAAAGTTTCATCTAAGGATTCATTTTCCGAATTTTCATCAATTTCAAAATTTTCATCATCTGATTCATTAAAATTTAAACCAATACAGTTTTCTCCCTGCTCAACTATTTCAATATTTTTTGCTACGGTAATACTTCCATTAATTAAATACGATAACCATTTTTCACTATAGCCCACTAAAATTCCCATTTCGGCCTTTTATCCCATTTAGATTTTCTTTTTTGTTCCGGAATTCCTCACAAAAACTTTACTTCCATACAATTTCAAATTTGAAACATCTGGTTTCCTTCCGAAAAATATTTCATAAGGGGTTTTCTTTTCAACCGTATTCGTTAAAGTACGATTTTTTAGATATGTTGCCGCGCACACTAATTTCCGGCCAATACTTTTTGTGAATTTGTGCTTCCTGTAATAAGCAACGTGCCAAATTCATTATTCTCCGATTAAACGACTCGGCAACTCCATTAAGTTGATGTACATACGGAGGACACGGTTTAATTATTATACCCTTTTCTCTCGCGAAATTATACATATTTTTGCTCAAATATTCTTTTGCGTTATCACATCTTAAAATTTTTACTCGTTTGCCCGTTAAATTCTCACATTCGTTAACATATTGAACAAAGCTATTATAAACTTCAGCTTCACTTTTTATTGTATAAACTCGAGCAATTTTACTGTAATCATCTATAAAAGAAATAAAATATTTTTCCCTTTTAAAACCAATAGTTTGAAAAGGTCCACAAACATCTGTATGTACAATTTCCAAAATTTCTCTTGCATGATATCTATTATTTTTAAATGGAATATTGTACATCTTATTTTCTCTACAAATTTTACATTTCATAAACTCATTATTTAATTCCTTGGGTATACCTTTTAACAACTGATTTTTACTCAAAATATTCAAGTATTTAAAATTTACATGTCCTAGTAAACGGTGCCATTTTTCTTTTAAACTCATATGTTCAAAATTTTTATTTGCAATATTAACAAATTTATTTCCAAAAACCAAGCAACTTTTCATATAATATAAATTATTAACTTTGAACGCAATTGCCGTTAGCTTACCAAATTTAATAAAAATTTTTGACGTTTTACCTTCAGATATAATTTTATTGTTTTCTGTCATTTTACTATAACTTACCAAATTTGAATGCATATTTTCTACATAAAATATATTTTTCATCTCAATTTTAACTTTCTTTCCATATACATCAATATAACTAATTACATTACCTATTTTTGTAACTTTTACATAACTATTATCTCCCAAATAAACGTTAACAGTTTTTCCAAAATTTTAAAATTTTTAAAATATTTATCGTTATTTATAATATGATCAGTACAACCGCTGTCTAAAATCCATTTAATTTCATTACAACCATTATTATCAGACTTACTATTGTACGTTGAATTACAATCTACTCGAGTTATCCACGCACATCTGTCTTCATTCTGCTGCCTGTGTTGCTGAGCTTGATGCGCACTCGTAGCTCGCTGATTTCGGCCACGTCCACGAACATAGTTGCCTCTACTGCTACTTAGTCGGCCTTGTTGACAGTTTCCTCGTGCCGATCATCATCATCATCATCAACGGCGCAACAACCGGTATCCGGTCTAGGCCTGCCTTAATAAGGAACTCCAGACATCCCGGTTTTGCGCCGAGGTCCACCAATTCGACATCCCTAAAAGCTGTCTGGCGCCCTGACCCACGCCATCGCTCCATCTTAGGCAGGGTCAGCCTCGTCTTCTTTTTCTACCATAGATATTGCCCTTATAGACTTTCTGGGTGGGATCATCTTCATCCATACGGATTAAGTGACCCGCCCACCGTAACCTTTTGAGCCGGATTTTATCCACAACCGGGCGGTCATGGTATCGCTCATAGATTTCGTCATTGTGTAGGCTACGGAATCGTCCATCCTCATGTAGGGGTCCAAAAATTCTTCGGAGAATTCTTCTCTCGAATGCGGCCAAGAGTTCGCAATTTTTCTTGCTAAAAACCAAAGTTTCCGAGGAATACATGAGGACTGGCAAGATCATAGTCTTGTACAGTAAGAGCTTTGACCCTATGGTGAGACGTTTCGAGCGGAACAGTCTTTGTAAGCTGAAATAGGCTCTGTTGGCTGTTGGCTCGTGCCGATCGCCATGAATAATTTTTGCCTTGTGTTTGACCGCCATCTTTGCAATCATGTTGTATATGCCCTTCTTTTCCACATTTGTAGCAGGTTCTACCTTTTGACATAAATGCATTTGACCCTCTTTTAAAATTCTCTTCCTTTTGACTTTTCATTTCAGCTAACTGGATTTTATTTTTAACGTAATCTGCGGTCTGATCTTCCTCTTTCAAAGTATCGATTAAGTCACCAATATAACTATATGACTCTGGCAACGTATTCAAAACATAACTCAACTTTTCTTTTTCTGTTACAGAGGCACCCGCACTTTTCAATTCATTTACATATTTTTCAAAATCATCAAAAAAGGTTGCACAATTACTATAATTTTTTAACTTTAATTTTTCCAACTTATTCCTGCATACTATTTGCAATGCCGTTGACTCTTTCAAGTATAAACTATCAAATTTCTTAATTATTTCAAAAGTAGTCGCCAATAAATTCCATCTGTCTATCTGATATAGAACTGTATATATAGTTTATTGCTTTCAAATCATTACTATCCCAAGGTTCTTTATCTCCTGCCGTTTTTGCTCTCGTAATAACTTTATCACATTTTTTCATTTTTAAAAACATCGTAATACGTTTTTTCCACGTTTTGTAATTTTCACCATCAAACACTGGTATTTTAAATTCACTATTATCATTCGACATTTTATATTGCTCGTGCTTTTCTTCGTAACGGGACACACAAACTATTACACTTGCTTGAACGTTCCTTTGTGAACGAGAAGAATCAAATTTCAATTAATTTAAAGCAATAATACTACACTTTTATTTTCCCGAACGAGAAAAACAAACCACGCTCTGCTACCATGTTAAGAAAAGTGAGGTGGTGGTTAAGAAAGACGGCAAGACTGACTTACTACATATCCTTTATTACTGAGACGACTGAGTAGAGTGCTCGGTCATGCTTATATTAAAAGTACATAGGTTACAAAATTCAGTAGTAGAAAGAAGTGAGACATCTAGTATATGCATGGAGAACTATTATACATATAAATGTACTAGATACACTTAACTCTCGAGCTCGATGCCAGAGTCCACATAAACCACGCTTCCTAAGTATGTGAATTGATCGACGTCTTCGATCCTCTGCCCGTCAGTGCAGATGGGGAGAGTGCGATGATTCGTCAAACTGAGAACCTTGATTTTGTTGGTATTTATCCAAACAAACTGGCAAACTGGTGTCATCGGCGTAGTCTAGGTGTTTGAAGAAATATTTGATAGTCCATTGAATCCGGCAGCGTTACCGATAACAAAAAGGAATAATATCGCTGACAGGATGCACCCTGGCGGACTCCGCTTTGAACATCAAATCCTCCGAGATGCTACCTCAGTGCAGCACGCGACATTTTGCGCCATCATACCTATGTCGGTCTTATAATAGCTATTCGTTTCTCCGGAATTCTGCTGCTGCATAGAGCACACTACATACACACACAACATTCTGTTCTCGAAATCAGGTGCAGCTGAGTAGGTGCAACGAAGATCTAAGCTCCACGCAGTGTTCCAAAATGATCCGTGGGATGTTGATGTGCTCAATGCAGGAGGATCCGGAGCGGAAACCAGCAACGGATCTGCAGAAACTGCTGGTGCAGCAATAAATAACTCTGCCGGGAGACCATTCAACCCAGAGGCTTTACTCTGTTTGAGTGCATTGATAGCCGAAATGATTTCTCGTCTCCTTGGAGGAACAGTCCGTATCCACATGTTTCGGAACTAATTATTTTATCTTCACCGACTTCAAACTTTACAGGATGTGATACGATCAACAACCGTGGTGAAGTGTTCTTTCCACCTCTACAGTTTTTCATAATCATGGATGAGAAGTCGATCGATTACGTCCTTCACAGGACCATTGAAAGATTTACGATCACATGCAAGCTCTTTTTGGATGCTGTATACATTTTTGAAATAATTGGGATCTGCGGCATCTTCCACTGTGTTTAGCTCTCAGAATCGTTTGCCTGGAACAAAGAAAAAATTTGGAGAATGGTTCATCGATAAATTTTCTGTTTCAGAAGCAGGTCCTCTAGTTACGAAATAATCAAATTTCAGGCATTTGTCACTCTCCTATTATTTAATAGACAAAATTTGAAGTAATGTTGTGGACGAGAGCGTTAAAAAGTTCTTCGTCAAGAACAAAAAATTCATTTAGTTGAAGTGACAGCAAGAAATCAAATCACCTAAATCATAGGTGGACCAGTAGTTGTAAAATGTATCTTAATTTTGACGTCAGTGTAACATTTCTTTGGTATAGGATGCAGTTAATGCACAAGAAAATAGAGACTACTATAGGTCTATCAGCAGTAACATTATAGTCTCTGCAACTTTGGTCAGTATATCATTCGCCGATGGGAGCCGGGTGCATTCCATAATATGAAATCCTCTCTTTATTTTGTTTTTTTTTCCATTATAGCAATCCTTAACTTCCCCAATTATCCCTCCCAATTGCATAATTCCTCTTCTGATCTTCCTTTGGATTCAACATTTACGATTTAGAATATCTAATTTTAATTATTTAAGAAAAACGAACAACTGGTCGCTTTCAGCTTTTAAAATCCCACTTGATTTGAACAAAGTTCAATTTGCATTTACTAACAATTCTTGATTGTCATCGAAGATTAACCCCGGGAAAATATACGCTGACCTTTTCTTTGTTGGTACTTTAACTTGCTCCGGTTACCTATTGTTGAATGCACATAAGAACATCGGTTTACCTGGGCTAGAACGAATATGCATACATTTAGCCACGGACAAATGTCAGTTGATTTTCGCTTCCGCTGAGGCAATTTGAATTTGAAAATCAAGACCGGCGCCGGTGGAATCAAACAGGAACGGAACCGGGGACCGGCTGATCTGGGAGTCAGCCGATTAGTTGTAGATGGGATGCGAGGTCGTTTTTACTGAAGGAGCAGATTGGTCGAGAAAAGGGGATTCTGTGTGGTGTCTTGAAGGGAGTGCGACGTTTTGGAATCAGAAATTGGAGTTCGAATGAAAATGAAGGAAGGAGAAAAGTTTGAGCAAGAATTTCAACGGATGTGGAGTAAATTCAATAACAATGATAATTGTATAGTGTAGGAAAAATAGTGAAACTAAATTACATTCATTAATTTAATCTGAATATGTTAATTAAATCAAAGAAGCGGAAAACGAAGGAAACAGTTAAAAGTTAACAAAAGCGGGTGTTCACTTTTTGAAGGAATGATATACAGGTTGTAATAGAGAAATATATTATTTGTTATAAAAATTATTTATGTGTCCAAAAATAAGAAAGAAACCTCGCAAGAGAGAATTCTATTTTTATTGAGGATCATCAGAAGGAGTTATGGCAATACAGGAAATTCCGCGACACCCACAAGCATGTGTTAGAAATTCGAAATCAACAATATGTGGAGAGATTTCTGTTCAAAATGAAACACAACAAATTAATTTAATTACAATTTCACATTTAGGAAATTATTAATATCAATGATTTTGTTATTACATTCCTTTTTAGGAATTACTTACTTTATTAACTTTTAATTCAATTTTTTTTTATCATTCTTAGTCTCGTAGTCATTCGTTTTATGGCACTAATCAATAAATATTGATGGCCTGAGGGTAGTATAGGCCCCAGGGCGAAACGTGGATTGGTACCCACGATGAAGCATAAAACCTGGGAAACGCCTACTGAACCAACACCAACAGCTCTACTATCAAACCCTATCTCCACCTCCACATGGTAACCACTAGGAGTTGTTTCTTAACGAAAAGCTGTAGACGCAGAAAGATGAAGGCGTATCTCCCGCGCCTAAAAACTGGACAAATTGTACCAACTGGTCCTCCAGGTTGAGGGTTAGGCTGGGCTGAAAACCCCCCGTGTAACGAAGCTACAACAGGAGCCTCGGACTGGCCTGACGGCACAACGACCAACCCGGCAACGACAACGGAATAATGGTTTACGCGCTTTCTAATGGAACGTGCGCTCCTTGTATAGAGATGGAACTGCCAAGCAGCTAGCCGATACCCTGGCTGATATAACAGCGTTGGAGGAGATATGTTGGAGAGGAACCGGTTTCCTGGCGAAGAGCCGCTGCACCATATATTATAGTGGCCATCCAGTAAATACTGTGCTCGGTATAGATTTCTTAATCAACTAAAAAATGAAAACTGTTGTTATCGGTTTTGAAAAATTAGCGAACGGCTATGCACTCTGCGTTTCTGAGGCAAATTTAGAAATATAAGCCTCATTAACGTTCATTCCCCTGCATAGGAGACTACAGAGTCGGAGAAGGATACCTTCTACGAGGCAGTAGAACGAACCCTCAAAGCATGTCCCAGATATGATATCAAAATTATATCTGGGGATTTTAACAGCCAAGTAGGGAAGGAGCCCTTATTCAGGCGATACGTTGGCTCACATAGCTTACACGAAAATACAAATGATAAGGGGCTGCGGATTATTCAATTCGCAGTGTCACACAAAATGATTGTTGGAATTGCCTGGTTTGCGCGGAAAGCGGTCCATAAACAAACGTGGGCCTCTCCATGCGGGATCACTTTCAACCAAATCGACCACGTGTTGATCAGACGCCGCCACCTCTCAGCCTTGATGAATGTCAGAATATTAGGGAAGTCAATATTGACTCGGATCACTATCTCGTTGGCATGGTGCTCCGAGCTCGAATAACAACACCACCCAGAGTCCCCTCTGACAATCAGGTGAGAGTAACCACTGAAGACATCCACAACACAGCCGTCCGCAGCACCTATAAGGGGAAAATGGATGCCACAATAACCGCAATCAACAAAGATCCTAGAGATGAAGCATCAACAAATGATCGTCACAATCACCTGAAGAACGTTATCATAAATACGGCGGCAAACATACTTGGCCTCAGCTTCAAAAGGAATCGAAACAGGTGGTAGCAACGGAACAAAGAAATGCTGCATACTGAGTAATGTTTAATTTTCAAAGAACGCGGGCACGTGCGTGGACTTACCTCGAACCCCGTCGAGCGCAGAAACGACTTCACAGATGGAAAAAGGAAGTCTGGGAGAACCAACAGTCTGTGAACTCTAAAAGCACCGGAAGCAACCGCACCAGGAGCGGAAGTTTTACCAACAAGTTAGCAGGATGAAGGCTTACACACCTCGATGCTCATCCTACCGAAACAAAGAGGAAAATCTGATTTCCGACAAAATGGACATATTGGAGCGATGGTTTGAGCACTTTGATGAACTGCTCAACGCCCCCCCCCCCCTCGCCAACTGAAGACGACGGAAAAAATGCTGCCACCGCCAAGTATAGAAGAAACAATCCATACAATTCATCGAAAAATGATAAGTCGCCAGTACCCGCTGGAATTAGAACCGTTCAGTTCGTTCTATTTTTTGTCATTATTTGATTGGATTGCTTGATGCCTTTATTATTTTCTTATGAACATAAGCTATTAGCATGAATTGGAAATAGTGCTCTGTTAAAGGAAGGGCAGGGACCTTAGAGAGGAACATTGACCGCGGATTTGATCCGTCGTGGACCCGCGGGACTCGGGTCTAAAGTTTTATGGCTCCACGCGCGCGGTCGAACCGTTTTTTTATTTCTTTTACTTCCAGGTTTAGCTCGCGTGTTGGTTATTTCGGTAGGCTCGCAAGAATCCCCGTGTTTAATTTATTCTTCAGGGCAGGAAACACGTGAACGTGGGAATGACACGTGAGGGAAGTGCTCGGAGGACCCCCACCCCACATTCCCGACCCTGGCTAACGCAGAAGCGTGCAAGCACGTGTAAACGCAGCGCTTCAATGGAGCTTCAAGATTTGTGTGCGAACCTTCACGGTCAAGTTCGCCATCCTTTTAGGTTTTTGAGATAGCTCCCCCCTCTTGTTCGTCTCTGGCCTCTCAAGATGATCGTTTTACCATCTTCCATCAATATTGTCATTACAACATGATTTCTTCGGCAATTCTGTATTATAGTAATAATAATCGTTGACGCAACAATCCATATTGGATCAGGGCTTTGAAGTGTATTGGAGCACTCCATCTCTTTGGAAAAATATCAATCAAAACGGTTTGGTATCCTACACGGATACATTTAAAAAGAATTTATCATCAGAGCCACACCACTCGCTTATAGTTCCGATGGGACCACTCAATTTCCTTTCAATTGATGTAGCCATTTTCGATTAAAGTGCATCTGACAGACAGGCAGACGACAGTAAGCCAATTTTAATAAGATATTGGTTTACGCTGAATGAAAAGGGAAGTAAATCAAAAAAGCATGACCCAAACGACACGATGGAGTAGGGAGTGTGAAGTAATCCCACATCCTAGTCCCAATATCATCATATTCAGGCCAGCATTTAAGAAGGTTCCGGTGCAAAACAGATTAAATTCTAGTTGATCTTATAACACAACTACCCTCTTCGAACACCAATTTAATTATGTATACAGTCTTATCATTCATCTAAGGTAAGTAACCTCAATGCCTGAATTATTTGAAATCATAGAAAACGTGAAAGTCTCATTTCTCAAATCAGTGGCCGTCCCAGACATATTTATCAAATTTATTTCTATGTTTGCATATTGTCGTACTGAGTATAACACAAACTGGCAAAAATTACTTTCGATGTATTTTCCAACCCCAAAAGAGTAAAGGGAAACTTACTCAGTAATAATATGAATATTTTCAATTGGGAGTGTTTTATCGTTTATGGATCTCAACTATTGTAGGACACATCGTATTCATCGATTAGGTATTAGAATCCCACTGGAGCTCATTTTTCTTACCACTTGTAGCATCCCCTGTCACAATCCATCAATATCACTCTGTTAAGTATCTGCCTCCGGCCTAGGCTTACAGACAGACACCACATGATAGATTTTCTTCATTCAAGTTTAACAAATTGATTAAAGTTTTTATGGAGTTTTCAATAGTGAGAAAGAAACTGACTTGGGACACATCATTATATGATATAACGGCATTGATATCAACTTTTGTTTGGAAAAAGAAACGTTTCTAACTTTTACGTTGTTACTTCCCAGTCAATTTGGGGAAGCAGTGCAGCAGTTATTGAAGTTCCCTACGATTAAAAGGAACTAATCTTCCGGAAGTGTCTCTCTAAAATTAGATGAAAGAAGCCATTTTAAAGGTTAGCCACTGCCTGGTCCAAATAGTACTAACCTATGAGCTTCCAAATGCGATGGTAGTTCCGGAAGTAACCAGATACATGCTCCAGGAAGTCTGACATAATTTTGTGCGATTACAGGGTGAAAAGCTTGTGCTGCCTGTTTCGTAAAATGGGGCTGAGTCAACAAGCGGCCAAGCACCACGTTTATACCCTGGATTAAAGTTGGAGTTCTCCTCGTTGAGCGAGAATATAACTAGAATGGACGGCGCGATAAAACAAGACGAAAAGTTCAATGTGCAGTGAGGCGAAGTAAAACGATCGCTTCCGTCAAATTTTGACTGACGAGCCACACCCATTTTATAGTTCTTCACTACTCCAGTGCTGGAGGGTATCCCTTGTTTCACAGCTCGGCATCACATCGAATTAATTAAATCTCAATAATATGATATTAATTCTATTTTTTTTTTTAATTATTTCAATGCAAATTCTGTCACATTAAATTCACAACTTTCTTGTAATATTATTTCGAACAATAACTAGACGATATTACTCCTGCGATTTTTTTGATATATCTTTTCATTTTAGAAAATTGCCGTCTTTTATTGTTATGTTTTAACTTAATTTAATTATTTAATTAAATTGAGAGGAGTAACCTCTCTCCTCCTCGAACTCAAACTAACTCCGAAAAGCAATTTTCGCTGTCAAAGATTGTCATTCGATGTCATTGCTAATGTGATTCGCGCTGGCGTGCATGCAACACCCAAGTTGTTCGGTCCGCGACATCTGCAATAAGATACGTTTGGATTTGACATACCAGATAAAGCACTTAAGCTATCCATGAAGATCAGATCAGACTGAGATGTTCGCTGAGTTGCTGGTGGTATTTCTTTCAAAGAGGACAACAGAAACTGGTAGTGCTGGTAAACTACAAGGCGAGCAATCATTCTATAGGCCCATATATTTTTTAGACACTATAAGGGGATATTCAAGTTGGTAATTTGTATTATATAATTTCTGGTCTTGAAATAACACGTGTTTAGCGTCCTCTGCAATGTTCAGGCCAAATTTACAAAATTATGCTCGATGACTTCCTTGTCCGTTCAAAGCTTGCATTAGGTCGAAACCTACCTTGCCGTGGCGTCGCTCGATTCGAATATCCCATATGATTCTGTGTGTCCATCGGTCTTTTTCTGATTTGTTCCACCTCTCCTGCCACTCGGAGATCGCTCAATTCCGCATGGACTGCCGCCGTTCTTTCATGAGATAAGTAGAATCATAAAGGGGTTGTACTTCTCTCGCCATAATGTCGATTGGAATCATCGCTGCTATCACGCAGGCCGCTTCATCGGATATTGTTCGATTGGCGGAATATACTCAGTTCCCATATTACTCTTATTTACTTTCTTTTCCAGTGATCACCCTTAAAACAAAGAGGTGACGGCTCAGCCTTCAGCCACCTATAGCAGTGTTTCAGTGTTTAATGCCCTAATTGACGCACCCTCCACATGTAATTTGAAATTTAGCCTCTGGTCGATAATTATACCTAAATACTTGAGCGCAGGATGGGAATATACTATCTGTGTCCTGACTTTGATTTTCATAGACGCACTCTTCCTTTGCTTAGTGATAAGTACTACTTCCGTCTTATGCTCTGCGGGCGACTTAATGTCGTAAATTATTTCATTGGCGTAAATCTCGACTTATTCGAGGAGACCCGCAACATCCGTCAAAGTAATCCTAGCACTGATCTTTATGGAACTGCGCATGTGGTTTGATATGATTTAGGTCCTTCGACTGATTTGCAGCACAAAAGCCTATCAATTTACAATCACCGATAATTCGCACCAGATAATAATAATAACCGTTGGCACAACAATCCATATTGGATCAGGGCTTGAAGTGTGTTAGAGCACTTCATTCAAGACCGTAACGGTACACTAGGAGGCAATGTGGTCAGCATTGCGCTCGCCCGAGATTATTACCCTGATTTGACTCAGGTACTCATTCACAGCTGAGTCGACTGGTATTCGTCGTCAAATCACGATGCAAATTTCACTGCCACCAGTGAGATTTGAACCGCGACCTTCCGTATGACAGCCTAGTGCTCTAACCACTGAGCTATCCGGACACCACCAGATACATGCGTTAATTGCGTCTCTTGGCTTTGAGACAGGTTTTGTGGCATTCTTCGATTTCATGGTTCCACTAGAAGTTCGTTGCCCCTTTCTGGAAACCAATACACTTATTTGCGTTTTCTTCCAGCTTTGGATTTTGCAGCAGGACTTCTTTGAAAGTTTCCTCTTCAAACCTATTGACTGCCCATTTTACAGCTGTCTTTCGAAACCAATTTATTTCTGCAAGTTGCTTGATTTGGAAAATTATGGCCTGGTTGTTGCTGTGTAACTTTCACTAATATGCCATTGGGAATCTTTGACTAAAGTCTCACTAACAAATGTGACATCTTTCACCAACCCCATTTGTTCGGACGCATCCAATGTTTGCTAGAACAAGATTCAGACCAGAAAGAGCTTCAAGTAATACACGCGTTGCGTTCGTTTCTCGGCTGCCCCATTCTTCAGCCCATGCGTTAATATACGACGTATATACGAGCCATCATCGCGTATCCAAATATTCTCACATAAAAACACAAAACCTTATATACTTGATGCGCCAAGCTTACTTCCTCCGATGTCGCGAGGCAGGTTCATCCGCTCCACGCAGAGTTTGGAAGTTATATTCAAAATCTGGACATAGTTGTCCGTATCCACCTCTGGACGTTTTTCAAACCGGTTTTCGTCCACAGCAATACTCCGAATGCATATGCCAGTAAAGAGATATGTTCAGTGGGATTATCTTATTCACGACACAGGAATTCGGATAACAGAGCATCTTTCGGATCCCCAACCTGAGCATGGGTTGCTTGCAAAATTCCAACATCATTTAGTAGCCATGAATGGGGGCTCAGTGCCACGCTAAACCAGGGAGGACTCAACAAATCCGCCTGGAAGATGCCTCTCCGTATATGAATGGCCTCCGAGGCATTGGCACTCCCTTAGTCAAGTATGCGGGACGCTGTCGAAAGCCTTGACTTAATCGAAATAGCAACTAAAGAGATTTCTCTCGCCTTTAGTTTCATGTCACACAACTACCGAGTCGAATCTTCTGACCGTGCCATCTGATAGCCGTAACTGCACCACAATACACAAGTGATTGTAGTTACAGCACAACATATCAGCGCACAATCGAGTTGAGTCGGAGTTGAAAGCGATGCATGCAGCCTGGGAATACTTGGTCTGTGCAAAGAATCCATTTCCGAGAATTCGCCCCGAAAACCTCAACTGGACCGTGGAGAAGAGTGCTTGGGTGAATACTGAAACTATTGCCTTCAGTGCGGCATGTTCTTGTTGATGACCCCTCTGCCCGCATCAACTCTCGATTACCAGTTTCCCCGACGACCACAAGACGAACACGCTCCCCGTGTCGCTGCGAGAAATAAAGTGGAACTGGTCTGCGATTCGCTGCACAGTCACGTGCGCGAATTGCGGGAGACGCTATCTCTGGTGCAGCAAGAGCGGTAAGATGTTGTACACGCCTCGCCATTATATAGTAGTAGAAGCGGATGACAAAAAGGTTCATTTCCTCATACCACTTCACCTACTGCCTCCGCAAACTTGCTAAAGTGGTCGCCACATATCGTGGCGAAACAGCTGCAGCAGGCGGAACAATACTCCTAATCATCGTGGCGCGTATGTGTCAAACCGCCCCACGGTTAACGGTTTTGATGACGAGCTGTTCATTACGGGGGCTTGACTCAGTCACCAAATCAGACGACTCCCGCCGGGTATCCGTACCGGACCACAAATTTCTACTTTTCATTTTTGAGTTTGCATTTTATACCTAACTGCCAGGTGTGATGAAAGCTTCCTCAGTGAGTTATCTGCAAGACTGCAAAGTTCCTGCACTTTCCTCACTTACCCCCTGAGACACTGCGGTGGCGTACAACCATTCAGACTAAAGCTATCTACCCCTGCTCGTTTCACAACCGGGCTTGGGAACAGCTACGGCGAAGTTATTATTATAATATTTATATCTTCAATATGTGGATACATATATTTGAAAGTTTGGCAATATGTAAAAAAATATTTTATATTTTTAGCTATGTACGAAAAGAAAAACGTACATAGAAAATTTTTCACCAATGATGAAGGCAAAACCTTCATACCCGAGGCGCCCAGATTCCTGTATTCCCCCTTGTTTTTATTTTATTAAAATTTCACAATAATACTTTTCATTTCCGTCTTGCATAAATTTTTCTCTCCGTCTACACTTTCCCCTCGAACATCACCCTGTTCTGGTGGGGTTGCCTGTAGTAGTTTCCTACTACACCAAGGGTGTCCAAAACACGTTGCTGTACCCAGAAGTGTGGCAATACCTACAGAAATTGGAGTCAAGGAAACTGAACTTTCAACCGAAGGTTGGAACAAGCTGGTAACTTCGGTAAGGCCCTCATTTCACACTTCAAACTCTTCAGTTAGTGGTTTTTAAAGTTTTGTGTAAAACAAAACCTTATTAAAATCGATTCAATGTCTGTCTGTCTGTCTGTCACACGCGGTTTCCTCCAAAACGGCTAAACCGATCCGAGCGAAATTTGGTGGACAGATGGGAACTATGAAATCCCACGCATACAGTGTGTGGCATAAATTTAGGTGGAGTTTAAAGAGGGGCTCCGCATACATGCAAAGGGGGATTCAAACATTTTTTTCACCGAATATAGTTGTGTTGTCTCGATTGGTACTTTCCCAAACTAATATTAGTTTTGGCATGAAGTGCAAAGCGCGTGAGTAAGGAGTCAAAATGTCAGCACTTAAAGTGAGACAGGACTCATTTTCGGAAACTACCCAACCTAAAAATCCGAAAAAAATCAGGGTGGTGCGCCTAGATGAAATCTAGGCCTCAAAATATGTGCCATCCAGGTATCTGCTCAAATAAACTAGTATATTACTACTTTTTAGAAATTTACTGAGAAACCCCCCTTAAATTCATCCTAGCACTTCTGGATTTTGTACCAGCATAGGGGACAATATTTCGTATATATGCGCTAAACTTCATGGAAATCAGGCAATTAACGACAAAGTTATAGCAGTTCAAACTTAGCAATTTCGCGCGAATTTACCGCTTCCAAAGCCATGCAAATCAGATGCTGACGTCATAATTACCCGGAATAATTGACATTCGCGTGAAATATTAAAGTCGCATTTATGAAGAATCTATTTATCTGCAGCCCTTTTTAAGGTTTTGTGTAAAACACTTACATATGTGAAATATAATCTTCGAGAGATGTCCATTCCGGTATCTGCTCAAAAAATTTACTAATAGTATATTATCAACTTTTAGAAATTGACTAAAAAACTCCCCTAAGTTCATCCCAAGTGTACTAAATTTTGCACCGACATAGAGGACAGCCACGTGCATACACATGCCAGGTTTCATGGAAATCCAACTATTAGCGGGAAAGTTATAGCAGTTCAAACTTATCAATTTCATGCTAATTAACAGCATCCTAAGCAATACAAATAAGACGCTGACGTCATAATTAACGAGAATAATTGAAATTCCAGTGAAATATTAAAATTCCATTCAAGAAGAATCTAATTCTAGGCTTGTGAATTTAATTCTCCCTAGCCCTTTTTAAGGTTTTGTGTAGACACAAAACCTTTTTAAAATCGGTTTAGTGTCTGTCTGTCTGTCTGTCCGTCTGTCTGTCTGTCTGTCTGTCTGTCTGTCTGTCTGTCTGTCTGTCCGTCACACGCATTTTTCTCGGAGACGGTTAAAGCGATTGACACCAAATTTGGTAGAAAGGTGGGAACTGTGAACGCTCACGCATACAGTGAATTATATCCTTTTACGTCGAATTTAAGGGGGGGTCCCCATACATGCAAATTACAATTTTTTTTCATCAAATATAGTCATGTGGGATATCAAATTAAAGGTCTCGATCAGTACTTTTCAAACCCGATCTTAGTTTTGACATTCGTTGGAAGCGTGAGGAGCGCGGGGGGTTGAAAGTGATCACTTCTTTAAGGGGGCCCTTCTCAGAAACTACCAAATCGAAAAATCTAAAAAAATCAGGAGGCTGCCACTATATGGTGCCTGGGCTCCGAAGTACCTTTCGTGCCGATATCTGTTTAAATAAAGTTAATAATAGTATATTACTACAATTTTTTGTAATTGGTTAGAAGCCTCCCTTAAGTTCATCCTAGTACCATGAAATTTTGCAGTGATATAAGCTATAATATAGAACATGATCTTACTAAGTTTGGTGGAAATCGCACTATTACTAACAAAGTTATAATACCTCAAATTTGTTGCTTCTTTGAAAATTGAAGACTATGAATGTCAATATTAGCCGAAAATGAATACTCTCACATAATATATGGATATATTACGTGCTACGTACTAAGAAATACACAAAACCTTTCGTACCTGAAGCGTCCAGCTTCGGGTTTCCCGACTTGTTTTCACATTAGAATGTATCATATGCCCACAAACCTAAAGGTTGGATAAATCAACCAGCAGACATGCCAAACTACTGGCAGCAAGGCTGACAAAGATACAGGACTGCCCTTATACTTAAACTCAGGAAATCAACCAGACGGCTTCTGAATTGTGCTTGTAATACAAAAAGAATGAAGGTTGGTAAAACTTTCGGAACTCACAGGATAATATAAGAGGCTTGTAAAACATTCGACGCGTAACTCCTTTAGAGCATACTGTGAAGAACTGGAAGGCGGAAGATGGACTTCAAGGCTGTGCCGAGTCCCTAAAAGGGATGAGTCTACCATGTTGGTATCTCATAGAAAACCGAATGGAACTTTCAAAAATCCGTGGATCGAATCCGTACAGATTCGCTGTTTCTGCAAATCTTTGAATTCAAAAATTTTGCAAAAGAAATTAGAACACTCCGAAAGCGGTGCTTACCAATGAAAAAGCTGAAACCACGCTAGTATTTTTAACCGAAGAAGTAAAATATCTCGGATCTATTATAGATAGGAAGCTTCCTTGGAACAAACACGTAAAAGTAAAGATGAAACAAGTTCTCAGGGCTTTGGCTATGCAGACGAACCCTTGCATCAACATGAGAAATTGGGCCTCCGGTAGTAATATTGAGATATGTTGCTATCATTAGGCCGATATTCACTGTAAGCTGGCCTCATTGCAAGCAACTGCAGGGCCTTACTGCAAACGGCTGGTGGTATTAGCGATAGCTATGAGTACGACGTCCAGCACAATTCCAAATGCATTACTCAATTTGTAGTTCGACTAAATCTATGGGAAAACAACGGACACGCGCGCACAGAGCATTAGAGGAGCTATTGGGAGAATGCGGGCTAGCCCTCACACTCCGCCAGCTTAGGGAGCCTTCAAGGCAGTGAATTGAATTGGGTAAGGCGCTTACGATGTACGTCCTTGTCAAGGCATCTACCCATACCTTCGCGCCGTAGAGCAGGACGCACAGCATTGTACCCATTAGAAAACGTCTCCTGGTAGATATAGTGCCGCAACATTCACCATTAGCCGACTAAAGGTCGAACCTCGAGCTATAGCCCTATCCGCTGCTGCATTGATTTGCTCGAAGAAGCTCATCTTTCGGTCAAACATTAAACCACCACCTGTCACTGTACTGGCCTATGCTGACGATATCGACATCATGGGAAGAACCTCCCTGAGCCGTACAAACTGCCTTCAACCAACCAACAACATCAAACCGCACTAGTTAAACGGGAAGAATAAAGGTAAGAGACTACAACTTTGAGACCGTTGACAATATCTCCTATCGAGGCAGACCCTGCCTGAGATGGAACGATGGCGTAGGCCAGGACGCCAGATAGCTTTCCTTGATATCGAACTGATGAACCTCGGCGCAAAACCGGGATGTTTGAAGTCCATTTTTAAAGCAGGCCTAGACCGGATACTGATTTTTGTGTCGTTCATGATGATGATGGTCGCGCACCCAAATATTCATAACAAAAAATTCACAAAATTTGGTCGGGCTACATCCTCCAGGATAGGGCACACATAACATACCTCAAGTAAACGATCGCTGTACCTCGTTTTCTGGGAATTTTTTCTTTCTCTATAGACACTAACCAGTATGCATCAGAATTTGACGAAGTAATTTCCTTATATAGATCCCAAGAATGCTGATCCATCTGCAATCCTCGACTGAAAAATGGAGAAGGATGCTGGTGTTACTCACCAAGAATATTTTTAAAATTTCACTTTTGTTTACACCAATAAAGACCCAAAGAAACAGCCGTTTAAAATTTCATTTATTTTTCCATCTCATTATGAGTTTCAGCAATGACGTGTGTCACTATTCAGACATAATTTTCACGATGTTTTCCAACAAAGCCAAGCTTAGAAAGGACAGCACAAACTTCCCACATCGTTCGGATTGTAGCATACATCGCTATCTGTATAGCAAACGACGGTAACTGTTACCAAATTAGTGATCATTGGATCGGTGAGGTTTAAATCGTTTCTGGCCCAATCATATAAATTCTTGTGAAAATCCTTTGGAGGCGTTGCTTCCTGAAAAAAAAAGTTACAATTTAGTAATGCTGCTCTAGCTTAATAGAATTTTCTTCCAATGTTTGGTGTCTATTTTCTTGTTTAGCATTCATATTGCAACCTAAGTATAATAGTAACCGTTCGTCACAAATAAATTCCTGAGTTCTAGCTATAGCTTAAGTAATTATTTTAGGGATTAACGGCGGCAGCAGACTGAGCACCTAACAATGCTAGTCAACAACTACGAAACAAGCTCTGAATTAAACATACTCATAAAGACTAAATAGGCTCGTGATACTCGAAATTGTTAAATCCTTCTTACTGGAAACTACTGAGATTTTTTTTGAAACCATCCGATATAAGACATAATTTTATTATTTGAATATTCCAGGGAGCATTTATCCAAGTTACGACATATTTACGAACCCAAGGGGAAATTTCCGGTTCTCCCAATTTATAGCTCTAAACCCCGACATATCTTCGCTTTTCAAACGCAGAACACCTTCTGCGAAAGCATGCGGTCTGCTATCGACTTCTTAGACCACCAACCGTTATCAAATTCGGAAAGAAAAACTTCAAATTATATTTAGATAACAGATTTTTTCTGCTCCAATTTGCCAGTCTTTCAAACCCACTACAGGAAGATCCTTTAAAATATGCTCCCTTGTAATTTCCCTAAGCAGTTCCGATTAGTGTTGTTTTTCACCCTCTATACCTCTCCGACCCTCTCGTTTGTGTACTTCAACAGGCTTTGCCGCCGTAACATGAATTTACGCAAGAATGGTAAGGATACAAAATTGAATTTTCAGCTTTTAAACTTTCCATAAGAAATGAGGAGCGGCATAACGAAACGACTTCATGGCTATGCCGCCCGTTAAACCGAGAAAAAATGTACCGAAAAAGCAACACTCCCGAGAAGGGAGAAAACCTTATGATTCACAGGCACAAATAGTCAAAAAGACAGTTCTGTGCCTCTTGTGTCTTGTGCCATTTAAATAATTTTTCTCATCCTCGCGAAATGAACAGTGAAACAGGCCATAAATTTCGTAGAATAGGAATGAAATGTGTCAGAGCTCTTACAAAAAACAATGGGACTCAGGAACGCAAACGAAACGCGAAACATGGGATTTTCAAGGAGACAATGGAGATATAGATGAAAATAAACTGAAGAAGGAAAAAATTATTCGAGCAAAATGAATACGAAATAAATTCATGGGATTATCATAGAAAAAGTCATTTTAATGTCTTCGTATTAACAAAGAGGAGATGCGAAATCTAAACGTAAATTCCTTTGAAAAGAACACAAGGAGCTGAGTGGATTTTGCAATTTTGCAGGGATTTTAGACCATTCGTTCATGAATCAGGTGGTAAGCTAACTGTATAGATTGTAGATCCTTCACATCTATTAATAATAAGAATAAAACGAGAATCTTGACAATAATTCCCAAAAGGCTCCTTGCAATTCAGAAAGAGAAAGCCTTCTCCTAGAGCTTAAGGTGTTAGCTCGCCTACTCACCATGGTTGCTGACTTCTGGAAACTTGCACATTTCCATTTCCTTCAGTAGCAAGACCAGTTCGCTGGGATCAGGCTCGCTGCGTCTCTCTAACCTAAGCTGCCCCGTGTGTCAAGCCATTATTGTTGTTTTAGGCTGTTTCCCATTCTCTGAGGTGTTTAGGCCAATCTTACCTAACGAGCTATCATTTAGAATTCATCGCTACATTGATGATGAGTTGGGTGTCAGGCTATTCCTGATAGCCACGGCCAGACGAACCTTGATGAACTAGGAGCCGGTTTCTGGTTATGACCGCGAGATTCCGGTTCCGGTAGTGAGCACCATAATCATAAACTTCAGCGGCAGGATAGGAACTGCATCCTATGATTGATCCGATTTTGTCGAGTGGGAAAAATTTGGCTGTGCAAGCTCTTCCGTGGTAGCGTATTGTAGCTACGAATGAGAGTGAATACGATGCACTACCGTACGCTATGACAAAAAAATCCACCCTTGCGTTGTTCAAGGAAGTGCTGGTGCGAATAGCAACGCTTTCGTTGCCATATGCCTCTTCAAGAACGAGTTTGCAGGTTGTTTGGTCGTATGTCTTTCGATGTCTTGAGGTACGCTTACGATATGATTCTCATCTGATATGATATAAAATGTAATATGTCATTTGCTGACCCGAGATAAAATCTCAAATTAATTCAAAGACGCAAAACGGAGTCCGCCTGCATTACATCATGTCTTCAATACTTTTTCCTCTCGTTATCATTGACGTTCTTCCTACTGCCATTGTCAGAGCATATAGAGTGGTTCAGTGAACAATGTCATCTTTACTCAAACATTTCAACTAAGCCGATGACATCTGTTTACTCTCCCACGGAGTCATAGACGTAGCCCAATACACTCTGGGCTTAGAGAAAGAAAGAAGCACAGTCGGACTGAAGATAAACACTAACAAAACACTTTTCCTATTTGGATTAATAGACAGAATATACAAGACGTCCACCAATTTCTATATCTGGGAAGCATTGTTTCTGCTGACGATGGCACTGAACTTGACGTTGCCTGAGAACAGGACGGGTTGCGGTAGCATGCGATGCGAACAGTTTAGCAAATTCCACCTGGCTGTAAACTGTAATCGTCTGTGCATCTTTGCAAGACTTGAAGTTTTGTTTTGAGCCGAAGGGGGTGTGTATACTATAAAATGGCTAAACTCTGCTAGCGAAAGCACAAATGATTGGGCTAGATATTACTGCTCCTTTCTCAACGATATGTGGGATGATAGGCGACTAACCCTGAAGAAGATCTCTAAGTTGTCATCATTCAAGAAGTACTTTCTCTGACTTCCAATTGGGTAGCGTAATGGCACTGAGGCTCTGGAAAAACTAAGTGCCCAGTATAAGCTCAGCACCCCTGCCTAGATGCTGCTAGGCGGCAGAGCAGGAAAGAGCCGATAAGCCAAAAAGTTTCCTCCTATGTTCGGCGTTCCTGAACCGGATATTAAAAAGATTCAGGAGTAAACGAACTGCCGGCCTTATTACGGGCTTGACACGTTACAATTTTGTTCCTAAGGTCAGTAAAGGGCACGTGTAGTCCATGGCATCTTCATCTGAAAGGTGGATGAAGTGCAATATATTCCAAATAAATTTGCACTCCACTAATCAGTCGTCTGATTAATAGCTGCAAGACATTTACATATATACCTCATACAAGAGCCATGGGTTGTTGGTGGTGAAATCTGGGACTTAAAATTCCGACATGCTGATCTGTTGTATGCCAGTGAAAATGCTGTGGTTTCAAAAGACCAGGGTATCCTGGGCAACGTCCTATGTAGTGGCGACATCACAACAATCAAATTGACCATACAAAGTCAACACAAGATAAGGAGATTCTCTGGTGCAATTCTTATGTTCCTTATGACGAGGATGAAATTCCTAATGAACCATTCTCTAGAACTATCTAAAATTTGAAGAGTAAAGGCACGGGGAAGAACCACATTTGTTAGAGGAGTTCTAACATCAACACGAGATAATCGAGAAAATAAAAATATCTGGTAGTAACCGAACTGCAGAGCCTCAAATTGGGGAATAAACCCACATTCTTTTTGACGATCAGGCGAAAGGTAGACGACATCACGCTGACATTCCCTGATATGGCGGCTCTTGTCAGAGGGTGGAAGGTATGGAACAATATCATAATTAGATTTGAAAATGGGTATGGGTTTACCTCCAACCATTCCATTTCAAAATCCGCGGAAGGCAGACTGGGCCCCCAGTTATAATCCCTGGAAGGCGTATCAAACATATTCCTGGAATCCAGCAAACGGGTCAGATGATCACGACTAGTATGAGAGAAGCTTTCAAAGAAAGGTGTACACTCAATACGCCAAAAATGGATAAAACATCATGGTAGAACTCTGATTTGGCAAAACAATGTCTGTTGATCATTTAGATCATCATGGAGATGCTTTTTCGAAGAGATTAACTTGCTTGGGGTGACCTCGAAGTTGAGACGGATTCTTGTCAAAGGACATAGCCAGCAGCTGGAAAGTGCACCGAGAGCGATAAAAAACAGCAAACCATTTGCTTGAAGTGTACTTCCCAGGTAGCATCCAAAATCTCATCTCAAGGCTAACGGCCGCATGCAGCCCTCAACCGAGAGACTGGAATTTTACCTACAAAATAGTATCAGTTGGGAGGACAAAATGAGCATTTAACTCATTCCATAGATACAATTCTACAGGCTCGGATAATATCGCTTCTCTAGTAAAGGAGGTAATGAATGTGCTAATTCTACATATTCAAACCCCATTTTAATGTATGTATGTATGGTCTGGCGGCCGACACTGAACTTTGCTAACTGCAGGAAGTTGATGGTTCAGATTCAGAGGCTCAATTGCTCCAAACCTTTGGGATTACTGACATAATCTTCTCCAACGGGTCAGTCATGGAAGACGGATCGGGACCAGGGGTGTTCTCGAAAAAATTAAAAAATTAGTTGGCTTTGTTATGTTAAGGGGACGTGACGGGTTTAAATTTTGATTTTTTGATTTTTTGAAACGGTTTATTTTTGAGAAAAAAAAACAGATATTTGAATAAAATTTTGCGTATATAATGTCATAATGTTAAAGTTTGAAAAAAGGATTTATGAAATTTTCCAGGCTAACTTTTGTTTGCTACAAATTTTTTAATAAAACGTCAAATTTGACTGCGTGGCAGATTTCAGATCACTGAGACGTCACAAAAAAACCAAAAAATGGGGTTTTAATCAGCATGAGATTCTCTATAGAATCAACCACAATCACAAAATTTCGCCAAAAAATAAGAAAACGGCCGCGATTTTTCAATTCTTTCGGTTTTTCTGCGACAAAAACCTGACGTAAATGAGAATATTTAGCATCTATTTCCGTCTACCAGGTTCATTCTATTGCTTTGAATGTGTACAATAACATACTAAAATTTCAAAGCGAATGGTCAAGTGGTTTTTTTAATCACCAACACCAATCCAAAAAACTTTTTTTATTTTTGAGGAAAACACAGTAGTGACTTTTCAGCACACAATCCGAATCATAACCAGTAGAACCAGTTACCAAAGTGTTCCCTTCTATGTATACAAACACTGCTAACAAAGCGAGAATATGTAACATACCCATATAAAGCAGACGTTTTGAAGAGAAAGGAATGATACAAAGTGTAAGAGGGTAAAAGTACGACTTTGACCTGCCGTATTATATACACTGGCTACTCATTTTTGAAATCGAATATGACTTTCATATTCTTACCACATATTTTTAAATGTATTTTCAACTAAAATCAAACATTAAAAAAAAATTTACAAAAATTAAACCCGTCGCGTCCCATTAAGCAGATATGATGAAGAGGATGGAAGATGTGCTAAGGTTCGCAAGATTTTGCGGTACAAGAGGGACGCCATTAGATAGACGATTTTAACGATTGACGATGGGCAGACCTACATATCCTCAAACTAAGGAAAGGCGAACATTTTATTGCAAGTTGTGCATCCAATGGAATTTACTATCCCCAAATAGCCGATGAGTGGGTCGCCCTAGACTAGAACAGTAGAGGAGTGTTAGCACCTCAGAAAATCGTGGATCAACACCACGGAAGAAAACTAAAGATGAATATCCTCCCCACTTTCTGTACAAAGAACCAGTCAACATCAAATGAACCTTTAACACTAATAGAAGTTAATGCAAATTCTATTTAGTATGTCTGCTGCTGAGTTCTAGAAATTTTTCAAAAAAGAATAATAAACTATTATTGACTTTCATTTAGAAGCTGTTAGGATGGATTATCCTTTGAGCCCTATAGTAGTATAGTGTAATAGATGCACCATCAATCTTTTTCAGAATTTTCAATTGGCTAGTTTCTGGGAATGGGACTACCTCTAAGTCTATGGTTTTCGCACCGCATTCTCATCTTTTCAGACTCAATAATAAAATAAAGACCTGCTTGATAAAGCAAAAATTGAGACTTTTAATTTGATTTTTCACTTATTCTTCGCATACCCTTGTCTTTCATACCAACCGTGGAATTCATTGTTTCTACATCTCCAGCTAATTCAATGTCAGAAATTACAATCATTTCCGAAAAAATTGTGTGTAGCGGACAGGTCGGCATGCAAGGAGAAAAGTCTATACAGTATTGCCAAATCTTCCATCTAGTGTGTTTTCTACTTATGTATAAGAATGTGTTCACATGCTCCCTCTCAGACTGAGCATGTTCAGGTTTTTGAGCATTCGGGTGCATAAAAAGAACACATGAAATTCAAAACCAGCATGAGGAAGGAAAGCAATGACAGCGCAAAGACTCAACAATCCAGCATACTTGGATACTGCTTGTTTGCAGCACACTAATAGAAGATAGTTAGCTGTGACGCGCAGTTTACAAACGAAAGTACTTAAGCAGAATACATCACTCACCCTTCAAAAGCAAGATAGAAATGAATTTAGGAGGCCCTTATCAATTTTGAAATCTCCCTCAGTGTCTACAGAATTGAGAAATTCAGGCCAGGGAAACTCCCTGAACATCTTGAAATGTGAGGAAGCAGGGAGAAAGGTAACTGCACGAGAAAAGATGGTACTAACATACTAGCAATTTGACGCGGAAGAGACAACTTTGATCAACTACACATAATTTTGTTAATAATGGCAGGATTTTCTCCAAACTTTCCAGTATGCTGCATTATATTAGATCCTTTATCAGTGGAAGTTTACGGATTTAGTTAAGGGGACCAGCATTAAATATTTAAAATATAATAATATACTATATATATAATGTACTATTATTAACTTTATTTGAGCTGATATCGTAATGAAGAGTATTTCCAAAACTATATACTATGTGCATAAACTCCCATAATTTTTTTCTTCTTGAATTAATTGACCCTTTTTTGGAGCTCCTTTGCAGCCAATATCAAAACTAAAACCTGCATCGGAAAGTAATAAAAACCTTTGATTGGATACCGCACTTTCAACAAACCATTTTAAAAAATGCGGTCTAAAGCATATGTGCCAGCAACTAAACCAACATCCGAACAAAAATTGAGTGAGTTTAAGAGACCCCAGGCAAATATAATTTCTAACGCAAGCAGTATATCCTATGCGAACATATTAGAAAAGGTGGAAGCTGAACCCGATTTGAACGATTTTGGGTAATATATTGGCAGGATTCGAGAGAACGAAACCGAAGCTTTCCTGCCAATTAAATAAGTAACTTCAGGAAAATGCATGGCCAAAACGAACTATTTTCATTTTGGCAAAAACCAAAAAAGTCACATTTACGACATCCTCAGGATGGTTAAAGACAACCATATGAGTAGCATCAAACCACTCTAAACGTTGAAAGAAGAAGAATTTTGGATGCGCCGTATGTCGTCCTAGACTCCAAACATTTCTGAAAAATACTTTAAAATTAATTCTTGCAAACCACCTACGGATCGGAAAAATAGCAAATGCAAATGCGACAGACAGCCCTCAATATAAGAGAGTGGATCGGAACGGAGTACAACCTAGCCATGCCGAGGTGACACACATTCGACCAGTAAAATACCCAACTGTTCGTGAAGCGAGAATTTTCTGATCTAGACTTGACTAGGACCCAAGAAGTATTGGATGGGGCTAACCTGAACACAAAATAGGGGATAAGCTATGGTACGGATACTCACAGAAAACTGAAGCGAACCTTCCGGTAAGCCATTGTCGTCCAACAATACCACCAAATGTATTACTATTATAGTTTAGTTCTAAATGCAATACGTAGAAAAGTAGCAGTGATGATTCCTGGTTGTGCTTACCGCTTACCGAAAGAATATGTCTTTAAAAATTGTAAGGTGTACATTTTCCCTACGCAATGATGTTTATAACCAACAGCATAGAACTGATTGTGGCTTCAAGAAATTTCTTGATACTAACAGACAGAAGCCACCCTCATCACCAGTTTAAGCAAACATCAGTGAGCATTAGAGCATAAAACTATCTTTTTCTCTTCAAACTCGCTCGAAGGCTTTGAAGTGATGGCAGATGCCAGCCAAGGATAAAGAAAAATGAGTGAGTGGTTAGCTCCGTACTAACCTAAGAATTGCCAGTTTCAGAAGCTGCATTCCAAACTGTATGCAATGCCAAACAATCCGGGAAACCGGAAGCTTGACGTTTCAGGTATAAAAGGTTTTGTGCTTCCCTATGAGAGGAGCATAACGTTCTCCATTGGCTAATAGCATTGACCCGAGATATTTAAATCGCTCAGTTCTGGCATGTTACTGCTATGTTCGTGTGTTTTCGATAGTGTGGTTACGTAATTCACGCTAACGAGAATTTATTTACCAATATTGTGTGAACATCTAAGTTAATGGTAAGCAACCAAAAAGCCGTCCGAAACAACGGTGGCTTGATACGCTGGATGGTGATTTCAAGGCATCGCGATTACATCCTGATTAGACATTTGATAAAATAAAATGACGAAACCGGTCACGACCTCGCCTGTGAACGGGACAAAGGCTGAAGAAAAAGGAAAAGATGAGGAGCGACGAGTGCGCGACAGCTCTGTGTCACATAGCTGAAAATTCCATTGCCCTCTACTTTTTAGAAAGCGATTTAAATAAACCATTTGATGGAAACCCCTGTATTGATAATAATTAACCTCATGCGCTTCACACTCCGAGTTAATATTATTAGCAAATGCCAAGAATGTCACCTACATCAAATATAAACAAGTCGGGAAACCGGAAGCTGGACGCTTCAGGTACGAAAGGTTTTGTGTATTTCTTAGTACGTAGCACGTAATATATCCATATATGATATTATGTGAGAGTATCAATTTTCGGCTAATATTGACATTCATAGTCTTCAATTTTCAAAGAAGCAACAAATTTGAGGTATTATAACTTTGTTAGTAATAGTGCGATTTCCACCAAACTTAGTAAGAGCATGCTCTATATTATAGCCTATGTCACTGCAAAATTTCATGGTATTAGGATGAACTTAAGGGGGCTTCTAACCAATTACAAAAAATTATAGTAATATACTATTATTAACTTCATTTAAACAGATATCGGCACGGAAGGTACTTCGGAGCCCAGGCACCATATAGTGGCAGCCTCCTGACTTTTTTTAGATTTTTCGATTTGGTAGTTTCTGAGAATGGCCCCCTTAAAGAAGTGATCACTTTCAACCCCATGCGCTCCTCTCCCTTCCAACGAATGTCAAAACTAAGATCGGGTTTGAAAAGTACTGATAGAGACCTTTAATTTGATATCCCACATGACTATATTTGATGAAACAAAATTGTAGTTTGCATGTATGGGGACCCCCCCTTAAATTCGACGTAAAAGGATGTAATTCACTGTATGCGTGAGCGTTCACAGTTCCCACCTTTCTACCAAATTTGGTGTCAATCGCTTTAACCGCCTCCGAGAAAAATGCGTGTGACGGACAGACAGACAGACAGACAGACAGACGGACAGTAAACCGATTTTAAAAAGGTTTTGTTTTACACAAAACCTTAAAAAGGGCTATTATTATTCTTCTTGAATGGAATTTTAATATTTCACTCGAATTTCAAGTATTCTCGTTAATTATGACGTCAGCATCTTATTTGTATGGCTTAGGATGGTGTTAATTTGCACGAAATTGATAAGTTTGAACTGCTATAACTTTTTCAATAATAGTTGGATTTTCATGAAACTTGGCATGTGTATGCACGAGGCTGTCCTCTATGTCGGTGCTAAATTTAGTACACTTAGGGGAGTTTTTTAGTCAATTTCTAAAAGTTGATAATATACTATTAGTAAATTTTTTGAGCAGATACCGTAATAGGACATCTCTCGAAGATTAGATTTCACCTAAGTGTTTTACACAAAATCTTAAAAAGGGCTGCAGATAAGTAGATTCTTCATAAATGCGACTTTAATATTCTACGCGAATGTCAATTATTCCGGGTAATTATGACGTCAGCATCTGATTTGCATGGCTTTGGAAGCGGTAAATTCGCGCGAAATTCCTAAGTTTGAACTGCTATAACTTTGGCGTTAATTGCCTGATTTCCATGAAATTTAGCGCATATATACGAAATATTGTCCCCTATGCTGGTACAAAATCCAGAAGTGCTAGGATGAATCTAAGGGGGGTTTCTCAGTAAATTTCTAAAAAGTAGTAATATACGATTAGTAAGTTTATTTGAGCAGATACCTGGATGGCACATATTTTGAGGCCTAGATTTCATCTAGGCGCACCACCCTGATTTTTTTCGGATTTTTAGGTTGGGTAGTTTTCGAAAATGAGTCCTGTCTCACTTTAAGTGCTTACATTTTGACTCCTTACTCACGCGCTTTGCACTTCATGCCAAAACCAATATCAGTTTGGGAAAGTACTAATCGAGACCTTTCGTTTCGACTATATCCGGTGAAAAAAATTTGTGAATCCCCCCTTTGCATGTATGGGGAGCCCCCCTTTAAAGTCCACCTAAATTTATGCCACTCGCTGTATGCGTGGGATTTCATAGTTCCCATCTGTCCACCAAATTTCCTTCGGATCGGTTTAGCCGTTTTGGAGAAAAGTGCGTGTGGCAGACAGACAGACAGACATTGAATCGATTTTAATAAGGTTGTTTTACACAAAACCTTAAAAAATGAGTGTTACGCTTTTAGAACCGTCTCGTATGATGGGGCACATACTGCAATATTGCCGATCAACATTCTGGCATATGATGCCAAATCCAGTTCCCGTGGTTAGTATGTGAAACACCCCAAAAAGGACGCGTAGCTAAATTGGTCGTGACAACAAAGAGAACGATCGAAAAGTCCGAATAAGCTCACAAAACAGAAAATACACAAAGAGATGAACAATGCATGTGGAATACCACTAAGTCGTCTACAGCTTTAAACTGGGTACTTCACCTGATTCTCCAAACTGCAATGAAATTTTAGAAGAATCAAAACATGGAAAGGTTCTATGAAGGCAGGCAGCAAGTTGCTTTTCAAGCTCCCTAACTGTGGAAAATTTTTGAACTAGACTACCCCGGAGATTAAAGATCTTCCCTTCTATTGAAGAAAGAGCAGCATTTATTTATGTCCAAGGCTTGTATACTATTACTTGTTATTCTTCCTTAAAATAATTCATGTTATATATAATTATGGTAAATAAACAAGGATCTAACCTAAGAGGGTTTCGAGTTTGTACTAATTTGTTCGCCACAGATATGTAATTACAAGTTACCAATTTGATAATAAATGAATTCTTACCATAAAATCATCATATTTATCTTGAGGTATATCAGTATCGCTTCTGATATTAATTTTGTTCTGCAAGTTCCCATACTTGTTAACCGCACGTGCTAAGTGGAACCTGATAAAATCTCCCTTATCTGCAAGTATAAATAGAACAATTGTTGAAAGTCAGTAATTTGTTCATCAATCCGCAAAGGTAACTAATACAACAATAGTTCAACCATCTATTCCAACCAAATATAATCTTTTGTTAATGTTCAAACATTCCAAAACGCCTTTTAATATTCTTTGGGACATTTTTAGAATATTCTTCTTACCTTCATCGTCCACTTTATCAATGAAATCCTGTCCTGGTCTGCGTGACTCAGCTAAAATTAAGTATGAACACGCACAAAAAACCAAGGTAGTGATTAGGAACTTCATTATTATCGGAGATAAACCGTCTGATATGTAGATAGTAATTTTTCCTGCCAAAAGAGATTGACACCAATCCCTTCAAACCAGAAATTATACTGACTATCAATTCACCTTGTTGACACCTTTTTATTGAATGAAATTTTCGTTTAATTTCAATAATGAATTTTTTTCTGTTCGGGCTTTGATAAAAGTGATATATATGATGAGTCCGCATGATAATCAGCATATCTACCAAGTTAATAAAATGATAATATTTCTAGCGACTAAATCGCTCCGCATTATTTAGTCAGTGCGTGTTGATTCTAGTACTTTGTGCAACAAATTTTGGAGCATTAAAAAACAAAAATCCTTTGAAAAAATTCCTAAGCATACATATTAATAATGAAAGATTCTTGCGTGACATACATTATTATTTAGAAATTTGGCGAACTGTGAATTATAACTCAATTGTTTAGAGCATTCTTCACGAAAAGCACACAACCTTGTTTGGATGCAGACGCTCCAATAGTTATGAATACGCATTATAGATACGTAACTGGAAAGTCCCAGGGCGAAACGTGGTTTGGTACCCACCCCTATCTCCACCTCCACGTGGTGACCACTGGGAGCTCTTTCGTAACGAAAATCTGCAGACGGAGAAGGATGAAGGCGAGTCTCCCGCGCCTAAAAACGGGTCCTCCAGGTTGGGGGTTGGGTAGGGCTGACAACCCTACACGGAAAACCGATGTTACGTAGCCACGAAAGGAGGCTCGGACAGGATGGACCTTACAACGACGAACCCGGCAACGACAACGGATTAACGATTTGCGCATTTTCTCATGGAACGTGCGCTCCCTGTACAGAGATGAAGCTGATGAGGAGCTAGCCGATACCCTGTCCCAATATAGGGCTGATATAACAGCGTTACAAGAAACACGTTGGACAGGGATCGATTTCCTGGAGAAGAGCCGCTACACCATATATTATAGTAGCCATCCAGTAAACCATGTGCTCGGAGTAGGTTTCTTAGTCAGCCAAAAAATGAAAACTGCTGTTATCGGCTTTGAAAACATAAGCGAACGGCTATGGACTCTGCGCTTGCGACGCAAGTTTAGAAATATAAGCCTCATAAACGTTCACGCCCCTACAGAGGAGACTGCAGAGTCGGAGAAGGATACCTTCTACGAGGCAGTAGAACGAATCCTCGAAGCCTGTCCCAGATATATTATCAAAATCATACTTGGGGATTTTAACAGCCAAGTAGGGAAGGAGCCCGTCTTCAGGCGATACGTTAGCTCCCATAGCTTATACGAAAAAACAAATGATAACGGACTGCGGATTATTCAATTAGTAGGGTCACACGAAATGGTTGTTGGAAGTACCTGGTTTGCGCGGAAAGCGGTCCACAAACATACATGGTCCTCTCCAGACGGGACCACTTTCAACCAAATTGACCACGTGTTGATCGAACGCCGCCACCTCTCAGCCTTGATGAATGTCAGAACATATAGGGGGGCCAATATAGACTCGGATCACTATCTCGTTGGCATGGTGCTCCGAGGTCGAATAACAATACCACCTAGAATCCCCTCTGACAATCAGGTGAGAGTGAACACTGAAGCCATCCACAACACAACCCTCCGCGACACCTATAAGAGGAAAATGGATGCCGCAATAACCGCAGTCAACAGAGGACCTGGAGATGAAGCATCAACAAATGATGTTCACAATCATCTGAAGAACGTTATCATGGATAGGGCCACAAATATACTTGGCCCCAGCCGCAAAAGGAGTCGGAGCGGCTGGTTTGACGCTGAATGTAAGCTAGAAACGGAACGGAAGAATGCCGCATACCGAGTAATGTTGCATTCACAAAGAACGCGGGCACGCGTAGAGACTTATCACGAACTCCGTCGAGCGGAGAAGCGACTTTACAGACGGAAAAAGGAAGCCTGGCAAAACCAACAAGTCTGTGACCTAGAAAAGTACAGGGAGCAACCGCACCAGGCGCGGAAGTTTTACCAACAAGTCAGCAGGATGAAGCCTTATACAGACTCGATGCTCATCCTGCCGAGACAAAAAGGGAAATCTGACTTCATACAGGATGGGCATATTAGAGCGATGGGTTGAGTACTTTGATGAGCTACTGGACAACGAGAACATCGGCGAGTTGAAGGTCCCGCCAACTGAAGACGACGGACAAATACTGCCGCCACCAAGTTTAAGAGAAAAAGTCCGTGCAATTCATCGGCTAAAAAATCATAAGTCGCCAGGAACCGATGGAATTACAGCCGAATTGGTTAAATATGGAGGCAACCAGTTACACCAAGTGGTTCACCAACTTGTGCTTAAGGTATGAGACCGCGAATCAATGCCTGACGATTGGCAGCGAGGCATTATCTGTATCATCCATAAAAAGGGATATATCACACAGTGCAGTAATTATAGAGGTAGCACGTTGCTGAGTACCATCTATAAGATATTCTCCGCTATCGTGCTAGGCCGGATAGCCCCATACGCCCAGAACATCTTTGGCCCATACCAAAGAGGCTTCACTCCAGGCAAATCAGCAACAGATCAGATTTTCTCTCTGCGGCAAGTGATGGAAAAACTGTTGGAATATGCACAACAGTTGCACCATCTATTCATCGACTTTAAAGCCACCTATGATAGCATAGCCAGGGTAAAACTGTACACGGCCTGAGAGAATTCGGTATCCCGACGAAATTAATAAAACTGACTGGGCTGACCCTGACCAATGTGCGAGGCCAGATAAAAGCAGCAGGATTACTCTCTAGACCTTCCCACATCAACAACGGTCTACGACAAGGGGATACCCTATCATGCGTCCTCTTTAATCTGGCCCTCGAGAAAGTAATCCGTGATGCTGAGGTAAATGTAAGAGGTACGATCCTCTTCAAGTCCACCCAACTACTGGCCTAACGTATACTGACGATATCGACATCATGGGAGGAACCACCCGAGACGTACAAACTGCCTTCATCCAGATCGAGCAGGCGGCTATCGGCGCGAGATCTTGGGCTGCTGCTCAATGAAAGCAAGACAAAATATATGGCGGCAACCTCAGCACCGAAGACGAATCAACCAACAACATCAAACCGCACTGGTCAAACACGAAGAAGAATAAGGATAGGAGAATACAACTTTGAGACCGTTGAAAATTTCTCCTATCTAGGGTCGAAAATCACAACCGATAACAGCTACGATGATGAAATCCGCGCACGGTTGTTGTCAGCCAACAGAGCCTATTTCAGCTTACCTCACCATAGGGTCAAAGCTCTTTCTGTACAAGACAATGATCTTGCCAGTCCTCATGTATTCCTCGGAAACTTGGGTTTTTAGCAAGAAAAATTGCGAACTCTTGGCCGCATTCGAGAGAAGAATTCTCCGAAGAATTTTTGGACCCCTACATGAGGATGGACGATTCCGTAGCCTACACAATGACGAAATCTATGAGCGATACCATGACCGTCCGGTTGTGGATAAAATTCAGCTCAATGGGTTACGGTGGGCGGGTCACTTAATCCGTGTGGATGAGGATGATCTAGCCCGAAAAGTCTATAAGGGCAATATCTATGGTAGAAAAAGAAGACGAGGCAGACCCTGCCTAAAATGGAGCGATGGCGTAGGTCAGGACGGAAGACAGCTTTTATGGATATCGGTTGTCTGGAGTTCCTTATTAAGGCAGGCCTAGACCGGATACCGGTTGTTGCGCCGTTGATGATGATGATGATGATGATTGATATCGAACACACACGACAGCAAAGTGCAATTTTTTTTACAGGATATGACCATTTCAAATGAAAGGGCTCAGCCAGTACTTTTCAAAACTGGTCCCATATTTGATAGCTGGTGAAAAGTAGGGGAGTGAAGCTCAAAATATAACCTTCACAAAGTATAACAGGTCTCGTTCTCAGAAACTACCCAACCAAAAAATCTGAAAAAATTACAGTGGAGTATCTAAACGAAATCTAGACCTCAAAGTACAACCCGTATCGTTATCTGCACAAATAAAGTTAATATTGATATAATAACATGTTTTGGAAGCCTAGCCAGAAGAAAATATAAGTACAAAATTGGCAGTAGCATAGGAGATAACATAAGGTAACACTATGGAAAGTTTGAAAGTAATCCAACTATTATTAGCAAAAGTTATGTAAGGTGAAACTTGTACATTTTATGTGAATTTCATGCATTCTAAAACGTGTATGACGTCATTATATCATATCAATTCATCAATACCACAACAAAGTGAGCTCACATGAATGGGAGGTGGCAGGAAAACATTTCGTTTTAGTTTTTTAATCATTTATATATCAATATCAACTACTCGAGACAGACATAAGTATTTATTTATATGTATACGTAAATGAAGCTTTGGGGTAGTGCCCAATTCAAATAGATACTCAATGTACGTACTTTATATATTCATTTTGTGGACGAAGTAATTCGGAAATATTGGTACGATCAATTTATATACGTGCATATATAATATAGTATTCGGCAATAGATAATGTATGTTTGCATAGAGTGAGCATAATATCTACGTCGTTAATATGTATGTATATCTTGTGGTTTGAAAAAAAATTCAAGGAATGTGTTGGGTTTTTAGCCATATACGAATGGAAAAATGTGCGTCGAAAGTTTCTCACATAAGATGAACACAAAACCTTTATACTCGAAACACTAGCATCGGTATTCCGACTTGTTCTTTCAAGGTTTTGTGTAAAATAAAACCTTATTAAAATCGATTCAATGTCTGTCTGTCACATGCATTTTTCTCCAAAACGGCTAAACCGATCCGAACGAAATTTGGTGGACGGATGGGAACTCTGAAATCTCACGCATACAGCGAGGGGCATAAATTTAGGTGAAGTTTAAAGGGGGCTCCCCATACATGCAAAGGGAGGATTCAAAAATTTGTTTCACCGGATATAGTCGTGTAGGGTATCAAATGAAAGCTCTCGACCTGTACTTTCCAAAATTGACATTAATTTTGGCGTGAATTACAAAGTGCATGAGTAAGACGTCAAAATGTATGTACTTAAAGTGATGAAGTATCGATGGGGGATACTTTCATTTCAAGCGTGGTCAAAACGTGTCACGCCACCAGTGCAATACAATATCTTCGTCCCCATTACCGAAAGACGCCGTTCATTATCTTTGATAATCGGCCAACACCCAGAACTATAGAGAGCGGCAGACGGACGACATTGCAGTAAATTTTAGATTTGGGACGTGCGCTGATCACAAAGAACACTAGTTGTGGAATGGCAATTCATCCAGGTTGCATTAATGCGTGAAACAATTTCATTACGCAGTTCTCCATTGGCTGACAGCATTGACTCGAGATATTTAAATCGCTGAGTTCTGGCAAACGCGCTAACCTGCCCCTCCAGATATTTAAATCGCTCAGTTCTACAATGGCAGTAACCTGGCCAGAACTGAGCGATTTCAATATCTCGGATCAATGCTATTAGCCAGTGGAGAACTACGTTATGCTCCTCACATAGGGAAACACAAAACCTTTTATACCTGAAGCGTCAAGCTTCCGGTTTCCAGACTTGTTTTTATTTTATTTCTTTTCCGAGTTATCACAATCTCGGCAGATGCCTGATTTTACCTAATACTAGCACTAAGTGCCAAGCATTTAGGCTCGGACGATCCTACCTACTTAAAAACTAAAGGGGCACTGGTGGTGGTGGCCGGTGGTAGGTCAATGGGAGAATCCGTCGAGTACTCCCCGCAACATCGAGCACGTATGCAGAATGGTGAACTCCTTCATGGATTGAACCAGACTGTGCGAAAGTCCAAGGACATCAAGGGAAGCCGTCAGGGATTTAGGTACAATACCTGTAGCTGACAATATTATGGGAACTACAACCACCCGCTCGAGACGCCAAATTTCTTTGATTTCCCGAGCCAATGGCTCATAGTTCACCTTCATCTTCACGTATTTCCGTTCAATGTTGCTATTATGGGGGATAGCAACATCAATAATATACGCGGAGCAACCCGTCTTGTCAACTAACAGTACGTCAGGCTTGTTGTGTGGAATATGGCGATCAGTCAGAACTTGCCGGTCCCAATACATGCTGTAAGCAGAACTATCAAGTACTGCCTGGGGCTCATATCGGTAAACCGGACATGTTCCCGTGATCAGCCCATGCTTATATGCAAGGTTTTGATGGATAACCTTACATACAGCATTATGCCTGGTGATGTATTGCACCGGTGCCATAACAGTACAGCCAGAAATGAGATAGTCCAACGTCTCTAACGCCGAACCACACATTCTGCACTGGTCGTTCTCCACCCGTTCTTTCATGATGAGCTTTTTATAAGCTCGGGTGGCGACCACGCCATCCTGAATGGCACACATCTCAGCAAAGAGCTCCCCACCACACAGCCATCTGTTCGACAAATGCAAATCGACAAATGGCTGCCAAAGACAATTGACGTGTTTACCGTGCATTGCCTTCGAGTTCCATTCATCGATCCGCTCCTGGTCCGACTTCACCCCACTCAGAGGATTGAAAGATCGATCCTTCAAGTTAAGTGGAGTCAGTCCACAGTCTGCCTTACAGACAGCTGCATGCAAGGGATTCGCCTGCTCTTTGCTGTAAAAATAAGCGCGCAGCGAGTCGACTTGGCGATGATGTTGTGCCGCCACGTCAACCACGCCCCTACCTCCGATGTCACGAGGCAGGCACATCCGCTCCACGGCAGACTTTGGGTGATGCGTTCGGAATTTGGACATAGTTGTCCGTATCCGCCGCTGGACGTTTTCCAGGTCGGTCTTCGTCCACGGCAATATTCCGAATGCATAAGCCAGTGAAGGGATATCGAATACATTCAACGCGCTTATTTTATTCTTCCCCGAGAAATGCGATTTCAGCACCAGCTTTACACGTCGCAGGAATTCGGGCAGCAGAGCATCCTTCAGATCACCGACTCGAGCATGGGTTCCTTGCAGAATTCCTAGGCACTTGTAGAAGTCTGTCTCGGTCATAGCTTCGATGTGGAGGTCACCAATGCTATGTTCGGAGTGCGGCTCGTCATGACCTTTGCGGATGACTTGGATTCGACACTTGTCTAATCCAAACTCCATCCGAATATCACGGCTGAACATGTCTATTATTCGCAACAGACTTCTGAGATGGTCGTCAGTACCAGCATACAGCTTGATGTCATCTAAGTACATCAAGTGTGTCAGTTCGCACTTAGCACGTAGGCCATACTTTATTGCAAAACCATGCCCTCTAGCATCATTCAGTAGCCATGAAAGAGGGTTCAGTGCCATACAAAACCAAAGGGGACTCAATGAATCCCCCTGGAAGATGTCCCTCCGTATACAGATGGGCTCTGAGGTATTAGCACCCTCAGATGTACGCACCGATAAGATGGTATGCCTGTAGGATGTAGGATGTCGATTAGCCAGGTATGCGGAACGCTATCAAAAGCCTTGGCATAATCGATATAGCAACTGAAGAGGTTTCTTTGGCCTCTAGTTGCTTGCCCTACAACTACCGAGTCGATAATGAGTTGCTCTTTGCAACCCCTTGACCCAACTCGATAGCCATTCTGCTCCTCGGACAGAATGTTGTTGGTCTCGAGGTGCGCATTGATCCTTCCACTAATAATGGACGTGATGAATTTGTAGGGGGTTGGTAAGCAAGTAATCGGTCTTGTGTCTGCGGGGTCCTGCACCGTGTCCTTCTTAGGGATAAGGTAGGTAATCCCCGCAGTGAGGAAGAGTGGAAATTCCTCTGGCCGACTCATGACCTCATTTATACTGCGTGCCAACCGACTGTGTACGCTGGTAAATTTCTTATACCAGAAATTCTGCACCCAATCCAGACCTGGGCCCCTCCAGTTCTTCGAGCTGTTTATAGCTCGTCGAACTTCGTCTTCGGTAACATCCGCAAAATTCATGCCAGGTGTATTGGTATGGCGGGTGCCTTCGGCGGTGATCCCCTCAGCATGCTCAGCAATACTCTTTCGCTTCCGTCACCGAGAACTGTATTGTCTGGGCGCTCTGTTGGGATTCGTTGAGAGATCTGAAAAAGCTCCGCTGGTTCCTCGCATATGTTGCATTCTTGACACGTCTGGAATAACTTTCGCAATACCGTCGTGACCGACTGCATATGACAGAAAGTTTCTGTTTTAGTGTGTCCAGAATTTCAACTACGGGTGTCTCACAGGGGATTGCATAGTTCCGGTAAACCCTCTGCACTTTGTTTCTCACCCGTCTGCTGGCATTGCCAGTGCTGATCTGAATCAGTCTAGCAATGTCCTGCCTTAGAAAGTCCCGCCGACATTCCAGACGAATTTTCCATGGTGGATCTCTTTTGTCACTCAAACCAATAACACGAAAGCGAATCTTCTGACCGTGCAATCTGATAGCCGCAACTGCACCACAATACACAAGTGATTGTAGTTGCAGCAGCGACATATCAGCACACAGTCGAGACGCAATCTCATCATTGATTTGAGATAGAATTCGCGGAGTTGCTGGAAATGCATAGAACCTGGGAATACCTGGTCTATGCAAAGGATCCATATCCGAGAATTCTATACACGCTCTTCGGAATTCGTCCCGAACCTCAGCAGAAACCTCAGCTGGGCGGTGGAGAAGAGTGCTTCGGCGAGTACTGAACCTGTTGCCTGCAGTGCGGGGTGGTGTTGTTGATGCCGCCGCCTCTGCCCCCATCGACTCTCGGTCACCAGTTTCCCAGATGACCTCAAGTCGAACACGTTCCCTGATGGTGGCCGGGATTGTGTCGCTGTGAGTAATAAAGCGGTACTGGTCTGCGACTCGCTGCACAGTTACGTACGCGAATTGCGGGAAACGCTCGACGAATCTCTGGTGCAACAAGAGGCGGTAAGATGTTGTACCTGCCCGCGCCGTTATTTCGGATGATGAAGAGATTCATTTCTTCAGTCCATTTCATCCGCTTCCTACGCGAACCTGCTGAAGTGGTCGCCACAGATTGTGGCGAAACAGCTGCAGCAGGCGGAGCTGTGCTCCTGGTCGTCATGGCGTCTAGACGTCAAACCGCCCCACGACTAGCGGTTTCGACGCCGTGCTGTCCATTACGAGAGCCCGACCCAGTCACCAAGTCAGACGACTCCCGCCGGTTATCCGTACCGGACCTTAAATTTCTCCTTCTTCTCATTTTTGGTGGTGCATTTTATCCCTAGCTGCCAGGTGTTGAGATAGCTTCCTTAGTGAGTAATCTGCAAGACTGCAAAGTTCCTGCACTTTCCTCACCTACCCCCTGAGACGCTGCGGTGGCGTACAGCCATTCAGACTGAAGCTATCCATCCTTCCTCCTTTCACAACCGGGCTTGGGACCGGCTTCGGCGGAGTTATTCTTTTTCTATTCTTTTTTATTTTCTATTCTATTCTTTTTTCATTGTTTTTATTATTTATAAATTACATCTCAGAATGAATTTCAGCTAATTTCTTGAGAACCTCCTTTTCCCCTCTTTTGTAGTCCCGTAAAACTCATTTAGATGAAGGAACTTCCTCCAATAATCTGGCCTGAGGATGTCAAGAAACCCCTGAGGCCGCGCCTCGCTAAACATCTCAGGCAAGGGAGACACTAATCGAGGGTAGAGTTTTACGGCTCCACGCCGACCCATGCACCGGAAAAGACACGTGATTTTTGTGCAGTGGGGGTCGAAGTGCTCTAAGCCCCCCTCCCCCCTTTTCAACACTTCCCAGCCTGGCTTGACTAGAGGTGTGCAAACACCGAGCACTTTCATAGAGCTTCAATATTTGCGGACGGACATACACCGTCAATTTCATCTTTTTAGATTTTTTAGTTTACTACTCCGTCTTCTTTGTCTCCGGCCACTAAAGATGGTTGTCTGATCGACGACAATCCAAATTTGTCATTACAAACCAACAACAAGCCTTAAGAAACGTCCGCTGATATCTAAAAAAATACATCATTGGATACAAAACCGTAATTGACACCTCATAAATAATCAAGCAATCCGACTGGCAAAAAAAAAACAGAATAGCATGCATTTGGTTGAAGGCAGTATTGAACATGATTCTATTGTTCAACGTAGTAACTCCATTCACCAAGGACACCAAACAAAGTTTCAAGCCGCCAACGTTGACTACAAACAAAATCCTGTTAGAGAAAGTTTACCATGATAGTATCATCACGGCCATCCTGAGTGGGATATTATGTTAGTAGCACCAAAGTACTGTGTTATTGTTTTGTTTTGTTATTCTTTTTGTTTAAAAGGTCTGTCAACAAACAGCAGCTGAGCAAGAATTAGATGAAGCCAGCTCTTCAAGCAATTTGGAAACCTCGTCTATCGGGCCCCAACACGTTGAATGATTTTAACATAGAATTAAACACCATAGGGTTAAATATCATAAAGTTTTTTATTAATCCTTAATTTTTCTTAATTTAATTTATACAATATAAATTAAATAGAGAGAAGTCACCTCCCTCCTCCCGCTTGCCTTACCTCGAACTTCAACTTAACATCGAAAACAATTTTCGCTGTCAAAAATTGTTTTTCCATGTCATGCCCGCCATGATTCATAGCACAAAACATATAAACAAATTATATTCTCTATTATTTTAATTGTTCAAATGTTCTGACTCAGTGTAATCTACGGAGGAGAAGGCAAAGGAGGAGGAGGCAAAAACATTAAAAGCTGGAAATATTCGCGATCGTCGAAGTGGCCTTAAAAAGCCCATACGAAAAAGCAAGTGGAATTGCTGCAGACAGCTATGGAACGCTGCCCACAAGGTTGTAATGAACAAGATTCATGGCAAAAGTCACCCCAAGAGTGGTGCCCGTGACTTTTGCTCAAAATAATTGTGGTTATTTTCCCACAACACGAAGAAAATGCACCTCCGCCAGCGATTCAACTAGACATTTTCTCGATCTCTGCGTGGACCGAGGAAGAAATACAAAAGATCTGTAGACAATTGAATATAACAAGGCTCCAGGATTAGACGGGATTGTGAATAAAACCGGCAAGTTGACTGCTAAAATCAGGCCCATATAGTTCAGAAGCACGTTTGAGTCACGCATGATAGAAGGAACGTTTCTCGCCCAGTGGAAGAGGCCTAAGAGGCTTTTGCTACCCAAGCGTCAAAAGCCGCTTGGTGTACCCACTTTATATTGCCATTTACGTATTTTATACACTATGAGAAAGATGTTTGAAAGAGTGATATACAACTGGCTGCTATGCGGTCGTGACGCTAGATGTATATAATGCCTTAACTCGATCAATGGCGGTTGTGAAGGCACCTTGGTAAACATTGGGTGTCCCTGGTTACTTAGCTCGGATAATGGAAAGTTACCTCTCAGAGAGACTCCTTTGATACAAGGCCGATGCCGGACAGAAAGAATGTGTTGTAACAGCTGGTGTCCCCAAACTTCCGTATTGCGATCCCTGCTTTAAAACATTATGTATGATGACCGCGTGCTAAAGGGGACAATGTTGATTGATTTCGCAGACAAGCTAGCGGTGAAGATAGTTGCGAGCAACTCGAGCATGCGGAACTTTATGAGGATGGCTAGGAATCACTATACTGGACCTGGTGGAAAGACGGTCCTTATTGCTAATCGTAAGAAGACAACAATGTCAAAATCTGGGTAGGTAATACGGTCATTTCAAAACCGTCAGATCATTAGATCATTAGATTAGGTCTTCACAGAATAGTGTTCCTAGCGTCCGTAGCCTGACTATAGCTAGAACTAGACAATCGCAAAGGAAGTGCCTGATGATTCCCCTCTCTTGCGCGGCTTGGACAATGGGACTTGCCGGGTCTGGTGGCATGATCTTTTACAAATCCTTTTGACTATCCAGCGCGTTTCTTCACTGCCTAAAGGGTGTTGCCACTACATACAAGTCCTCTTGGCTGTCGGTCAAAATGACTATGTTCCGCTTGGACTGGTTGGAAAGTACACATCAAAGTTTCTCGTGAAGTTCAGCTTGCGTGTGGTATAGTAGGGAATGCCTAGATTTCCCGAGGTAATTCGTTTAGGCCCTAGAGCTTTGCTGTCCAGTATCCGAACTTACGTTGTCTGACAGCACTGTGCGGTACAAAGTATTTAATGTCAAGGTCCTCGAGGCAGATAGTATCAGCACATGCAGTTCTTTGAATCCTTTTAAACTTCATGCTATTCTATTTTTTGCTCAAAGCCTGCAATCGTACAATAGAGCCGTACGTTAGAATGGGGCACACCACGGCGGTCATCTAGAGACCATCATCGGCCGGAGACTTCATTTCTTTTCAAAGTCATAAAAGACTATACAAGCATCCTTCACACGCAGTTCTATGTTCAATTTCCAATTTACCAGTAGCTTCGGATTCAAGATTACACCACCACAGATACTTTACATTGGAGGAAACCAATTCATTAAGCAGCGGGAGGTGAATTTCTGGTACCCTTGTCTTGGTTGTGAATAGCGTCAGTTCCATTTTGGTTGGATGTATGCCCACAAACACACGCTCCTTCCATAATGTCGTTCATAATGGAGGGGTGCATTAGCATCTACAATTTGACAATGCGCCATCACCTTCACCCCACTCCTATCCAACATCCGTAAAATTTCGTCCGTATTACCGAGAACACCGAAGAGATAGCGCCACGCTAGGACGTGATCCTGCCCAAAACTCTGTTCAAGTAGCTATCTTCCAGATTACTTAGCATGGATATTATCCAATGCGTAAGATACCCCTCCATTACAATACTAGTCAAGGCTTTTTTGCGGCGTTGAAACTAACATTGTGCAATGCTCCCTCTATATCGGGGAAGCTAGCTAGAGTATACTGCTTGTTCCACTCAACCGTGCCAATTATGTCTTAGGGAACAGTTGCGCTGGATTTGCTTTCGAGGTAGGCATGCTCAGACTTAGAGAAAGGCGTTCTCTCCATAATCGCCCTTCACTGGATGTCCAGGATGCGCCCTAGCATCTCCAACACAAAAGAGGTGAGATAATCAGTCTTTGGCGTAGTCATGGCCGCGCCTGTCTGCTTTCGGTATGAAAACCATGATAAGCCTCAGCACAACCCTTTCTTGTTGATTTTATAGCATGGCTGGCATTATGCCATCTGGGCCCAAAGATTTAAATGCGGAGCAGCTGTCTGTAGCCCAGCCGATCTTATCCTCGGTAATTATCGATTTGATAGTCTCGCACAACTGGGGCGGCTGCATATCCTCCAAGCAAGGGTCTAACTCACAATTCTCCTCGCTAGCGAAGAACTGCGTTTGAATGAACCGCTCGCTGGATTCCGTCTAGGAGCCTTTCATCTTTCTAAGAAAGAATAGGCTCACATGTTTCTTCAATAGAATCTTACTGAGTTCCGCAGATACGCTGGAACTTTCAATGTTCTGACAATAGCCAAACAGAACCGCCTCTGATAGTCTTGATGGCCGACTTGTACTTCTTCGGGCAAGATTGGGCAATATTTGTGCTGAAGATCTCCCTGGTCAGCATCCTGATGTTGAACAGATCCTCATTCCACCACGGTGGCAGTGTCTTATGGATGTATTTAGTATTTAACGTATTTAACGAGACGTTAAAAGGGGTTTCGAATTCTTTTTTCGGAGCCCCAACCTTTGATCTCAATTCGTCTGTCGTCCCAACCGTACCAATTTGCGCACCGGAGAATTTGTTCTTGATAATTTGAGCAAGCCTCTTCAAATTTATCCTGCTGGGGTCCCTGAAAGGTTTGGAGACCTCTGCGACGAAATCTAGACTGAAAGGTATCCAACTATGATCTAAGAAGTTCCCATTATCGTTTGGGAGAGTGATATTAAGCACGCCTCTCCGAGCTGGAAAAATGTAAGGTGTATTTCTCCTATTACGCACTGATAGATTTGTATTAATAATAAAATCAAAGAATGACCTACTTCTTTCGCCAATTTCCAAGCTGCCCCAAAGCGTCTTGCATTGGCATCGAATCTATCAACAGATTGGCCTTCTTTGCTACTATGATGGTCGTCAAATGTTGTAATTCATCTAGCCGAGGTGATTAGACAGCCAAATAAGCCGAGAAAATATACACGTTCTCTGTCACCGCCTGCCCCAATTTGACGGCGACTAGGTCGCTGGAACACAGCTCCGCACAGAAAATACTTACAGACCCTTCCTCGCGAGGATACATCCTCTAGTTCTGTCCTATCTCTGTGCTGTGAAATAAATATAATATTCGCCTTTTGACATTTCGGTCACCTCCGATCCAGAGCTACTGTACTAGTGCGATGTCAATGTTTTCCTCTAGAAGTAAGACAAGCAAATTAGCCGGGGCGCACTTGGATTGCTGCAGATTTATTTACCCTCAGCACTCTTTGCTTAGGTAAGGAGTTGGTCGGTCGTCGTCGGACCGTCAATCCTCATCTCCTCCAACAGCTTGTTGGCAGTACCGACAAGGTCTAGGTTGTCATCTAGTTTAGCGGAGTGGAACACTTTCACCTTTGCGTTCCGGATCCCAAACCGCACTTTGTAGTCTACTTTTTCCAGTGCCTCTAGGCACTTACCATTTAAATGAAGCAGGAAAGGTAGGCTGTTTGTCTAGGGTTCCTCCTCCTTGACAGATACCCAGTCGTCCATGGGAATTCAGGGACTTCCATCCTTATCCACGCGGATCTTTGGCAAACAGATGCGACCAACTCATTATGGGAGTTATTGTACTCATGTTTTCTGTTTCTGACTGGCCGCGCCGTAAACACTGTATACAAACTTTCCACTAAATTTCTCCATTGGGAAGATGAATCTGGTAATGTCTCCAAAATCATTGTTCCGGCCGCGACTTGACTGCTCAAAGTCCCGAGTGGATGCCAAGTTTGTGACCCCTTCTCACCTAGAAAATTTAAATCCGTTACTTCCATCTTGTTCCTCATTAAATCAATTATTCCGACCTTTCTTGCAATCAGGGTCAAAAGTATATCATTGTGACCATACCAATGATAATTATCTTCTGCTGATAAGAATGGTTATGGTTTATAAGTTTCAAATTTCACTTTATAGTTTGCTTGACAACATCGAAATCAGGTTTTTGCATTAAGACGAAATATACGCCCAAGCATCATCCAACTTTATGGCAAAAGGAAAAAAGGGCTTTGTAAAATGTCAATCTGCCACAAATTAAGATATTTGGCCAAAAAGTTACTGAAGTAGATTAAATTAGGTACTTCACTAACTTTTTGACCAAATATCTTAATTTGTGGCATGAAGGGCACGTCATCTGTAATAATTCGATAAGTCACGGGATCATGGAAAACTTATTTCATTCAACATACGCGGGTCACCATGCATCCCAGATGTGGAGTCTCACACTCATGGGCAACCTCCTTAAAACTTCCCTTCGTAAGAAATTCCGTTGAATATTGACCTTTTATTTCGTTGTCCTTCTGTAATTGAGATTACTTCGCGCTTGAATTGGCATCCTACGAATGCTCAACTCTGCTATACTCTTTCAATCTTTCTAATCTGAAATAGTGCAAACCCTTCCTTGATATACATATCTACCCTCTTTCAACTTTGTTATAATCTAACCGAATGATCTTCCTATACTTATACCTTCTGATATCTATAACAACTTATCATATAATATTCATTTACGAGGCATCGCTACCTCTATGGTGTCCTTCGCGGAGCTCTCAGTTCACTTTCACTTCCGATTGTCAGACGGAGCAACTTAACACGTAGACTCAATTTATAATACTACGTATGTATGTAATTTTAAGCATGTGATAAGCTCCTTACCTTCAACTTGCTCCTGAGGCGATGTGTACCGCGCATAATGGAATACTTTTGTTTTTGATATCATTAACGACTAAATAAATCAAGTGCAATATTTTAAATCTTGAAGCAAAACTGTGCAAATTTTGGTGCTGAGTTAACGCCATTCCAATATACAAAATACATTAAACTTTAAAATAATTGCACAATCCTCAAGACTTTGCCTCATTCAAATGTTACGATTTTATCTATTTCGAAATACTTCCAATTACCGTACAAATTTTCTACTTCATACCCCCCAGAAGCGATGGAAGGCGCAGATAGGATTCTTACTCAGACTCCATTATCCGTGGTGCGAACAAAAGCCCACTTTGAATACTTAATTAATTGAAACTCATAAAATTGTCATAGGCAGACTTTTGTTAATCCACACAATCGTTCAGACTCTTTTCCCGACTTCCTACACCTAAATAGCTCCTGTCTGGACTGTGTCCACCCCATCCACCAAAGCATCTACCACCTTCATTAAATTAACTTCCGTATCTTTTTCGGCTTCAAAGAATCTAGGGAAGGTATGCAAATTGCAGACGATGTTATTAAATTTTATGAATGACACGACGGCGTAACATAAAGTTTAACAATATAAAGAACAAAAACAACAGCACAACCATTCGGACTGGCAAACTTTTATATCCCTACGAGGCCATCGCCCTGGTGTCGGGCGAATTAAAGGGATGTTTGAAACGAGAGTGGAAATGCTACCGCGATAAATGTAATGAAAACCAAATATAAATTTTAATAGAACAATAACGAGTTAATTTCTCTTTGTTTCATTTGTTGGGCAAACAATTAAATTCGCTGGGGTTATTATAGTCAACAACGCTCTTCTGGAAATGGTTCAACACTTTTGTTCAGATTATGACTGCTTTACGTTTATTCTCAACTGTTGGACGCAACATGAATGCGAAGGATAATTTCGGGTGTTTATAAGTTGCAAAAATGTTAATGGTATTCTCTAAATATAATGCCTACGTATGTATGTATGCCCCCATGGCCTTTTATGAATCAATTAGCGATGCATTTAGGATGCAAGGGATTCAAATATGGCAAGGGCTTGTTGAAAAGGGAGTCTTTAATTAGATTTTAAACTTCTAACTAAACCAATCACTGAAGCTCATCTCTCGGTAAGATATTTACTTTTCTAACATTGTTTATTTAGAGGCAACTAGTATTTTTTAATTACTTAGCAATGGGTAGTCACTATAATCCGTTTAGCCAATCCTACTCTCTCCGTTTTTAAGGTTTTATTTGCAAAACAAAACCTTATTAAAATCGGTTGAATGTATATCTGTTTGCCTGTCTGTCCGTCTGTCTATCTTTCTGTCTGTCCGTCTTTTTTTTGAGAAGGTGGAAATCTTCAAAAGACGTGTGGGATTCTTACCCAATAAAACCACCCCCGACTCCCCGAAGCCCCGTGGAACCACCGTGCGATATTACATCACGGAGCGGAGTCAGCTCCTTTTATTATAGCTTGGTCTCCTTTCGTCCCCACGCGGCGTACGTAACCGCGATTTTCTATTCTCCTCTGCCTTTCGCAGTTTACTCTGGATAGATACGACCATGGAGTTGATCGCATCCCAGTCTTCCTAACATACTAACATTCTTCGCACCAGATTCTCTGGTATGAGCACCTCTCTTAGAGCCTCCTCTGGATTCTTCCTTTCCTCCACAAACCTTGGACAGTGGAAGAATACATACTCTGGGGCCTCTGGGACTCCATCGCAGTTTTGACAATCAGGTGAGGTATCTAGTTTAACCCTAAAGAGGTACTGGTGATTTCCTCCATGCCCCGTGAAAAACTGAGTAGGATTATAATTAATCTCACCGTTTCGTCTCTCCAACCACTCCTTGATGGCAGGGATGAGCCTGTGTGTCCACCGACCCTTTCCCGGGTATTCCCAACGCTCTTGCCATATATTTAGAGATCTCTCCCTTTCGACGTCTTTCGGCTGCGATAAAGGAGATAGACTTCGCTTTATATATATTCGTCATCTCATCTGCGAAGATGTCAATTGGCATCATTCCAGAGATGACGAATGCTGCACCCTCTGAGACAGTCCTGAATGCCGAGCACACCCTTAGAGCTGTTCTTCTGTAGACTGAACTTAGTGTGTTAGCGTTAAATGCAACCTGCAATTCCTGTCCCCAGATTTGAGCTATATAGAGCAGGATCGAACACACTACCCTAGCTATAAACAACCTGGAAGCATGCCCTGCCACATACTGCACGTGTTGCTTATAGCTAAGCATCCCCAAGTATTTGACGGCAAGCTTAGAAGTGATGATATGATTCATAATTTGAATACGGACAAAATTTCTTTCACGGCGCTTGGTTATGAGGACCGCTTCCGTTTTTTCCTCCACAAGTATCAGACCAGAACTCTCTCGCCAACCCTTAACAGCACTGATCGCTTTGCATGAGTGTAACTCAGCATCTTCAAGGTGTTTTGCGGCCACAAACAGCACTATATCGTCGGCGTAGCCCACCACCGTGGCTTCCTCCGGAAGGGGAAGATTAAGTACATCATTGTACATGATGATCCACAGCGGTGGGCCTAGTACGGAACCCTGTGGGACAACCGCGGAGACAACGAACTTCTGAGGTCCATCATCGGCGTCATACTAAAGCCTCCGTTTTTCTAAATAACTGTTGACAAAAGCTGCAAGATAAGCGGGAATACCAATCTTCGCCAGAGATTCCCGTATTAGGTTCCAATTGGCCGAATTGAATGCATTTCTCATCCAGGGTCACTACTATGCAATATTTGCTAACACTGCCCTGCATCTGCATCTTCGGCCAAGCCAGTAACCATTTTGATGGCATCAATGGTTCATCTGGCTTTGTGGAACCCATACTGCCGATCTGAGAGACCTCCCTACCTCTCAACAACCGAGAGTAATCTATTATAAATTACTCGCTCTAGCATTTTGCCCACAGTGTCCAAAAAACAAACAGGTCTGTAGGAGGTTGGTTCACTTGGAAGTTTGCCAGCCTTAGGCAGTAGCACCAACTTCTATCATTTCCATGATGCAGGAAATATCCCCTCGGACATGCACGTTTCGAACAACTCAGCAAACATATCCGGTCTGGATTTCAAGGCAAGGCTAAGGGCCCTATTCGGAACGCCATCCAGACCCGGAGCCTTGTTTTCTCCTATCCTAGTGCTGATTTCCAGAAGCTCATCACTGGTGACTGGCGGTATTGCCGTGTCGTTCAGAGGCTGTTGGAGGCTGTCTATGCCCTCCTCTTGCTGGGGGAATAACCCCTGCATAATTTTTAATAAGAGTGAAGGGCACGTGATTTGCGGGGATGATCGGCCTCTGAATCGCCTCATTACAATTCTATAGGTGCTCCCCCACGGGTTTACGTCCGCTTCCGAACAGAGCTCCCTAAAGCTTTCCCTCTTGCTCCGTTGGGTGGCGAGCTTGAGGGTTTTGCGGGCTTCCTTATAGGCGCCCTCTTTTTGCCCTTGGTCGTTTCTGCCCACCGCCCTCTGAGCTGCTCTTCTGGCTCGATGACAGGCTAATCGAAGCCTCAGTATGAGTCCAGTTCAGTATTCCACCAGTAGTTTGGTCTTCTACTGGGGAATGAGCACCTCCTAGGCATGGACGCGTCACACGATGCATTGGGCCAAATGGACAGCTCGCTCCGTAGAGGCGCCTGTTTTATTAAGTTGGTCTAATCACACATCTATGAAGGTCTGCTCATCCAGAGCTTTAGCGGACCAGCCTGACATCTTTCTCGGTTTCAGGCATGATGGTATTCTGCCCGGTGATTCCACCCATGACGCAAAGAAGATTGCCTGGTGATCGCTATGGGTGTAGTCCTTGCTGACGCACCAAGATATACCACGTGCCAGTGCAGGGCTGACAAAAGTTGCGTCTACGATTGAGGCAGACCCCCTTTCTGAAAGGTGTATACATATCCTTCGTTGGCCAGAATGTGTGATCGCTGCGGGTGTAGTCCTTACTGACGCACCAGGATATACCACGTGCCAGTGCAGGGCTGACAAAAGTTGCATCTACGATTGAGGCAGACCCCCCTTTCTGAAAGGTGTTTACATATCCTTCGTTGGCCAGAATGATATCCAACTCTTCGAAAGCGTCTAATAGACTGCGGCCTCTTGCATTTGTCTCTCTGCTACCCCACTCACGGGGCCAAGCATTTAAGTCACCAGCAATTACCCTTGGACTATGTCCGCTTGCATCGAGAACAAGACTGTCAAGCATTTTCCCGAATTCGGGCAGTGTCAGGCTTGGTGGGGCGTAAAAGCTATACACAAATACCGCGTTTATTTTCGCCCACACAAAACCGCTGTATGTCTGACCCCCAGTACATTGTATGGCTTGTCGACCACATGCCCATGTCGCTTCACCAGTCGAATCTGTAACCATATGCCACTGTGACGGTTTCTATAGGGTTCGCTAATGATGGCAATTTCTACCTCGGATTCGTATGTGGTCTGCTCGAGTAAATCTTGAGCGACCCTTCAATGATTGAGGTTTATTTGAATAAACCTCATTTGTTCATTGAAGTTAGCGCCTTCTAAAATTCCGAGCATTTACCCACTTCCAGCAATATGGCGGTAATCTCGTCCCTCACTTCCTTCGCATAATAAGCATTTGGGGTCACAAAGAGCAAACAAAACCTTTCATACCAGAAGCGCCCAGCTTCCGGTTTCCCGACTTGTTTGATGTTTGGCAGTGGAGGAGATCTCAAAGTTGACGAACTTCTTCTGAATGGGGCTTTTTCCTGGCCCTGGAGTACCTCCTGCTGCTGCTCCTCTTGAATATGCGCGGTCGGTGCTGTTGCTGTTTTTTGTCGTCCAGCGATCTGCTTTCAATTCATCCTTCTGGTACTTCCTTTGAACACTTCCTTTTCCAAATCTAAAATGCTTATAGCATTAGATGCCACGGTGGCCAAGTTGTCCACCAACAAGGCACTGCGGTCGAGGGATATCGACGACCGGGAGCCCGCTTGCTCACTCCCAAAAGCCGCCGGTACTGGGGTTCCGTAAGTAAGTTTTCTCCTTCTCATGTCTTCCAGAGTGGTTGTTTAAGCGATTTCCCACAATCAATCGATCTTGTAAGTTCACATCAACAGCGTCAGCAATCATCGGTAGTGATTGCTGCAAGGTCAGCGTACGTTGCTGACTGATCCCATATCATAATAAACAACAGCAACCTTGCCCATGTGCTAACATACAACATGCACATGTGCTAATGTGCAAAATGCAAGCGATTCCGTGTTCCGGCTTGCTACTGGGCGATGTCGTCACCAGCACCATAACATATGGGAATATTCTGACGACCTCGGCCAACGGTTGACTGTTGTGTGTGCAGTTTTTGTTTGATTGGACTTTTTCAAACAAACTTAAGTTCCGGGTTGCTACTAATGGACTTTCCATATTTAAACTGCAGCAACGCGGAAACGTACGGAAGTCAGGTGTGTTGGAGTGGAGCCGTGGTTGGAGTCATACGTGTGGAAGTCTAGTCGTGGGGAAGTCAAACGCGTTGGAGTCGGGTCGGGTCGGAAGTTCTGTTGGAATCGAGTTGGAGTTCTCTTGGAGTGGAGATTTTTCGGTTATTTAAGTTTAAGGTAGAAAGTTAGTGATAAATTAAATAAAGTATTCAAGAAACCCGAAAAGAGTGTTTGTGTCTTTGTTTCGCTGGAACTTCAGAAACAATTTGGTAAGACCCTAATTTAGTTCTTTCCACAGCCTCACTTGACAGCGAGGGATAAAAGAAGCAGGACTCCATCGCGCCCAAGGGATAAGCGCGCCAAGTTGGATACTTGGCTGGACTTGGGTGCGAACCACACTCTATTAGGAGACTTCTCGAACAATTGGTCCGTCGAGCCGGATAGGATACCAAATTAGGATCCTTCAAGTAAGTATCTGTAAATTAAAATTTATAAAATAGTGAATTTTTATAAAGTTTCTTGTGCAAATTGTTGTTAATGAGTGCGTAGTTTACAAACGTGTTAGTGTTCCGCCGCGACAATACTGAACGGTTCATATAGTACATCGGTAAAGTTATCGGTGCTTTGTTTGTGCTGGAACAACATAGGAACGTTCAGACCAAAGGAAAGATCCTTGTAGTGTTGCGTCTCCTACGTTTTCAGTGCACTATTTTGTTGTTACGTGGGCGCGTTCAGACCAAAGGATAGATCCTTACAGTGTTGCGCTTCCCACGTATTCAGTGCCCCGTTCAGAGTATTGCCATTGCGGAGTGGAAATCACTAATTATTGTTGTTGCGGCGCTCAAATTAGGAGCGCAAAATTATTGTTGTTGCGGCGCCTAAATTTTAGGGCGCAAAATTATTGTTGTTGCGGCGCCTAAATTAAGGGCGCAAAATTATTGTTGTTGCGGCGCTCAAATTAAGAGCGCAAAATTATTGTTGCTGCGGCGCTCAAATTAGGAGCGCAAAATTATTGTTGTTGCGGCGCCTAAATTTTAGGGCGCAAAGTTGTTGTTGCGGCGCTCAAATTTAGAGCGCAAAATTATTGTTGTTGCGGCGCCTAAATTAAGGGCGCAAAATTATTGTTGTTGCGGCGCCTAAATTAAGGGCGCAAAATTATTGTTGTTGCGGCGCTCAAATTAAGAGCGCAAAATTATTGTTGCTGCGGCGCTCAAATTAAGAGCGCAAAATTATTGTTGCTGCGGCGCTCAAATTAGGAGCGCAAAATTATTGTTGTTGCGGCGCCTAAATTTTAGGGCGCAAAAATTGTTGTTGTTGCAGCGCCTAAATTAAGGGGGCAAAATTATTGTTGTTGCGGCGCTCAAATTAAGAGTGCAAAATTATTATCGTTGCGGCGCTCAAATTTAAGAGCGCAAAATTATTGATTCGGTGCTTAAATTAGGAGCGCAAAATTATTGTTGTTGCGGCGCCTAAATCTTAGGGCGCAAAATTATTATCGTTGAGGCGCTCAAATTTAGAGCGCAAAATTATTATTGTTGCGGCGCCTAAATCTTAGGGCGCAAAATTATTGTCGTTGCGGCGCCCAGATTAAAGGCGCAAAGTTACTATCGCCGCGGAGCTTGGTATTATCGCGATATTTAAATTTAGCCAGAATGGAGATTCAGGCAATTATTGATGCCCAGCAAGAAAGGGTCGCAAAACTTGAAAGTGTGCGGGAGTCCCTAGTCAAACTCCGGCAAGAAAAAAGGACGCGAGAGCGTTTTGCTGCGGCATGGGAAGAAGTGCAACAGCTTTATTGGGATTTCCTCGCCGGCCACAGCCAACTTCTTCGCCAAAACGTTTCTAAGGACATAGTCTATTTCCGAGAAAATAAACTATCCGTTATGATCGGTATTTACAATGCTACTAAGGAGCTGATTGGGCGTGTTCATCGCGATCTCATTCCCGAAGGCTCTCCCGTCGATATAGAAATCACAGGTGGAAGGGTAACATCAAGTCCACGCCCCGGACCTTCAGTCGAGCTTAATGAAGCTCAAGGGGAGTCGGAGGACGCGACAAAACAACCGGAAAACTTGTTCTCTAGAGAATGGTTTCCCAGGGTTCGCGATGACTTGAACATACCTTTTGGTGACATACCGTTGCCGTCAAGAGGCTTCGGGCTAAGAAGCTCCGAGACCGAAGGCATTCCTTATTGGAATCGCGGTCATAGACCTCGTCCTTGTCCACCAGTCCCTGATATTCCTTCGTTTGATGGGGATCTTCGTCACTTTGAGTCTTTCCGTAGTATTTTTCAATCAGTCTATGAAGGATCTGATATTGGGCGAGCTGAAAGGCTAATGATGCTGCAGAGCAAATTAAAAGGTGATGCGAGGAGAGTCGTAGAGCACTTAGGAGTGCATGGGGAAAACTACGATAAGGCCTGGGAACTTCTGGAACGACGCTACAGTAATCCTCGGGCGCTGGTTGAAAAGGAGATCCAGGCCCTCATAGATCTTCCCCAGATAGTATTACAAGACCCCAGTACCATTGGAAGGGCACTTGATACAATGCGCTCAGTGGTTCAAAACCTGAGGAAGGCTGGGTTCAATTGTGATCAAGGTGTACCTTTCATACCTTTTATCCTTACCCGTAAAATGGATATCTCCACCCGACGGGAATTTGACTCATTGCTTAAACAGCCAAAACTTCCCGTAACAATTGATGATATTGATCTATTCCTGGAAAATAGATACATAGTTATGTCTCCCAATTGGGAGGGGTTAGGCGGACTCGCGAAGGTTCAAGCAGAAGAACATTCCGTTGCTAAGAAGGCAGAGATCTTAGGTGGTCGAAAAAAACCGCATAGGGAAATTTCCCTTGCCGCAAAAGCACAAGGGGGAAAAATTAAGCGGTTTCCATGCTACATTTGTATGGAAGATCATCTGGTATTAAAATGTCCACGGTTAATAAACAGCAAGGACAAAGGGGATCTTCTCCGGCATTATGGTATCTGTGTCTTCTGTGCCTCCCATAAGTACAAAAATGGTACGGAATGTCAAAGGCGTAAGTTTTTGAAATGTGAGCTTTGTCATGGGCAGCATGAAACAGTATTGCATCCCGGCAAAGATCGATCGAGCGGGTCATACATGCAAGGGAGTATTTCTCATCACGCAGAAAACTCTACAAAACTTGCCCATTCCGAAACTATATTGCCCACAGCTGTAATAAAGATAAAGGCAAAGGATGGAAGTGTAATTTCAGTTCGGTGCTTGGTCGACCAGGGTAGCCAGAGCAGTTATATCACTGAGGAGTTAGTTCAAAGGCTGCGACTAACTAAGAAGAGAACCAATGTGGAAGTATCCGGAGTGGGAGGAGTATCCGCAGGAAGAGTGTCTTCAATTGTCGGGTTGACTCTTAGTTTAGAGGATGGCTCAAACGTGGAAACGAAGGCGCTGGTAGTCAAGCGAGTTACCAAAGGGGGTCTTCCTCGTCCACCTAGGGGAATAAATTCATTGTTCCCAGGCAAGAGGCTGGCAGATCCAGTTACAGATCACGCTTCGCATGTTCCGGTTCTTCTAGGTTCCAATGTCCTTCCTCAATTATTTTTGGAAGGAGTGGAAGTTGTGGAAGGATTTTTAGCTCAAAATACTCGATTTGGGTGGGTAGTATCTGGTTCTGCAGCATTGCCTGCTTCTAAAGTTACGGCCTCATATGTTTCCTTGGAGGAACTTGAGCAAAACCTAAGGTCTTTTTGGGACATGCCCATTGACAAAAATGAGAGGGTTGAATTGGATGAAGAGCGATGTGAACATCTATTCCAATCGCAGCACTATCGAACTGAAGACGGTCGGTATGTTGTACCAACCCCGTGGCGTCAGGAGGATATTCAGTTGGGAAACTCATTTAACAAGGCAGTTCAGTATTTTCTCGGCCAGGAGAAACGGTGGTTAAAGAACGCCGAACTCAAAACGAAATCGGACGAGTTCATGTCAGAATATCGGGACTTGGGTCATATGGAAGAGGTCCCTACTGAACTCCGAGGTGATACTAGTGGAGACGTTTATTACATACCATACCTGAGTGTGATTCGCAAGGATGCTACCACATCGAAGCTCAGGAATGTTTTTAACGCCTCCAGTCCAACGTCGAATGGCGTTAGTCTTAATCAAGCAATTCTTCCTGGGCCAAAGTTACAAACCCACATCTTTGATATTGTTACCCGTAGTCGGAAATTTGAGTTTGTCTTCTCCAGTGATATTACTAAAATGTATCGCCAGATTTTGCTGAAACCAGAGGACCAGTTAAGACTGAGAATCTTATGGAGATCTAACCCGAAGGAACCTATTCAGGAGTATTTTCTGAAAACAGTGACCTATGGGATTGATTGCGCTCCTTGGCAGGCGATTAGGACACTTCATCAGGTAGCCGAGGACAACGCACCCGATGAGGAGACAAAATGGGTAGTAAAAAACGCCTTCTACATGGATGACTTGTTGTATGGGGCAACAAGCATTGGTGCTGCCAAGGAAATTATTAAAAAAATTTCGGTAACATTGGAGAAGGGGAAGATGTCTCTAACGAAGTGGACCAGTAACCATAGCGAAGTTTTGGAAAACATAGATAGATCGCGACAAATTGATTCCTTTGTAGAATTGCAAAAGGCCGAGAGTGACTTAAAGATCCTGGGGTTGCACTACAATCCTCAAAAGGATTGCTTTCAGTATAGTATCAAGATAAGAAAAATTACTATGTTCACTAAAAGAAACATCCTGAGTGTGAGTGCATCTCTGTTTGATCCCATTGGCTGGCTATTGCCCGTTATTATGAAGCTACGAATCGAAATTCAGAAGTTGTGGCAAGAAGGTTATGGCTGGGATGAAGAGATTTCAGGAGTTGCCCAAGAACAAATAGAAAAAGTGTTTGCTTCATTAGGAGATTTGAATCAGGTCCAAATCCCTAGATGGATTGGGTACGGTAATGAGAGCCACGTAACTGAGTTAGTTGGTTTCAGTGATGCTTCGGGGGATGGATACGCTGCCGTTATTTATAGCAGAGTCAAGACACATCGGGGTTACGTCGTCCGTCTTATTGCATCAAGAGGGCGAGTTACCCCTCTGAAGGCCCGGGTTGGTCAAGCCGAAGGGCTTTGTACCATTCCCAAGCTCGAACTGGAAAGCGTGGTATTATTAGTCGAATTATTAAGGGATGTCAAAAAAAGCTTAGGGGCAATTCCACTAAAGTGCTTAGCCTACACTGATTCTGAGGTAGCCCTCGCTTGGATCCGAAGTCAGAAGGAAATTGAAAATAAGGCTGTAAAGCGTAGGGTCGCATCAATTAGAAAGGTTCTCGCTCCTTCCGAAATTCATTATGTACAGTCAAAGTTAAACCCGGCTGATTGTGCATCAAGAGGAATGCTCCCCCGGAAATTTGTAAACCATAAGCTATGGTTTGAGGGTCCTCCTTTTTTGCAAGGGGATCTACCTGTCACTCCCTTTGTGATAAAAAATTCAATAATAAGTTGCGTCTCTTTAGATTATGGGGAATCGAAGGGCTTTACCGATTTTAGTACCCGGTTCTCGTCGTCGACTAGACTGATCAACACCGTTGCGTGGTGCTTAAGGTGGAGAAACAGGAAATCGGGCTTCCTTTCGGCCATGGAGTTAAAACAAGCAGAAGTCGCGGCGACTAAATGGCAGCAAATGGAGCTATTTGGAAAGCAAATTGCGAGGTTGACACACGGGCTACCCGTGGAAAGACATCATTGGCTAAGTACGCTCGACCCCTTCTTGGAGGAAGGAAGTGGTCTTCTCAGGGTGGGAGGACGGTTGAGCAACGCTCCATTACCATTTGAGCAGCGGCACCCCATCATTTTAGGAAAATGTCATTTGGTGGATCTCCTCATTAGACAGGTTCATGAGGGCAATGATCATTGTGGGGTTGGAGTCACCATGACTATAATTCGAGAAATCTATTATATACCTGCTCTACAGCAAAGGGTTAAAAAATGGATAAGGACGTGTACCAAATGCATCCGTATGAAAGGTCTGACAGTTACCCCCAGGATGGCAGATCTCCCAGTAGAACGGACAGCAGCTGAATTTGTGTTTGAAAACGTTGGGACTGATCTCTGTGGCCCATTTCAAATCAAAAGTGGTCCGTTGCGAAATTCAAAAACAATCAAAGTATACGTGGTTGTGTTTGTGTGTACGGCAACCAAGGCTCTCCATCTTGAGATTTGTTCCGATCTCAGCACCAATGCCTACCTTGCCTCCTTCCGTAGATTTGTGAGTCGAAGGGGACAGCCGAGGTCGGTTCGGTCAGATAATGGCACGAACTTGGTCGGCGCAGCTAAAGTATTGACCAATGCCTGGCAGCAGGTATCTGCCGAAGTCGGGAAAACTTTAGCACAAAAGCGGATAGTTTGGCACCACAATCCGCCAAGGGCAAGTCATTTCGGAGGGTTGTTTGAAGCTGCAGTGGGAAGCTTCAAGCGTTTTGTGAGAAGGATGCCAGCGGTTGTTAATCTATCATATGAGGATTTCCATACTGCTGTATGTACTTGGGAAGCCATCCTTAACAGTAGACCATTATATCCGTTATCAGATAATAGTCACGATTTGCAGGTGCTGACACCCGCACATTTTTTAATCCAGCGGGGATTATTAAATCCTCCGATGGGGAAAGGTCTCAGGGAAGATCTTCCTGCAACAAGGCGGTGGCTGCAGGTCCAGGAATTGCAGCATCAGTTTTGGGTAAAATTTGAACAAGATTATTTGGGCCATTTACAGAAACGATACAAATGGAAAAATCCAGGGCGCCAGCTAGAACAGGGGGATTTGGTTCTAATAAAGGAAAAGGATCATAGTCCCCTGAATTGGAAGGCGGCACGGGTGGTTGAGACGTTTCCGGATCCCAACGGTGTGGTGAGGCAAGTGAGATTAAAAACAACTGAACGGGATAACGTGAACCGTGCAGTGCATCAGCTTGTCCCATTACTACCGGAGGATGGTAAGCTGCAACCGGATTTATCGGCAGATAGCAGGCCTAATCCGGGAGACAAAGCAGCAATCGATGGTCCTGCGTCTAGAACCCGTGGAGCCGTAAAGGTTAAAGGAGGTTTTCTGGCTCGAGCTGCCTTGATTTTGTGTTTGTTCTTTCTACCCGGCAGTTTGGCCTCCTCATCGGTGGAGCCGGTGTTAGAATCAAAGAGTATTCACTTAGGCGATGTTCAAGTTAAGGTGTTCGAGTTAAAGTACATGGTAGCAACCTCAGTAAATTTAACCGCCGATCTAGAAGTCATAGCAGATCAAATGGAAAAATTTAAAAAAATATGCGCCAGACAAGTCAAACAGGACATCCAGGAACATTGCGGGACTCTGTTAATCGCTAATGAGCAACAGGCTAAGGACGTAAACCAGAACCTTATTGCCGCTTATAAACCCAATCGAGCTAAGCGGGCCCCAAGCGTGGTTCCGTTTATGGTAAAGGAGGCTGTGAAACTAGGGGTTAAGTACTTGCCAGCTGTGTTCGGCACGGGGGCAATGGTATACATGGGCTATCGAGATGTCATGATCGGTAATGAGATACAGAGCTTGCAGAATCAGCAAGCTAAAATCGCATCCTTGATGCTTAATATCACGGATCTCGAGTATCATCAGGTTGAGGGGCAGATTAATGCTGTTGTGGAGCGACAGGAAGTAGCAATGCTCCAACAGGAAATATCAGAATACTCAATGGAGCTACAATCCCTAATAGCAGGGATATGGGCCAAGCATCAACAGTTGAGTAAACTGAGACCAATAGGAGAGCTTACAGAATATGTAAAGCGAATAAATAAGGATGTTCCAGGGATGACCTTACCAATTTTGGAGCATCCGGAGAGCATCTTTGACATTCATCCTCCTTCTGCATGGGTAAAAGACGATTTAATTACTATCGAATTTTTAATCCCTCTGGCTTACAAAGAACGGTTTGCCCACGTAGCAGTAATTACTACCCCCGATCATCAAAGCCTTACGTGGGATTTGGGGACGGCTGTCCCGTTTCGGGGTTTATTCATGGGGCCTGGGAAAAATGACAAATTTTTCTTTGAGGAAGATGCAGTGGAGATCCTACCCGGATTCTTTGAAACTAAGCTTGTTCGATCAGGACCGTCCTGCGCGCGTGAAATTGCAAAAGGAACAAAAAATCTGCGAGAGTGGTGTTCTCTTAGGAGGTGGAGTAATGGCACTTTTGTGGCACGTTTAAAACCACAACTTGGGGCAGTGTTTAAGGGTCAGGTGAAGGAAATTCCAATAATCTGTAGTGAAACTTCTTACGAGCTTCGGTTTCCAGTGTCCTTGATAGACTTGGCTCACTGCACACTTGATATGGCCATGTTCAATATCACAGGGACTCCTCATACCGTAGTATTGAATTGGACAGCAAAATTTGAGACAGTGACTCCGCGATTTCACCAATTAGATAAGTTGACAGTGGCCGCAAACATTTCTGTAGACAGGGATATTAGTATTTTGCGGCAGGAATTAGAAGCAACACTTGGACTGGAATCAGAATTTCGGCAATACATCCCGCACGGATTAATTGGGGGAGGTTTGTCGTTAATCGCAATCATTATCGGTGGTTTAATTTGGGTAATTAAAAAACGAGGTAGAAAACCGGAAGAAGAACCTAGCTTTGTGAGTCACCTATCCTTGGAAGATAGAAGGCCAGGGAGTTGGCGAGAGTCAGGGGAACAAACCAGGGGTGAAGGAATCACCACTTCAATTGTATAACAAAATTGACCAAGAGGGTGCACTGTATATATGTATTGGATTTGTAAATATAGTAGTTGAAGTGAGTATCTAGTTTTTTTCACGGCAATGTAAATATATTCCATGTTACGAATTAAGGTTCATGAATTAGCTTTCACGGCAATGTAAATAAAACCCATGCCGCTGTGTTTAATTTAATGCATGCATGATTTTAGTATTGTTGTTGGGTGATTAACCAAAAAAAAAAAAAAAACAGTAGTAATAGTTTACTAAACTAACATTGTCAAGTATGAAAGTCTGTTTTCAATACAAACGTATAACTTCTTTCTATATGTAGATGTTTACATCAAGAAAAATTACGAAAAAAAAAAATGTAAAGTAACTTCCATTTTAAAAAAAAATATTTGTAAGGAAGTTACTAGTAAGTTCAATTAAATTAACATTTTGTAAAGTTACTTCCATCTAAATCTTGTAAGGAAGTTACTAATCAACAGAAAGTTAAATAGAAACTGTTGTTACGCTGTAAAGTAGCTTCCATTAAAAAAAAAAAAAAACTGTAAGGAAGCTATTAATGAACAAAAAATTTTTAAAGCAATCATTACCGTAACTAATAAGCATCATGTAAAGATTTTTTGTAAACTAGATAAAACTATATTCCGTAAGAAATAACTTTGTAACATTAGAAAATAAGTGCAAAATGTACACATCTTGTAATTCGTTATGTAATTCGTAAGAAGAAAATCTTTTGTAATAATAGGTAATAAGTTCAACGACCACAGATTACTCATCTGGCACAAGCAGATCATCAGGACCAACCGAAGTTATTATGACCGTCAACAAAATGCTCCGCCTCAGCAGGAAGTTTTCTCGGGTGGGAGAATGTTTAAGCGATTTCCCACAATCAATCGATCTTGTAAGTTCACATCAACAGCGTCAGCAATCATCGGTAGTGATTGCTGCAAGGTCAGCGTACGTTGCTGACTGATCCCATATCATAATAAACAACAGCAACCTTGCCCATGTGCTAACATACAACATGCACATGTGCTAATGTGCAAAATGCAAGCGATTCCGTGTTCCGGCTTGCTACTGGGCGATGTCGTCACCAGCACCATAACATATGGGAATATTCTGACGACCTCGGCCAACGGTTGACTGTTGTGTGTGCAGTTTTTGTTTGATTGGACTTTTTCAAACAAACTTAAGTTCCGGGTTGCTACTAATGGACTTTCCATATTTAAACTGCAGCAACGCGGAAACGTACGGAAGTCAGGTGTGTTGGAGTGGAGCCGTGGTTGGAGTCATACGTGTGGAAGTCTAGTCGTGGGGAAGTCAAACGCGTTGGAGTCGGGTCGGGTCGGAAGTTCTGTTGGAATCGAGTTGGAGTTCTCTTGGAGTGGAGATTTTTCGGTTATTTAAGTTTAAGGTAGAAAGTTAGTGATAAATTAAATAAAGTATTCAAGAAACCCGAAAAGAGTGTTTGTGTCTTTGTTTCGCTGGAACTTCAGAAACAATTTGGTAAGACCCTAATTTAGTTCTTTCCACAGCCTCACTTGACAGCGAGGGATAAAAGAAGCAGGACTCCATCGCGCCCAAGGGATAAGCGCGCCAAGTTGGATACTTGGCTGGACTTGGGTGCGAACCACACTCTATTAGGAGACTTCTCGAACAGTGGTTTTATGTTCTAGGTATCCTTCCCATAGCCATTTTGGTCAACGCACCAGAGATGACCAAACACTAGCCCATCCACAGTCAGAAAAGAAAAGTCCATGAACACATATTTACACATCCCCCCACATGCCCCAATGCGCCAGCTGGGGTCGCGCCTGATGGGAGACCTGGTCACTCCTCACAGGTCTGTCTGTCTGTCTGTCACACGCACTTTTCCCAGAAGCGGCTATACCCATTGACACGAAATTTTGTGAGACATACAGTGAGTGATATCCTTCTAGGTGCAGGTTTTTGGGGGGTCCCCATACATGTAAAAGGGGGGTGTAAAAATGTTTTTCACCGAATATAGCCATGTGGGGTATCAAATGAAAGGTATCGATTAGTACTTTTCTAAGCCGGTCTTAGTTTCGAGATTTGTTAGATAGGCGGGGAGTGGGAGGGGTTGAAAGTGACGCCTTTCACACCTGAAGCGCCCAACTTCCGGTTTCCCGACTTGTTACTATAATATTATGAACTCACACAATTCATGTTTACTTGTTCATGAATAATTAGAGCTGTGCTGTAATCTAATATATTAAAAGGCTACTTTTCACTTACTTAGCCTGATTGATAATAATAATAATCGTTGGCACGACAATCCAATTGGATCAGGACCTTGATGTATGTTAGAGCATTCAAGACCGTAACGGTACACTACAGTATTGTGCAGGCGCTGCAATGTGAAGGCGTTTGGCGAGGATTCACCCGAGCTCCACACTAAGGTAGCGCAGCTCACCACGAGTCAAAACTCACCCTGAGTGTCTCGCCTACTTGTTGGTGCGCCAACCGTAATTTTCTTAAACCGAAAAATACCGAAAATTTCCCTGTGTGTACCTTTAATGTTGTAAAAGACTAATAAGAACGAAAATAAGATCAAAATAAATAATACGCCTTCAATACAAAGTTAATGTATAAATAATTAATTAAATCACCAATCAGCGAGTGAATTTCTTCTTCTTCTCTTTCTTACACATGTTGAATGCTATAAGAAAGCTGTGACATTCGTGCGATAAAATTGTAATTTAAATGAAAAGAAAAAATTAATTAATTTTATAGTATTATAGTAATTTTAGTTACGTAATAGTACACTGCAAGAGACAATGTGTTCACCATTGCACTTGCAGGTGATTATTACCTTGATCTAAATCAGGTACTCACTGAGCCTAGTGCTTTAACCACTGAGCTATCAGGACGCGAGCCTGACTAGTCCAATACAATACCTATTCTGTTTTTCTTTTTATCTTTTTATTTGCACCTTGTCTTACTTACTTTTTAACACAGTCTCAATAATTTACCACACTTTCCCTCTTTTTAGTCAGACGTATCCATACTCATAATTTGCCAGCGCTTTAGAAATGTTTCCAAAGAGCACATTGCCTTCGCAATTTCTCTATCCACCAACTGTAGGATAAGAGGATGCAGTGAGGTTAGATTCGATGTCCAGATACCTCACGTTTTCCCATGGAATTTCTCCGGGCAACTGATCTACGTAAGGATTCCATAAGAAATTATGGGTCTTATACACAACCATGTAATGTGGTGGAGTAGCCTATAGTTATTCATTAGTACACTAAGAGTATGCCAAACACATGAAGATACAAGCAACGAATTTTATCTATCCAAGTGAGACAATGATAAAAAGGAATGCATCTTCTAATATGTAATATTCTCCCCTTTTCTTCCTTTCTAACACCCCTTACCTTTCACAATATACTTCTCCTAATTTCTTTTTTCCCTTTCTTAACATTTATTTAACTCAACCATTTAAACTAAAAAAAAACATTAATTTCATTTTATTTATCATCATCACCTACTTGTTACCTTTCCCAACAATTTCTAAAACTCATTCAAATATTTATATGCAAATGTAAAATTTGTACATAATAATAATGTTCAAATATTATGACCGATCACCTTGCATTTAATTTAGAATGGTTCTATATTATGAAATGCAGGTCTAACAGTTGATCTGGTTGAGATGCATTTTGCACGAAATTAGCAGGACAAAGACCGTTTGATCGGTTGACAGCGGAACAGCTGGACCGGGGAATTGAGGATTTGTACATTGATAATTGGGACGGGTTTGGTAGCGAGGCTGATTGTGAAAAGCGAACATTTGAACACGTCCTTAAAATTTGTATAAATTAGTCCCGACTGATGGCAGAACGATACGAAAGCCGTTCGGTTTTGCCTATGTAACCAGTAGAGGAAGTGAAGAAATGTGCGATTTCATTGTAAGGAAGAGCTCCTTTCGAAAAGACGTGGGGACGGTAACAGTTTAGAGAGAGATGTTTGAACAGGGTGCCAGTTGTCGCACAAAAGTCCCGGAAGGGAAGTGAAAAAAGGCAAAAATGTGTTGGGCGTCGTCCGAGCAGCCAGCCTGCCACCAGTTTTTAAACTTCCGCCGGGATACCATCAGGACCTGGCGCCTTCTTTTCTCATGGTGAGAATTACTTCTTCGAGCTATCGTATTGTGAAAAGAGGACAATCCTCGACGCTTTCCGCGGTATTGACTTCAACACGTACGGGATGTCTGAGGAATAATCCCCGTACAATGCTGGCCATCAGGTCTGTACGCAGATTGACAAATTTATAGCTAACTACCTACAGGTCCACACCTACCTCATTGACCAGGTTCAGCCAACCTTCAGATGCTTTTATTTATCGCACTGCGGCGTGTCCTTTTGGCTGATCTACACTTTCCCTTTCTAGCGCATACCACTTCGCAAGTTTGTAAAAGTCGCACCAAATGGCGGGGCTTTAACACTGCTTGGATAGCTCGACAATTTCTGCCGTCCACCAGTACATAAAAGGCTCGTTACGACTGGGTCCACTCCCGGATATGAAAGTCTTACACGCTGTCGTTATCAGGTTCATTACTGAGCTTGCCACAGGATGAGCTGCAAGCGATTGCAGAAATTGCAATTGCAAAAGAGCAACTCATTATCGGCTCGGTAATTGTAGGACAAGCAACCAGAGGCCAAAGAAACCTCTTTATTTGCTATATGAATTATGCGAACGCTTTTGATAGCGTCGCACATACCTGGCTACTCGACGTTCTACATCTGTATCGCATTGATCCCAAACTAATAAAGTTTTTGGCGACAGTCATTGAAGGGTGACATACCACCTTATCAGTGCGTATATCTGAGGGTGCTAATACCTCCGAGCCCATCCATATACGGAGAGGCATCTTCCAGGGGGACTCGTTGAGTTCCCTTTGGTTTTGTATGGCAGTGAACCCCCTTTCATGACTACTGAATAATGCTAGAGGGCATAGTTTTACAATTAAATATGACCTACGTGCTAAGTGCGAACTGACACACTTAATGTACTTAGACGACATCAAGTTGTATGCTGGTACCGATGACCACCTTAGAAGTTTGTTGCGAATAGAAGACATGTACAGCCGTGATATTCGGATGAAGTTTGGATTAGACAAGTGTTGAATCCAAGCCATCCGGAAAGGTTATCATAAGCCGCATGCCGCACATAGTATTGGTGGCCTCCACATTGAAGCTATGACCGAGTCAGATTTCTGCAAGTAGCTAGGAATTCTGCCATGGTCGAGTCGGTGATCTGAAGAATGCTCTCCTGTCCGAATTCCCACGACGTGTAAAGCTAGTACTCAAATTACATCTCTCGGGAAAGAATAAAATAAGCGCATTGAATATATTCGGTATCCCTTCGCCGGCTTATACATTCGGAATATTGCCGTGGACGAAGACCGACCTGGAAAACGACAAGCGGCGGGTACGGACAACTATGTCCAAATTCCAAAGACATCATCCAGACTCTGCGTGAAGCGGATGAATCGTCCGAAGAATTTTTGACCCCCTACATGAGGATGGACGATTTCGTAGCCTCCATAACGACGAAATCTATGAGTGATAAAATCCAGCTCAATGGGTTGCGGTGGGCGGGTCACTTAATCCGTATGGATGAGGATGATCCCACCTGGAAAATGTATAAGCGCAATATCTATAGTATAAAAGCAAAAGGTCTCGATTAGTACTTTTCAAAGCTGGAAAGTCGTCCTTTTTTTCACAGATCCATTCTCAGAACCTACCCAACCGAAAAATCTGAAAAAATTTACGAAGCTGCACTACACCGTGCCGTGGCTCTGAAATGGCCTAAATATCGATATCCGCTCAAATAATGTGAATAATAGTCTAACTGCGTAAAAAATTAGAGCGCAACTGAATTTTAAACTTTAACACGCGGAACTGTTGTGCATTTATCGTTACAGTTCACATAGAAAAACTCAAAACCCTTTAAACCTGAAGTCTCTAGCTTTCAGTTTTCGGACTTTTTAAGCTTTTGTTTGCAAAAACTTATTTAAATCGGTTCACTGTCTGTCTGTCCGTCCGTCCGTCTGTCTGGACTTTTCTCAGAAACAGCTATACCGATTGACACGAAATTTGCTGAAATAGTGGAAAGCATAAACGCTCCGACATGCACTGAGTTACATCTTTTTATCATACGTTGAGATTAAGGGATCCACATACATGCAAAACGGGAGTATAAAATTTTTTTTCACCGAACTTAGTCACGTTGGGTATCAAATAAAAGGTCACGATTAGTACTTTTCGAGGCCGGTCTTAGTTTTAACATTCCTTGGAAAGGCGGCAAGTGCGAGGTGTCGAAAGTGATGATTTCTTTAACGAACTCATTCTCAGAAACTACCCAACCGAAAAATCTACGAAAAATCATGAATCTGCCTCTATACAGTGTCCAGACCTCAAAATACTCTCCATATCAATATCTACCCAAATTAAGTTAATGAAAGTATATTACTATTATATATTTTTGCGGAAATTGTCTAGAAGCTCCCCTCATGTTTATCGTAGCGTTATAAATAATAATAAATAATTTAGTATGAAGACGAAAATCCTACTATTACTAACAAAATTTAAGTAGCTCAAACTTATCTTTACCATGAAATTGACTGCGACCCAAAGGACTTGATATCAATATCACACTAAAGTGAGTAGTCTGACATGCCAAATGCATATACATTACGGGCTACGTGCAAATAGGATAGTTCTGCACTCAAATATACTCAAACAAGAAACAAACGTTTCAGGTATGAAAACCTGAGCATCATTTGTATCTAGATATAGTGTAGAATATATCGCCGAAGTGATTTTTAAGGTTTTGTGTAAACACAAAACCTTATTAAAATCGGTTTACTGTCTGTCTGTCCGTCTGTCCGTCTGTCCGTCTGTCCGTCTGTCCGTCTGTCCGTCTGTCCGTCTGTCCGTCTGTCCGTCTGTCCGTCTGTCCGTCTGTCCGTCTGTCCGTCTGTCCGTCTGTCCGTCTGTCCGTCTGTCCGTCTGTCCGTCTGTCCGTCTGTCCGTCTATCCGTCTGTCCGTCTGTCCGTCTGTCTATCTGTCTATCTGTCTGTCCGTCTGTCCATCAACGCATTTTTCTCGGAGACCGTTATAGCGATTGACACCAAATTTGGTAAAAAGGTGGGAACTGTGAACGCTCACGCATACAGTGAGTTACATTCTCTTACGGCGAATTTAAGGGAGGGGGCCATACATGCAAAAAGGGGGTGTAAATTTTTTTCCATCAAATATAGTCATGTGGAGTATCAAATTAAAGGTCTCGGTTAGTACTTTTCGAAGCCGGTCTTAGTTTTGCCATTTGTTGGAAAGGTGGGGAATGCGAGGGGTTGAAAGTGATCATTCCTTTAATGGGGCCATTCTCAGAAACTGCCTAACCGAAAAATCTGAAAAAAATCAAGAGGCTACGACTATATTGTGCCTGGGCTCTGAAATGCGTTCCATACTGATATCTGAACAAATAAAGTTAATAATAGTATATCACTATAATTTTTAGTAACTGGCTGCAAAGCCCCCCTTAAGTTCATGCTAGCATCATCGCAACAATATAGGGTATAACATAGGGCATGATCTCACCAAGTTTGGTGGAAATCGCACTATTACTGACAAAGTTATAATACGTCAAAGTTGTCGCTTCTTTGCAAATTCAAGACTATGAATGTCAATATCATCCAAAAGTGGATATAGTATATGCATATATTCCGTGCTACGTACGAAGAAATACACAAAACGCTCCGTACCTGAAGCTTCCAGCTTTCGGTTTTCCAACTTGTTTAATATTCGGAATCGTTCGGAAATTATAGTGTTAAACACTATAAGTCTAATTAGTTAAACTAATAAGTCACATGCCAGATTTATGTCGATCGCCGTAATAAAGCGCGTATTTATCGGTCCAAATGAATTTCGAATGACTTCGCTAAACGGACAAGAATTGAAGCCAAGGCTGTACATGCGTTTCTCCAAGAAACCTAAGGTTTATGGGCTAGGTATGGCAGATTAATGATCAGTTAAAATGCTATGGCTAAAAATCACATTCTACTTTGTAAATGCATTTTTCTCGAAACTGCATATTGGAAATCTGCTGCACCATAGCCCAAAATCTATCGAACGAAATTTTTGAAATTTTCACGACTTATTCAGAACATATTTCTACGGTGGTGGTCAAAGGGTAGTATAGGTCCCGGGGCGAAACGTGGATTGGTACCCACGATGGAGCATAAAACCTGGGAAATGCCTGCTGAACCAACACCAACAGCTCTACTACCAAACCCTATCTCCACCTCCACGTGGTGACCGCTGGGAGCTCTTTCTTGACGAAAAGCTGCAGACGGAGAAGGATGAAGGCGAGTCTCCCGCGCCTAAAAACGGGACAAATTGTACCAACTGGTCCTCCAGGTTGCGGGTTGGGTAGGGCTGACAACCCTACACGGAAAACAACATGTTACGAAGCCACAACAGGAGCCTCGGATAGGACGGATTTTAAAACGACGGACCCGGCAACGACAAAGGAACAACGATTTGCGCATTTTCTCATGGAACTTGCGCTCCCTGTACAGAGATGAAGCTGATAAGCAGCTAGCCGATACCCTGTCCCAATATAGGGCTGATGTAACAGCGTTGCAGGAGATGCGATGGCCAGGGACCGGTTTCCTGGAGAAGAGCCACTACACCATATATTATAGCAGTCATCGAGTAGGAGTAGGTTTCTTAGTCCGCCAAAAAATGAAAACTGCTGTTATCGGCTTTGAAAACATAAGCGAACGGCTATGCACTCTGCGCTTGCGAGGCAAGTTTAGAAATATAAGCCTCATAAACGTTCACGCCCCTACAGAGGAGACTGCAGAGTCGGAGAAGGATACCTTCTACGAGGCAGTAGAAAGAACCCTCGAAGCCTGTCCCAGATATGATATCAAAATCATACTTGGAGATTTTAACAGCCAAGTAGGGAAGGAGCCCGTATTCAGGCGATACGTTGGCTCCCATAGCTTACACGAAAAAACAAATGATAACGGACTGCGGACTATTCAATTAGCAGGGTCACACGAAATGGTTGTTGGAAGTACCTGGTTTGCGCGGAAAGCGGTCCACAAACATACGTGGGCCTCTCCAGACGGGGCCACTTTCAACCAAATTGACCACGTGTTGATCGAACGCCGCCACCTCTCAGCCTTGATGAATGTCAGAACATATAGGGGGGCCAATATAGACTCGGATCACTATCTCGTTGGCATGGTGCTCCGAGCTCGAATAACAATACCACCTAGAATCCCCTCTGACAATCAGGTGAGAGTGAACACTGAAGCCATCCACAACACAACCCTCCGCGACACCTATAAGAGGGAAATGGATGCCGCAATAACCACAGTCAACAGAGGACCTGGAGATGAAGCATCAACTAATGATCTTCACAACCACCTGAAGAACGTTATCATGGATACGGCCACAAACATACTTGGCCCCAGCCGCAAAAGGAGTCGGAACGGCTGGTTTGACGATGAATGTAAGCTAGCAACGGAACGGAAGAATGCCGCATACCGAGTAATGTTGCATTATCAAAGAACGCGGGCACGCGCAGAGACTTATCACGAACTCCGTCGAGCGGAGAAGCGACTTCACAGACGGAAAAAGGAAGCCTGGGAGAACCAACAAGTCTGTGAACTAGAAAAGTACAGGGAGCAACCGCACCAGGCGCGGAAGTTTTACCAACAAGTCAGCAGGATGAAGCCTTATACACCTCGATGCTCATCCTGCCGAAACAAAGAGGGAAATCTGATTGCGACAGAATGAGCATATTAGAGCGATGGGTTGAGTGCTTTGATGAGCTACTGAACAACCAGAACATCGGCGAGTTGGAGGTCCCGCCAACTGAAGACGACGGACAAATACTGCCACCACCAAGTTTAGGAGAAACAGTCCGTGCAATTCATCGGCTAAAAAATCATAAGTCGCCAGGAGCCGATGGAATTACAGCCGAATTGGTTAAATATGGAGGCGACCAGTTACACCAAGTGGTTCATCGACTTGTGCTCAAGGTATGGGACAGCGAATCAATGCCTGACGATTGGCAACGAGGTATAATCTGTCTTATACATAAAAATGGAGATATCACACAGTGCAGCAATTATAGAGGTATCACGTTGCTGAGTACCATCTATAAGATATTCTCCACTATCTTGCTAGGCCGGATAGCCCCATACGCCCAGAACATCATTGGCCCATACCAAAGAGGCTTCACTCCAGGCAAATCAGCAACATATCAGATTTTCTCTCTGCGGCAAGCGATGGAAAAACTGTTGGAATATGGACAACAGTTGCACCACTTGTTCATCGACTTTAAAGCCGCCTATGATAGCATAACCAGGGTAAAACTGTACACGGCCATGAGACAATTCGGTATCCCGACGAAATTAATAAGACTGACTAGGCTGACCCTGACCAATGTGCGAGGGCAGATAAAAGCAGCAGGATCACTCTCAAGACCATTCGACATCAACAACGGTCTACGACAAGGGGATGCGCTATCATGCGTCCTCTTTAACCTGGCCCTCGAGAAAGTGATCCGTGATGCTGAGATGAATGCAAGAAGTACGATCCTCTTCAAGTCCACCCAACTACTGGCCTATGCTGACAATATCGACATCATGGGAAGAACCACCCGAGACGTACAAACTGCCTTCATCCAGATCGAGCAGGCGGTAATCGGCGCGAGATCTTGGACTGCACATCAATGAAAGCAAGACAAAATATATGGTGGCAACGTCAGCACCGAAGACGAATCAACCAACAACATCAAACCACACTGGTCAAACACAAACACGAACAATAATAAGGATAGGAGAATACAACTTTGAGACCGTTGATAATTTCTCCTATCTCGGGTCGAAAATCACAACCGATAACAACTACGATGATAAAATCCGCGCACGGTTGTTGTCAGCCAACAGAGCCTATTTCAGCTTACAAAGACTGTTCCGCTCGAAACGTCTCACCATAGGGCCAAAGCTCTTACTGTACAAGACTATGATCTTGCCAGTCCTCATGTATTCCTCGGAAACTTGGGTTCTTAGCAAGAAAAATTGCGAACTCTTGGCCGCGTTCGAGAGAAGAATCCTCCGAAGAATTTTTGACCCCCTTCATGAGGATGGACGATTCCGTAGCCTACACAATGACGAAATCTATGAGCGATACCATGACCGTCCGGTTGTGGATAAAATCCGGCTCAATAGGTTACGGTGGGCGGGTCACTTAATCCGTATGGATGAGGATGATCTAGCCCGAAAAGTCTATAAGGGCAATATCTATGGTAGAAAAAGAAGACGAGGCAGACCCTGCCTAAGATGGAGCGATGGCGTGGGCCAGGACGCCAGACAGCTTTTAGGGATATCGAATTGGTGGACCTCGGCGCAAAACCGGGATGTCTGGAGTTCCTTATTAAGGCAGGCCTAGACCGGATACCGGTTGTTGCGCCGTTAATGATGATTTCTACGGTTCCCAAACTAAGATAATCCTTACAAAACACCAAAATTCACAAAAAAAAAGTTTAACACGGCGCCAAAAATTTAGCTTTCATTATTTTTTAATAACCCTAGTTTAAAATGCGGTTTGCTCTTTTCTTTAAGATGACCACAGCGCCCTCTAGCGTGGCGACATACAAACACCTTTTTTGGAGATGAGTGTGTAAATTGCTCTGTATTTCAAGAATGAATTATGCTATCGTGCTGAAAAAATGATTACGCCGCCACCTACATGTAAAAATGGAAAAGAGGGGTGTCAAATTTTTTCCCACGGATTATAGTCGTTTTGAGTATGAAATGAAAGGGCTTGACCAGCACTAATCTTATTTCTTATATTAGGTGAAACATAGGGGAGTGAGAGGTCAAAATGTATACTCCGAAAAATGTAATAGGTCTGGTTCTCAAAACCTCTCCAACCGAAAAATCTGAAAAAAAAATTCACAATGGTGCACTTATACATAATCTAGGCCTCAAAATCTTCTGTCTCACGTGAATTTTTCGCAATCTAACCCGTGTGTGACTCTTGATCATATAAAATGAACTCATGTAAACGGCGCTGTTGAAAAACGTGTAGGAAATTTCTCACACAAGATCAACACAAACCCTCTATACCCCAAACATCCAGCTTCTGGTATTCCGACTTGTTTATAGGGTTTTAGGATAGACCCTCCTGCCCTACACTTATACTGAATGTATTATAGATGGATATTCATATACGGTGTGTTCGGATAGCTAAGTGGTTAGAGCACAAGGCTGTCGTATCAAAGGTCGCGGTTCAAATCTCATTGGTGGCAGCGGGATTTGTATCGTGATTTGACGTCGGATACCAGTCGACTTAGCTGTGAATGAGTACCTGAGTCAAATCAAGGTAATAATCTCGGGCGAGCGCAATGCTGACCACATTGTCTCCTACAGTGTACTACTGTGTCGTTACGGTCTTGAATGAAGTGCTCTAACACACTTCAAAGATTATATAAGTAATTCTATTATGATGCTTGCATAGTAAATTGTGTGTGTCTTTAACGGTGAAGCTCACACATTTTTATTCCATTTAGTCACCTTCTACGACAAGCAGGGAATACAACTCACAAGGTGATATTTATCGGATATTTTTCTTCACAAAGTACTACATAGGTTTCTTTACTTAGTCAAATCCATTACATCAACCTCTTACGCAATATAAATCGGTAACAGCCCTGGTTCTCCAGGTCTATGCGCTTCATTAAACCCGTCCAACAATTTTACAACCGTCTTCAACTTACCTTTTTAAAATGAACAATTAATCGACCCTACTCAATAGATGGACCCCGTCGGTCTTTTCCACCAACTTGTTCCCTTCAGATCGAAATACGCTACCCAGTGAAACAAAATTGAAATTGAAAACAATATAGACCAATTGTTTAATAACTTAGTAGCTTGTAAATTGATTTGAATGCTGACGCTAGTGAATTTTGCAACAAACCTTGTTATGATCAAATATTCAGATATCGGTCCTTGACAGTGATTCGTGGCCCCAGTAACAAATTACAAGTCGCAATAAAAGTAGAGTAACTCCAATCAATTTATCTCATTCAATACCTTGAAACTAAGTTGACATGCCAAAATCACATTAAATAATTTATAAATCAGAAGCTGCTTGTCCTTTTATTTCATCCAGTCGTTTCCAGAGAACTTTTCTATTGCAAATATACTTTTTTGCCTTCCCTCGACAGAGTGACACTTTACAGGATGTACAGATACATCGAAACGAAACAAATTTGCCATCGAAATCAATTGCTACCACATCCAGTTGGTTGAATTGCACTTTCAATAAATATTAAATGTGTTCAGGATAAACCACGAGGACAGACATAGGCGACGAATAAATCAATACGATGACTGGCTGACACAAAAAGGAGAAAACTCCACCAAAGTGTATTGGATCTGGGAGCGTTGGGAAGACCATTCGTTTTATTACTTATAGCTTTCTTATTGCAATCCATCAAATTTTGAGATGTAATTTTCTCGAGGCTATAACAGAAATGATATAACTTGCTCGAAATTAAGACTTTTCCTTTGAACAGCGTTTCATAACGCCCTATGGAAGGGGGGATTTATTTAAGGCAGTTACTATTTGAAAAGAAGTTACTGAAAATGGGGGCTGAAAGTAATCTCTTGAGCGCAGCAAATTCACTTCGAATGGAGCCACTTGAGCACAACACCTCCAACGTGAGATAGTCTTACTTGAACTTGAAATGGAGAACTACGTTATGCAATTGCTTCGCGCATTAACGCAACCCGGATGATGTGGTGCTCCACAACCGGTGTTCATTGTGATCAACGTATCAACGAACGTCTCAAATCTAAAATTTACCGCAATATCGTCCATCCTGTCGCTCTCCATGGTTCTGAGTGTTGGCGGACTATAAAAGACAATAAACGACGTCTTACGGTAATGTGTTAGACATATCGTACATGAATGTTTGGTTAAGCGAAAGGTTTGTTTAAAGCAGGTGCAGGCCGAGTTCACAATCAACCGGCTGGCAAGGCTATGGCATCAGTATTTTGGGATGTGCATGGTATAATATCCATCAACTATCTTGAGAGGGGAAAAACTATCAGCAAAGACTATTATATAAAGTTATTGGAGCGTTTGAAGGATGAAATTGTTATATGAAGGAAAAGAAAATGTTGTTTCATCAATACAATGCACGTGTCATAAATAAATTAAAAGAATAGCAAAATTGTATCAAATGGGCTTCAAATTGCTTCCGCATCCACTATATTCTCCAAAGCTGGCCCCCAGGGCCTTTTTCTGATCACCGACCTCAAAAGAATGTTCGCTATAAAGAAATTTATCGCCGGAGAAGAGGTAAGTGCCGAAATTGAGACCTATTTTGAGGCTTATGACAAATCGTGCTATAAAAATGGTATCGTTAGATTGCATGACCTCTATAATCGCTGTATCGCTGTATATTGAATAACAAAAGCAAATTTTATCAAAAAATTTTTTTTTATATTAGCCTGGGCACTTTTCAGCCCAACTCTTATCCTATTATTATCCTTATTTGCGCAGATGTCAAAACGGGATATATTTTAAGGCCTTGATTTCATATTCAGGCATCATTCTGATTTTTCAGATATTACTGATGGATAACTTCTGGGAACGAGACCTGTGCCACTTTTTGGAGAAATAGTGCTCTATGAAAAAAATAAACCCCCTTTTGCATCTAGCCGCTCAAACTCAACGCAAGATGGTACCACTTGCAACAAGATTCACTGACTACACCTTTTCACCAAATTTCGTGAAAATTGTTTCTCAAACAACCTCAAAAAGGCTTTCACTTCACCTCGTAATTCCCAAATAACAGTTATTTCTGCCACTTTCTTTGAAACACAATAAGTCATTACACAGAGAGACCCCTAATTTCCCGATCAACAGCTTTTGCTCCTTAATAATAATAATAATAATCGTTGGCGCAACAATCCATATTGGATCAGGGCCTTGAAGTGTGTTAGAGCACTTCATTCAAGACAGCAACGGTACAGCATTGCGCTCGCCCGATATTATTACCCTGATTTCACCCAGGTACTCATTTACAGCTAAGTCGACTGGTATCCAACGTCAAATCACGATACAAGTCCCACTGCCACCAGCGAGATTTGAACCGTGACTTTCCGTATGACTCTAACCATTCAGCTGTCCGGACACTTTTGCTCCTTAATCCCCCTCCTTAAGACCCGCATAGATTCTGCCTGATTTTAGGCGTGCCAAACCTCAACCCCTAAATGGTCAATGTCCTAAAACACCAAGATGCAGACCGCCTTCTACGGTTCTAATCATTCATTTCGTTGCTTTTGACCGACACATGCCTATTCTTTATCCTTTAGCCCTTGTCCCTTCCACATGCGGTATCGGTTTGCCGTGATCGGTTGAACCATTTTGTTCTGTCATTTGCCTAGTCTGGATGTAGTTGAGAGGCTCTCAAATCACCATCCAGCGTATCAAGCCACCTTTCTTTAGGCCGGCCTTCGACTTCGACGTTCAGACCTACCTTAGCAAGTGAATTCCGCGACCATATCATCGAAGACGCCTCTCTTGCAATTTTTCCACTATCTGCGACCCCATATCGATCGCGAATATCTTCATTCTGGATATAATTAAGGTGCGTTACATCACTAGTCCCACGCGACATCTTCGCCTCCATTACCCTATTCTCTAATTTCAAAAGTCCCCCAAGATTCGATCCTAGGTCCATTATTTTTTCCGTAGTCGCGAATCTGACAGCATTGAGGCAGATGCCTAAATATTAATTTATTAGTCTTTGCATTGTCCTTTGGCGGCGAAGTTTCCTGTTATTATGTTTGCCTGCCAAAGGGGCAATAAAAGAATTCAAAACAATTACAAAAACTTTGAACTCATTTCCTCTGTTTCAAGTAATAATTTTAAAGCAAATTGGAATAAACTACGAAATGCGCACATCCAGACTAAAAAGCGTAGCAGCAGATCAGACAGCAAAGACAACAAGTTTGAATTGGGAAAAAGTGACTTATGTGAAAAACAGATTCGAAAGTGGTTTCAGAACGACCGATTCCCAAATAGCCAGAAAAATCCTGATCCAGCCCACCAGCAAACGGCCTGGGACTGTGCCTTGCAGTCCCTTCAATGACTAAGGGCGTCGTATTATAAAAAGAGCAACGTGTACGCTCCCAACTGGTTCTTCAAAGTGGATCCGCTGCTAATGCTAGTGCGATTGATGCAAATAAACCTTGTCTCCTCACCTCCAATCAGCGAATACTGAGGTAACCTATGCTAACTTGTAATCACTTCTATGCCAACAACAGACTAGTAATGCTATTTTGAGAATAAATATTGGAAATACAAAATTGGGTGGAGCGTTCCCAAATCTTCGAACAACTAAGCTTGAAGATCATCATCATCATCATCATCAACGGCGCAACAACCGGTATCCGGTCTAGGCCTGCCTTAATAAGGAACTCCAGGCATCCCGGTTTTGCGCCGAGGTCCACCAATTGGATATCCCTAAAAGCTGTCTGGCGTCCTGACCCACGCCATCGCTCCATCTTAGGCAGGGTCTGCCTCGTCTTCTTTTTCTACCATAGATATTGCCCTTCTAGACTTTTCGGACTGGATCATCCCCTTCCATACGGATTAAGTAACCCTCCCACCGCAACCTGTTGAGCTGGATTTTAACCACACCCTGACGGTCATGGTATCGCTCATAGATTTCGTCGTTATATAGAATACAGAATCGTCCATTCTCATGTAGGGGAGCAAAATTTTTCGGAGGATTCTCCTCTTGCTAAGAATCCAGGTCTCCAAGGAGGACATGAGGACTGACAAAATCATTGTCTTGTGCAGTAAGAGCTTTTACCCTATGATGAGGCGTTTCGAGCGGAAAAGTTTTTATAAGCTGAAAAAGGCTCTATTGGTTGCCAACAACCGTGCGCGGATTTCATCGTCGTAGCTGTTATCGCTTCTGATTTTCAACCCTAGATAGGAGAAATTGTCAACGGTCTCAAAGTTGTAGTCTCCTTTATTCTTCCCATTTGACCAGTGCGGTCTGATATTGTTGGTTGGTTGGTTTTTGATGCTGACGTTACCACCATATATTTCGCCTTGCCTTAATTGATGCGAAGTCCAAGATCTCACGCCGCCTGCTCGATCTAGATGAAAGCAGTTTGTACGTCTCAGGTCGTTGTTACGATGATGTCGACGTCGCCAGCAAAGACCAGTAGTTGAATGGACTTAAAGAGGATCGTGTTCCTTGCATTCACCCCAGCATCACTTATCACTTTTTTCAGGGCCGTGTTAAAGAGAAGAAGAAGAATTGGTGGACCTCGGCGCAAAACCGGGTCTCTAGAGTTCCTTATTAAAGCTGACCTAGATCGGATTCCGGTTGTTCTACCGTTGATAATAATGAGGTTAAAGAGGAGCATGATAGGGCATCCCTTGTCGTAGACCGTTGTTGACGTTGAATGATCCTACTGCTTTTATCTGGCCTCACACATTGGTAAGGGTCAGCCTAGTCAGTCGTCAATTTCGTCGGGATACCGAATTCTCTCATGGTCGTGTATAATTTTACCCTGGCTATGTTATCATAGGCGGCCTTAAAGTCGATGAAAAGATGATGCAACTGATGTCCATAGTCCAGCAGTTTTTCCATCATTTGGCGCAGAGTGAAAATCTGATTAGTCGCTGATTTGCATGGAGTGTAGCTGTTTGGGTATGGGCCGATTATGTTCTGGGCGTATCTTATAGGTCACACGCAGCAACCTGATATCTCTATAATTGCTGCACTGTGTAGTATCTCCCTTTTTAAGTATGGGTCAGATAATGCCTCGTTGCCAATCGTCAGGCATTGATTCTCTGTCCCATACATTGAAGATAAGTTGATGAACCGTTTGGTGTAGTCGGCGGCCTCCATACTTATCCAATTTGGCTGTAATTCTATCGGCTCCTGAAGACTTATGATTTTTAGGCCGATGAATTGCACGAGCTGTTTCTTCCATACTTGGTGGTGGCAGTATTTTTCCGTTATCTTCAGTTAGCGGGACCTCCAATTGTCGATGTTCTAGTTGTTGAGCAGTTCATCAAAGTACTCAATCCATCGCTCCAAATATGCTTCAGATTTCCCTCTTTGTCTCATGTTTCATCCTACTGACTTGTTGATAAACCTTCCGCGCCTGATGCGGCTGCTCCCTGTACTTTTCGGGTTCACAGACCTATTGTTTCCCTCAAGCTTCCTTTTTCTATCTGTGAAGTTTCCCCGATCCACGGATTCACGTTGTGGATGACTTCAGTATTAACTCTCATCTGATCGTCAGAAGGGGTTCTGGGTGGTGTTATTATTCGAGCTCGGAGGACCACGCCATGACCATGATAGTGATCCGAGTCTGTATTGCTCTTTCTCTTACAGAGAGCCCACGTTCTATTAGAAAATAGGCAAATCGTTATTACATTTTCGTTGCCGGGTTCGTCGTTGGATAGTCAGTCCAATTCGAGGCTCCTTTTGCGGCTTCGTAACGAGAGGTTTTCTGTGTAGGCTTGTTAGCCCTATCTAGCCCAAACCTGGAGGATCAATTGGTACAATATGTCCCGTTTTTAGGAGCGGGAGACTCGCCTACATCCTTCTCCGTCACCACGTTCAGGTGGAGGTAGGGTTTAGTTGTAGAGATGTTGGTGTTGATTCACCGTGGGTACCAATCCACGTTTCCCTTTGAGATCTATACTACCATTTGACCACTCTCTATATCAAGAAATATTTTGAATTTTTAGCTAGATATGAATGGAAAATGTGCATAGGAAATAAGAAAAGATAAACACAAAGCTGCATACCTAAAACGTCCAGCTTTCGGTATTACAACTTCTTTCCACTATATCCTCGAAGTCTCTACGGCAAAACATTGCCCCCAGTACAGCACATAATATCACAGCATTTATTATTCCTTACAGTATTTCCTTTACCACCTAAGATGGTTCAATATCTCTTTTTAGCCAAATGAAAGGTTTCCTATTTTTTTCTTTCTTTATTTATCATATTCATTTGGCGTCAAAAATATGCCCAATGCGAGACTAAGCTTCTCTTTAAAATGGGCAACATACACTTCCAATGTCATTGGGATCGAAGCATAAGTTAATGTCAGGAAAACAAACAACAGAACTAGTCACCACTTCAGCCATCATTGGTTCTGGTACCTGTAAATCAGCACGGACCCAATTATACAAATTCTGGTGGAAATCCTTTGGTGCTTGTATTCCCTGAAAGTAAAGCAAAAAAATGGTTACTTTTTATGGTGGTGCTTTATAATCTTTTGGCAAAGGGAAAAAACAAACCAATCAAAAAATCGCTTCTAAATTGCATTTGCATTTGCCTGGTAACTGCGCGAGTCCACCTGCATCTACATTTTTTTATGAATGCCATGGGGTGGTTGACGCGCTATACCCCTCAAGGGGTATAGCTTCCCGAAAGTCCTACGCTCATTCTCTACTGATCTGCGCGAAGTGTTCTTGGGGCAAACCACTCCCTGGCGTAGCCAGCCCCTTTTATTATGTTCCAGCTTCATCACATTGTCCACTGGTAACTAGCCTATGCACCGCCCACCGCGCTCAAGGGGTATAGCTTCCCGAAAGTCCTACGCTCATTCTCTACTGATCTGCGCGAAGTGTTCTTGGGGCAAACCACTCCTTGGCGTAGCCAGCCCCTTTTATTATGTTCCAGCTTCATCACATTGTCCACTGGTAACTAGCCTATGCACCGCCCAAGTTCTTCGTTCCGTAGTATCATTCTAGCGTACCCCAATGATAAATTGCAGACAGGTGTTCATGAAAGCTTAGAGCTTTCTAGTGACAGTGGGCACTTTCCATCTGATACTCCTATATAGCAGCCCAGAAAGAACATCAGTGTAAACGGTCTCAACTTCATTTTGATGTTGAAATACCTCCATTTTCAGAATTTAGAGAAGGTAGCCACTGCAAATCTAGCACTGTTAATGCGTCGTGCGACATCCTATTCGGTGCCACCGTTCACAAAAACCGCTGCTCCTAGATATGCAAATAGGAAGAGTTCGATGACCCGCCTGACTGAGAACTTTGGTTTTGTTAGGATTGAGATTTCACCTAGATGCTGCACGTCACGTTTTGTGCCATCATATTCGTTCTGATAGTAGTTCTTAGTTTCTCTGGAGGACTCCTCCTGCGTAGCGCACGCCAGATGCTCTCCCTGTTATCACTGTGGAAAGCCTTCTCGAAACAGATTAAGTAGCAGAAAGAAAAATCTTAACTCCTTATATTACTCCAAAGTGATCCGCAGGGTGTTGAAGTGGTCAGCGAAGAAGAATCCAGAACAAAAACCAGCTTAATCTTTGTCCATAAAGCTGTCGACGTTTCCCTTCAAACGCTCCAGAATTATTGTAACTATTACATTTTCTAAAGAAGCTTCACTTGAAATGTTTATAAGTGATAGGATCGATTTGAGTCCATAAAAAGTTTCGTAGAAGTACAATGGTAAGACCAAAGAGATTATTTATTAATCAAAAATGAGATTCAGTTATGTGAGTTGTAGAGTAGTAGCGCAAAACATAACATCTTAGGAGGTAATATTACATAATATTACCAAGTAAGCACCACAAACATCGCTTTTCATTACCCTCACCGTATATATAATGTTATATCATCATCAAATACTAAAACTCGCAGCCGTTATTACCAAATATTGTTTATCACTGTCCTCCATTTATTGCGCTAATTCTGTGCATGGCAGAACCAAATAGGTATCAATCAAGAAAGAATGGACTTTCCATATAAGAGAAGGAAAAGAATAAATGATCCCATTTAAAGTAGTAGATAGTATAATATTTACAAAAACAATAAAACAGGATAACCGAGTTCTTGCGAACGAGCATTACTTCCCTTGGAAGTTATCTTTACTTTAAATAATTAAAAGTTTCTTTATTGCCCATGCAACCAAAATGATCTTTTCACACCAAAGCTAGCCAAGAAAAGATTTGCCACTTATCTACTTACTTAAACCGAAGAATGTACATGCCTTATTAACATCCACCCGAAATCATTTTCTAGCCCAAGGCCAGCCAGAACCAGCCAAACGAACAGGTAATAATATCAGCAATAGATTCGCAAACGATATTCTGCATCGACTCGGCACTCAACAATTTCCGCTGCCACTTGTACTATGCAGAACGATAATATTTGATAATGTTTTGTAATTTGATATCACATTACATGGCAATGATATTAGGTAATGTGTTGATGTTAGGTAGTGCAGTGATATTAGGTGACGTTGTAATTTTGATCGCGCTCGGTGATGGTAATGCGTGTAATATTACAATCAATCAATCAATCAATCACTTTTGTTATTACTCATATCACCTACCTACCTCTAGTAGTTACGTAGGTATCCAGGAGCGTGTGTATTAAATTAACGCTGCTATTTTACTAGCCGCGTCTGTTTAAAACATTCTGGTAACTTTTAGTTTCAAGCTGCTGAGCATAGTGGATGCACTGTTTCATTTTGTAATAGCGTCAGTTTATTTCAAGAAGATTTGACATGAATATTTTTCGCTACACTAGAGACACGGACCTTAATGAAAATATCCATGGACGTTCATTAGAATAAGTTGTGGGATACCCATTCGTAATAGAGGGGTCCTTAGGAACAAAGTTTGTTTTTAATAGAGTTTTCCAGAGATGTGGGAGCGTTTCACTCACAAGGGCAAAAATTACATCGTTCTAAATCGATGTGAATCCTATCAGTCCTAAACTTTTGAGTTCTAGCAGCCGAATTGTTTTTCTTTTTGTTTAAGTTCATTTTTCTCTCAAAAAGGAGTGTTTCCACTTGTTGATATTTAGTGGAAACCCCGACGACGACGACAGAACAGTAGACGACTAGTGCGAGCGCCGCGGGAAGTCGAAGAAGGAGTTGAAGCGCATCTAAGTGATTAATTGACGAAAATGCTATAAGGTAATACAGGTAACCGCGAAAGATGGCGCGTAGTTATAGGGATAAGAACAAATGTTGCTCGAAGTGACGAAGCGAATGTTATTAGTGAATTTTCGAATATTATACTGAAGAAACTTGGGCATCTGTTACCGTCACTACATAGATTTTATCAATATTGGCGGAACTTTAAATGAGTAACTTTTAAGTTTTCACCTTTTATTTAGTAGGTAATTTCATCTTCTACAATTTTGGCATTATCTGGGTCTAGGTAACATAGATAGTACATTATCTGATAATTTTTTGGACCCAAGTATAGTTACATCCCGTATTTCTGAGCCGTCGAAAGCCACCTTTCCGAGTTTTTCTGCTGACCCTCGTAAAAGTGTATATTTTGGTAGGTCCCATAATAATAGTAATCATTGGCACAATCTGGGCCTTGAAATGTGTTAGAGTACTTCATTCAAGACCGTAACGATATACCACAGGATTACGATACCCTGTAAAAGGCAACATGGTCATCATTGCGCTCGCCCGTGATTATTACCTTTCACTACGACATAGTTTCCAGTTTTACTTTTTCTTCAGAGAATTACGTGGAAATTCTTTTCATCGCATCATAAATCTGTTAAAGAGAAAGCGCATTAAGTCATTGGAATAAACGGAAAAAGGAGAAGAACCAGAAGTCACTTTGATACTACATATAAACAAGAAGAGATTTTGGTTGTAAACCACGCAGGATTACAGTACCCTGTAGGAGGCAATGTGGTCAGCATTGCGCTTGCCCGATATTATTAAACTGATTTGACGCAGGTACTCATTCGTAGTTGAGTCGACTCGTGTCCGACAGCCAATTACGATAACAAATCCCTCTACTACCAGAGAGATTTCAGCCGCGACCTTTCGCTACGGCATCCCAGCGCTCTAACTACTTAAGCCATCCGGACATGTGCACTTTAACAAGCATAAAATAACATAAGACACAGCATAACGAAAGGATGACTCTCTGAAAAACGAATTTTACAACTGTCTAGACGAGACGAAAATTGTCTTGGGGTACGTCGAAGCGAAAATTGAAGGGGACATTTTGGAACTTCATTGGGTAGGCCTGTCCTTTGTTATGGTACCGGTGCGTGTACTACTAAAGAGAACGAGTCGAAGTCAGCATCGACAGTCTAGGTTTTTAAAATTAAAAGTCATAGTCGCATAACCGTGAGAAACGCAGGCGAATCGCTTCAAGGCTAAGGACTGAAATCGCTCTGCAGTGCTCTGGTGCTTTTGTGCCTGCAATAAAGAGTTAACACCAACGTACGAACCGAAGATAATAGTCGAAAACTCATATTATTTGTTCATGGGAAAACCATGTCGGATGGCTGTAGAACTGCTACTGACGCAGAACAGTGGAGGAAGAGAGGTCTCTCTTGGCCAGCTTTGGTGTGAAATCGTACCAAAGGGGCTTATGGCAGCCGCATATAATATGAAAAGAACAAATCAGGAACATTAAAAATATATCCATTTGTAAGAAATTTTATGTTATTTCCCAAAACGAAAAATGTTGAACGTCAAGCTTTTTGACACTAATCACAAAAAGCGCTATAACTCTGTAAAGGTAGAAGAGAGTACCCACTCTTGAGACCAACTTTCGTTAAACATTCCACCATTAAAATTTGTACCATCATAAACGATGTGTGCTAATTATTAATGTCATTTGTATTAGTCCCATCGCTTCCATTCATAAAAACTGAATTTAAGCCGGATGTATGTGCACTCTTAGTGGCATTTAATTGTATGAATTTCATAACATAGAATATAGAAAGGTGCATACACTAATCGCATAAACTTGAAGATTATGTGCAATGCGGTGATTTTGTGCACGGACTATCTAAGTGCATGCCTATGCGTGAAGCGAACTTTGCCGGCCTGAATCTTCATTGTATATTGAAATAGCATGCGGTCCGCAGCTTCTCTCGCCCGCATTCCGCACGCATCGTAATGTAGAACTGCGTTATGGAATTGCTTCACACATTAATTCAACCTAGATTTGTGATCGACGTATCAACGAACATCTCAAATCTAAAATTTACCGCAATGTTATCCGTCCTGCCGCTCTCAATAATTCTAAGTGTTGGCCGGCTATAAAAGACAATGAACGGCGTCTTGCAGTAATGGAGACAAAGATGTTGCTTTGGACGAGTGGCGGGACACGTTTTGATCACATCTGAAATGAGGATATCCGCGATCGATTTGGAGTTGCACCGATCGTGGAAAAACTGCGAGAAACGCGTCTTTGGTGGTATTGTCACGCCAACGAGAATTCACTTGTCTAGATTGGTCTGAACATCGAGTAAGCGTCCAAAACGCCGGCTAAAACAACGGTGGCTTGATGCGCTGGATGGGGATTTGAAAGCCTCGCCATTGCATCCAGGTCAGGCATTTGATAGAACCAAATAGCGAAACCGACCACAACGAGCCGACCCCACTTGTGAAAGGGACAAAGGCTGAAGAAGAAAAACGAAGAACTAAAAATAGGAACTTGACTCAAATCCCTTTAAACAGATCGGATTACATCAGATGAAATATGTTGTTTTAAAAAATAATCATGATCAAATATTTACTTACCTTTGCTCTGAATAGTTTTTGTTTCGATTCTGGGATTTTGGCATCCTTTGTAAGGCAAATGGGCGTCGACCGGTTACCATACTTATTTATAGCCAAAGAGAGATGGTACTTTATGAAAAGGTTCTTATCTGCAGGTAAATAACAGAAAAAAAATTAATTAAAAATGGCAAAAAATATCAACCTTTGAAAACACTTAAGCATAAAACGAATTATAAACCACTGGTCCGGGAATCAAGGAAACGTGACTTCTAGGAAAGATGATCGCAGTTCCAATAATATTGTCAACTATAGCTACTCTATTTATATCCATTATGCATTCCTAACCGCACCTTCCTCACCTCTTGGGGTTTTCGCAATTTATCCTGGATTTCTGAGATCATAAAGTTGATCGCATCCCAATCTCCCTTGTATCCTATCATTCTCCCGATTAAATTTTCCCTGCGGCAGCATTTCACCCAGACTCTCCTCAAGTGTCTTCTTTCTTTTACAAATCTCAGGAATCAGAAGAATATTTTGGCTGGGAATCATCATCGATGCGAAGTAAATGGGAACACCAAGCGCCACCAGGAACTTTCATATTCGGTTCGAATTGGCCAAATTGAATGCATTCCTCACGTCTAAGGTCACTACCATGCAATATTTGCTAGTAAACCTTTTCCTTGATTTGCATTTTCGCCCAAGCCAGTAACTCATTTGATGCCATCGATGGTTGATCTAGCTTTACGGACCATCCTGCGATCCAGCTCTCAAAAATCGAGACCAATCTATTATGAGTTACTAGCTCGAACGTTTTCTCCATAGTGTTTAGAAAACATATGGGTGCAAATAATTAGGAGATTTTCCTTTCTTCCTTTTTGCTAGCAGGTATTTATTTTGGCGGGGATATACCGATTTTTCGCAAACAGCTTACTTCCTCCTTGAGGTCTATATGTCGTTTCGAAATTCTCAGCGGACATTCCCGATCTAGATTTCATGACGAGCTAACAGATATAGTCCCTGTCCGCTGCTTGAGGTCGCGCCTGATGGAAGTTTAAGCAACTCTTCTTATACCTGTTTGTCTGCCAGTCCGTCTGGCCTTCTGCCCGCCGACCTATCCGTCTGTCGCACCTAATTTACATTTTTTAATAAAGCGGTCTCAGGGAAGGGGAATATGAAATATGCGGAAAATGTACAATATTTCGCAACTGGGTTACTGTTTAATATCATGTGAAACATAGGAATCAGAAGAATATTTTGGCTATTTATTTTGGATATTTTAATATCATGTGAAACATAGGGGAGCTAGCGCTACCTAGTTATACAAATTATTCGACGCTTTTGTTGTTCTGGCCATTAATGCTGATAGGAAGAGAGCGATAATCAATCATACGGAGAGCCTTGCTTATGTTGGTGCTTTTTTTCAGTCCGACTCTGTTTACCTCCTTTGCAAAATCCGGAAGTATAAGGAATCTTCGATGACATTTGTCCAATTTCCACCTAGCTCGTACCATATACGCGTATATTATGTCAGACTAAAGTGGATCCTGGCATCTAAAGCTTTAGATTGCAGTAAATTCACGCAAAAGTCACAACTTTGACCTATCATAAATTTGTTAGTAATAATGCAATTTCAACCAAATTTAATAGTATCATGCTCTATAGTATAGTCCATATTATGATTCTAGGGAGGATTTATGGGGGTTTACAGTTAATTCTTAAGAAAGATTATAATATACTATTGTTCACTTTATTTGAACAGCTATCAGTATGAAGTGGGAAGGAGGGCGCTCCGTGATTTGTTTGGTTGGGTGGTTTCTAAGAATGGGCATATGAAAGACAATATCAGTTTCTAACCCCCGCACCCCCACTTCTTGCATGGAAAAAACTTACGCCAGCTTTCAAAAAATACAAAAAAAAACTTAAATTATCTGAACTGAAAGCAACATAGCACATCATCAATTTGGTTTGCGTGGTAATCATTCCACCATACAACAGGTGCTCAAAATTATAAAACTAACATAAATAGCTTTTTTCCTGGATCCAAGGTTTTAAGGATTTGGTATTCAAATTAAATAGAGGCCTCCTTGAAGAACTTTTTAAGCCTTTTGGCCAACGTACAACCTTAGAACTGTGCCAACAAATCAGTTGGGTATAGTCAGTGATTACGAGGGAGCTGCTTTTAGTTAGTAACCTGGCTAGCTTTTTCTACCTCTATGGAATACAAAAACCATATGGAAGCAAATAAGGGTCCAAACAGTGTCTCAATAATCCTGTAACGTTAAAACGTTTTCACCACAAAAATATCGACTATATTTTACGAATGACGCATTACGTATAGACTCCTATTATCTCCAAGTTCCGGTGTCCAATGCGATTATTAATTTCATTGTAGGGGGAGTAATAATAAAATCACCATACTATATTAAATAACTTTCCACAATTAGTAAGTGTACTTGCCCTTAATTCCACTATGCATTAAATTATTATGAACAAAGTTTACTGACCTTCTTCGCCAACACTGTCAAGTAGTGCTTGCGCTGGGGTCTTTGCAAGGACATCATGCAAATATCCGCACAGGAAAAGAATTACGAACGCCGTCTTCATTTTCTTCAAGAATATAAAGTTTCAGGCTAATTGAACCGTCCTCTATTCCTGCTTTCACTGCAGTAGTGCAAATGACAACAATTCAAAAATTTCCACCCTCACGACGATGCACAGAATAAAATTGCAGTATAAGACAATGAGCACGTTCTTTGCGCAAACTAAACACTTTGATAAATTCTTGAACTCAATTTCCGTCGTTTTTTTTCAACGTTTATTATGCACTTCTTGCCGTCGTTTAACATAGGGAAAAGCAACGTCAGGTCGTTTGTTCCTTATTTTGTTATATGTGTACTATATACACAGGTATAGACCTTAAAATGAACACAAAATTTCTCACATTTCAAACCATCTTTGGAAGTTGAAACGACTAACCAAAAGGAACTACACCATCCCACTTTTATATGGTGGCATGGCGCCTCAACCCCCGACGTCCCGACGTCGTTGTATACATACGTACATAGATCAGTTCTTCAAAAGATACTTTCTATTGCACTTGGACGCTCTCCACCTCATGTCGATAAGAAGACAAACACATAAATTTCACAAGAAGGCTCTCATTTTGCTTCAAGCAATTGAAAAGATAACGCACTAATCTTAAGTGTGCACGAGTAGAAAAACAGCCGAGCAACAATTCGTTGAATAAATGGAGCTTCCATTAAAGACCTTTTAGGGAAAATCGTTATACTAAACAAGTGTCAAAGACTAACGCCTTCAACTCACCGAAGTTTCTGTCATCTTTGAGGGTCGTAATGTACTCGTTTGTCAAGGATACTAGTAAATGAAATTAAAGAATGGACACCATCAGAGTCTATTTTTTCGAAAGTTTTCGATATAGTATGCATTTTACAAGAGACATGCAGTTTCAATAGGTTGAGGAAGATGACATTTTTCTCAAACAAGCAAACCGTTTCTCGTAAGGACATTGTGAACCCTAGATTACAGAAACTTATCAGGATGCCACCTCCTCAGTGTCCCGTATTCAATTCAGACTGTATTGTTAGAACAATACCGACCTTCCCTACTCGGGATAGTGATTTTTTATTACAACTCCGTGCCGTCCGATCTTGTAATTCTTACTGGTATTCCTAAACATTCCAAATTGTGCCCACTTCCCATTACATATCCTATTACCATAAATTCATCTTTCCCGCACAAACAAAATCAATTTTTAAGATTTTGTTTATGAAACAACGGTCGACACGAAATTTGGTGAGAAGAGGGAACTATGAACGCCCATTATTCTATTAAGGGAAAATCGCACCGCGTCCTTAAAGAACTATTGTGCTCCATGAACGCCCATACATACAGTAAGTTGGTAGTTGAAAGTGGTGATCTCTTTAACGGATCCATTCTCAGAAACTACTGAACCGAAAAATTTGAAAAAAAAAACCTGAAGTTGTCACTGTACGGTGTCCACGCCTTACAATATTCTCCATATCGATCTACTCAAAATAAGTTAATAAATTGACTAGAAGCCCCCTTTAAGTTTATCCGAATATAGGCCATAGTATGAAGCATGCCATCCTCAAGTTTGATCAAAATCGAACCATTGCTAGTGAAGTTACAGTAGCTCAAGGTTGTCTTTTCCGTGTACATAAATTTGCTACAACCTGAAACACTAAATATCAATATCACATTAAGGGGATCATCCCGTGTGAAGGCCGTTTTTTTGCGTTTTTTTGAGGAATTATTTTGGAGGACTGGATGAAGATAGAAACGTGATTTTTCCACCATATATTTATTGATCTAGTATATGTGATAAATTTTTCAGCTTGATATCGTAGCAAGTTTTCGGAATACGTGTCAATTTATGCACCTATCTCCAAAAAAAAGTGTTTTTCTGCTGCCACGCTGGAGGGGGCTGTGTTCATCTGAGGAAAAAAAACTAAACGGCATTTTAATGTGGACAATATTCCACGGTCCGTAAACTAGGATAATTAGAAAATATTAAAAGGTAAATTTTTGGTGGGCTTTTAACCCAAATTTTTTGGATTTTGGTGTTTTTTTACGGCTTTTTTTATGAATAAAAAAAACGACCCGTGCGATTGCAATTATCCTAGTTTGCGGACCGTAGAAAGATGTATTAAAGAAGTCGTCAAAATTACAAAGAATTTGGTTGGATAGATTTTGAGCTATGGTGGCAGCCGATTTTCAAGATGCAGTTTCGAGAAAAACGCATTTGAAAATTTAAATGTGATTATCAACAGTAAAATTTTAACTCACCATTAATCTGCTATACCTGGTCCACAGAGAGCACCCTCCGTTTCTTCAAAAAAGTCTTGTAAGGCCGATTGTTGCTCTCTGGTTTCAATTCTGGCTCTTTTAGTGAGGTCAGTCGATCGTCGCTCGGACCGCCAAATTCGCGCTTTATTACGGCGGTCAACATAAACCTGACATATGTGACCAACTTGACATCCCATTGTCACTAGGATTTTGAGGATGCCATTGAATCCTTCATTGAAGATAATTACAGCCAGAAAAGGGCTGTTTCGACGACCTTGGAATGAAAGTGTTTAGGAGCGAAAGTCCAGATCAATGCATTTAACGACTCATTGTTATTCTGGGTCTCTACTCCTAAACATCTGTTCAAGAGATCATCTCGTGACAAATTTTCGTAGATTGGTTTGATGACTGTTTGAACTTCTTCAGTCAAAGGTGCCTTCTCGTGGTGGAAACTATCCAGTTCTCCTTTAGCTTCCGCTTTGCACCATTTGCACCAACTGTCCTCGTCTGCTGGACAATTTTGATGCTGAGGATTTTCGTCTGTAGAACATTTATGGAAGAAAATTGCCCAAATTTCTTGCTTCATTCCTTCTATCGAATATGCGTGTCGACGAATGGCTAGCCCGAAAAATGTAGTGAGGTCGTTAATAACCTTATCAGTAAGTTTTCCAGCCCCTTTTCCACCAATGCCTTTGTGATTCTTCTTTGCATTTCTAAGCCGCGTTCCCATTCTTTTCTCGACATGTCCTACGTATTCCTTTTTTACTACTACATATATTTTATTTTTTGCAGAAATTTGCAGAAATACCGGAGAAAACTCCAGCAAAATCCAATATACAATATACACAACTTGTCGCAATTGGAACATCCATGTTTATGCTTGCTAAAAGTTTCTTTGCAAATGTTGATGCGAAGTCCTGTTTCTTCTCTGATAAGTATCGATTCCCATGAAATCCTCGTTTTTTAGTGCGAGCATGACGTTGAACGTTAAAGTGATCTCCCTTCGTACGATCCATTTGAAAAAATCATTGAACACACAAACAGCACAATACTCACAACAAAATACAACTGAGAATAGCTTGAAAGCCTTCCCGTGCTCACTCTAGACTGGATTATCCTTTTTATTCCAAACAGCAAATAAGTTTAGATAATTGATTGGTGTTCCATCTTTTTATATTTATACCTGTGTTCGAATTTATAAGGCTCAGGTAAAAAACTGACAGGTAAAAAAAGATTCGGTGCACTTTCTCATCGAGTACTCAGCAGCTGCAAACTCCTTACCTGTTTAACACTGTAATTTCTGAACGACTCGGAGTATCGGAATATAGAAATATTCTTCACTATATACAGATACAATTCATGCAAAAAATAATCGATTTCTCCAACCCGACACACGGGATGACCCCCTTAAAGTGAGTAGTTTGACATACTAGATACAAATATACATTGTAGGCTACATACAAATGGCATACTTCTCCACTCAAGAAGAAGAAACAAACGAAACCTTTCATAACTGAAGCATCCAACTTCCGCTTTCCCGACTTGTTTAACATGCACACAACTTTTCATTCACCCCTTCCCCCGCATATTAACACCCTTACGGGGCTGGATAGACAGCCGAAACTGCCCTGTGGTAACTGACGGGTGCATTACGGCATATTATAAAAACAAGGAAATCGCACTGTGTACGTTTTTGGACGTCGAAGGAGCGTTCTCAAACGCATCATACACAGAGATACTACATGCTCTGGTCCACAAGGGAGTAGGAAACCACGGCCTGACGAAAGAGGAGTGGACAAGGGGTACTCCCCCCGGACCCGGAGTTTCCTGAAGGATACGGAATAGATATTTCAATGAAAAAAGGGAAAATAGGGGGCTGCATAAGTTTCGCTTCAGACCCGTATAATTTCCTACCATGCCCCTGCTTTTCCACATACTTTCATGTTAAGAAATTACCTTGTACATCAGTGTAACCTGGATGAAGGCGTGTCAAGAAGCTGGGGCAAGGTAAAGACAGTAGAGCCGATCATAACAGGTAGCCCAAAATTTGGCCCGAACACTATTATATGTAGAAAAAACCTAAAGGCGACCAAAAGGGCGATAGTATGCCGCTTCAGGCAATGTTTTGAAAACCATACTACTCCAATTTACAATCGAAGAGAAGTAAAAAATCCAATTCAGAAGAGCCAACGCAATCTAAGGCTTCCAAGTCTTAACAAGCGGGGTTCCGAGGGTCATTCCGTTGAATTTTTCATCGCTTGCACAGTCAGAAGCTAAGCGAGTGTTTAGAAGTGGAAAATAATTAAGCTGAGACTGGTTTCTTCCTGAAAACTTAGCTTGAGGAGATCTTCTTAGCTTCTTTCATTTAGTAAATCTTATACAGGTAGTGTTATGAACTATTTAGCTCTTCATTCAACTTGTTTTTCATGTGCTCTCTGTCGCCTATGTTTACCATTGTTGATGATAGCTTCAAATGCTAGCGTTCCTCAAAATATTGTTATTCTGAACTAGCTTTTTATCCAAGCTTCCAGGTAAGATCTATTCTAAGCCGAGCACTTAAGACGTGAATTCCGTGCAAAATAAAAACGGAAGTAGCATTGCAAGGAGTCTAGCCTTCATCATTAAACACAAACAAAAAGCTACCCAAGTGTGTTTTATTATCTTCTGTACATCACCATTCCTTAAGCCTTTGAGGCGTGATTTAGACCTTGGACTTCGTTTAACAATATCTATATCTAACTTGCCACGTTAAGAAGATCGCGTTTGAAATTTCATTGGTTGCAAGAGGATTTCTATCACAGATCAAATGTCGGGTATCAATCGACTCAGTTGTGGCTGGCAGGGCAATACAGACCATGTTGCCTCCAGTGGTGATCTCAAAATGAAGTGCTAAACACACCTCCGCTGGGGCGTGGATATTTCCCAAAGGATACCAACAGGTCTGATCGAAGAACGCACCATGTTTATATCAGCTAGATTGTCAACGAATGCAGCAAGACTAACTTCTCTTGGTGCTCCATGAACCTCTAGGCGAGCAGCTCTAGGTTGCTAATGGGCTAGTATCCTTTGAGTTTGGCAACTTGGGTTCGATAAATCAATTTCTCTTTCGAAATCATAAAATTTGAAATCGGCTGAAACTGTGTGGATTTGCGAAATGCACCAAATTCGGCCAACTAGAATCAAATTGTGTTCCCTAGCGACAGTTTATATTTCTGTCTCTCGTTAGTTTTCTCGACAGCCACCCAAAGGAAACACGGCTTTTCTACGACGTTATGAGCTACGCTCGAGCGACGATAAAAGTTCACGGAGTAAAAGGCATGAACAATACTCACCATCACAAAATGCCATGGAAGAATTTTCGCATCAAAAAGTACATCATCAGTTATGCGGGGCCGTTAAAATTTAACCAGCTCTTCCAGCATATGGATTACCAAACATGCAGCGGCAGATGTGCAGTATACTTACAAATAAATTGCCCATCCCTGATGAAAGGGATAGGAAAGAAGGTTATTGCGCTCGGACACGGGATAGAGATTCAAAACGAAGTAACCAACAAAGTAATAATAAAGGGGAACTGCCCTAGCCATCTGGATGGGCTGCATATTGTAGAATAAGCAAATACAATTACGATTGCTATGAACTCTGTTGAGCGATACCATGACCGTCCGGTTGTGGATAAAATCCGGCTCAATAGGTTACGGCAGACGGGTCACTTAATCCGTATGGATGAGGATGATCCCACCCGGAAAGTCTATAAGGGCAATATCTATGGTAGAGAAAGAAGACGAGGCAGACCCTGCCTATGATGGAGCGATGGCGTAGGCCAGGACGCCAGACAGCTTTTGGGGATATCGAATTGGTGGACCTCGGCGCAAAACCGGGATGTCTGGAGTTCCTTATTAAGGCAGGCCTAGACCGGATACCGGTTGTTGCGCCGTTGATGATGATGATGATGAACTCTGTTGTCATGAACACTACTCAAGGTTGTTTACATGACACTTGTCATCGCTAAAGTCGAGTATGGTAGTTGACGTACACCTAGGGAAGCTGACAAACACTGGAGAAAACAAGTCCAACGTTACTCCGATGACACTATTTTAAATTGTAGGGGGAAGTATGAGAATCCAAACTAGGCTAGTAATCGGCGCAGGAAGGCGACGCTGCGCGTCAATCCAGGGGCCAGCAGGGGCCAAATATGTGGGCGCCACACTAGACCAAAAACTGGAAGTCACATGTGGGTAAGTTACAAGGGCTCTGATGACTCCATAACAAGTAAGGAATAATATGATATAAATAAAGAAGCCTAATCGGTAAGTAGTTCAGTAAAAGAGCATCATCGAAAACAGAAACATAAACATACACATTTAAGAATTTAAAATATAAATCCTTTTTTCTTTTTCAAGATTTTGTGTAAAACAAAACCTTGTTAAAATCGGTTTACTGTCTGTCTGTTTGTCCGTCACACGCATTTTTCCCGGAGACGGTTGTAGCGATTAACACGAAATTTGGTGGAAAGGTGGTACTGTGAACTCTCACGCATACAGTGAGTTACATAATTCTACATCGATTTTAAGAAGGTGTATAAAAAAAATATATAACCCTCTTTTGCCCCCATACCTGCGAAAGGGGGTTATACATTTTTTTTTCATCAAATATAGTCATGTGGAATATCAAATGAAAGGGCTCGGTTACTACTTTCCGAAGCTAGTCTTAGTTTTGACATTTCTTGGAAAAGTAGGGAGTGCGGGGGTCGAAAGTGGTCATTTCTTTAACGGACCCATTTTCAGAAACTACCCAACCGAAGAATCTGAAAAACATCAACAAACTGTCACTATATGGCCTAGGTTCCGAAATACTTTCCATATCTGTGCAAATAAAGTTAATAATAGTATAGTATATATATTACTATAATTTTCAGTAATTGGCAGCAGAATCCCCCTTAAGTTAATCCTTGCACCGATCCTAACAAGCTTAGTGAAAATTGCACTATTTTTAACAAAGGTATAATAGGTCAAAGTTGTCACTTCATTGCAAATTCAAGACTTTGAATGTCAATATCACGCAAAATTGGATATTTTCGGATAATATGTGCATATATGACGTGCTACGTACTAATGGCACCAATGCACACTCAAATTTCTTTATAAAAAAAATACACAAAGCCTATCATACCTGAAGCGTCCAGCTTTTGGTTTCTCGACTTGTTTCTAATTATCTAGACACAAGTGTAGACATTTACGTCTATACTTGTAATTTCCCTTCAGGTCCTTCGTTGATTGACTCTGCTCCATCTGCACGTACAGATGCAGGATCGAAGGAGCATTGATATTCCTGAATTACTCAAGGGATAACATGACAACGGGGTTGTAGCAGCAACGCAGACTGGGAGAAAGTGGCATTGACCTACGGCTTATTCCAGGTAAAAATATAAAATGTATATAAATAGATGTGCCTCCTTCAACATTCAAAGGAACTTTAGGGGCAGAACATTGAGGCCCAACCAGAAAAATTACAAACTGGTATGGGAGTGCCTTAACAGACTGAACACGCTCAAGCTCGCGCAATAAGGTTAAGATACTCTGTGTCCCAGGCGAAATTGGGTTAGAAGGCAATGAGGTAGCGGGCGAGCACGAACGAGCGATTTAATAGCTACGACGCTGAAAATCGAAAAGGAATCACTGAGGAAACTGTACTGGGCGAACTTATCAGGAATGGAATAGCCCCGAATGCTCATAAGGGGATACGAACCCAAATACTGGAAAGATTGTTTAAACAATAAAAGCGTCCGGATCATAGTAGGAATACTCACTAGTCACAGACTAAGTAATCATCTGGAGAGGCTAATGTTATCTATGGATACTGTCTGCGATCCTGTAAAGAGAGTGGCGAAACCTCCGCACACGTTCTGGGACAGTGTCCGGCACTTGTGCAAAATAGGTTGAGGCACCTAGGAGAATACTTGAAAGCAGATGTAGGTTGAAACACTATGAAGGAAGAAACATAATAAAGTTCTTGTCGATAGGCCTAAACGACATACTATAGTTAATAAGTATGTATAACCAGTGGAGGAGGACAATAATTCTTCTAAGATGCAGTGACAAAATTAAGGAAAGGTTTTGTGACTTCCTCATGTAACAATATTTCGGTGCAGGCTGAAGAAAAAAAACAAGTATTGCTCGAAGTACATATATATACGTTGAATATAATCGATATTCAATTCAATGTGGTACCGACATTTTATCTCTTATGAACAGTAATTTGACGTGTCTTGACCTACTATAACTTTGTTAACGTGGCGATTTTTAGCGAACGACACAGAGGAAAAGACCACGCGCTATTAGCCACTGACAGAAGTGGAAAGTGCGCAATTTTGAACGACACCGGGATACCCATGCCAAGGAATAGCTGCAACATCTGGTAATGGGTTTGCAAGAGCTAAAACTAACGGTGTTCATATTTTTAATTGGAATATAAGGGAATGTTACATGAACTAATGTTAGACGCAAGTGCACAATCCGCCATTGTCATTGCCTGAAACTTTAACGCATAGATTACCGACCGGAAAAGCGAAATTTTTAATATCAGGGGCCGATATTACTCAACTTTTCTTCACTGGACATGGCGCTTATTAATATTGGAAGTACCGATACCTCCTGTAAAGGGAGGCTAGGTTCGATGGTAGATATTACCTTCGTAAGCAAAGCGGTGGTAAACACTACACACATAGCGACCATCAAGCTATACTGCTCAGTGTAGTCAACAGCAGGAGAATAGGGTATCCAAAGAATATAAGGCCATGTTGGACGAGGTAGTGCAGTTAAAAGGTGTTTGACGTGGAAATCTTCGCTGAGACATTTAAGGAAGTTCCACGCCTTTTGGGTACAGTGAAAAAGCATCTGAGCAATTGAGCAGAAACGTGGTCGCAGCATGTAATGCCTCTACGCCAAGGCGCAGACATATAGCAGAAATCTAAGTGGAACGACTATATCAAGCAACTGCGTGCTAAATCCTTGCGAAGAAGAACAAATTACCAAAACTCAAACGATGGGCAGAAAACTGAACGGAGAAAGGCGAGGTACAAAGCTTGCAGGAAATAGCTACAAAAGGCAAGCAAACGGAATTTCCTTCAGGTACTGCACAAAGAGGCTGACATAGATCGGTAATGGCTAAGACGAAAGGAAGCAAGATCCCGCAGATCAAGTGCCAGTTTCATTGGGAAGAATAGTGACCACTATGTTTGCACAGCAGCTAATGCAAATGAAAGAAAACATACCCCAAAAGATATTCAACTATAACAGAAGATGAGCTCACCATTGCCTACGAAAAGTTAGTGGTGAAAAAAGTACCCGGACTGGACAGAATATCTAACGTGGCTTTGAAGTGGCTATATAAGAATTTTCCCTTCACCTTCACCGTTCAGCTGGGATCTCCGCTGAGGATCGGGACGAATTCCAAAGAGTGTCGATAGAATTCTCGGAAATGTATCCTTTGCATTTACCAGGCTCTATGTGTCTCCAACAACTCGTAGAATTTTATCTGAAATCAATGATGGAACTGCATCTCCGCTGTATGCTGACTGCTGGCTGTCAGATGGTACGGTCAGAAGATTCGCTTTCGCGATATTGTTTTGAATGACCGAAGAGATCCACCATGGAAAATTCGTCTGGAACGTTGGCCAGACTCACTAAGACAGAACATTCCTAGACAGATTCAAATCAGCTCTAGCAATGCAACAGGTGAGTGAGAAATAAAGTTCAGAGAGTTTACTGGAACTATGCCATCCCCAGCGAAACACCCGTAATTGAAATTGACACTAAATCAGAAACTATCTGTCATACACAATCGCTTACGATGGTATTTCGAAAATCACTCCAGACGTGTCCAAAATGCAACTTAAGCAACGTAACAGTGGAGTTTTTTTCAAATCACTCCACGAATCCCAACATAACATCCAAACAGTACAGTTTTCAGTGACGGGAACGAGGACCCTCCAGACACAAGACCAATTATTTGCTTACCAATCCTCTACAAATTCATAACGTCCATTATTAGTGGAAGGGACAATGGGCTGCGAAGTTAGGTTAAGCAGTAGTAAAGAGCAACTCATTATCGACTCGGTAGTTGTAGGGCAAGCAGCTAGAGACCAAAGAAACCTCTTTGGTACTATATCGATTATGCCAAGACTTTCGAAAGCGTCCCGCATACCTGGTTAATCGATGTCCTACATCTGTATCGCATTGATCCCAAACTATCCGATTTGTTGAGTCCCCTTTGGTTTTACATGGCACTAAACCCCTTTCATGGCTACTGAATGATGCTGGGTGGATGGTTTTGCAATCAAATACAGCCTACGCGCTAAGTCCGAACTGACACACTTGATGTGATCAACTTAGAAGTCTGTTGCGAATAGTGGACATGTTTGCGATGATATTCGGATAGAATTTGGATTAGACAAGTGTCGAATCCAAGCCATCACGAGTCGCATGTCGGACATAGCATTAGTAACCTCCACATCGTAGCTAAAACTGAGGCAAACTTCTACAAATACCTCGGAATTCTGCAAGGAACCCATGCTCGAGTTGGTGATCTGAAGGATGCTCTGCTGTCCGAATCCCTGTCACATGTAAAGCTGATGCTGAAATCGCATTTCTCGAGGAAGAGTAAAATAATAATAATAAGAATAAAATAAGCGCGTTGAATGTATTCACTATCCCTTCACTGGCTTATGCATTCGGAATATTACCATGGACGAAAACCGATCTAAAAAATGTCCAGTGGCGGATACGGGCTACTATCTCCAAATTCCGAATGCATCTTCCAAACTCTGCCGTGGAGCGGATGAACCTGCCTCGTGGTATCGGAGATAAGGCCGTGGTTGACAGCCAGTACAACATCCTCGCCAAGTCCGCTCGCTATGCCTATCTTTTTACAGCAAGGAGCAGACTATTCCTTTGCATGCGGCTGTCTGTATGGCAGACTGTAAGCTGACTCCAGTTAACTTGAAGGATCGATCTTTCAATACTCTGAGTGGGATGAAATCAGACCAAGAGCGAAGGTAATCCACGGTAAACACCTGAACTGTTTTTGTCAACCATATGTCGAATATGTGTGGTTCAGCGTTAGAGACGTTGGACCATATGATATCTGGCTGCATTGCTATGCCACCGGTGCAATACACAAACAGGCATAATGCTGCATGTAAAGTGATCCATCCATGGACTAAGCACGGGAACATGTCCGGTTTACCAATATGAGCCGCAAGCAATACTTGATAGTTCTGCTTACAGCATATATTGAGTCCGGCAAGTTCTAACTGATCTCCACAGCTACCGAGATTGTGACAACTCGCAAAATAATATTCGTTAGCGCAACAATCCAATTAGATCAGGGCCTTGAAGTGTGTTAGAGCACTCCAATCAAGACCGGAACCGTACACTACAGGATTACAGTACCCTCTAGGAGGGAACGTGATCAGCATTGCGCTCGCCCCAGAATATTACCCTGATTTCACTCAGGACTGATGTCCGACGTCAAATCACGATAAAAATCCCACTGCCCTAACCACTCAGCTATCCAGAAACTCAGCACAATGGCAGCATTTTATAAGATTTATAAGCCAGCTGAATGGTCCCATGTATACTCAGCTAATCAGCAGGGACTATTTCATGGATGGAAACTGGCGGAGTACCTCAAGGACCTGTTCTGGGCCCTTCAATCTTGAACTTGATGTATGATAATGTGCTAAGCATCAAACCGCAAGATGGAGTTGGAAATGGCGGAAGACAATATTACAACTGTACTAATTAGTAATTGAAAGAAATTCTATTGAAAAAGTTCTGAAGTTTCCTTCGGGGCAGCATATAATAGAATTCAAGCCATTCATCAAATACATCAGTGTTTTTTCACAAACACTTGACTGACGTGAGCGAGAAAGCAGGAAAAGTCATAATTACCCTGATTGGCATGATGCCAAATATGAGACCACCGAGTAGGCTTTTGCAAGCAAGAGGGTGCTCATCCAATTTGGAGAAAGGCTAGTGGCTTAATGTTAAGGCGTATTGGTGGAAATTATCTGCAGTATATCGTCAGAGAAAGATTAACAGTCGCCACTGCATTCTGAATAACGTCAGACGGAGTAGCTTTCGTAGTTGCGGGAATGGTACTTATTGATATTTGGTTGAAGAGATGCCATAATGCCAAAAAGCGACGGCCGGAAGAGAGAACACACCCAATCGGAGTGTAGCAGGAACTTTGAGATAAAAGTTACCAAACAAGATGGACGCCTGCCTTTGATTATGCATAGGCATGGAGGTGTCCACTATCACTTGACCCAGTTCCATAGCGGACATGGCAGATACCGCTGGTATTTACGTCGTTTTGAACAAGGCGATTCCCCCTGTCCTAGATGTGTAAATGAATATGGGGATCCGGAGTACGTTCTCTTGTACTTTTCTTGAGGAGAGATCATTCCGCAAATATTCGAAACCCAAGGATGGCATGTAGTTATTAGCTCCATATGCTTCCACCATTCAGGAGGAGTTACGAAAGATAGAGGTCTTACGGAAAAGCCGAAGGGAGGGAACAATTATCAGTAAGTTCGCTGTTTGATATAATGTCTATAGATATTTGTATGGGATACAGCGGGAGACGAGATGTGGTTTCAGTGGGTTAAAGTCCCACATTGTGGCTTTTGATGCTTTCCACCTCTTTGAAAAAAGGCCGACAGACGGACAGACGGAGAGATTTTGAACCGACTTTGCACACAAAACTTTAAAAGCAATGAGGAAAAGTAGCTTCTTCATATATGGGACTTAAGAATTTTACTCGTATGTCAATTATTATTACATTCATTCGAAATTGAGAAGTTTGAACTGCTATATCTTTGATGGAATGGTATGAACTTTAAGATTAAGATTTCATATAAGCGCAACTTCCGGATTTTTTTCATATTTTTGGGTTGGGTACTCCCATTACATCGAAAGTCTGCCATTAAAGTACCAACTAAAACCTTTCATTTGATACTCCACATTAGGAGAAAAAATATTAAATCTTCCCTTCGCATGTATGGGGAAACACCCTCTACGCTCACCCGCTCTATTGAAACTAAACCTTCCTCGATAATATTAAATGGGGATATTTTGAAACGGATTAAATTATAGCTTCCTATACGATTAGGAAAATTAAGTCCTAGTGGTTTAATGTAAATACCCGTCGTTTAGACTCATTCCCACGGTCTTCTTAAGACAAGAATTGATTCTGTCGGCACAATCAGAGCCCCTCTATAACAAACAACAACGGTGGCAGCTTATACTAAGGTCATGGTTCAGCGTTCATACTGGCGGATGCAAGACTTACCTAAATCTCTACCGAACTAAGTAGTACCGAGTTAAAACGTAACTCCATATTTATGATAAAACCGGAGATCCTCTGTCCGTTTGGACGTAACCTCCTCTATGAAACTCGCAGCCGCTAACAACCAGGTTGGAAGTACATGCCTCAGGAATTCTCCTCAGACATGTGTATTCAGAGGGCTATTCCGGCTCTCATGATACCAAATAACCTCTGGGGAGGTTTCGTGGTCAAAGCCACTGACCCCATACAGACTCGGGTCTAATCGCCCTAATTCAGCCGTGAAGCATTTACCTACTGCATCGGGGCCAGGCAATGGGAATACAACAACCACAACGTGCAACTCATCGACAAATAACATCTTCTCCCATTCTGCGCTCGCCCAATTAAAAAAGCTCATAGAGTAATCCTTCCTTTTGCGAAAATTATCAGACGAATCCATCGAATCAACCCCGACATTTCCCTGTTTAAGGTTTTGTGTAAAAATAAATCCATATTAACCAATTAATGTCTGTTTGTCATACGTACTTTCCTCGAGCTATTGAGACAAAATTTGATGGCCATATGCCAAGAATGAAATACATATTTTTTTTTTTCTGTGTGCATTTAAATGAATTACAAATGAAAATGGAGTACAACACATGATAATGTCTCTATAGGCCTTCTAGACTCCTTAATACTCTCCATACCAACATCTGGTAAAATTAGCTAATAATATTATATTAATATATTTTATAAATTTTCTGCCAACTCTCTTTATGTTCATTCTGGGCCTATGCATTAATATAGACTTTAATATGGCGCAGCCTACTGGAAAGTTCGGCGCAATTCCTACTAATATTAACAAAGCTACGGTAGGTCAAAATGACCTCTTTCGCATCAATCCAAGGCATATTGATAAGGCTATACTACCAAAAGTGCGATCTTTTTCTTTGTTTCCAACAAAACCTTACTAAAATTGGTTGACTGTCTGTCACACGCTTGCACCTATTAACACGAAATATGGTAAAAATTTTGGAACTGTCAACCTCACACATGTGGTGAATTACATTGAACGTTTCCCATACATGCAAAAGGGGGGTGTAAATTATAAATTATATCAAATTAAAGGTCTCGGTTAGTACTTTTCGAAGCCGGTTTTAGTTTTGACATTTGTTGAAAAGGTGGGGAATGCGGGGGGTTGAAAGCGATCATTTTTTAACGAACCCAGTCTCATAAACTACTCAACCGAAAAATCTGAAAAAAATCAGAGAGCTGCCACTATATGGTGCCTAGACTCCGAAATGTTCTCTATACCGATACCTTTTCAAATAAAGTTAATAATAGTACATTACTATAATTTTTATAAATTGACAGGAAAACCCCCCTTAAGTTCACCCTAGAACCACAAAATTTTGCAACAATGTAGGCTACAGTATAGACCATGATCCCGCTAAATTTGGTAAAAATCACACTATTACTAACAAAGTTATGCTAGGTCAAAGTTGCCGCTCCTCTGCAAATTCATTATGAATGTCAATATCACTTGAAAGTAGATATTTTCACATAATACTCGTATATGCATATTTTACGTGCCACATGCTAATGGAACAAATGCACACCCAAGTCTCTTTATAAAAGAAATACACAGAACCTTTCATACCTGAAGCGTCTAGCTTCCGGTTTCCAGACTTGTTTTCTATTCTTAATCTTGAATCTAGATCATGAAATAGAAATCAACAAAGTGGACTTACCAATTTTTTTCACTTTATCCATGAATGTTCTACCAATCGTGCATTAGTTCCCAAGACTCTTTCCAAGGATAAGTTAATTCTGGAGGACCGTATCCAAATAGACACATTCATTGTTCCGCCTTCACTACAGGAGCCGAACATTATATATATACAAAATAAGGGGAAACGAATTAAAAATGGCAATGGCAACAGATTTATCCCTGGAAAATTCAGTCTAACATCTAACAGACATTTGCTAGCAATTTACGAGCTTTTCAGAGTTTAAAAATGTACTGACTTTGCGAGGCCTGAATGGGAATGAAAACCTTATTAAAATCCATTTATTGCTCGTCTGTCAGTCTATCCGTTCCTGTGTTCAAAATGGGGTGTGGGTAGATTAGAAAGAAATCACATAAAAGAAAAGCCTCGAAATACCATAAACCGCATCAATATTTTTTCAAATCACCATTCAGCGTACACATTGTTGTTTCGATCGACCTTTTGGCCACTTACCATCGTCTTCGATGTTCAGACCAATCTTGGAAAGTGATATTTCTTTAGCACAAATTGCATAACCATGCCAGTGAAGACGCTTCTCTCGCAATGTTTCCACAATCGTGTTAGGCCACTGGTCCAGCGCAATATCTTCGTCTCAATTTTCCATTTTTGAGCAAGTTGCGTCAGTAGTGCCGCAATCCTTAAGGAACCCGACTTCATACGCGATTATTTGAACGATATCGCGAATACGGTTATCAAGAATGCACCTAAAAATCTTCATGGTATGGAACAGCAACCGGATCAGACAGTAATTGGAACACTCTGCTCAACCACCAGCTTTTTTTCCATATTGGAGCTGTGGTGCTTTCTTGACAGTCGGATGTGGTTCTGCCTTCCTCAATAACCCGTTAGCCACAGTGTTGGGTGCCAGTACTTCGCTTTCTGGAGCTCAGGTACGATATCGCTAGGTCCTATTTCTTTTCCCGATTTCATTCTTTTTATTGCTTTCTCAACTTCAGTCGCGCTAACCCATGACGACTCGTCGATCGGTGAACAAAGTACCGTTCTTGCCATTAACGCAACAGAAGTGTTCGTATGATGTGGGCGATGATGGGTACATCGGCGTCTTATGAGGATATAGTCGATTTGCGCTTTACTATTCCCACTATAAAACGTAGTATATGGGGTTGCACCGATCATGGAAAAACTGCGAGAGAGGAGCCTTCGATTGTATGGTCACACCATTCGCGCTAGGAAGAATTCAGTTACCAAGATTGATCTGTCGAAGTCGATGGTAAACGACTTAATGCGCTGATGGCGATTTGAAAACCTCGCGATTGCATCCATTTTCAAATCGACGTGCTCAAACCCCTTTCCCCCATGGCACATGTTGCCATAATGACGATATAGTCATCAACAGGCACGTCTTTGTATCGAGAAGTTACTAGAAGGCAACGCGCGTACGCAGTAAGAAAGTGAATGGTGCGATCAGCTGATATAATAGTGAGCTTCATTTCCCGGTCATCAAATCGTTCAACTTCTTTAATAGCATCACGGAAACTCTCAGAGATGACGAGTTTCTTGTAGAACACAAATATCAATGCACCTTTTTCGAAGGGCTCTTGCGAGTTCCTCTGTTTTTTTGTGAGGGTACGATAATATATCATGCACGTATTTGCTCTGCTCGAACTAATTCACTTACGTCCTGATGCTTATCATCTGTCCTAGGCTTTGAACAACACCATCATTTTCGTTTTTAACAACAGTGAATGCATTTTCTTGGTCGGCCCGTCACCGGACCTGTCACAAAGAGAGATCAGGGGGAATTTAGTATAGTGCAGTAACTTCATATATACTTTATTTATGTGATTTCGGCATTTTATTGTTATTTTACTGACGACAGTATAAAGTACGTTGACTGAAACTCTCCGCCTTTATCTGGTCTCGGGATCAGCAAGCTATGTAAATAACTTGGACGAGATATGGAAAATAATACTGTTTGATAGACATCATACTATTATTTTAACATGATTGTACGTTTTACGTAAAGTTGGTACAATCCAAAATATCATATGTAGCTAAAATGCCATCACGTTTAAGTAGATAGTCGAACCTACTTAAAACATATACACTTTGTGCATACCTTGTTTACTTTTTACCTTGAACTTTTTCATTCCTGAAGGGCCGAGGTTTCCGTCTCCTACTTGTAAATAATTGTAAAGATTTTTGTAAAGATCCTTAATCCAAAAAAATGCTGTGGATTTAGCACACAACTCCTTATGGGCATTCCTTATTGCTTAAGGTTTCACAAAAAAATTAGTAATAATTTTTAATATTGCGTATTCAAGACGCAAGGCTCAAATGGAAAATATAGTCTTTTTGTAACCCTGAAATCTGATTAATCATATCATTTTAGATTAAGTTTTTTGGAATCAATTTGTTGGGGTTTCCATTCACGTGTAGCACCAATGCGACAATCCCAAAATTGACTGTTAACTCTATTGTAATGGAAAATTGTTATCGCTTTAATGATAGTGATAATCGATTTTTTCATGAATGTTTACCTTTTTTTCTCCAATTTTATTTGACTATCGAATGTTGTGTAAACACTAGTCTATTTCCATCGATAAGGAAAGAAGTTAACATCGACGCAAAATTAAATATGGTTTTAATCAACATTCCAGAAGCGAAATTCGCATTCATTTAGCAAGAATAAATATGTTAAACTGGATATGATTCAGGAACTAAGCAACTTTCTAATAATGACCATTTTCAGTAGCGGCCATTCTGTGACATCTCTTTTGGCGGTACTGCTTTAAAAGCTAGTTTCCATGCATAGGTAGCGCCTTCACTTGCCCATCCAAAGCTATCTCGATTATATCCTAACGTTTTTTTATTCCGATTGGCATTGAGCGCAAATGTGATAAATCGGTAAATCGGTTTGCAATCCAAGAGGTTTGATTTACATACACTTTCAGATTGCACATAAAGTAATTATACCTCGAAAACCGGCGCTTCCTGAAAGGTTTTATGTATTTCTTGTGTAAGAGCATTTGAGAGTAGGACTGTTCTTTATGCACATAGCTTGTATAGATATATAGATTTGTTTAGATTTAGCATGTCAGACTACTTTGGTGTGATACTGATTTTCAATGTTTTCCATTGCAGTAAATTTGTATAAAGGAGGCAGCCTCAAGCTAATATAACTTTGTCAATAATAGTAGGATTTCCTCTAAACTTATTATATATATTATTGACATTTTACGATTCTATGCTAAAATGAATTTAAAGAGGGTCTCCACTCAATTTGCAAAAACTCCAATTATTGATTATGTTGGGTTGGGGAAAAAGAAATGTCGTATTTGGGATGGAAATTTGACGCTTTATTTAACATACTTAAAATTATCCGATTTAAGTCAAATATGCGCCGATTAGTTCGCAAACTTGTTGCCATTTAGAAGGCAATTTCGTTTTCTTCCCCTTATTAACCCCAACCCCCCCCCCCCCTCCCCCCTCGGTAACTAAGACAGCCTGTTTTCGCAAGTCCCTTTTCAAGCCAACTTAGTAGCACCAAGAGCGTTTTGCATGGATCGGAAGAGATGGTAATCACTTGGTCCGGACTATACGGTGGTTGCAATAGGATATCCTATCCGAGCTCCGGTAGCTTCTGGCGGGTCATCAAAGATGTGTGAGACCGAGCGCTGTCCTGGTGGAACCCAACACCATTTCTATTGACCAATTCTGGACATTTCTGGTCAATCGCCTGCTTCAAACGGTCGAGTTGCTCACAGTAGAGGACCGAATTGAGGGCCTGGCCATAGTTGAGAAACTCATAGTGGATGATTCCCTTCCAATCCCACCAAACACACAAACCTTCCTGGCCGTCAATCCGGGTTTGGCCATGGTTTGGACCGGTTCGGCGCGCTTCGACCACGATTTTGTTCGCTTGAGGTTGTCGTATGTGATCCATCCGCTGCAAAAATAAGTCAAATTCGTTCCGTTTCAGTAGTGCATCGCGCTATAACTTGAGACTGAAACGTACGATCACAACACTGTCAAAGAAACACTTGTAGCACACATCGTCGTCTTCAAATCGCCGTATATACTATACGGCGATACTATACGCCGATGCGACAAGTACAACATAAGATACGTTTAAGTGTCGCCACCTATTGACAAAATACGACATTTCTTTTTCCCCAACCCTATAATTGACTTTATTTATGGCAGATAGGAGCATATAGCGCGTGTTGAGCTCTCAACACAGGGGCGGCTTCGTGAGTAGTTGACTAGTTTCTGAAAATGGCCCCGTCAAATAAATGATCAATTTTTAGCCCTTTCTTCACAACTAATGTCAGAAAATTTCAATCTAGACCTGCCATCTGATAATCCGCATGACTACATTCGGTGAAGAAAAATTTTACACCAGCTTTTGCACGTATGGCGACCAAATTGTGGTCTCAAAAACCAATTGTTACCAAGGAAGAACTGTGGGATTTTACATTAGTGTTCTATGTAAAATAAGACGCAGGTTCTCCATATTCCCCAGTACTAGCAAAGCACACCGTCCACCACAAGAAAAAAGAACGCCTAAAAAAGGAATAAGACCATAATGAAGCCCTGTTGAATGGTGGAGACGGAATGCTCTACCCAATAAGGGAGAAGATACACCCCCTGTTAACGCTGTCTAAAGCTTTCTCGAAATCAATGAAAAACGGGGTTACTACGCCAGCACCTGTTTTCTTACGCATATTGATAATTCTCTCTTTGTTGTTATTGTTTTTGCCCTCAATTTTCAATGAAAGTGCTTAAGGAGGTCATCCCGTGTATCGGATCCGCGGAATCGAATTTTTTTTGTTGGCATGAATTGTATCTAGATATAGTGTAGAATATATGGGCAAAGTGATTTTTTGATATTCGAGGTCGGAAATTATAGTGTTAAACACGTGATAAGTCACATGCCAGATTTATGTCGAGCGCCGTAATAAAGCTCGTATTTATCAGCCCGAATGATGTTCGAATGACCTCGCTAAAAGGACAAGAATTGAAGTCAAAGCTGTATATTTGTTCTTTGAAGAAACCTAAGGTTTATGAGCTAGGTATAGCAGATTAATGGTCAGTTAAGGTTGTCTGGCTAAAAATCGTATTCTACTTTTTAAATGCGTTTTATTCATTAAAGAAGCCTTAAAAAACACCAAGATTCCCAAAAAAAGTTTAAGACAGCACCAAAAATTTAGCTTTTAATAATTTTTAATAATCCTAGTTTGCGGACTGTAGTTAAGTCTGTACGTTAAAATGCCGTTTACTTTTTTTTTAAGATGATCGCAGCGCCCTTTACGGTGCCAGCAGAAAAAAACTCTTTTTTTGGAGATGGGTGTATAAATTGCTCTGTATTTCAATAACCAACTATGCGATCGGGCTAGAAAAGTTACTATGAACGCTCAAGATATTAATAAATCTATTGTGAAAAATTCGTATTTGTATCTTTATCCAATTTTACACAACAAAATTCTTAAAAAAAGCCAAAAAAAACGGCCTTCACACGGGATGACCCCCTTAAGTTTCATTATCATCACATTTGGTGTCATGCACGTGTTAATTCATAACATCTACAACAACTGCAAATCGTACCCAGAGCAACGAGATTTAAAGGGTAAGCCCTACATCCTTTTAATCATCACACCATTCGCCAGTTTATTTTGACGTAAAGGTAGATGGCCTAGAACGTTGTCAAGATAACCGACATTCTTAAGAATAAATTTCTGGTGCCGGAAACCACTTTCGGTGTTATTCTCAATTTTCCCTTAAGAATAATTGTTTGGTATTTTTGTTGGTTCAGGTCAGTTTTCACTTGACGAAACATTGGTAGATTCCCGCTAAATATGAACTCAGATGAACCGTACTGCGTACTGTATCCCTTATTATGGCATATTGAACAGAATCCAATAAAAGGAGGTGGAGGTGAATTTGGGAATGTCGACAATAAAAAATGTGAATCTGATTGCGGAGAGGGACCTTGGAAAGTTCCGACTAGACTGGAGTCAGGAAAGGGTCTCTGCTGCTGAACATTTACCTTTTATTACCCACCATTTAGAAAACTAATTATTACCTTGCATAGGTACGACTACACTTCCACTTCCCCACGGAATTGAAAGCCTTAGCATTAAAGCTTAAGTCAACATTGGAAAAATGGTTATGGAAGTGGTTAGTGCGCCGGGTCAAAATCCTCCTGGAATGTAGTATCGAATCTCACCCTTTAGAAAGGGGCGGGAAGTGGAGCTTTTCACCTAAGAAGAAAATTAAATCATGTGAATTGATGAACCTTTATCAGAGTGAAATTATGCGGTGTTTCCAACGATTAATTAATTGAAGTAATAAAAAACTTGTTGTTTCTTTTTCGTTGGTGTGGGTATTTATTCTTGCAAATACCGATATTTCGGGAACCATTTGTTCCTTTCATCAGTGCTAACCTTTATGTCAACTATATCATTAAGTACTCTCTCATTGAGGGCGAGTTGTAGCTAGAGTAGCATGCATTTAAGGAATTGCTAACATAACATTATAACTGTAATCAGAAAGGAAAAACTAAAACCACAAAAGCAAAGCAAATATTTTGCTCCTAAAAACCGTAAGAACCCTGGGCACACCTTGCCAAAAGCTCACTCACATTCAATGTTCCTTTTCAATCCATTAGAAGTAGTAATAGAAAATTTTTAAACTAGTACGTAATTACAAAGGTACATTTTGCTGAAAGCATTTGCTGTGGCCTTGTTGTTCTGATAGCAAGTTTTTGTAAACCCAGCATCATTAACATGCCGTCAGTCTATATGAACACCCCCATCACGTACTGGCCTTTCAGAGTTGCGTTCTAATTTTTTTTTATAGAACACACTCGCAGAACAACATGAAGTTCACCTAATTTGACTGGCTTTAGAATGAAGGCGACCTTAACTGTTTGCCAGGAAGGCATGTTTTAAAAGTAGCTTGAGATTCTCTATATCCTCATTTGGCATCATGGAATAAATGCCAACTGCTTTAAAATCATCAACTAAAGTGGAAAAGAAACTTTTGCTTTTTCACCGAGAACCACCGGTCGGTCCTCCATTGCCTGTGGCTAAGTTTTCACATCTCCTGCTCAGTTTTATCATCTGTTTTGGCGGGTGACCTATTTGCAAAAAAGTCCGCACTGGTTCAAATCTGTAGTATCGCCCGGTTTTTAAGAAAATTCCAGCTGCCCGAAACTATCCCGTTTAAGAGCTCTTTCCCCTTCCAGTTCCTCACAGAATGTTCCAATAATACATTGATACCACTTTGAACTTTTTACAAATAGTGCATATTCACATTACGAGTCCCCGCAGTCAGTTTTCATTCCTTACTTTTACAAGCTTTTTGGCAGTTTTCGTAATAGGACAACGAATTTGTTGAGCATTTTCATCACAGCCAATCAACAGCTCAGAACTATTTGATTCTAGATACAGATACCTTAATTCCTAACACAGAAAATCATAAAGAAGGTACAAAACGCCAACTATGACTCTACTAATCCAATATCACAAACTTCATTAAAATCAATAAAAAACTCTTGTACCAGAAAAATATATATAAAGTAGTCTGACAATTTTGTCAACCTTACTGCCAATGAAAACAAATGAAACACAATATAAAAACATGCTATACCCACTGTGGTTAAATAATAATAATAATTTAGTCAAGGGAAGTCACACTACACCCTAAATGAACTATTGTGCGCCTTTACTAGTTTACTATTTATTAACTATAGTATGTCGTTCGAACATATAAAAGATAGGAATTTCACTATGTTTCCTACTTCCAAATTTCAACCTGGCATCTGGTATCAAGTATTCTCTCGGGTGCCTCAACCTACTTTGAACAAGTACCGGATACTGTCCCAGAGCATGTGTGGAGGTTTCGTCACTGACCTCACAGAATCTACAGACAGTGTCCGTGGATAACCTTACCTTCCCCAGCCTGCAGTGACTAGTGAGTATTCCACTTAGGCAGACCTTACTGAGCGAGCCGAACGTGTTTAGTTTATTAATGCGTTCCCATATCAGTTTGGAATTCACCTGGTTGGAGTTAAATGCCTTAAAGCAGCTTTGACGTTTAGAATAGTAATCTTCTGCTTCCTATAGCTTCTTTTGACGTAGGTAATCCCCGCAGTGAGAAAGAGTAGAAACCCCTCCGGCCGACTAATGACCTGATTTATGCTGTGTGCCAATCGACCTTGTATACTGGTAAACTTTTTGTACCGGAAGTTCTGCGTTCGATCCAAACCCCTCCAGTTCTTCCAGCTGTTTATGGTTCGTCGAATTTCCCCTTTGGTAACATCCGCGAAATTCATGCCAGCCGTATTAGCATGCTCAGCATGCTGGATAGGTAACCCCCAAGGTACACCCCAGTATTCTTTCGCTTCCTTCACCAAAAACTGTACTGTCCGGACGCTCTGTTGGGATTCGTTGAGAGCTCTGAAAAAGCTCCGCTGGTTCCTCGCGTATGTTGCATTCTGGACACGTGGGGGTGACTTTCGCCACACCGTCGTAAACGACTGCAAACGACAGAAAGTTTCTGGTTTAGTGTGTCCAAACCAATGTTCCAGACGAATTTTCCAAGGTGGATCTCTTCGGTCACTCATACCAATAACGCCAAAGCGAATCTTCTGGCCGTGCAATCTGGCGGCCGTAACTGCACCACAGTACATACGTGATTTTAGTTGCAGCAGCGACATATCAGCACACAGTCGAGTTGCAATCTCATCATTGATTTGAGAGTTGTTGGAGATGCATAGAGCCTGGGAATATATGGTCTATGCATTTCCGAGAATACACGCTCTTTGGAATTCGTCACGATTCTCAGCGAAAACCATAGCTGAACGGCGGAGAAGAGTGCTCCGGCAAATACTAAAACCGCCGTCTGTCTCCCGTCGCCTCTCACCAGTTTCCGCGATGACTTCAATGGCCGATAATGGCCAAAGGTATGTCGCTGCGAGTAATAAAGCGGTACTGGTCTGCGACTCACTGCACAGTCACGTACGCAAATTACGGGAAACGTTCGACGAATCTCTGGTGCACCAAGGGCATTCGCGGTTAATGAAGCACAGATTGTGGCGAAATAGCTGCAGCAGGCGGAGCAATGCTCCTGGTCATTGTGGTGCGCAGACGTCGAACCGCTCCGCGACTAGCGATTTTGACGCAATACTGTCCATTACGGGAGCCCGAGCCAATCACCAAATCAGACGGCTACTGGCGATTATCCGTACCGTATCTTAAAATTCTCCTTCTCATCATTTTTGGTAGTGCATTTCATCCCTTACTGCCAGGTGTAGTAATAGCTTCTTCAGTGAGTAATCTGCAAGACTACAAAGTTCCTACACTTTCATCACCTACCCCTTGAGACGCTGCGATGTTGTACAGCCATTCAGACTGAAGCTATCCATCCCTCCTCCTTTCGCAACCGGGCTTTGGACCGACTACGGCGAAATTATTATTATCATTGAAAAGTGAGTTTGTGATCTAAAAGCTACATATAAATTTTGCGAAGAAAGTCTATAATTTAATACAAATAAACGTGTACAAAACGTAGAACACACTTTGTGCGATTATGCGTTTGACCACCTGTATATAGTTTAAGTTCCTTTTTCTTCTTTTACAAGAAGAATCCCAAATTACCTACATGGTTCACCTCGCGGCCCGTGAATCTGACCGCAGAACACCCAGTATCCTTGAGCCAGCACTATTTGAATTTTATCATTCGCAGTTGCCCTTGCAATTACTGCAGATGCAGTTTGGTGGAAGTTTACGTAGTGATTTGCCTAGGCTATTTTAGTGCTTGTCATTATCTCCATTAGTGCTTAGAGCTCTTCTCCAGTTTCCGGATATCGCCCTCCTCCTCTGACATGACAATTTCTTGCATTTCGCTGTCCGACTTGAGCTTCTCCTCTTCTGTGGGCAGCACGTTCACTTCCCTGGTCGGTCCTGCCCTTTCAGCCTCTATTGCCTCTGCGATTCCTTTGGACCTCAGTAGGTTTTCTACCGAATATCTCTTTCGAAGTATCTTTCTCTTAACCGCCCTAGCATAATTAGCGGCAGGCGTCCTAGCTCCTACTTTCACCCCTGACCTACCCGGGATTTCCCCCTCTCTTGAGGTTACCAGACTTTCATTACAATCTACCATCACAAACAAACGACTTGTGTAACCGTCGAAAAGGTAACATATCAAATGTTGCTTTGCTTCTGTCCCGTGGCTCAATATAAAGATAAAATTATTGTTTGAACTTCTCTCCAATTACTCTACAACGGAAACGAAATTCTTAGAGGAACTAAAATTAGAACCGTCAAAAAAGTATGGATGTAATAGCAATGTTAACGCTCACGATATTTGGTTAATGAACCAAATTTAATCAATGCATCACAGACCTATAGAAACTATCTGGGTGGACGTGCCAGAATTATGTATGGAGTGAGTGCTTAGAACTAGGGTTTACCCCATTTTGCAAACTACCAACTTGAGTCGTGATTATCTGTATGGAAATCTTATTCGGAAATCCTTCTGCTAAATCTGGCACTCGAAAAATCTTGAAGTAAATGATGAAACTTCGCAAACTTGAAAACCACTCATCAGTGCTTGGTTACGCTGCAAATCAAAAAAGAGAAACAAGCGAAATCCATTACAAATCTGTTTTATATTCAATAAAACTTCATTAAAATTACATGTTGAAATTTATTTTAATTGCTGCCGTTCAATTCAAGTTGAAAAGGCATATTCTGCCATTTTCATCTGATTCCTGCAAATGGACAATATGTATAAACCCCCAAACACTGCTCCAGCCGACATTTCCACGCCCATTATATTCGGGCTTTCATTAAAATTTTACTGTAATTTGAATTTAAGCGTTTCAGTTATTATTTCGAAAAAGTTATGAATGCTTAATGACTTTTCAACTCGTCAGGAGTGCTTGCCCCATTTATTTTGATGCTGCTTTATGCGATTGTGATGTGCATGTGATACCTACAGGTATCAATTCCATACACCTTTCATAGGTGGAATAGTCTCTTCCGAGCATACAAGTTTTCAGATAATAAAATGATTTTATGAAAACGTTTCCACGGGTGACATATATAGGTCAAATATTAAACGGATAGATAAAATTCCAGTTTATATCCTATCAACTGGTGATTTTGAATTGGCACTGTGACATATTCAAATTTCCTCATACATTCGCAATTTCAATTTTACTGTTGATATAAGTTATGGTACTTTCCATGGATACTTCCTCCTATTAATTCGCGTCAAAACTCCTTGAAAGGAAATGTAAAATTTTATACGTTCCATTGAGTTGGGGAAGAAATTTTAGCGGATGTATAAAATTTGAAATGAAGCAATTTCATTTCAGCAACTTCAACAATGGAAATAATGATATTCAACCCCAAAATAATATTTCATTCATAGGGAAATATGCAAACGATGTTCCAAATAAAAGGTGCATGATTCCAGTGAGTCCCAAGTTGAGATAAAGAACGCTTCTACACGCCAGAACTCCGGGCAGAGGGGAAAGAACACAAAGAATGGTTCAAAATTCAGTTTTGAAAATTATTCCTTTCGATTTATTGAGCTGTAGTGTATGTGTTAATTACCATCTGCATCGTTTAGGGTTTGCCTAAGTTCCCAGAACATCTTGAAATGTGAGGAAGCAGGGAAAATACCACCTACCACAAAAAGTGTATAACGACCCAAGTTCTGATCGAGAAAACTACCCTTCATTTCAGTTCGAAATAAAATGTTAAACTGTCAGAATTCATAAAATACAAACGCAATGCGCACCAAGCGATCAGACCTATAGTGAGAATAAGCTACTATAATATAAAACAGGACGCGGGAGCAAGAACAAGTGACTGAAGGAAAATCCTAAAATTGCGCCGCTTGCAAAGAGCAAAACAGGCGCAAGTCTAGTCGGAGGAACAGCCAAGCAACCAACAGATGTTCAAAAATGTCACCCACTTTGATGAAGCTGGTGACTGGGCTGAACAAGTCGGAATACCGGAAGCTGGACGCTTGAAGTATAAAGATTTTGTGTTCATCTAATGAGAGGAACTTTCGATGCACGTTTTCCTTTTAGCAAAATGTTCCTTCGTATATGTATTTCCAAACTTTCAGATATATGACGACCGAACCACTTGAGAAGCAACTTACTTCCTCCTTTGTAGTTCACGGACTCCTCTTTTTTTTATGACGGATTTCACTTGAATATAATTCGTACCCATTACGTGTTTGCGATTATACAATATTTAAGTGGAGCAATTACCAACTGTCGTTACTTTCGGTCACGCTGCTCCCACGGCAGACGTTAGGCAGCGTCTGATGAGTTGCCTCTGCCCTGGACGAAACCGTCAGTCAACTTTTTTGCTTTTATGAATTATTATTCGAAGGCCCCAGATTGCATCTAGATTAGTTTCAACTGAAGAGCGGAGCGAGCGAGTTGTTACTCAAATTGATGGGCTCGGAACATACTCGTAGACGAAATGATGCCACTCGTTGCACGTGTAGCGATTCACAGACCACATATTCTCACCAAATTTCGTGATGATTGCTTCCGAGTAAATCTCGTTGACAGGCAGACAGACGTTGAATCGATTTTAATAAAGTTTTGTTTCCCACAAAATCTTAAAAATGTACTTGGCACCAACATGGTAAGGTAGCCAATATACCCCGTACCAGAATCAGAATCACGTACTGGCGATAAACCCCATGCAGAAACTGGGTGAAATTTTAATTAATCTCCCCAATCAGCCTATGTGTCCACCGGCCCTTTCGTGAGTGGTCCCAACGCTTCTGCTATTTACAGATCTTTCCCGCGTTCTTTGTCTGCGACGGAGGAGAAGCAGACTTCAGATCGAGTATACTGGTCATCTCATCTGCCAAGATGTCAATTAGCATCATTCCTGTAGACCGCACTCAGTTTTTGAGCATTACATGATATGCGAAATGCCTTTCCCCAAATAGGGATGGCATAAAGCAAGATTGAGCTCACCACCCAGGCAATAAGCAGCCTGCATGTATACCGTGGCCTTTCCACATTCAGCATTATTCTTGCCAGGGTCATAATCGTCGTGGATCCCTTGTCACAAGCATATTGTACGTATTCTTTAAAATTCAACTTCGTATCTCTCATCACGCCTAAGTATTTGATGGTCAGCTTGAAAGTAACGATGTGATTGCCAATTCTAATTCGGTCGTAATTTTGCTTTCGGCGGTTTGTAATGACGACTTCTTCTGTTTTTTCTTCCGCAAGTGCCAGTCGATCACTCCTTAACCAGGTCTTTGCAGGACTGACTGCTTCGTAAGAGTGTAACTCAGCACCCTCTAGATGCGACTACAACCAATGCTATATCATTGGCATAACCCACCATCGTGGCCTCCTCCGCAACCGGAAGGTTACGTACATCAGTGAATATGAAATTCCATAGTAGTGGGCGAAGTACGGAGCCGACACCCGCGGAAACAACGTACTCCATGAGTCTATCATCGGTGTCATACCGGAGCGTCCGTTCTCGCAGGTGGCTATCGACAATAGCTGCAAGCTAGGAGGGAACACCAATCGTGGCCAGACACTTTCGAATAAGGTTCCAATTAGCCGAATCAAATGCATTCTTCACGTCCAGGATCACCACCATGCAATATTCACTAGTACATCTCCCTCCGTGAATTGCATTTTCGGCCATGCCAATAACAGTTTTGATAGCACCAATGGTTAGTCTGGCTTTACGGATACGGGCTTGACGATCGGGGGTAATCAATTGTAAATTCAGAAATATGTCAGTGCCCCTCTCTTGCTGGGGGAAATAACTCCTAGATGATTTTTAACAAAACAGTGGGGTACGTGATCTGTGAGGATGACCATCCTCTCAACAGTCCCATTACAATCTTCACAAGACATTGGCCTGCGTGCGAGATTCGCACCCACTAAAACCACCACCGACTCCTCCCAAGCTCCGTGGAACCACCATACGGTATCACACCACGGGGCAGAGTCAACTCTGCTTTTCGCAGTTTGCTCTGGATAGACGCGACCATGGAGTTGCTCGCATCCCTGTCTTCCTGACATACTAACAGTAACTAACTAACATACTAACAACCAGATTTTCTGGTACGAATACCTCTACTACAGTCTCCTCTAGGTTCTTCCTTTCCTCCACAAACCTTAGTGGTGAAAGAATATATGCTCTGGGTCTTTTGGGACTCCATTCCAGTTTAGATAATAGGATGAGGTATCTAGTTTAAACCTGAACAGGTACTGGCGATATCCTCCATGCCCCGTGAGAAACTGGGTAAGATTATAATTAATCTCACCGTTTCGTCTCTCCAATCATTCCTTGATGGCAGTCATGAGCCTTCCCGAGCGTTCCCAACGCTCTTGCCATCTATTTAGAGATCTCTCCATTTCGCCGTTCTTCGTCTGCAATAAAGGAGAGATAAGCTTTGCATTGTGTATATTCGTCATCTCATCTGATGTCAATGAGCATCATTCCAGAGATGGCGAATGCTGCACCCTCTGAGACAGTCCTGAATGCCGAGCACACCTTTAGGGCTGCTCTTCTGTAGACTGAACTCAGTTTGTTACCGTTAAATGTAACCTGCAATGCCTTTCCCCAAACTAGAGTTGCACTGAGGAGGATCGAACTCACTACCCTCGATATAAGCAGCCTGGAAGCATGCCGTGCCACGCCATTCCACGTTCGGCATCATCCTTGCCAATTGGCCGCTTTTTTATACGCATACTGCACGTGTTGCTTACAGCGAAGCTTCCCATCTATCATCACTCCCAAGTATTTTATGGCAGACTTAAAAATAATGATATGATTCCCAATTTGAATACGGGCAAAATTTCTCTTACGGTGCTTGGTGATGAAGACTGCTTCTGTTTTTTCCTTCGGAAGTGTCAGACCAGAACCCTCTAGCCAACCCTTAACAGCACTGATCGCTTCGTATGAGTATAACTCAGCATCTTCGAAGTGCTTTGCGATCACAACCAACGCTATATCGTCGGCGTAGCCCACCACTGCGGCTTCCTCCGGAAGGGGAAGATTAAGTATATCGCTGCACATGATGTTCCCCAGTAAAGGGCCCAGTACGAAGCCCTATGAGACACCCGTAGAGACAACGTACTCCTTGTGTCCGTTATCAGTGTCATACCAAAGCCTCCGTTCTTGTAAATAGCTGTTGACAATAGCTAGATAAGCAGAAATATCAATCTTCGTCAGAGATTCCCTTATGAAGTTCCAATTGGGCAAATTGAATGCATTTCTCATGTCCAGGGTCACCGCCAAGCCAGTAACCATTTTGATGGCAACAATGGTTGATCTGCTTTTACGGAACCCATACTGTCGATCTGAGAGGCCTCCCTGGTTCTCAACAACCGGAAGTAATCTATTATAGTTTACTCGCTCTAGCATTTTCCCCACAGTGTCCAAAAGGCAAATAGGTCTGTAGGAGATTGTCTCACCTGGCGGTTTTTCAGGCTTAGGCAGTACCACCAACTTCGTCGCTGACATGGTGCAGGAAATATCCCCTCGGATATGCACGCTTCAAACAACTCAGCAAACATGTCCGGTCAAAATTTAAAAGCAAGTTTAAGGGCGCTATTCGGAACGCACGGGTGGTCAAAGGGTAATATAGGTCCCAGGGCGAAACGTGGATTGGTACCCACGATGGTCCATAAAACCTGGGAAATGCTTGCTGAACCAACACCAACAGCTCTACTAACAAACCCTATCTCCACCTCCACGTGGTGACCGCTGGAAGCTGTTTCGTAACGAAAAGCTGCAGACGTAGAAGGATGAAGGCGAGTCTCCCGCGCCTAAAAAAGGGGCAAATTGTACCAACTGGTCCTCCAGGTTGGGGGTTGGGTAGGGCTGACAACCCTAGACGGAAAACAACTTGTTACGAAGCCACAACAGGGGCCTCGGATAGGACGGACTTTAAAACGACAACGGATCAACGATTTGCGCATTTTCTCATGGAACGTGCGCTCCCTGTACAGACCGAATGCTGCTCAGCAGCTAGCCGATACCCTGTCCCAATATAGGGCTGATATAACAGCGTTACGAGAGATGCGATGGACAGGACCGCTTTCCTGGAGAAGAGCCACTACACCATATATTATAGCGGTCATCGAGTAAACCATGTGCTCGGAGTAGGTTTCTTAGTTAGCCAAAAAATTAAACCTGCTGTTATCGGCTTTGAAAACATAAGCGAACGGCTATGCAATCTGCGCTTGCGAGGCAAGTTTAGAAATATAAGCCTCATAAACGTTCACGCCCCTACAGAGGAGACTGCAGAGTCGGAGAAGGATACCTTCTACGAGGCAGTAGAACGAACCCTCGAAGCCTGTCCCAGGTATGATATCAAAATCATACTTGGGGATTTTAACAGCCAAGTAGGGAAGGAACCCGTATTCAGGCGATACGTTGGATCCCATAGCTTACACGGAAGAACAAATGATAACGGACTGCGGATTATTCAATTAGCAGGGTCACACGAAATGGTTGTTGGAAGTACCTTGTTTGCGCGGAAAGCGGTCCACAAACATACGTGGGCCTCTCCAGACGGGGCCACTTTCAACCAAATTGACCACGTGTTGATCGCACGCCGCCACCTCTCAGCCTTGATGAATGTCAGAACATATAGGGGGGCCAATATAGACTCGGATCACTATCTCGTTGGCATGGTGCTCCGAGCTCGAATAACAATACCACCTAGAATCCCCTCTGACAATCAGGTGAGAGTAAACACTCAAGCCATCCACAACACAACCCTCCGCGACACCTATAAAAGTGAAATGGATGAACCGCAGTCAACAGAGGACGAGGAGATCAAGCATCAACAAATGATCTTCACAACCACCTGAAGAACGTAATCATGGATACGGCCACAAGCATACTTGGTCCCAGCCGCAAAAGGAGTCGGAACGGCTGAATCTAAGCTAGCAACGGAACGGAAGAATGCCGCATACCGAGTAATGTTGCATTCTCAAAGAACGCGGGCACGCGCAGAGACTTATCACGAACTCCGTCAAGCGGAGAAGCGACTTCACAGACGGGAAAAGGAAACCTGGGGGACAACAAGTCTGTGAACTAGAAAAGTACAGGGAGCAACCGCACCAGGCGCGCAAGTTTTACCAACAAGTCAGCAGGATGAAGCCTTATACACCTCGATGCTCATCCTGCCGAAACAAAGCGGGAAATCTGATTTCCGACAGAATGGGCATATTAGAGCGATGGGTTGAGTGCTTTGATGAGCTACTGAACAACCAGAACATCGGCGAACTGAAGACGACGGACAAATACTGCCACCACCAAGTTTAGGAGAAACAGTCCGTGCAATTCATCGGCTAAAAAATCATAACTAGCCAGGAGCCGATGGAATTACAGCCTAATTGGTTAAATATGGAGGCGACCAGTTACACCAAGTGGTTCATCAACTTGTGCTCAAGGTATGGGACAGCGAATCAATGCCTGACGATTGGCAACGAGGCATTATCTGTCTCATACATAAAAAAGGAGATATCACACAGTGCAGCAATTATAGAGGTATCATGTTGCTGAGTACCATCTACAAGATATTCTCCACTATCTTGCTAGGCCCATACGCTCAGAACATCATTGGCCCATACCAAGGAGGCTTCACTCCAGGCAAATCAGCAACAGATCAGATTTTCTCTTTGCAGCAAGCGATGGAAAAACTGTTGGAGTATGGACAACAGTTGCACCATCTGTTCATCGACTTTAAAGCCGCCTATGATAGCATAGCCAGAGTAAAACTGTACACGGCCATGAGAAAATTCGGTATCCCGACGAAGTTAATAAGACTGATTAGGCTGACCTTGACCAATGTGCGAGGCCAGATAAAAGCAGCAGGATCACTCTCAAGACCATTCGACATCAACAACGGTCTACGACAAGGGGATGCCCTATCATGCGTCCTCTTTAACCTGGCCCTCGAGAAAGCGATCCGTGATGCTGAGGTAAATGCAAAAGGTACGATCCTCTTGAAGTCCACCCAACTGCTGGCCTGTGTTGACGATATCGACATCATGGGAAGAACCACCCGAGATGTACAAACTGCCTTCATCCAGATCGAGCACGCAGCGCGAGACCTTGGGCTGCACATCAATGAAGGCGAGACAAAATATATGGTGGCAACGTCAGCACCGAGGACGAATCAACCAACAACATCAAACCGCACTGGTCAAACACGAAGAAGAATAAGGATAGGAGAATACAACTTTGAGACCGTTGAAAATTTCTCTAGGGCCGAAAATCACAACCGATAACACGCACGGTTGTTGTCAGCCAACAGAGCCTATTTCAGCTTACAAAGACTGTTCCGCTCGAAACGTCTCACCATAGGGTCAAAGCTCTTACTGTACAAGACTCTGATCTTGCCAGTCCTCATGTATTCCTCGGAAACTTGGGTTCTTAGCAAGAAAAATTGCGAACTCTTGACCGCGTTCGAGAGAAGAATCCTCCGAAGAATTTTTGGCCCCCTACATGAGGATGGACGATTTTGTAACCTACACAATGACGAAATCTATGAGCATGCCATGACCGTCCGGTTGTGGATAAAATCCGGCTCAATAGGTTACGGTGGGCGGGTCACTTAATCCGTATGGATAAGGATGATCACACCCGGAAAGTCTATAAGGGCAATATCTATGGTAGAAAAAGAAGACGAGGCAGACCCTGCCTAAGATGGAGCGATGGCGTAAGTCAAGACGCCAGACAGCTTTTAGGAATATCGAATTGGTGGACGTCGGCGCAAACCCGGGATGTCTGGAGTTCCTTATTAAGGCAGGCCTAGACCGGATACCGGTTGTTGCGCCGTTGATGATGATGATGATGATTCGGAACGCCATCCAAACCCAGCGCTTTGTTTTCGCCTATGCTAGTACAGATCTTCAGCAGCTCGTCACTGGTGACTGGCGGTATTGCCGTCACATTCAAAGGTCGCGAGCTTGAGGGTTTTACGGGCTTCCTTATAGGCGCACTCTATTTGCCCTTGGTCGATTCTGCCTAACGCCCTCTGATCTGTTCTTCTTGCTCGGTGACAGGCTGATCGAAGGCTGGCCAGTTCAGTATTCCACCAGTAGTAGTTGGATCTTCTACTGGGGAATGAGCACCTCCTTGGCATGGACGCGTCACACGTTTTGGCGATGCATTGGGCCACATGAATAGCTCTTTCCGTAGAGGCGCCTACTTTATTAGGTTGGTCTAACCACACCTCTATGCAAGTCTGCTCACCCAAAACTTTTGCGGACTAACCTGAATTTTTTTTTCGGTTTCGAGCATGATAGCTCTTTGCCCTGTGGCTCGACACATGTGTGAATGATTGAGGTTTAGTTGAATAAACCTCATTTTTCATTTTCATTTTTCATTTAGCACTTTCGACAATATGCCGGTAATCCTGTCCCTCGCTTCCTTCGCACAAAAAGCATTTGGGGTCCCTATTGCACGCTTTGGCAATATGGCCTTTCTCCCACACCTTCTGCATCTATCGGACCGATCAATGCCGCAGGCGCATGCCTTCACGAAATAACCAAACGCGAGTCATTTGACTTGCCCTTGAGATTCATTCCGCCTGCTGCGATTTGTTGAAAATCACTCTAATAGTTTTCACCATACTTTTTATGGCTTAGTGCACGTTGTGCTTGTCCTTGATGAACTCAGACAGCTCCACTATTTTTACACCATACTGTGTGAAGGGTTTTTTCCTCTGCCCTCCATGAAACTCAACCGGATTACTACTTTTAAATAGTCCTTCACATTTGGCATTCATTGACCTTGCCTCCGTTTCATCTTTTTAAGGTTTTGTGTGAAACAAAACTTTATTAGAATCGAGCCGATTTATTCGGAAACGGTTGGACCGATTGTCACGAAAATTTGTAAGAGCATGTCACTTGTTCAGCAACAGCAAGTGACGCAATTTTGTGTTAAGTTTAATGGGGGCTCCTCATACATGTGAATGGAGAGTGGAAAATTGTTTTTCATAAAATGTGGCCATGTGGGATATCAAATGAAATGGCCCAGTTAGTACTTCTGGTTCCATATTTGCTATCGGGTGAAACATATGGGAGTGGGGGCTCAAAATATAACCATCAATGATCTGAATTCAACTCATCTTTCTTCGATTTTGTTACTGGTGCTCTTGGTAGAGTGGTACTTCGCTTGAACACTTCCTTTCCTCCTGCTCACGTCTTCGATAGTGGTTTTATGTTCCCTTCTCAGCAAATCTAGGACAATGGGTGCTCCGGAATACCGTCGCAGCTGGTACAGTTGGGTGAGCTATCTAGTTTAAACCTATAGAGGTGTTTACGGTAACCGCCATGACCCGTGAGAAATTGCGTCTTGATAAGTGCACCTTGCAATTCAGCCTCGCATCTATCATCACTCCCCATTCTTATACGGGCAGTGGTTTCCTTACACCACTTCATGATAAGCACCGCCTCTGTTTTATCCTCCGCGACTGCAAGACCTGCATCTTGCACCCACTTCTCTATAGCAGTGATTGATTCGGATGAATATAATTCCACATATGCCTGATCTTTTGCAACAAAATCACCCACTATTGTGGCCTCACTAGCAACTTGGACATTGAGGACATCATTATACATGATGTTCCACAATAGCGGCTTCAGCACAGAGCACTGTGGGAACACCCGGGGAGACAGTGTTTTCTTTGATTCCATTGTCTGTGTCATACCAGAGCCTTATATCTGTTAAGTAGCTGTCGACTAGCGCTGTTAAGTATTTGGGGACACGAATCGCCGCGAATGACCTCCTATAAGGCTCCAACTGACAGCATTGAACGCATTTTGCACGTCAATAATAATCACAGCAAAATAGTTGCTAGTGCCGCCCCTTCCGTGCATCGCATTTTCAGCTAAACCAGTGACCAGTTTCATGCCGTCAACCGTTGATCTACCCGTACAGTCGGTCTGATAAGCCTCCCAGACCTTCTACAGCCAGAAGCAATCTGTTGTAGATTATTTTCTCTACATTTTCCCCGTAGTGTCCAATAGACATATAGGCCTGTAGGAAGATGGTTCACCAGGCGGCTTAACAGGTGTAGGCAACAACACTAACGTTTGTTTTTTTCCATGTCTCAGCAAAGGTCCCATCCGCCAAGCATGCTTCAAACAACTATTCTATGCCTGACTTCGACTTAACGGCCAGCTTAAGGCCTTTGTTTGGTATGCCGTCGGCGCTGGGCGTCCCAGCTTACCGCAAGTCTCCAGTACCTCTCTCTTTATTCCTGGGAATACTACACCCAAATCGCTCTTGTCATCTATTTACGGATCTCTCCCTCTCAACGTTCTCCGTCTACGATAAGGAAGAGATTGGCTTCGCATTGCATATATTCGTCATCTCATCTGCCAAGAAGTGTGCTGCATCATCTGAGACAGTCCTGAAGACAAAGCATACCCACAGGGCTGCCCTCCTGGGACTGAGGTCGCATATCGCATGACTCAGGTCACCACCCTGGCTATAAGTAAGCTAGAGATATGCCGTGGCTCTCCCACATTCGACATCATCCTCGCCAGGGCCATACTGGCAGTGGATGATTCATTGCAAACATACTATCCGTGTTTCTTATAGCTTCTGAGTAGTGATAGACACCACCCCCAAGTATTTGATGGTCGGCTTGGAAGTGATATACGCAATATTTGCTGGTACTACCCTTTCCGTGGATTACATCTTCGGCCAAGCCAGTAACCAATTTGATGGCATCAATAGTTGATCTGGGTTTACGAAACCCATACTGCCGATCTGAAATCCGCCTTGGCTCTCAACAACCGGAAGTAATCTATTATATATTACTCGCTCTAATATTTTCCTCAAAGTGTCCAAAAGACATATGGGTCGGTATGAGGATAGTTCACCTGGATGTTTACCAGGCTTAGGCAGAAGTACCAACCTCTACCGCTCGAAATATTCCCTTGGACATGCACGCTCCGAATAACTCAGCAAACATGTCCGGCCTGGATTTCGCGGCAAGCTTAAGGGCCTTATTCGGTACTCCGTCCAGGCCCGGCGATTTATTGTCTCCTATTCTACCGCAGACCTCCAGCAGCTCGTCTCTGGTGAATGGCGGAATTACCGTCACATTCAGAGGTGGTAGTGAATGTGTCGATGCTCTCCTTTTACTGGGGGAATAACCCCTGGATGACTTCCAGCAAGAGGATGTGGACACGTAATCTGCGGAGATTAACAGCCTCTGAATCGTCCCATCACGATTCTATAAGCACCGCCCACGGGTTTACGTTAGTTTCTGAGCGGAGCTCCTTAAAACATTTCCCCTTACTTCGTTGGATCGTTAGCTTGAGGGTTTTGCGGGCTGCCTTATAGGCGCACTCTTTCTGCAGCTTTCTGAGCCGCTCGGTCGCAGGCTCATCGAAGACCGGTCAGTTCATCATTCCACCTGTAGTTTGGCCTTCTACTGGGGAATGAGCACCTCTTAGGCATGGACGGCTCTTTCCGTGGAGGCGTCTACTTTATCAGATTGATCTAACCGCACCTCTATGAAGGTCTGCTCATCCAAAGCTTTTGCAGACCAGTCTCAAATCTTTTTCGGTTTCGGGCATGATAGCTCTTTATCCTGTGGCTCACCGCGATTCGACCACGATCTTTTTCGCTTGAGGTTGTCTTACGGGATCCACTTTTCATCACCAGTCACCATCCGTTTCAAAAATGGGTCGAATTCGTTCCGTTTCAGCAGTGCATCGCAGGCGTTGATTCGGTCCGAGAGATTTTCTTCCGTCAACTCGTGTGGCTTTTTTTGGAATCCAATCTTCTGCAAATGGTTCCAAACGGTTTTATGGTCTATACCGAGTTCCTGGCCAATCGAGCAAATGCTTACATGCCGGTCTAGTTGGATGATTTCGACGATTTTATCGATTTCTACGACGATTGACCTACCACTACGGGGTGTATCTTCGACATCCACTACACCAGAACGAAATCGAACGAACCAACGCTGTGCTGTGGGAGTCGTTACAGAATCGGGCCCATAAACTTCACAAATTTTTTCGGCCGCCTTCTTTGCGTTTTTACCTCTAAGGTAGTAAAAATGTAAAATATGACGAATTTCTTGCTTGGTGAGCTCCATTTTTGACGCGCTATAACTTGAGACTGAAACCTACGATAACAACACTGTCAAAGAGACACTTGTAGCACAGATTGTCGTCTTCAAATCGCCGTATAGTATGACCTGATGCGATAAGTACAACACAAGATATGTTTAAGTTTCCCCATCTATTGTCAAAATACGACATTTCTTTTTCCCCAACCCAATATTTACACAAACTCTTAAAACGCATTAACGGGGATGTATTTGACAGTGTCAAAGCTTGTTTAATTTGGCGTATACTCCATTCAAAATTACATAAATACGTTGTGTATCTTGCTATTTATTACGCAGTCTATGGTATTCATTTTCTTCCAAATTTGTCATCTCTATTATATTTGCCACCCATACTCAAAATTATTTTTGTAAAATTTTTTAAAACATCAGTGGACTTGAATTTAATTGCACTATATCAAAGAGCATAGTAGAATTGATCTTTTTCGAAGTAAACTTTACGTAAGTTGTATGAAATAGATAAGTGTTCAGAAGGGGGATAAAAGGATTAATGTATAGTCTGTTGGATACAATGCAAAAAAATCAACAAACAAGTCGGAATACCGGAAGCTCGCGCTTCGGTTATAAAGGTTTTGTGTTCATCTTATGTAAGAAATTTCAACGCACATTTTTCTATCGGTATATAGCTACAAATCCAACATAATCCTTCATATTTTTCCAAACTACGAGACATACGTACATATTACAGGCATAGATATTACGCTCAACCTAAACAAACAAACTGCCTATTTCCGAATACTGTACACATATATGCACGTATATAAATTGATCGTACCCATATTTCCGATTTACTTCTTATATCTATGATATTTGAATTAGGCACTACCCGCAAAGTTCATTAGCACGCATATGCTACATACACACATGTCTGGTTGAGAAATAACTAAAAAACTAAAACAAAATAATTTTCTGGGACCCAATTCATAAGAACTCATTTCGTTGTGTTATTGACGAATTGATATGTGATGATGACGTCATGCAGGTTGTAGAGTGCATGAAATTCACAAAAAAGTTTCACCCCTTATAACTTTGTTAATAATAGTTGTTTTCTTCAAACTTGACCAAATTGTGCATTATGTTCTTCATTACACGCATGCCAAATTTTGTACTTCTGGGATGAACATAAGGGGGGTGCCGGATAAATTTCTAAAATGTGGAAATATACTATTATTAACTTTATTTGTGCAGATATCGAAACCGGATATATGTTGAGGCCTAGATTTCGTAGAGATACACCACAATGATTTTTTTCCGATTTTTCGGTTGGATAGGTTCTGAGAACGAGACCTGTTACACTTTTTGGGGATCATTCCCCTATGTTTCACCCAACATCAAATATTAAATCAGTTTCAAAAAATACTAATTGAGACCTTTCATTTGGTACCCCACATGGCTACATTTCTTTGAAAAAAAAATTTGCACCCTCCATTCACATGTATGGGGAGCCCCCCCTTAAACTTAACACAAGATGGCGCCACTTACTGCATGTAAAGGGAACACCATATTACATACTCTCACCATTTTCGTGACAATCGGTCTAGCCGTTTCCGAACAAATCGGGTGTGACAGACAGACACCGTCTCGATTCTAATAAGGTTTTGTTTCACACAAAATCTTAAAAAGGATAAAATAAAACCCTTGCTGAGGGCGAATAACAAACGAAACTCTATTCTTGCGTACACAATTCAAATTCAGACAGTACTAGAAAATCGTAATAATGACATTAAAAACACAAAAATTATTAGTTAATACTTCGTATAGAGACTTTTACCATAATATACATCCTTCACTAGACAATGGCATGGATTTGACCAAACGTTGGACATATTCGGCTGGAATATTTGTCCATTATTCGAGAAGAGCTTACAACAAGTATTTTTTGTTTGAAATGGGGCCTTCGTGAAACGTACCGTTGACACAATCCCGCAGTATCTCAATTATATTGCATTCCGAGGATTGTGGAGAGGTTTTGAGTTTCACCCTTTATCTTTCGGGTCACCGCAGGGAAGAACAAGTCGGGAAACTGAAAGCCGGGCGCTTCAGGTATGAAAGGTTTTGTTTGCTTCTTCTGTGAGTATATTTGAGTGTTGAACTATCCCATTTGTACGTAGCCCGTTATGTATTTGCATTTAGCATGTCTGATTACTCACTTTTGTGTGATATTGACAGTCAGTTGCAGTAAATTTACACGGTGAAGTCAACTTTGAGATACTGTAACTTTGTTACTAATAGTATGATTTTGATCAAACTTGGGAATAATATGCTTCATATTATATTTTATACTACTACCAACTTTTATAACTCTAGGATACACTTAAGGGGGGTTTCAGTCAATTTGCCCAAAAATATGGTAATATACTATTATTAACTGGATATGGAGAGTATTTTGAGGCCTGGGCACCATATAGAGGCAGCTTCATTATTTTTTTCAGATTTTCGGTTTGGTAGTTTCTGAGAATGGGTCCGTTAAAGAAATCATCTTGCGGTAATGGGGACGAAAATGTTGCATTTCACTGGTGGCGTGATACGTTTTGATTACATCTGAAATGAGAATATCCGCGATCGATATGGGTTTGCACCGATCGTGGGAAAAACTGCAAAAGAGGCGTTTTCGATGGTCACGTAATTCACGCTAACGAGAATTCAACAACCAGTATTGGTCAGAACATCGAAAGCATGGTAAGCAACCAAAAAGCCGGCCAAACAATGGTGGCTTGATACGCTGGATGGGGATTTAAAGGTCTCGAGATCACATCCTGATCAGGCATTTGATAAAATAAAATAACGAAACCGATCACCACGAACCGACCCCGCTTGTGAACTGAAGGCTGAAGAAAAAGAAAAGATGTGAGGAGCGCCGAGTGCACGATAGCTTCGTGTAATATAGCTAAAAATTCCATTGCCCTCTATTTTCTAAAAAGCGATTTAAGGGGGTCATCCCGTGTGAAGGCCGTTTTTTGGGCTTTTTTTGAAAAATTATTATGAAGGACTGGATAAAGACAGAAACAGGATTTTTTCACCATATGTTTATTGATATCTCTAGTATATGTGATAAATTTTTCAGCTTGATTTCGTTGCTAATTTACGGAATAGGTGTTAATTTATGCACCCATTCTCCAAAAAAAGGTGTTTTTCTGCTGCCACGCTGGAGGGCGCTGTGTTCATCTGAGGGAAAAAAACTAAACGGCATATTAGTGTGGACAATATTCCACGGTCCGCAAACTAGGATAATTAGAAATATTAAAAGGTAAATTTTTGGTGGGCTTTTAAAACTTAATTTTTTGGATTTTGGTGTTTTTTTACGGCTTTTTTTATGAATAAAAGAAAACTACCCGTCCGATTGCAATTATCCTAGTTTGCGGACCGTAGAAATATGTACTAAAGAAGTCGTGAAAATTTCAAAGAATTTGGTTGGATAGATTTTGAGCTATGGTGGCAGCCGATTTTCAAGATGCAGTTTCGAGAAAAACGCATTTGAAAATTTAAATGTCATTACCAACAGTAAAATTTTAACTCACCATTAATCTGCTATACCTGTTCCATAGAGAGCACCCTCCGTTTCTTCAAAAAAGTCTTGTAAGGCCGATTGTTGCTCTCTGGTGTCAATTGTGGCTCTTTTAGCGGGGTCAGTCGATCGTCATTCGGACCGCCAAATTCGCGCTTCATTACGGCGGTCGGCATAAACCTGACATATGTGACCAACTTGACATCCCATTGTCACTAGGATTTTGAGAATACCATTAAAACCTTCATTGAAAATAATTACAGCCAGAAAAGTGGCTATTTCTACGACTTTGGCCCCAGAATGAAGGTGTTTAGGACCGAAAGTTCAGATCAATGCATTTAACGACCCATTGTTATTCTGGGTCTCTGCTCCTAAACATCTGTTCAAGAGATCATCTCGTGACAAATCTTCGTAGATTGGTTTTGATAACTGTTTCAACTTCTTCAGTCAAAGGTGCCTTCTCGTGGTGAAAACTATCCAGTTTTCCTTTAGCTGCTGCTTTGCGCCATTTGCACCAACTGTCCTCGCCTGCTGGACAATTTTGATGCTGAGAATTTTCGTCTGTAGAACATTTATGGAAGAAAGTTTCCCAAATTTCTTGCTTCATTCCTTCTATCGAATTTGCTTGTCGACGAATAGCCAGCCCAGGAAATGTAATGAGGTCCTTATCGGTAAGTTTTCCAGCCCCCTTTTCCACCAATGCCTTTGTGATTCTTCTTTGCATTTCCAAGCCGCGTTCCCATTCTTTTCTCGACATGTCCTACGTATTACTACTACGTATATTTTATTATTTGCAGAAATTTGCAGAAATACCGGAGAAAACTTCAGCAAAATCCAATATACAATATACAAAACTTGCCGCAATTGGAACATCCATGCTCATGCTTGCTAAAAGTTTCTTTGCTGATGTTGATGCGAAGTCCTTTTTCTTCTCTGATAACTATCGATTCCCATGAAATATTCGTTTGTTAGTGCGAGCATGACGTTGAACGTTAAAGCGATCTCCTTTCGTACGATCCATTTAAAAAAATCACTGAACACACAAACAGCACAATACTTAAAACAAAATATAACTGATTATAACTTGAACGTCTTTCAGTGCTCACTCTAGACTGGATTATCCCTTTTATTCCAAACAGCAAATAAGTTTCGACAATTGATTGGTTTCCATCTTTTATATTTATACCTGTGTTCGAATTTGTAAGGCTCAGGTAAAAAACTAACCGGTAAAAAAATGCTCTTTCTCATCGAGTACTCTAGCCGCGGCTGCAAACTCCTTACCTGTTAACCCTGTAATTTCTGAAGGACTCGGAATATCGGAAAATCCCTTTGCCCACATATTCTCCACTATATATAGATTCATGCCAAAAAAAAATCGATTTCTCCAACCTGACACACGGGATGACCCCCTTAAATAAATCATTTGATGGAAAGCCCTGTGTTGATAATGGTCAACCTCATACACTTCACACTCTGAGTTTCATATTATTAGCAAATGCCAACAATTTAACCAACATCAAATATAACAAGTCGGAATACCGAAGCTCGCGCTTCGGGTATAAAGGTTTTGTGTTCATCTTATCTAAGAAATTTCAACGCACATTTTTCTATCCGTATACAGCTACAAAACTACGAGACATACATACATATACAGCCGTAGATATTACGCTCGCCCTAAACAAACAAACTGCCTATTTCCGAATACTGTACACATATGTGCACATATATAAATTGATCGTACCCATATTTCCGATCTACTTTTTATATCTATTTTGAATTAGGCACTACCCGCAAAGTTCATTAGCACGCATATATTATATACCTACATACACACATGTCTGGTTGACAGATAACTAAAAAAACTATAACAAAATAATTCTCTACGACCCAATTCATAAGAACTCATTTCGTTGTGGTATTGACGAATTGATATGTGATGATGACGTCATGCAGGTTGTAGAGTGCACGAAATTCACAAAAAACTGTGAAGTTTCACACCCCCTATAACTTTGTTAATAATAGTTCGATTTCCTTCAAACTTGACCAAACTGTGCACTAGGTCCTTCATTACACGCATGCCAAATTTTGTACTTCTGGGATAAACATAAGGGGGTGCCGGATAAAATTTCTAAAATATGGAAATATACTATTATTAACTTTAGTTGTGCAGCTATATATTTTGAGGCCTAGATTTCGTAGAGATGCACCACTGTGATTTTTTTCAGATTTTCGGTTGGATAGGTTCTGAGAACGAGAACCTGTTGCACTTTTTGGGGGGTCATATTTTGAGCCCTCACTCCACTATGTTTCACCCAATATCAAATATGGAACCAGTTTCAAAAAGTACTAAGTGAGACCTTTCATTTGATACCCCACATGCTACATTCTGTGAAAAAAAAATTTGCACCCTCCATTCACATGTATGAGGAGCCTTCCCTTAAACTTAACACAAGATGGCGCCACTTACTGCATGTAAAGGGAACACCAGATTACATACTCTCACCAATTTTCGTGACAACCGGTCCAGCCGTTTCCGAATAATCGGGTGTGACAGACAGACAGACAGACAGACAGACAGACAGACAGACAGACAGACGGACAGACGGACAGACAGACACCGTCTCGATTCTAATAAGGTTTTGTTTCACACAAAACCTTAAAAAGGGCTAGGGAGATTAGATTCTTCTTGAATGAAATTTTAATATTTCACTCGAATTTCAGTTATTCTCGTTAATTATTACGTCAGCATCTTATTTGTATGGCTTAGGATGCTGTTAATTAGCACCAAATTGATAAGTTTGAACTTCTATAACTTTGACACTATTAGTTGGATTTTCATGGAACTTGGCATGTGGCACGTATATACGAAATATTGTCCTCTGTGCTGGTACAAAATTCAGAAGGTCCTCAGATGAATTTAAGGGGGGTTTTTCAGTAAATTTCTAAAAAGTAGTAATATACTATTAGTAAGTTTATTTGAGCAGATATCGGAATGGGACATATTTTGAGGCCTAGATTTCATCTAGGCGCACCACCCCTGATTTTTTCGGATTTTAGGTGGGTATTTTCCGAAAATGAGTCCTGTCTCACCTCAAGTGCATATATTTTGACTCCTTACTCACGCGCTTTGCATTTATGCCAAAACTAATGTCGGTTTCGGAAAGTACAAATCGAGACCTTTCATTTGATACCCTACACGACTATATCCGGTGAAAAAAATTTTTGAATCCCCCTTTGCAGGTAATTCCACCTAAATTTATGCCACTCGCTGTATGCGTGGGATTTCATAGCCCCCATTTGTCCGCCAAATTTCGTTCGGATCGGTTTAGCCGTTTTGGAGAAAAATGAGTGTGACAGACAGACAGATAGACAGACATTGAATCGATTTTAACAAGGTTTGTTTACACAAAACCTTAAAAAGGAGAAAGTTAGGGGTAGTTTAATGAGTGAAAAAATCCACACACTGCTGCAACCAGGCTGTAGACGTGAACTGATTGTTAGTATCTATAACTGCGACGACTAACTGAATTCTGAATGGTTTTATACTCTGCATGCGGCAGTCGCAGCTATTGGAATATGGACACCAGTTACACCATCTTTTCATCGATCTTAAGCCGTCCATGATATCATTACAAGGGATAAAACTGTACACGGCCATGAAAGAATTCAGTTTCCCGACAAACCAAACAAGAATGACTAGGCTCACCCTAACCAATGTACAAGTTCAGAAAAAATAACATAATCACTCTCGAGACCTTTCAGTCTAAGACAAGCGGATGCCCTATTATTCGCCTTTTGAGCTTATCTTTGGAAAAAGTAACCGTGATCCTCGATCTAAATGATCATGGTACAATCCTCTACATGTCCACCCAATTGCTAGTCTATGTTTGACATTATCGACCTTATGGGAAGAACAACCCGAGATATATAAACTTGCCTGCATTTAGCAGTCACCTGCCAGCCCGAGCAAAAAGAGCGAAGAGAAGGCAACAACATCAAATAGCACTGGTTAACAGAAAACAATAAAGATCGAAAAATACAACTTGAAACCATTGAGAATGTGTCCTATCTAGGGTCGGAAATCACAACCGATAGCAGCTAGGGTCTATAGGTCAGAGCCTTTACTATACAAGACAATGATCTTCTTGGCAAGAGAAATTGCTTCGTGGAAAAATGCCGCGTTCGAAAGAAGAATCCTCCTAAACGCCAGAGAGCTATGTATGAGGGATACAGAACTGCTGACCTTGACAAAAAACCAGGATGACTGGACTTCTTCACTACTACTAGACCGAAACGTTGTTGCATATGTATTTCATCTCTCTCTGCATGTTTACCACCGACTGAACTATTACGAAGTCAACTTCTGAACGAAAAATTCTTTTGAATTCTGTGTGCCAACTTGGTGGTTTTAGGTGGAGGCCATTTGGGAACAAAAGTCCATGCCATTGCTCGACATTTTCATTACTATTAGTGTCCAGGCTCTATCTAATAAGTAATTCCATTCCAGACAAATCTTTATCAAATAATGACAATGGAATAAGAAGGCTTTGAAGGAAAACTATCTCTCCCACATAATATGATTCTTTTTCGGAATAAATTTGATTCCAACCATACATCGAAAGCTTCAAGTACATTTCAATTCTTAAGACTAATATATTATTGACATAATCCCTTGTCATTGTCGGGGATTTTCTATTTAAACATTCATCATCATCATCAACGGCGCAACAACCGGTATCCGGTCTAGGCCTGCCTAAAAAGGAACTCCAGACATCGCGGGTTTGCGCCGACGGTCCACCAATTATATCCCTCAAAGCTGTGTGGCGGTCCTGACCTACGCCATCGCTCCATCTTAGGCAGGGTCTGCCTCGTCCTCTTTTTCTACCATAGATATTGCCCTTATAGACTTTCCGGGGGGATCATCCTCATCCATACGAATTAAGTGACCCGCTCACCGTAACATATTGAGCCGGGATTTTATCCACAACCGGACGGTCATGGTATCGCTCATAGATTTCGTCATTGTGTAGGCTACGGAATTGTCCATCCTCATGTAGGGGGCCAAAAATTCTTCGGAGGATTCTTCTCTCGAACGCGGCCAAGAGTTTGCAATTTTTCTTGCTAAGGAGCCCAAGTTTCCGAGGAATACATGCGGACTGGTAAGATCATAGTCTTGTACAGTAAGAGCTTTGACCCTATGGTGCGAAGTTTCGAGCGGAACAGTTTTTGTTAGCTGAAATAGGACTCTGTTGGCTACCGGGCGCGGATTTCATAGTCATAGCTATTATCGGTTGTGATTTTTGACCCTAAATAGGGAGAAATTATCAACGGTCTCAAAGTTGTAGTCTCCTATCTTTATTCTTCCCATTTGGCCAGTGCGGTTTGTTGTTGGTTGGTTCGTCTTTGGTGCTGACATTGTCACCATATATTTTGCCTTGCCTTCATTGATGTGCAGCCCAAGATCGCGCCCCGAATGCTGGCTACTCGATCTGGATGAAGACAGTTTGTACGTCTCGGGTCGTTCTTCTCATGATGTCGATATCGTCAGCATAGGCCACTAGTTGGGTGGACTTGAAGAGGATCGTACTCCTCGCATTTACCTGAGCATCATGGATCACTTTCTCGAGGGCCAGATTAAAGAGGACGCATGATAGAGCATCCCTTCGTATTCGACCGTTGTTGATGTCGAATGGTCTTGAAAGTGATCCTGCTGCTTTTAACTAGCCTCGCACATTGGTCAAGGTCAGCCTAGTCAGTCGTATCAATTTCGTCGGATATACCAAATTCTCTCATGACCGTGTACAGTTTTACCTAGCTATGCTATCATAGGCGGCTTTAAAGTCGATGAAAAGATGGTGAAACTGATGTCCATATTTCAACAGTTTTTCCATCGCTTACCGCAGAGAGAAAATCTGATCTGTTGCTGATTTGCCCTGGAGTGAAGCCTCTTTGGTATGGGCCAATGATGTTTTGAGCGTATGGGGCTATCCGACCTAGGAAGAGGGAGGGAGAATATCTTATAAATGGTACCCAACAACGTGATACCTCTATAATTGCTAGACTGCGTGAATATTTCCCTTTTATATATGAGAGAGATAATGCCTCTTTGTCAGTCGTCAGGCATTGATTCGCTGTCCCGCACCTTGAGCACAAGTTGATGAACCACTTAGTGTAATTGATCGCCTCCATATTTAACCAATTCGGCTGTAATTCCATCGGCTCCTGGCTAGTTATGATTTTTAAGCCGATGAATTGCACGGACTGTTTCTTCTATACTTGGTGGTGGCAGTATTTGTCCGTCATCTTCAGTTGGCGAGACCTCCAACTCGTCCATGTTCTGGTGGTTCAGTAGTTCATCAAAATACTCAGTACTCAGTACTTTGCGGTAAAAAAATGAGCGCGTAGCGACTTGGCGATAATGTACCGCCACGTCTCTACCTTCGATATCACGACAGTGGTTCATTCGCTCCACGGCAAAGTTTGGATGATGCATTCCGAATTTGGACAAAGTAGTCCGTATCCGCCGCGTTTTCCAGATCGGTTTTCGTCCACGACAATATTCCGAATGCATAAGCCAGTAAAGGGATAGCGTAGACATTCAATGCGCTTATTTTATTCTTCTCCGAGAGATGCGATTTTAGTACCAAACTTTACACGTCGCAGAAATTCGGGCAGCAGAGCATCCTTCAGATCACCAAATCGGACATGTGTTCCTTTCAGAATTCGGAGGTATTTCTAAAAGTCTGTCTCAGTTACAGCTTAGATGTGGAGGTCACCAATGCTATGTCCGACATGCGGCTCGTGATGACTTTTGCGGATGGCTTGCACATTTGTCTAATCCTAATTCCATCCGAATATCACGGCTAAACATGTCCGCTATGTGCAACAAACTTCTAAGGTGGTCGTCAGTACCAGCATACATCTTGATGTCATCTAAGTACGTTTGCACTTAGCAGGTAGGCCATAGTTTCTTGCAAAACCATGCCCTCTAGCATCATTCAGTAGCCATGAAAGGGGGTTCAATTCCATGCAAAACCGAAAAGGACTCAACGAATCCTCCTGGAAGATACCCCTCCGTATTTGGATGAGCTCGAAGGTATTAGCAGCCTCACATGTATGCACTGATAAGGTAGTATGCCACCCTTCCATGACTGTCTCCAAAAACTTTATTAGTTTCGGATCAATGCGACAGTATTAGCCAGGTATGCGGGATGCTGCTTTCGAAAGCCTTGGCATAATCGATGTAGCAACTAAAGAAGTTTCTCTGGCCTCTAGTTGCTTGTCGTACACCTACCGAGTCGATAATGAATTGTTCTTTGCAATCCAGTGACCCAAACCTTCTGCTCCTCGGACACCATGTTGTTAGTCTCGAGGTGCACATTGACCCTTCCACTAATAATGAGCGTTATAAATTTGTAGAGGGTTGCTAAGCAAGTAATCGGTCTTGTGTCCGCGGAGTCCTGTATCGTCTCTTATTAGGGATAAGGTAGGTAATTCTCACATTGAGGAACCGTGAAAAATCCGGCCGGCTAATGTCCTGATTTATACTTTGTGGCAACCGACTGTGTATACTGGTAAATTTCTTATACCAGAAATTCTGCACCAGATCCAGACCTGGGCCCCTCCAGTTCTTCGAGTTGTTTATGGCTCGTCAAACTTCCTCTTCGGTAACATCCGCAAAATTCATGCCAGGCGTAGTGGCACGGCAGGTGCCTTCGGCAGGATCCACTCAGCATGCTGGGCGGGTAACCCCCAAGGTCCACCCCAATATTCTTCCGCTTCGGTCACCGAAAACTGCACTGTCTGGACGCTCTGTTGGGATTCGTTGAGTGATCTGAAAAGGTTGGCTAGTTTCTCGCGTCGGATCGTTTTTTTTATTTTTATTTTTTTTATTAAAAATTTTTGGCGAGTGGTGATCAATATTAATTTTTTTTATTATATCTAAAAACAAGTTGGAATACCGGAAGCTGGCGCTTCGGGTATAAAGGTTTTGTGTTCATCTTATGTAGGACACTTCAAAGCACATTTTTTTATCCGTACATAGCTACAAATCCAACAGAATCCTTCATATTTTCCAAACTACAAGACGTACGTACATATTAAAGCCATAGATATTATCGTCACCCTGTGGCGCGGCAGGATTCGCAGCATTCGAAATTTATTTCCAATGTTGCGAATGCGGACAAATAGATGGCGCGGAACTCTCCACTGGTTTTAGAACTCGCCACGGGAGTGGAGGATTAGCGGTGAGAAAGTGCCGTTGGTTGGGACAGGAAAAGACCGCATGGAAATAAGCCGGTCTCTTCTGTCTCAACCTTGGCTGCGTACAGTTGGTTGTTTGCAGTACAGCGACTCATAGTTCTTTTTAAACTCTTCTGTTACAATTAGTGCTAAATAAAACCTAGTTCCTTTTAAACTCTTTTGTTACAATTAGTGCTACATGAAACCTTTTTTTCTGGATTGAACGCAGGGCATTTTTAATCGTTGTCAGGAATTCGATCTTCCGAGTGAAGTGTTTTGTGGCTGCTAGTTGGACCGTGATCGCATCCTCGGGATTAATTCAAATTGCACGTTAATTACAGTACAGGAGATTGTCCGTGAAGGTTCCAGCTTCAGTACAATTTGAGAATCGGCAGCGACGCTAAAACCCTAAACAAACAAACTGCCTATTTCCGAATACTGTACATATATATGTATGTATATAAATTAATCGTACCCATCTTTTCGATTTACTTCGTGCATAAAATCAAATATAGCACGCATATTAAATACCGCTGGTTCAATGTACAAATACTATATGTATATCTATCTTAATTAGACATTACCCGCAAACTTCATTAGCACGCATATACAGGGTGCGGCAGCATAACTTCCTTTTTTCAAAACTCAATAAAAACTATTGTATGCATCGGAAAATATTTATTTATTTTTTATAATGTTGGTACATTTTTTATTTACATTGTTTTGAAGATCAAATCTGTTAGGTGACGTCCCCCATTCTCCATACATTGCGTAAACCGATTTCTGGCGTTTGTCATGATTGTTGTTAGCATAGCAGGTGTTATGTTGGCAATTTCTTCTTGGATGTTGGTCTTCAAATCTTGTAGGGTTCTTGGACGGTTCACATAAACACGGGATTTCAAAAAACCCCATAGAAAAAAATCACAAAGGGACAGATCGGGAGAGCGTGCCGGCCATTCCAAATCGCCTCTAATTGAAATAAGGCGCTCTGGAAAGTGTTCCCGCAAAACAGCCATCCATGCTCTTGAAGTGTGTGTTGTTGCACCGTCTTGTTGGAACCAAGTGTCCCCCAAATCCAAATTTTCTAGCCGTGGGAAAAAAAATTCTGTAGCATGTTTACATACCGGTCCAAATTCACTGTCACTGTAACCTCATTTTCCTCAAAAAACCAGGGACCAATAATTCCAGCTGAGGAAATTGCACATCACACTGTGACTTTGGGTGAATGCAAAGGCTTTTGATGCAATTCTCGAGGGTTGGTGTCAGCCCAGTAGCGCATGTTTTGTTTGTTAACCGACCCACACAAATGAAAATGGGCTTCATCACTAAAAAAAACAATAGCACCCTCGGGAACGACATCAAGAAGAAGCTCACACGCGTTCATCCGAGAATTGAAGTCACGTTCTGAAAGTTCCTGCACTATCGCCATCTTATAGGGATGAAAATGAAGATCATCACGAAGAATTCTTCTCTCAGAACGATCGGATAGTCCAAGGGCAGATGCGTGTTTGCGCGCAGAACGCCGTGGCGATCGCAACATTGACGCTCTCACTGCTTCAATGTTCTCAGGTGGTCTAACGGGCCGAGGGACTCCAGTTCTTCCTTTTCTCGCACTTACAGTTTGTCTGAATGTAGTGACCCATGTAACAATTGATTTGCGGTCTGGGACGGGAGCCAACGGGACTAAATTAAAGCGATTCCGAAATGCACGCTGTGTTGCAATAACCCAACATCCACTTGAAAAGTAAACCTCAACGGCAAAGGCACACTCCTCACTATTCCAACGCATGATGGCGACTGAACCGTGTCGGGACAAAACTTTACAGTATCCCCTCTTGATCGAGACCACTAGCGCTCCGCAATGACATCAACTAACTGAGTGGCGCGCGTTTTAAAAAAGGAAGTTATGCTGCCGCACCCTGTATAGTGTATACATATATACACACACGTCTGTTTGGAGTAATTGATATTCATATACAAATGACTAAACAACTAAAACAAAATAGTTCTTTGAGACCTCATTCATACGAACTCCCTTGGGTGTGGTATTGATGAATTGATACATGATGATGACGTCATGCATGTTTTAGAAAGCACGAAATTTGCCAAAAATGGCAAAGTTTCACCCCCATAACTTCGTTAATAATAGTTACCCTCATACCGAATTTTGTAATTCTGGGATGAACATAAGGGGGGTTGCCGGGTAAATTTCTAAAATATGGAAATGTGCTATTATTAACTTTATTTGTGTAGATATCGGAGCCGGATGTATTTTGAGGCCTAGATTTCGTAGGGGTGCACCACTGTGATTTTTTTCAAATTTTTCGGTTGGATAGATTGGATAGGTTCTGAGAACGAGACCTGTTACAGTTTTTCGGGGTCATATTTTGAGCCCGCCTCCCCTATGTTTCACCCGATATCAAATATGGAACCAGTTTAGAAAACTACTAATTGAGCCCTTTAATTTAATACCCTACAGGGCCACATTTTATGAAGAAAAATTTTACACCCTCCATTCACATGTATGGGGAGGCCCCCCTTAAACTTAACATAAAATGGCGGCACTATGTGTAAAGGCAACAACAGATCACATGCTCCCACCAAGTTTCGTGACAATCGGTCCAGCCGTTTCCGAATAAACCGGCTGTGACAGACAGACATCGACTCGATTCTAATAAGGTTTTGTTTCACACAACCCCTTAAAAAGAACGAAATTTTTAAACCAATGCAAGTGGAGACACCTTTGCTAGATCCAAGAGCTCAATTCTATCCAGCCTCTTAAATTTCCTATGAAACTAAATTCTCATAGCCATTGTGTTGAGGCGAAACACTCAATTTCTTCCACTAAGGTCCTGGTCTCTAAGTTTTTAGGAGATCGGGGTTGCGGAAATACCAGGAAGCACCGGATATACATCTCAGAATTTTAGGCTAAGAAAGCTGAAGCGGATTGATGTTAGATAATTTGGTAGAGCCCCAAAGTTGAATCCCGTAAGCACACACAGTTCAGAGAGAGTGGTGATTTTTGTGAAGTATCCACAGGGCTGTGCATGCATTTATGAACTAAGTATGGCAAATTAATGGGCAGTTAAGGTTTTATGGCTAAAAATCGCATTCTTCTTTTTAAATGCGTTTTTCTCGAAAATGCGTATTGAAAATCGGCTGCCACCATAGCCCAAAATCTATCCAACCAAATTCTTTGAGATTTTCACGATTTATTCAGAACATATTTTTACAGTCCGAAAACTAGGATAATTGCGATTCATTCAGTAATTTTTTTTATTCATTAAGGAAGCCTTAAAAAAACACCAAAATTCACAAAAAAAAGTTTAACAAGACACCAAAAACTTAGCTTTTAATATTTTTTAATAATCCTAATTTGCGGACTGTAGTTACGGGTAGGTATCAGTGGCCGCTCCGAGGAGCCCAATCAGCGCTTTGGTGCGCCGTTTTGATGCACAAACTCCTAAGACCGTGACTGTTGTTATGGGAGCAGGGAGGCAGAGTCCAGCTGGCTCGGATCTTCAGAGCCAGCCCGTAGCATTCACGAAGGAAAGCAGTTCTCCGACCCTGCAGTTAGAAATCTCTCTGAGGTCCCCAAAGAATGGTTTACCCAGTGTCCGCAGCCTGACTCTAGCCAGAGCTGGGCAATCGCAGAGAAAGTGCATGAAGGTTTCCCTTCCTTCTCCGCAGCTTCGGCAATGCGAGTTGTAAGGTATGCCGAGCCTAGCGGCATGGTCCCCTATGGGGCAGTGCCCAGTGCAGACTGCCGTAATTTTGAAAGCATTTGCACACGTCTGGCACAGGAGCTCTCGTGATTGGGCTATGTTATAAGCGGGCCAAATTCTCCTTGACTTGACACAGCTTGTAAGGCTTCGCCATCTCAGGCCCGCGGCTGCTAGGTAGTGCGAGTAGACTCCGCCCGCGACAGCCGCCACCGGAACACCGACTGTATTCCCCGATGGACTGCCAAGAGCAGAGCCTTGCCTAGCCAATCCGTCAGCCCACTCATTCCCCTCTATGTTCTCATGGCCGGGAACCCAGAGGAGAGTGACCTTGAGCGTGCCGCGCAGATGATTGAGCGCGTCTCTGCACTACCCCACCAGCCGGGAAGTTGTCGTCGTTGAGTGTTATGTTACGCTTGGGGCTCGAATCTCGCTCCAGCCATCGGCAGACTTCCAATATCGCCAGTGCTTCCACCTGGAATACACTGGCGAAACCTGGGAGACCATACGACTTGAATACACCGTGTGTATTCGAGAAAACCCCCGCGTCGACTCCATAGGCCATCTTTGGTCCGTCCGTAAAGAATACCATTCGATTTCTCGATGTATTTCATGTAGGATGTTGCTGTGGCCGTAGGACTTCGCTGTCCAGCATCCGCACTCACGTAGTCTGACGGCGCTGCACGCTGCAACATATTTAATGTGGAGGTCTAGGGGGAGGAGATGCAGGAGTACATCGAGAGCATCTGCCGGGCAGGACTGCAGAACCCCCGTAGCACCTGCACACGCGGTTCTTTGAATCCTATTTTTTTAGCTTAGAATCCAGGATTACACCCATGTCTTTTACATCAGAGGAAAGAACCAATCTTTGTCCATTCAGCCGTGGTAGATGAAATTCAGGTATCCTTGCCTTGGTGGTGAATAGCATCAGCTGCATTTCGGTTAGGTTTATGCTGAGTCCGCATCTTGCAGCCCACAGGCACACCTTTCGCAGTTAAGTTGTTTACTTTTTTCTCTAAGATGATCACAGCGTCCTCTAGCGTGGCAGCAGAACAACACCTTTTCTCAGAGATAGGTGTATAAACTGCTCTGTATTTCAATAATGAGCTATGCTATTGGGCTGGAAAAATATCCTATGCATGCACAAGATATTAATAATTCTATGGTGAAAAATTCGTGTTTATATCTTTATTCTTCACAAAAAAATTTTTAAAAAAGCCGAAAAAAACGACCTTCACACGGGATGACCCCCTTAAGCTTTAGTTGTTGATTGGGTATAGCGATGTTGTTGATCTTCACTTGAGAACAATTTTCTTTTCGCAAAGTGAAAGTTACTACTTCGATTCGCTAACTTTCATCCTCCTCATCTGAAGCCAGTTCTCTACTTTCCTTAAATGCCATTCCATTTGGAAAGAAGCTAGTTTTGGATCTGCGTGTGAACTTAAGATTGCCCCCGCTAACAGTACAGGACCGAGTACACTCCCCTGAGGAATATCCTTGTATTTCACCTGGAATCTCCGTTTCGTTAAATACGATATTAACAGATCAAGGAAACAACCAGGGAGTAGACGTTTGATTTTATTAATAAAACCTATGTGCCAAGCTTTGTCGAATGCTTGGGCACATCTAGAAGCACAGCTGTACAATATCTTCTGCCTTCGAGAGCATTGTTTATTTCTGATACAATCAGGTGGACTTGCTATATTATATTTTGCTATTTTCTAAATCCGAATTGATGATCAAGTACAACGTTGCTGTCTGCTATTATTGGCAATAACTTCTGGAGTGGTAGTTTTTCAAATACTTTCGATCTTGCTGAAGAGAAGAGTTATCGGTCTATACGCTTGGGCCTGCGTGGTATCCTTTCCAGGTTTCGGAATCAATGTTATACGAATAATTGCATTCTTCCAACAATTTGGAAAATATCCGATTCTCAAGTTTGCATTAAAGATATTGAACAATAATTTGAGGGCTTTTACTGTCCAGATGACACAAGTGGTTAGAGCGCTGGGCTGTCGTAGCGGAAGGTCGCGGTCCAAATATCACTGATGGCAGAGGGATTTGTAGTCGTGACTGGCTGTCGGATACCAATCGATTCAGTTGTGAATGAGTACTTAAGTCAAATCAGAGTAATAACCTCAGGCGAACGCAATGCAGACTACATTGCCTCCTACAGTGTACTGTAGTGTACCGTTACTGTAATGAATGAAGTGCTCTAATACAGTTCAAGGCCCTGTTCTAATATGGATTGTTGCCAACGATTATTATTATATTTTACTGCAGCATGAGTGAAGTAACTAAATCATACCTTGGAGCCATTCTAGGATGGATTTTTTCTTTAAGGATGCTTTCAATATGTTTCAGGGAAGTTTGCAGGTGGCTTTAGATCAATTGGTTTGAATACTTCCTCCAAGTGGGCTGCGATTGCTTGGCTACGATAGTTCTTAGCGGGGACGCTTTTCACAACAAATAGCCACTGAATTTAGAAGCAGATGGCCCGCGTAGGGATCGTAGAATATCAAACTCCTGATTCTCTATAAGCGCCGATTTAAACTGTTTTGTGGTGTCATTGAGTTTGCTTCTTGCTTGGGGAGACCTATGCAGTTGCCATCCCCGTTGTGTTCGTCTTTTATCCCGCAAAAATTGTCCTCGAATTCTTCTTCGAAATATTTGGTGTTGGTAAAGAAGCGGCTTCCAGTAACATTTTATTGAAACGCTTAAGTTCTTCTTCGACATCGGATCAAACATACAACGATACACTATTGTTGATCTCCTTTTTGAATGTTCGCCAACTGATGGATTTGTTCTTCAGTTTAGGTTGAAAGTTATTGTACTTAAGCTTATTTTGCCATATGATAATTACGGCAGAGTGGTCTGGCGATAGCTCGTAAATTATTTGTGCTATTGTACATTAGCGTGAGATTCCTTTTGAGACCCCAAAGCCGATTAAGTTTAGGATTTGGTTGATATCAGCCGACCAGTAATTAGGCTGACCTGCTAATATATGGTCAAGTATGCTGCCTATTCTATGACAAGTTCTCCTGACCACATGTGCAGGCATAGCGAGGTTGTTTGAATGAAATCCTTGTTGGTTACTTCCAGTGGATAGTGTTTGAGCTGGCGTTTAATCAAAATTGCTGTCCCGTCTCTGGCCTCCGCTCCAGGGTGTTTAACATCATCAAAAATATAGCCGCAAGCATTGAATTATGAAGTGAGTGTCCGTTAATAGCAAGAAATCAGTGTCATGAGTTTTGAAGAAGAGGATAACTTAGCTCTGCGCTGGCTTAGGCCGCTTTCATTTTGATAAGCAATTTTGATGCTATTTATTTTTTATTTAAAAGAATTTGTAACATCATATTATAGTTTCTTTATTAGTTCCTGGATCATGGTACTGATAATGCTCATGAACTGATGATGATATGAGTGGCGTGATTATCGTAACTGGACAAACGCGAGGTTTACGCCAATCATGGCGCTCCTGGTCATTAATAAATTTCTCACCTTTAAACTTTTCTTCCCTGTAGACTCCTTTAGATCGCTTGAGGTTACTTTCGCTTCAACAGAAACCGTATACGTCATATTTATTGATTGTTCTAAGTAATTTTTCGATCATCACGACATTATAGTTATTTGACTTTACTGCATGGATAAATTCCGTCCAGCTAGCAAATTGTGATCCCTGGTTATGGGGGTAATTGACTGAAATACGCATTTATGGTTGTACGAAACTCCCACCTTAGCGGGGCACTCTTTACTTTCAATGTAAGGAAGAATCATTAGCAGCAATATTTTCCTTATTTCTAGCTGTACTTTTCCAGTCTTTGAAATCAATTCGAGCTCGATCATCCGTATCTATCTTCTCTAACGGTAGCTGACCGATCAGACTGTTCCATGGAACTCCAACCAAATCATTGCGTATCGAATGAGAGCACTTTCATTTGCAAAATCATTTTTATTTAAACCAAATGTTGAACACTAATAATATAGATCGAGAAAAATAAATGAAAAAACAATCTTATAGTCGAACAAGGAAAAATGGAATAAACATTATGGCCACTGTGGACACTCAAAGTTTTTTTTACTAAATAACAAACTATAATTAATATAACAAAATACATTACATTGAAAAATAATATGTAAGTTATCGGGAAATGGTCAAAAATCCGACAAAGTTAGGTTTGTCTTATTGACGAACAAAAAAATTAAAAGAACTTCCCTAACCTAATTCTGCACTTTACATCTTAAAAAACTACTTCTGAAATTTAAATTTATTCTTAAGGCTAGTACAAAAATATATACAATTTATTTATCTTAAAGCTAATAAAATGAGTGATATACGTATTTAACGATATTCTTATATTTCACAATTTTTTTTTCTTTTTTGTTGTGCGAAATGAACACAATACAACATAATAAAATATATAATTCATAACGACCGGATCTGAAAGTAACATAGTCCCACCAAGAAACAAATGGCAGAACTGAACACGGCCGTCGCTAACCGGTATCCCGCAGCCACCAGTACCAGGATTTCTCTTTTTCATCCCGCTTAATATCAATTGCTCTCGCTCTGGAGTATCTCTAGTCGAATCCCGGAGCCCCCACAGTCAAGTTCGAGGGGTATTTTATGCTTTTGTCCGTGGCTCTACTATGTATATGATACATAACCAGATCACCGGCAGAATCAAGAGTTAGACCATTCCTGTCAAGATACACGAACGCTTCGGGAGGAATGAAGCCTGTCGTGAGAATTTTCTCGAAATACCCATCATTTGGGTAGAACGACTGCGAAACCCAAGGGTTCCCGCCATGCGAAGCGCACTATATGATTCCAAATCAATCTGACGATAACTGAGTCGATTCTTGGCACAGAAGCAGCTGTATACATCACTTCATTAGTTACATAGTGCTCATAGTTTGACGAAGCAGTCCTATTAAGCCCCGTGCAAGCACGCAGACATTTCCTTTCAAAGATCCTTATTTTCTCCATTTGGCTAGCACTCAAATTAAACCAGATAGCACACCCGTAGGTGAGCACCGGTCTAACCAAAGTAAGATAACAAATAATCTTAACCTTCCGACTAAGATATGAAACATAAAAGAGTCTTCGAAGAGACATGAATGCCTTGCGAGCGCTTTCTAGCTCGACTTTAACGTGCTCGTTAAATTCCAGACGCTCGTCAAGACGCACACCCAGGTATCTAACGCACTTCTTATGAGAAATGCCCTCAGAACTATCCTCGTTCGCGACAATGTGGAAATCTCTCCAATTCCTTTTCAAGTTCCTACTGGCGTACGCCAATGAATTTCGAAACAGGATCGTTTCACACTTTTGCGCATTGATTTTCATCCACCAACTGTTCGTGAAGAACTTAATATCATTGAACATCTTCTGAAGTTCAATTTGCACCTCCGTTACCTTCTTGTGTGCCGTGTAGGCCATCAGATCGTCAGCAAAGGCAACCAACGACCTTTTAGGAGATTTATTAAACTTGAAAGAGTTGAGCAATTCGCCGGTAAATACTGCAAAAAGTTTAGGCGCAGTCACTGTCCCTTGCTGTAATCTATTCAGAACATGAAATTCTCTGCTAGTAGTGAGATCTCCGTCCGTAATGACAAAGCACTTGCCATACAGCATACTACACATCATCGCTATGAGGTGGCTGGAAAACTCATTCTTCAGGAGCCTGAAAATCAGTCCATCCAACCAGACGGTATCAAAGGCCTTCACCATGTCTATAAGGCAAGCGCCTACGCACTCACCATTGTTAATCCGCCAGCAAATATCAGACGTCACCTGAGTTATTGCATGTATTGTCGAATGTCCAGATCGAAATCCGAATTGCGCGTTCGGCAACAATTCCTTCTTCTTGATATGCCCGTTCAAGGTTTTCAATACCAAAACTTTCAAACTCCTAGCTGATTTTAGGCAGCAAACTGATTGGGCGGTAGCTCTTAGGGCTGGATGAATCCTTCCCTCTCTTTAAAACCGGGAATACTCGAGCTTTCTTCCATTGTCCTGGAAAGAAGCAATTGTTCAATAAATTATTGAACAAACTGCAATAATCACGAATGGCAATGTCTGGTAAATGCTTGAGGACCACGTTGGGAATGCCATCCATACCAGATGATCTCTTATTGTTTACTCTAGATCTCTTATTGTTTACCCTTCTAAAGTAATTAAGCAGATTATCACTCGGTATGAGATCAGCCTGCAACGCAGAGCTAAACTGGAGAATTGTGGTGCCGTTCGGGCTATATTTGAAATTGTGAACACCCCGTTCTACAATTTCCGAAAGTCGCATTGGCTCTAAGTCCGTTCTGGGCCGATGCACCGATTCAAAGTGCTCCCCTATAAGTTCGAGTTTCAGAGCATCATCCACCATGCATTAGCAGTTACACTATTCGTGTCTATACCTGAGTCAATTAGGTGTTGTATCTCGCTGCCACCGACTTTAATTCTCGACACAGTTACTCGCGACTTCTTCCGGAATAATGTATTTATCTTTGTAAACATGGAATTTAAATTGGTGAAATACCCTTTAATTTCTCCCGCCATAGGGAGTTCACTTCATTTACGTAATATTGACGGATAAGATCCCGCGCGATCTTTAGAAGTGATTTGAACTCAACCAATATGAGATGATGATAGTCCCCATATCTCCGATAGATTTAGTTGACGCGATTGAGCAGAAGGCTTTCCACTTTTTTCAACCGTTTTATAGCTGCAGTTTCATATCCTTCCATATCATTACAAGGTTTAATCTTAGAGACGACTTGTTCAAATGTATCTAGCGTCAAGTTCTCCAGCTTGAGAAGATACTGAAGTATTTCCTCGTTACTCAAGTTCCTGTCACCTGGCGCAATTGTACTATCGTTTTCCCCATCAAGAGGCATTCCTCAGGATATCCACGAATAAACCTCTCTTGGAATTTCTTCCAATCTGTTTGTTTAAAGTTCAGCCTGTGGACGCCGCTGTCCATCGCCAAAAGGCGAACTCTTCGTCCATCAAACAGAACTTCAATAAGAATAGCGTTATGGTCGCTATCGTAAGGAAGAGTCTGTAGTTTCCGTTGAGGATTCCTAAAATTAAAGTTCAAGCGCGCATCATCATCATCATCAACGGCGCAACAACCGGTATCCGGTCTAGGCCTGCCTTAATAAGGAACTTCAGACATCCCGGTTTTGCGCCTAGGTCCACCAATTCGATATCCCTAAAAGCTGTCTGGCGTCCTGACCCACGCTATCGCTCCATCTTAGGCAGGGTCTGCCTCGTCTTCTTTTTCTTATTGACTTTCCGGGTGGGATCATCCTCATCCACACGGATTAAGTGACCCGCCCACCGTAACCTATTGAGCCGGATTTTAACCACAACCGGACGGTCATGGTATCGCTCATAGATTTCGTCATTGTGTAGGCTACGGAATCGTCCATCCTCATGTAGGGGGCCAAAAATTCTTCGGAGGATTCTTCTCTCGAACGCGACCAAGAGTTCGCAATTTTTCTTGCTAAGAACCCAAGTTTCCGAGGAATACATGAGGACTGGCAAGATCATAGTCTTGTACAGGAAGAGCTTTGACCCTATGGTGAGACGTTTCGAGCGGAACAGTCTTTGTAAGCTGAAATAGGCTCTGTTGGCTACCGGGCGCGGATTTCATAGTCATAGCTATTATCGGTTGTGATTTTTGACCCTAGATAGGAGAAATTATCAACGGTCTCAAAGTTGTAGTCTCCTATCTTTATTCTTCCCATTTGGCCAGTGCGGTTTGTTGTTGGTTGGTTCGTCTTTGGTGCTGACATTGTCACCATATACTTTGCCTTGCCTTCATTGATGTGCAGCCCAAGATCTCGCCCCGAATGCTGCCTACTCGATCTGGATGAAGACAGTTTGTACGTCTCGGGTCGTTCTTCCCATGATGTCGATATCGTCAGCATAGGCCACTAGTTGGGTGGACTTAAAGAGCATCGTACTCCTCGCATTTACCTGAGCATCATGGATCACTTTCTCGAGGGCCAGGTTAAAGAGGACGCATGATAGGGCATCCCCTTGTCGTAGACCGTTGTTGATGTCGAATGGTCTTGAGAGTGATCCTGCTGCTTTTATCTGGCCTCGCACATTGGTCAGGGTCAGCCTAGTCAGTCTTATTAATTTCGTCGAGATACCGAATTCTCTCATGGCCGTGTACAGTTTTACCCTGGCTATGCTATCATAGGCGACTTTAAAGTCGATGAACAGATGGTGCGCATCAGCAATGCACAAATCCAGATTGGAATTTGCCCTGGGCCAGGTTGGACTCTCTGACCCATATGATTCGCATTTATACTCTATCTGGTATTGCTCTATCCAAGATTTGAGGAATACCCATCTGGGATTGTTTTTGGCGTTTAGCCATGAGGTGTGTTTAACTTTCAAGTCGCCAGCTATAATATAATAATTACGCAGCCTGTTCAGCCGAGTATCGAATATCGAGTAAGCAGAGAATGGAATTCCTCCTTGAACGTGACTCGATTGATTCCCACTGCATAGACTGACAGAATGTATAAATTCCCTCTTTTAGGCAGTGAAAACAGAATACAAGAGACTTCCATACATTCAAAAGTTTCAAATTCAGACCTATTAATAGGCCTGAAAGGATTATGGCGACCCACAAGTATTCCGGTACCACCTCCCCCATCAAAATTTCGTCTATCGTTCCTCACGAATTCAAAATCCTTGAATGTTATCGAATGCCGCGGACTGAGGTGGGTTTCTAAAATCAAGACAATGTCTGGCTGTTGCCTGGCAGCGAAATCAAGGAGCTCCGCTCTTCGGTGAATTCCTACGATGGAATTCACATTAATCGCAATAATCCGGAGACCATCCAGTGTTACCGCTGTGACTGCAGACCTAGCAGCGCGCATGCTGTTTGTGTAAATATTCTGTTATACCGTTCATTTTTGTACTGTGTACGTGTAGCGTATGCTACATGTTTTCACACATGGTTCATATTTTGTTGAGGATGGTGTTCATCCCGCCACTTGCATCTTGTTGGGGCTTCTTAGCTCGCCCTTGTCGAACTACTTCTGCAAATGGGATCCCCGAGGCCCTTGACCTTAACATTGCGGTATGCAGGACATCCACGATACGAAGCCGGATGCCCTCCGCTTCCGCAGTTGACACAGAAAGTTTTTTCCTTGCCCTCAGCGAACATTCGGCTGCGGTATGGTCTTTCCCGCACTTTACACATTGTAAGGTCATTTAACAGTTCACTGCCCCTCCCTCACGGACTCTCACGGCCCCGTCTTTTTAATAACAAAATTCGAGAGCCCCGCGCTCCCATTAAGTAGAGTGGCTAAATCTCTACCACCTAATTCATAAACATTAATGGAGGGCGCTCTTTTTTTTATTTCAGGTGCTACTTGCGGTCCCGGTTGGACCATTTTTTAAATTTTCAATCGTACTTGTATTAATTTTTACATTAGTTAACATTTTTTCTTCAATTTTGTTTTTCTTTTTTAATTTTTTAGAATTTTAGAGCAAAAACTCACCCAGTTTTCCTTCTTCACTACTACAACTAGCCTGGTTAGCACCCTCTTCTGGGACATTTCCATCGTTGTTTCTCGTATCGCCAGCTTGATTGTATTGTATGTCCTCCATACGAACGGATTCGCTGCCGAAAACTTGTTCGCCCTCAAGGCAGCCCGGCTCCTCCATGGCTGCAGAAGTATTTGAAGAAAGCTTCACTTTTTCCTGGCTATCTTTGGAGTCGGCGGGTCCGCCTCCCCAGCCATTAGCTGCTCTGTAAGCTTTCTATTTTTCTTGATCAATAAAGTCATTTGATTTTTCAGATCTTCGAGTGTCTTCGTCAGCTCGCCATTTCTTCTTTCAAGATTGGCTACCCTTACTTTGGCCCTTTTGAGGTCTGGATCCTCCTCGTTATGGACTCTACGATCGATCCGAGTGCCCCTAAGCCTTTTGGAGGGGGGCGGTCTGATCTGCCATCTGTCGGCGGCTCGCAGCTCATTCCCGTCAACAGCACACAAGCCAAAAAAACGATTTTTTTTCTCAAAATTTTTGGGGGAAAAAGTAACTTAGATAACAAATCAAAAGTAAATTAGTTTCAATTAAGTTTTAAATTATATTTTATTAATTAAGTAATATAAATGTCTTTTTATATTATTGATAAAAGTTAATTTAATTTAAATTTTAAATTCTTTCGAATGAGAGCATAACATAAGTCACACATTTTGTCAAAATACACTCTTATATTCCCCTCAATTCTCTTCACTTCGGATGTTTTCCTCCAGGATATCTAATATGGTAACTATTATATTATATTAGAAAATATATATTCTTTGCAGTTCTATCTTTTCATAGTCATGGTCTAAGACCCACAATCCAGGAAGGGATCCTCACTCTGTATTTTATCATCAGTCGTAAAAAAAACCTGTGGAAAGCTATTTTTTACAAGCCCACCATTCCTCCACTTTAATATCTTCAACTCTTAACCAGACTCATTGACTTCATCCCATCAGGTAGTTTCGTCAAACACAAAAGGGCCACGAGTTTCATAAAATACAGAAAAAACACAACACAGATGAGGTTTGACAAAATTTAAAATATACCATCCGAAATGAGTGGTCCCTTCTGGTGTGGGGTTTGGGAAATTCATTAACGATTAGCACTACATTTTTTTTAATGCTGTGGAACTTTATTCCAAATGGCTGTGACTTTAAGTCCTTTAAGCACCAGCTACAAGGAAAATAAGCCCAGAACAGCGGGTTCGACTTTCCCTCATGAACCTGACCAACAGGTAAGCATCAGCTTTCACAAATAAACCATCACTGGTTCGATGACATAATGTATGGACACGATACATAGAGAAAAACTCGAAAAACATCCTCCTCTTCCGCGCTCCTTTTTAATTAACTTTGGGATTGTCCACTTTTTTTGTTTCCTTGATGGAGAGTTAATTCAAATTTATACGGAAAACTGACTGAATACACAAAAGGAGACACAATAATAAAACATCCAAAGGGCTTCCGATTGAACCTATAATGGGTATGAAATGGGAAGAAGGGATTGTATGGATGCTAAATATGGCCTTGCAACATTTAGGTAGGTCCTTAGATTCCCTTTTAATTGCATGTAGGCTAATCATTAATAATAAACGATTGTTTTCCATTCATTCCAACATAGGAACTTGTTGACTATATTCGGTTTTGAATTTTCACTAATCGACTTTTCGACAAACAAGCGTGTTGCCAAGGAAGGGTAGAGATGGGCTGTTGGAGAATTTTCCGGTGGTTGAACAAATTGAGGTATTAATGCGCTCAATGCTGCTGAACGTGTCAGTAGGCGAGTATCCTAATGTTTTCCTGTCCTATTTTCCCTACCTCTGCTTTCAATCACGCGTAATTCGTCTGTGGGATATGGCCGGTAAAAGCATTAATTGGAATTTTCGGTTCAGGGATAGAAGCGGACGTAAAGTACGCAAGGATGCAATAAAGGCAGGTCTGTTCATTGCACCGGTAAATTGTTTCAGAGTATATTGGAATTGAACAATTATGCAATGGAGAGATGTTATTTGTTTATCAAATAAAGCATCAGATGGTAATAAGCTGATGTGATTTCCCGCGGATTGGGATTAGGGTTCATGTGTAGCGTCTATTCATTGGGATCAATGAATGGGTAGATTGTTATCATCAATACTTGAATGTTAAATACATTAAGTACCAAAACAGTTATCAGCTAATTCACTTTACAATATTCCAGTAAATGTTTCTGTGGTGAATAATTCCTCGTTATCGTTCCAATTGATGCAAATCTGATGAAATGTGTAATTAAGAGGTTTGAAATTATATTTATGAACTTAATGAAGTGTGCTCCTTGTTTGCTTATCATTTTGAAATCCGCGCATCAATAGAGATGAAAATGTGATCCACATAAATCCTAAAATCATTGAAAAATAGAGCGTTCAGAAAGAACAGTTTTCAGCGACGGAAGCTAAAGAATATTTTGGTTGACCTTGGGTGTTATCCGCCCAGCATACAGACCAAGTTGAGTGGATCCGAAGATGGTCCCTATGCGACAATCCCTGGCTTGAATTTTGCGGATGTTACTGAAGAAGAGGTTTGCGGAGCCATAAGCAACTCAAAGAACTGGAGTGGTTCCGGTTTGGATCGGTCCGTTCGCACATAGTACAATACAGGGAATTAGCAGTATGGAGGACTCTTCCACTCTTCCTCACTGCGGGGATTACGAACCCTTTCCCTAAAAGCGGCATGGTAAAGGATATCATAGATAGAAAATGGATTACTTGCTTTCTAACTTTCTATAAATCCATAACTTCGCTGTTAGTGGGAAGATCAATGCGCACCTCAAGAAGCACAACATTCAGCCCGACGGTAGTAGATCTGCCAAGTCGGATCTCGGGGCTGCAAAGAGTAGTTCTTCATCGACTTGCTGATTACAGAACAAGCATCTAGAAGTGAAAGAAATGCATTTGACTGTAATATCGGATTATGCCAATCACTTTAATGGCGTCAGCAGTCCGTTTATCATAGTTGAACTCCTCGGCCATGATATTTGGATGTAATTTGATTTAGACAAGTCTTAAATTCAAACCATCTGCAAGGCAACCAAGAGCCGCATGTCGAACTTAAAGTTGATGATATTCACATCCATGGAACTAAGCCAGATTACTAGTATTTAGGACTCCTAAAAAGAATCCATATTCGACATTTGCTGTCCGTATTTTAACGTGTGACGTTGGTGCTGAAAACATATCTCCCGGGCAGGAACAAAAAGACTCATTGAATGTGTTAGCTATGACTTCACTGCCATATGCATCTAGAGCGTAGCCGTGATCGCCCCACCCCCTTAAAATTAATTCATTAAAACAATGGTACTTTTTTTTAAAATTAATTATTTAAATTTCTGTTTTTAATAAAGATTCATTTTTATTACTACTATATTATTTTAACTTTGTTTTGTATTTATATTTATAATAAATTAATGTGGAACTCGGCTAATTTATGTGAAGTGAGGTGGGTGTATGAGGTTTTTTTCTGGCTGATTGGGCTGCACCGATCGCGATCACTTAATTTGCGCTAGTGAGAGTTGACTCGGTCAGATTGGTCTAAACATCGAAGTCGATGGTAAGCGGCCAAATGGCCGGCCGAAAAAACGGTGGCTTGATAAGCAATTGCAAGCCTCACAACTGCATCCAGATAAGATCTTTAAAAGAACAAAATGGTGAAGAAGGATGCAATTGATTTTTGGCTAGTTGACTTCTTGCTGTAACGCTGTTGTGCAGTTCTGACTGCGAAACGATATCCGAGAAATTATTCAACTTTTAGATAGCATACTTGTATTTAACTATTTTTGTTTGAAACAAAACCTTATTCAAATTGAATGAATGTATGGAGTAAGGAGCTGGAAATCTTCAAAAGACCCTGGCCTGAACACGCCAGAATTTGGGATTTTTACCCACTAAACAATTGGGCGAAGTGTCCAATTTGAACCAGTAGAGGTACTGGCGATATCCCCCATGCCCCGTCAGAAACTAGGTGAGATTATAACTAATCTTCCAATCGTGTCTCCCGAGCCACTCCTTGATGGTAGGGATCAGCCTGTGTGTCCACCGCGACAAAGGAGAGACTGACTTCAGATTCCATCTACTCGTCATCTTATCTGCCAAGATGTCAACTGACATCATTCCGGAGATGACAAATGCAGCCTCATCTGAGACGATCTTGAAGACAGCACACACTCTTATGGCTGCCCTCCTGCAGACTGCACTCAGTTTATAAGCACTACATGATATGTGAACAACATTTTTTTGGAAATAGAAGGATGGCATAAGTTCGAGCTTACCACCTAGGCAATAAGTAGCCTACAAGTATACCCTGTGGTCGCCCCTCTTGGACAAATTGCGGTTGGTGCCGAAACTGCCTTAGTCCGGCAGCGATCTCCTTTCAACCCAACAATTTTTTGCCTTCGTAATAAGTGTTCTTGGCAAGGTCTTGCTTCGCTTGAACACCTTCTTCTTCAAGTCTCAATTGCTTGTAGCATTGATGCCACGGTAGCCAAATTGTCCACCACCGAAGTACTACGGTCGAGGGTTATCAACGCCCGGGAGCCTGTGCGCTCACTCCCAAAAGCCGCCGATACTGGAGTTCCGAACCTCTGCACCGTAAGTTTCCTCTTCTTCTGGGTTTCCTTCCCATAGCCATTTTGGTCCACGCACCAGAGATGAACAAACACTAGCCCCAGTCAAAAAAGAAAAGTACATGAACACATATTTACATATCAATAGGTACGCACCAATTCGCCAACCAGGGCCGCACCTGATGGGAGATCTGGCTACTCCTCACGTCTGTCCGTCCGCCCGTCCGTCTTCCTATCTGTCTGTTACACCCATTTTACTCGAAAACGGCTGAAGCCATTGTCTCGATATTGGCTTGAGGACTGGGAATGTGAGCACCAAAAAGTAAAATAGGTTTCGTTCTCATAACCTATCCAACCAAAAGTCTGCATCATTATGAAACCTCCAAATACATCTCGCATGTTGTTGTAAGTAAAGTTAATAATAGTATATTATCCTGTTTTAGAAATTCACCGGAAACCCCCTTTTCATCCCAGAAGTACGAAATTTGGCATCAGCGCAAAAAGCATTTTAAACATGACTTAATTTGTTTTATTTTTTAAAATGATTTCATAAAATAGATTACAGTTATCCTTTACAAGTCATTACTATCAAATTGTTTAGTAAAATAATGGCTTCTTTGTTTAGCAAAATGGTAGTGCCGTCTTTTCATTAATGAGTACCTGGCAGGTGTTGCATAGTTTTGAAAACTACATTAAATTAGCAAAGTTTTCAAGCCACTAGCTAAGTTAGCTTAGTAATTATTTTTTACAGTAGAGGGTTCAAATGGGGATGTAAAATAAAAAAATGTCATACTTCAGTTTAAAACGGATTTGTTATTAAAAGTTCTAATTGAATCCTTTCATGTGGCCATATTCTGTGAAAAAAAAATATTGCCCCCCCCCCCTTCACATGTATGGGAAGCCTCCTCTTATACTCAACACAAAATGGCGCCACTTGCTACATGTAAAAGGATTCACAAACCACACGTTTTCACTAAATTTCGTGAAAATTGGCCCAGCCGTTTCCGAATAAATCAGACAAGACGGATAGAATTGAATCGACTTATTATCGGCATCCGCCGGCCAGATCAACCGTCGACGCCATCAAATTGGTCACTGGCTTAGCTAAAAATGCGATGCACGGAAGGGCTAGCAAGTATTGTGCTACGATTACCGTTGACGCGCAAAATGCATTCAACTCGGCCAGTTGGAGCCTTATAAGAAGGTCATTGACGGCGATTGGTGTACCCAGGTACTTAACTGCGCTAGTTGACAGCTACTTAACAGTTATAAGGCACTGGTATGACACAGACAATGGAACCAAAGAATACATTTTCTCCGTGGGTGTTCACAAGATCTCTATTCTGGGACCGCTATTGTGGAACAACATGTATAATGATGTCCTCAACGCCCCAGTTAGATGCGAGGGCGATGACATAGCGGCGATTGCTATTGCAAAATATCTGGGAAATGTAGAATTATATTCATCCGAGTCAATCACTGCTATAGAGAAACGGCTGAAAGAGGCGGTTATTATCAGAAAGCGGGGTAAGGAAATCACCATCCGTATCAAATGGGCATCACTTCGAAACCAGCAATTAAATATCTTGGAATGATGATAGATGCGAGGCTGAATTTCAAGTAGCACTTACAACATGTTTGCACCAAAGCGTCCATAACACGGCCCTGGCAAGGATGATGCCAAATGTTGGGGGCTCGCGATGCACTCGTAGACTGTTTACAGCTAGAGTGGTGAGCTCTATAATCCTCTACGCAACGCCAATGCTCAAAAGAAGAGCGCCGTTTATAGAAAGACCGCCTTAAGAGTTTCTGTGGTTATAGAACCATCTCGGACAAAGCGACCTATGCAGTAGCCGGAATGATGTCGATCGACATTTTCGTCGATGAGATGGCAAGTGTCTATGACGAACCGATTCTTCCTGATTGGCACGTTAAAAACGCCGAAAGGGAGGAATCGTTAAGTATTGTGTTACTATTACTATTGTGCTGTGTTAAGTATTGACCAACGGTGAGAACCAGCGAAAAAGTTTCGATGGACCCATGAATTGATTCAAGGTATGGACGCAGAGAACGCATGGTGAGATAAACTATGATCTCACACAGTTTCTCACGGAGCATGGTGGTTACCGTAAATACCTCTTTTGGTTTAAACTGTAGGGCCCACCCGACTGTCCCAACTGCGATAGTATTCCGGAGGACCTGGAGCGTGTTTTGTTCCATTGTCCTAGATTCGCAGCGGAAAGGAAGAGTCTAGAAGGGACATTGCGAGGAACAATTGCACAGGGAAATATAATTGAGAAAATGCTTGCAATCAATGGGCGTAGGGAGAGGCTTGAGCGATGTCCACCCCGCGACGGAATGCTTTATGGTGGTTCCGCGGTGAAGAGGAGAGGAGTTAGGGGGTGGGTTTGGCGGTTAAAACTCGCACACGCTGGAACATGTGTACCAGCCCCCAATCTTGGTGCTCTGGGTTCGAATCCCAATCGCCATGGGTGTCTGTATTCGTCTTGTGTTTGTCACGTTGCTGTGTGCTTATCACTTGCACAGCGTTAATTGCGATGTGAAACTGAAGCACAATCTAGTTGTGTGGATGTCCTATACTCCACCAAGGAGTGAACACTAAGTTTGAGGCCTAAATTTCATATAAGCTGAGTCCTGCCCCATTTTAGGTGTGCGCATTTTGACTCCTTACTCGCGTACTTTACAATTCACGTCAAAACTAATATCAAGTACTAATCCATCTTTCCATCCATCTTTCCTTTGATACCTCACACGAATATATTTGGTAAAAAAAATTAAATACCCTCTTTACACGTATACCCTTTAAACCTCCCCTAAATTGATGTCACCCACTGTATGCGTGGCATTTCATACTTCCCATATTTCCATCAAATTTCGTTGGGCTCGGTTTAGCCGTTTTGGAAAAAAGTACGTGTGACAGACAGGCGCACAGACAGACTGTGAATCGAATTTTACAAGGTTTTGCCGCCACCTTCCAGTACTCCGGCTTTTTTTAATTCGGATTACCACAGAAGGCTGTATGCTTCCTTGGGTGGGATCGTCTGCTTTTCAAGGAGTCTACTTTGCCCGTAAAAAGCATAATTGATTAATGCAAAATTAAGTTTAAAAAAAGTTATTGTTTATTTTAAGCTTCTATGAAAATCATAATATCGGAACGGCCGTGTATTATTTTCTTGTTTAAGAAAAAATGATGAAATAACACTGAATTTTCGAGCGTTGCATTGTACTACTACTATAAATTCTCGTCCTTTTCTGGTTTACATATTTGAACTCTATTACTCTATTCGCCGCTGTGATCCTAAATTTTACTGTCACCAATGTGTCGGAGACAATTTGAAACCAGGTATTTCGTGCTGTCAGACTTTGAATACAATCCGTGGAGAGGGTTCAAGCTAGATATTTTGGCTTTTCAATATTCACCATCAACCCTACATGTTCTGCTTTTCTTCCCAAATTAACAAAGGCTTTTATCAAAATGATTTTTGAAAAGATGACTATCTCGTCTACATTGCCGTAAATCTAGATATTTTTAACCAAATACGACCCTTCAGGATCTATTTCTTTGATGACATGATAGAGCATTACATTGGATTCCAACGTTAGCGTAAAATGGGTCTGACACTTTACCTTCATCTGCTAATTTTGCTTTCATGGTAAATAACGTCATCATTATTGACAGCATCAACTTTTTCGCCTAGTTGGCCTGACTTTACGTCCGATAACGTTTGGAAATCTTTAAACCAACCAACAGCTAATTTGCACGTCACAATGTCAAATGAATATTACAGAAGGTGCCTGCATCCAAGCAATACTCTAGTGTGTGGCTGGTGTAGCAACAATAAATACAAATTTTAATATTTATTTTTACTAAATAATGTTGTTCCGGTCGTTGAACTGTGCTAGAAGAACTAAATGCTAAACAATGATTATTTATTGCTGTTTCTATTATTGCAAATTTACTATTTTAGTTGAAGAAAATAGTGCCGAATTAAAAAAGCTATTACCTGATTAACAAGGTTCTCCTATGTGACGGTTTCCAGATAATGATTTTTTCCTTTTTATATATTTCGAAAGCAAAATATGTTGGGAGGATACTGCAGAAATTTTATACTGAAATTAATCAAAATATTTACCAAGTTACAGCAAATAAAAGATCACAGCCCAGGTTAACGTGGCAATATTCTACACAGGCAATTACTCCGACTCCCAATTTTTTAAACCTTCCCATCATTAGCACCCCTCCCAGCTTTTAATTCCCATCCCTCTCCCGCACGCCTCCCATCCTACCCCAGTCCTTTTCCCTTCTAGTCCCATCCCGTTTTTATATATGCTCAACGAGTGGAGGTTTTTTTCGACTTTTCCTCCAAAATAAAATGTCAATAGCTTGCCACATAACCTTTTTAGTAATAAGTTAGTTTAAGCTTTATGTCATACCTTAGATTAAGTTTAACTGTTAAGGTAGTCCCTAAGTTAGCTATAAGTTTATATTCATCCATTATAGTAAATAAAAAATTGTTGTTTTGCGAAAATAACGTGGCAATATAACGTGAATGTTGTATTGTGTTTTTCTCGAAATCCCTTTTTTACTGGTGAGAAGCATAACTGAAATTCTATTGAACCGATCGGCTGAAATTTTTACACGTTATTCTAAACATCAGTAGTCTGTTCCGCACCCCGATTATGTACGAGTATTATTATATTTATTCTAGATTATCAATGAAAAATAGACGTGATTGTTGAAGCTTTTCTTTGACAACTCCGCCATTTTAATGTTTAGTAGGAGCAACATCTTAAAATTCCTGTCGGTTATAGATTAGATATATACACTTTAACCAATAAAGGGACACCATAGCAACAATTTTAGAAGGCAACTTGCGTCAATATCTTTTTATTATATTTATTATTACTAAGATTTTGTCTGAACCCGACATGGCATTCCGATCACCCATCGCTATCACGATTTATTGGTTAAGAAATTTATAAAAACAAAATGCAAATTGCAAACCGATTTACACGGAAACGGCTGAACCGATTGTTATGAAATTTGGTGAAAATATGTGGTCTGTGTATCCCTTTCATACAGCAAGTAGCTCCATGAAAAAGATCGTAGTGATGCATCTATATGAAATATAGGCCTCAAAATACATCCCGTACCGATATCTGCACTAATAAAATTTAGGTAGAAAAAGAAAATGCGGCAGATCTTTACTCAGTTGAAGCGATGGCGTAGGCCAGGGCCCTAGACAACGTTGAAGGATATCGAATTGATGGACCCCGGCGCAAAACCTTGATGTCTGGCGTTACTTACTAAGGCAGGTCTAGGCCGGATACCAGTTGTTGCGCTGTTGATGATGATGGTACTTGTCGCCTATTTGGACTGGAATAGACTGAGCTAGAATGTTGCCTCTAACGCACGGATATTAGTCAAATTAAGAAAAGAAAGGTTGAACAGGGCACTAGCTCCATGTATTACAGAGAACTTTTCTGAAAATACTTTTATTGCATGCGCCAAAAATAAAAAAGAATTTATAGAAATAAAATTCAAACCTAAGGAAATAAATAAATAAGAAACAATAATGAAAATTATATATATATGTATTGTAAATATCTACAAACAATACAGCGTGTGTGTGTGTGTGCGTATGGTGGGGGAGAAGCTACAGCTTCTGAGCACTCAGAAGTTAGTAGATGTGATGCTACCCGCGGCAATTGGAGAACATCGGCACCAAAGATCTGACGTCTGATGCGTCCATAGGCGGGGCATTCACATAGGAAATGCTCCGTGGATTCCGCTTCCTCATTACAGGAGGGACACGTATCATCTTCGGTAATTCCTATTCTGAACATATGCCCAGCTAGTGAAATATGGCCTGTCAGAATGCCCACAATACACCTGCAAGTCTTCCTGCTTTTTGACAGGATAAACTTTCCGGTTCTGGCAGGAAAAGTTTAGTGTGTCGAGCAGCATTTAGGCTCTGCCACCAGTCATTGTGGGAAGCTTGTTCCCAGTTTTTGAAAACAGACTTAGCCAATACTACTGATACTCCAATTGCTGGCTCCGGTACCGGCATATGGGAGATTGACCCCTCTTTCGCTAAAGCGTCCGAGATTTCATTTCCCTCTACGCCACAGTGACCAGGTACCCAGAGTAGTTCCACAGTATTGAATCAAGACATAGAGTTCAAACTGTTTCTGCATTCCTGAACGATTTTCGAGGTGATCAATGCCCTCACTGCAGCTTGGCTGTCACTGCAGATTGCGATGCGCCTGCTCTTCAACCGCTCGTCAATCACCCAGTTTGCCGCCCTTAGGATCACATAAACTTCGGCTTGAAAAACCGTTGCATATTGTCCCAAAGGAAAAGCCCACTTCTCGTTTTTATTCGAGAGGTAGACTCCGGCTCCAGAACCCTCTTCTGTTTTTGAGCCATCGGTGTAGAAGACTTCCTTATATCCCGCCACGCGTTCCTCTGGGTCTTCCCAGTCCTCTCTACGCTTCAGGGTAGCTTCATATCTTCTACCAAACAGATGTATTGGGACACGAGAATCGGAAGGCATTGTAAGAACTGAATCCAGTACTCCCAGAAACTCTTCCAATGCTATGTGCCCCCCACATCCGTTGTTTTCCCATAGATCTAATTGAAATAGGCTATGAGCTGCTCTCATTGCAGTGTTTTGAATAAGTATATCCAGGGGCTGCAAATTGAGTAGTGCATTCAGAACTACGCCGGATGTCGTGCTCATGGCACCAGTGATACCCAGACACACAGTTCTTTGCAGTGTGGCTAGTTTACGGTGAAAATCTTTTTGTCTCACCTTCACCCGCCACACTACGGATGCATAAGCGAACATCGGTCTCATGATGGCAACATACATCCACATTACCACATGAGGCCTGAGCCCCCATGTCGAGGCAAAGGTCTGTCTGCATAGCCCATAAGTTGTGAGAGCTCATTTCAACTTTACCTCTACATGTTTGTTCCAAAGAAGATTTTCATCCAGAGTGGCTCTCAGATATTTCACTTCTTCGGAGAGTTGAAGGGCAGTAACCCTCATTTCAGGCAGGCAAAGTCCATCTATTTTTCTCCTTTTTGTGAATAAAACCATTATGGTTTTATTTGGATTAACTGACAGACCATGTCTGAGGCACCAGCTGTCTATCAAATCAACGGCACTTTGTATATTCCTACACACCGTTCCAAGATCCCGATCAACAGCAAGTACAGCCACGACATCAGCATAAGCTTGAGCGTGTATTAGCAAATTTTGCAGTTCGCATAGTAGTGAGTCGATCAGTATACTCCACAGAAATGGCGAAAGCACACCTCCTTGGGGGCAGCCCTTCGTTGCTTCTGCAGTCAGATAGCAATCAACACCTACCTCAGCGCATAGCAATCTCTGCGTTAGCATAACATGGATCCACTTAATTAAAGCATCATCAACACCATGCGCTCTGGCGGCATCACAAAGTTTTTGAAAAGGCGCCCAGTTAAAAGCCCTTTCAATGACCACGAACACCCCCATCGCGTACTCACCATTCAAAGTTGCATCCTCTATCTTTGTGCCTCTTCATAGCACTCTAAAAGTGTGCGATTCAGAGTTTCCAATTCATCTTCTAGCGCGAAAGGAGTCCTTAGTCGCCTAGGGAACTGTACTTTATTGCCAAGAAGTTCATTGAACTTTGCCCAATCCGTTTTCCTAGGGTTCCGTCTTTATACTGCAGACTGTTCGCCCGCAATAGTCAGATTGAATTCTAGATATCGGTGATCTGACAGGGAGACCTCGTCTAGCACTTGCCAGTGTGTAATCAACTCCAACAATTTTAAGGTACAATCACTTCGCTTCTTCTCGATCCCACGAACCTAGGGGCGCACCCTACGTTTGCAGTCATAAGACCAGCTGAGGTGATGAAATCAAGTAGCTTTTCCCCTCTTGGATTGCATTTGCTACTGTCCCAACAAATATGTTGAGCATTCGCATAGCAACCTATTAAGAGTTCGAGACCACTTGATTCTGCATACGCCACCAGATCCCTAAGCTCTTGCGTCGGTGGAGGATACAAAGAATCATAGGGTAAATAAGCGGAGGCAACTATGATGTTTTTCCTCTCGCCATTTATCTGGTATTGCATGATGACCGTAGCTAGGGGCTGGGAACAATATTGTCTCAGCATAGTTGCCTCAAACCATCTTGACATCAGGACGCAAGCTCTCGGTCTTATGGATCTTTCGTCGTAGAAGATCCTAGCCCCCTTTACTGATCCAATGCCATAGATTCTGTTAAATGGAACCCACGGTTCTTGCAGCAGAAAGATATAAGGGAAATCCTGCAGCTTTGTCATTCTCGCTGCCAACAGGTAGGAGGAAACTTTGGCATGCTTCAGGTTGATTTGACCAATCTTTATGTTTTTCGACATAAACTTAGTCTATTGTCTTATGGAAAACAGTTAGAAGCGTATGCGGCAGTCCGCGTGTGTCGGGGTTTCCCGCACACCGTACCGCCAGAGGCTCGATCCCTTCGTGATTGATTTCTCTGAGAAAAGCCGTGCTTGGAAGTACCGCAGTTCCCATGTTCTCATCCACGAAAGATCTCATCTCATCTCGCAGAGCATTCGTCTGTTTTCCACTTAGCACCTTAATTGATTTGCGATGTCCGGGTTGCATAGATTCGATCACTTGAACTGGCATCAAGTCAGTTCCGTTCACGTCTCTGGCTTCACTTCCTTCCGCCCGTTCCTTGGAAGGTGTAGGAGAAGTTACTAGCAGGTAGGATTGACTCTGTAATCCCTTCCTCAGTGCGAGCCCCCATGCGGGGGTTCCGCCCCTGTATGCACTATCCTCCGCACCCGGCTCCATTGTGGGAGAGCGCACCGAAGATGCTGCAATTTGCTCTATGTTGTGTGAGTCGAAGACCATCATTGTTCTTCGCTCTCAAAATGGAGATGATGCCCTACAGTTTTCTGATATGACTGAATTTCAGTCTATATAGGAAAAAGTGGAGCACCCTATGGTGACTTGCCCTGAGAACATTCAGACTCGGTTGATCCAGTTCGAATACCACGTTGAAACCCTCCACGTTTGTATATTTGTCCTTCCTGGCATTCATGAACTTTACCCTCCAGTGTCTAAAGTCCATGCCCGGGTTCTGTTCACCCAGCATGCGGATAATGTCCTCTGCCTTCCTTCGAGGGCCCGGTAGCCAACATTCGACATGTTCTGTCCTGCGTAGCTCAGTGTTCACAATAGTGAGCTTGGGCCGACCGCCGGAACTCAAAGTTGGGATTACCTGCTGAAGCCACTTTAAGGCAGCCTCGTCTGTGCACCCCAAATGGAGAAGCCCATCACGAAACCTTGATTGTTAAATCGTAGCTTCGTTCCAGGCTCCAGCATTTTTTTCCACAGGCATTCCCCGAGGATGGTAAATTGTCCCTCTGACATTTTGCCATCCTTGGAGGAAACTCCCACGGCAGCAGTCAGAACAGAGGCTGCAGCTTGCGCATACGTTCTCTTCCTTCCCGCCTTCGTGTTCGTATTTCTGTGGGAGGGACCAGCTTCATTGAGATCTCTCTCGCTGGTTTGACCACCTCCCGGCACACCGGTCCTAATCCCCGCGAGACGCGTAGATATAACCCCTGGTGCGGAGCCAATAAAGCGTTGGCCATAGCAGATGTGTTGGTCTTACGCTTCTTGCGGGCATTACCGCTGACAGAAGAGTCTGGTGCGTCCTGTATGGATCTTACCGGGGTTTCCAGTTTATCCCCACCTTCCGCCGGAGATTCCGCTTCCTTACGTCCGATTTCTCTGGGCGTTCCCGCGTCAAGTGGTACAGCCACGCCATGTCTTCATTCCCAAGGTGCTTCATTTTCCTTCGCAGTGCTCTCTTCTGCCGTCGGCTTGGGGCCTTTCCAGTTTCACGGTGTCCGGACCGCTTAGATCCATTTCCACATACTGGCGTGAAACCAGTAGCGTCCACATCACCAGCTTCCCGTTCTTCCGCTCTTCCCGGAAAGGATGAAGGAGACGGTTATGACAGGCAGGATTCAGCCTGTAGTCCCACCTCTCTAGTGGCCGAAATTCCCTTCCGCCGGGCCTTCCTCTTTCGTTTGCGGGTAGATTTGGGCTGTAGTACCGCGGACGGACCGGTCGTAGTCGGATTTCCAGTTTCTCCCAATTTGAGAGTTTCCGTACTTTCCTTTCTGGCTAACTTCGCCGTAGGCACTAAATGCAAGCTTTTCACTGAGTCGGAAAGCATGCCTTCTACAGATTGATCTATAGGCGAGTATGAGCGTGGTGAGGCCTCCAAAATCCGCACCTCAGCCGCGACATGATTGCTCATGGTCGCGAGTGGATTCGAAGTCTGTGACTTCTTACTACTTGGAGAGTTTATATCCTTCGTTTCCATATTCATATTTTGGACACCCTTAGTGTAATAGTAAACTACTACAGGCTCCCCCACCACGACAAGGTGGTGTCCGAGGGGGAGAACAATGCAGTACCATTTGTAAAAGGATTCAATTATCAAAGAAAAAATAAGTTCTGAAGAAATATATGTCCAATTAAAATTGATCGGTGGTTTAAATTTTATGTATGGTTTTATAAAGAAGTATTAGTAAGAGACCAAGCAGAATATAGTGAAATACGAAATAACTTTGCAATATATATATCAACATAATATATATGTATATATATATATATATAGCTGAGTGGTTAGAGCACAAGGCTGTCGTACGGAAGGTCGCGGTTCAAATCTCACTTGTAACAGTGGAATTTGTATCGTAATTTGACCTCGGATACCAGTCGACTCAGCTGTGAATGAGTACCGGGGTCAAATCAGGGCAATAATCTTGGGCGAGCGCAATGCTGACCACCTTGCCTCCTACAGTGTACTGTATGGTACCGTTGCGGTTTTGATTGAAGTGCTCTAACACACTTCAAGTCCCTGATCCAATTGGATCGCTCCGCCAACGATGATTATTATTCACTCCTTGGTGGGGTATCAGCACTCATAGTCTACTATTCTGAGCCAAGTACCCTTGGGGAGACCCACTCCTCGGCCATCGTGATGTAGCCAGCAATGCGATTGTCACCCTTCCTTAATGTGTGACCTATCCATTGCCACTTTTGTCATTCAACCATAGTGCGTTCGAATGGCAGGCCAGTACGCCGACCAAGTCCTTCGTTTGAGATAATGTCTGACCAGCGCACTCCGATGATACGACGTAGACGAAAGCTTGGAGCTTCTGTGTAACCGTGAAGTTCACTTTCCATGTGCTACCCCAATATAGCAACCCAGAAAGGGCACTAGCACAGAACAATCTAAACTTGATCTTGGTGTGGAGATAACTGCACTCCCAGATTGTTGATCTAGCGCTGCTAATCTGTCGGGCAACATCCAGTTCAGTGCTACCATCAGCAGAAACCACACTTCCTAAATATACATATTAGTCGGCGCCTTCGATGCTCTGCCCATTATTACAGATAAGGAAAGTTCAATGACCCGTCAGATTGAGAACCTTGGCTTGATTGGTGTTCATCTTCGGTACAACTCTACTTGTATCTCTTTCCTAATCCATAGCCATTTCAATTTCAATGTAGTCGAGGTGTTTGATGAAACATGTGACAGTGCATTAATTCCCTACCTCCTCCGGACAGGGCAGTATGAAGAAAGTCGCTGATAACAAGAACAAATAATATCGGTGAAAGGATACAACCTTGGCAAACTCTGAATCCGAAATTGTGGGAATACTCGCAATAGAGATGGCTAGGTGATGCATGCAATATTACCAAAGGGATATCACCTTGAAGTATACAAGCCCATTACCATCACCGAACACGATCAAAACATTACCAGACATTACAATATTAACCATGATTACCTCATCAGTAAACATTACCGCAACTACCTAGCATCACCGCTTTACGGTATCACCTAATATCAGCGCATTATCTAGCATTACTACATCACTTAACATCACCGCATTACAAAAGTGATGACGATATTACTTCTCTGATATGTAATGTTTTGTAATGTAATGTCAAATTACAAAGCATCACCGCTCTTCGTATCATAGTACAAGTGGCGGCGGCAATTGGCAGGTGCCGAGCTGATGCCGACGCCGGGCATCGCTTGTGAATCTATCTTTGTTATGGTTGCTTGTTCTCCTGGCTGCTTTGGGCTGCCTATGGGTTGGCTTTGCGCTCGCTTTGCACTGGTTTTGGACTGGCTTTTGGCTAGAAAAATGGTAGTGGGTGTAAGTGAATACGTGGATGTAGTTTCTTTGCTTCAAGTAAAATTGACCCGTATGTTTTCGTTCGACTGCTGATTGATGTGTGTATGCTACTGGTGCTAGACTAAATGTAGAGTTAACCAAGGAAGCCGAGATCAATATTTGTTGTTTTATGATATGTACTGCTCGAAAGTTTTGAGGGTCTTATCTAATGCCCTTCACGTTTCTTATCGAAGGTGCAATCTTTGTTTATGGTGCACATGTATGCTCTATCCGTAATTTGCATTAGTTCTATCTATTTCTAGTGGAATTTGGGCAATATAGCATGTAATGATAGAAATAATAATAAGAAAACGAGTTTTGTTGCATCTGAAAAATTCTTACTTTAGTTTCACTATTATTTGCGAAAAGTAACGGCTTAACATGTTGTCTATGCGCTTGTTGCTCCCATTTGGTTGATCGGATGAACCGCGGATGCGTGCAAACATTTCATCCGTGTTCACTTGCCTGCTCCTGGCTTATTTTTGTCCAACGTTCGGATTTTTGTTTTTGCTTCTGGGGATATTGCCGACGGTCGGCCACTTCTCTTCTTATCCTCCACATTTCGTCAGCCACATCGAGTAGTTCCTTAGAAATTATAGATCCATACAAATCTTCTTCAAATTTTCCCAGCTGCACTGGGCACTCTTATGTGATGGGATTTCTTGTGGCATTACCATTGAAAATTTAATTATCCCTAAAAGACTTGCATAAGAAAGAAAATTCTAAATTCTTCTTAATATATGTAAACATACTATTGAACAATGAATGTCAAATACACTTATTTTTAAAACTGCCAATAAGATTTTACGAAATTGTTTAATTTATGAAGTGTTATAACTGTAGTGTAAGTAAGCATGGAAATAAATAAAGAAAAAAAGCCAAATAAAATGAAACGAGGAGAAAAAAATGAAGGGTAAACTAAAGCTGCTAGATATACATAAATAAAAATAAAATTTGATACAATGAGCAACACACAAGCATGCATATATTATATATGAAAATGTATTGTGAAGACTATTTCGAAATCCGATAAAAACAGACTTTTTTTACTTCTTGGGAAATCTATTTCTATCTGTGAGCAAAATTTCTTTTGCGGGTTATTATGAATATCATGAAATATATTTAAAAAAATTAATTAAAAAACTTTTAGTTTCTCTTGGCCGCTGTAGAGAACGGCTACCAAAAAGTACGTTTTAAACGGTCCAACAGTTTCCTGTCTGACTGTAATAGATACATTGAAAATTCATAATAGATTCTCTTCATGAAACTCGATGATAAGCCCCTAAAAACCCAGTAGTTTTATGTACATTTTTCTGAAAATTCACAAAATTGCCTCTTTTTGGACCAGCTCCCCGCTAATAAAAATGGAGAAGTCTTTAAAGGTTTATTTTTAGTTTTCTTTACGAAAAATCTAAACTTCATCTTCGTGAAAAATGTCGTACCAGTTTGGAAAACGTGTTTGAAATGTTTTGATTAAAATTTCACTGTCAATCCTGGTGAGTATTCCATCAGCTGTAAATACTCAGCCAAAGTTTTTTCTCCAAAATTCGGTTCCCCTTTTGATTCCCCGCTGCTTGCAGTTGGACCGATTTTAACTCCATTAGGGCGATTTTTGTCAGGCTGTCCTTGATCCTTCACTGAAAGTGCAAGCTGCAGTCCAAGACTATAACGTATATACTCGGCAGCAATTAGTGCAACTTTCTTTAAAATGAAGAGATATGAGATATATTTTGCAACATTGTTAGGGCAATTTTTAACTAATTTTCAATAAAACAGAGCGCGCGCTTCTTCACGAATGTTGCACAGTACCTGCGAACCTCTCTAATATCCATAAAAATACAAGGTGTCTACAATATGAGAAGAAAAAGCTAGCACGTCACGCTGCGCTTTGAATAAAAAACGGTTTCTATTCATGCGTAAGTCATCATCATCAACAACGCAACAACCGGTATCCGGTCTAGGCCTGCCTTAATACGGAACTTCAGACATCCCAGTTTTACACCGAGTCCATCAATTCGATATTCCTAAAAGCTGTCTGGCGTCCTGCCTACGCTATCGTTCCATCTCAAGCAGGGTCTACCTCGTCTTCTTTTTCTCCCATAGATATTTCCCTTAAAGACTTTCTGGCGCGCTCACCGTCACTTATTGAGCCGGATTTTATCCACAACCTGACGATCATGGTATCGCTCATAGATTTCGTCGTTATGTAGACTACGGAATCGTCGATCCTCATGTAAGGGTCCAAAAATTCTTCGGAGGATTCTTCTCTCGAACGCGGCCAAGAGTTCACAATTTTTCTTGCTAAGATCCCAAGTCTCCGAGGAATACATATGGACTGGCAAGATCATTGTCTTGTACAGTAAGAGCTTTGACCCTATGGTGAGACGTTTCGAGCGGAACAGTTTTTGTGAGCTGAAATAGGCTCTGTTGGCTACCAACAACCGTGCGCGGATTTCATCGTCGTTGTTGATATCGAATGGTCTTGAGAGTGATCCTGCTACTTTTATCTGACAATGTGAGAGACATTGGTGCTCAGAGGTGGCGGTGAGGAAGACGGGGCGGCAACCCTGTCGGCCAAACCAATACCAAGTGGCCGAGGAGAACCTCCATAGTGATGGAACCGGGAGCCGCTGTGCTCACTTTGGTTTGCCGGCCGTGATGCAGTAGGCGAATGCTCCAAAGGCCTAATCAGGGCGATCAGACCCGAGTCTGCACGGGGACTCATCTGAAGTGGCGATTTGGTCGCGAAACCTTACCAGGGGTATACTGGTACCATGGGAACCGGGACTCTCATACTTCGGGTGAACTCCCGTTGTATGTGGGTACAGCTCGGTTGTTTGCGATTGGCCCCCTAGTGGGAGTTTCATGAGGGTTGTGGTTATGCTCAAGCGAGAAGAGACCTTCGGGCCTCGGCGTGGTATTGCGTTTCAACACGGGTGCCGTACACCTTAGTTCGGTAGAGATTTAGGTATGTCTTACATCCACCAGTATGAATGCTAAGCCATGCACTTGGTATGGACTGGTATCGTTTTCGCTTGTCTCAGTGGGGTTCTGATTGTGGTCACAAAATCAATCCGTGTCTTAAGAAGACCGTGGAATTAAGTCGTCCAGAAGATGCTTACGTTAAACCCTCAAGGACTTAACTGGCCTCTCACATTGATCAGGGTTAGCCTAGTCAGCCTTATCAATTTCGTCGGGATACCGAATTCTCTTCTGGCCATGTACAGTTTTACCCTGGCTATGCTATCATAGGCGGCTTTAAAGTTGATGAAGAGATGGTGAAACTGATGTCTGTATTCCAATAGTTTTCCCATCGTTTGGCGCAGAGAGAAAATTTCATCTATTGCTGATTTGCCTGCAGTGAAGCCTCTTTGGTATGGGCCAATAATGTGCTGGGCGTATGCGGTTATCCGATCTAGCAAGATAGCGAAAAATATCTTACAAATGGTACCAAGCAACGTGATACCTCTAAAATTGCGTGATATCTCCCTTTTTATGTATGGGGCAGATAATGCCTATTTGCTAGTCGTCAGGAATTGATTCACTGCCCCACACCTTGACTATAAGTTGATGAACCGCTTGGTGTAATTGATCGCCTCCATATTTAACTAATTCGGCTGTAATTCCATCAGCTGCTGCGTAAGTACAGTTACAAAAGTAGGCGTAACTTTTTTCCATTGAGAATTAAAAAGGAAAAAAAGATTTCTTGAAAATTTGAAAACAAGAAGTCTCTTTAAGAGACGAAATAGTAAACTACTAGTACTCAAATACGCCGATTGCGTATGCTTTCTCTCACCACATTAAGAGATCATCCCATGAACATGAAGATAGATAGTTCCAATAAATATGACCGTTTAGTGTATACAAAAAATCATTTTCATTGATTTTATTGTGCGGGCGTAAGAATTACAACGGAATCTCTAGAAAAAAAAATGGTTTTGTGAAAAACGCGTTTAAAGTTTTGTTTATTAAAAAATGCTAGAAAAATCATACTTAAGTGTATTCTGCGATTCCAGCACTATACACCTGCGGCCAACTTATACAACTAGCTATACTTTCCTATCAAAGAAACGACTCCGATGAGAGAAGAAACGCGCCTTTTCGACTATGAACCATCGCCAGAAACAGATAGAATTCCTTTAGTATTCCCAGCTTCGAAATTCATATGCTTTTCTTCGTCCACAGTTCTGTACGTCACTAAGTCGAAAATACTTGTTACCGCATCATCAATACTTTTTACAAGTTTATAAAAGCGTTCGAATAAAATCTAGTTGCAAGTTCATCAATCCACAAAACATTTTTACAATTCACTTCGTAGGCGGTCCGGATCATAGGACACAAGCCGATGTATTTATCACAACTACTGCTAACATGGAGTTTGAAACCCCGTCCTCGCAATCCATGTTAGGTAAACCCAACATCTTCTTCACAAACTTAAAACTTGATATAATTTTGTCAAGTAATATTTCACCATCTGATCGCAACCCACATCAAGAGATTTGTCATTCGTCCTTCGAAATTTTTCAGCCGATTTACTTGTGTAATCTATATTCACTACATCGCTGAGTCCATATCCTTGAAATTTTCACTTTTTGGCCCTTGTTGATGGACTCTTCCACTGGCTTTTCGTTTGTTGCCAATCCATTTTCAAGAAATGAAACTCAAAAACACACGAGCGGAAAACTAATTTCGTTCAGAAATTCAAAACGACATTAGCGTTCAAATGACAGCCGAGCAAGATTCAAGGTCTACTTTCTCTTTTGGAAATTCATTATCATCATCATCAACGGCGCAACAACCGGTATCCGGTCTAGGTTGCCTTAATAAGGAACTCCAGACATCCTGGTATTGCGCCGAGGTCCACCAATCCGATATCCCTAAAAGCTGTCTGGCGCCCTGGCCTACGCCATCGCTCCATTTTAGGCAGGGTCTGCCTCGTCTTCTTTTTCTACCATAGATATTGCCCTTATAGACTTTCCGGGTTGGATCATCCTCATCCATACGGATTAAGTGACTCGCCCACCGTAGCCTATTGAGCCGGATTTTATCCACAACCGGACAGGCATGGTATCGCGCATAGATGTCGTCGTTATGTAGACTACGAAATCGTCCATCCTCTTGTAGGGGTACAAAAATTCTTCGAAGGATTCTTCTCTCCAACGCGGCCAAGAGTTCGCAATTCTTCTTGCTAAGAACCCAAGTCTCCGAGGAATACATGACTGGCAAGATCATTGTCTTGTACAGTAAGAGCTTTGACCCTATGGTGAGACGTTTCGAGCGGAATAGTTTTTGTAAGCTGAAATAGGCTCCGTTGTCTGACAGCAACCGTGACCGGATTTCCTCATCGTTATCGGTTGTGATTTTCGACCCTGGATAGGAGAAATTGTCAACGGTCTCAAAGTTGTATTCTCCTATCCTTATTCTTCTCCGTGTTTGACCAGTGCGGTTTGGTGTTGTTGGTTGATTCGTCTTCGCTGCTAACGTTAACACCATATATTTTGTCTTGCCGACATTGATGTGCAGCCCAAGATCTTCAAAATTCATTATAACGGCTCAATATACCTACTAATATGTACAATAGATATATTTGTTTGTATCTATAGCACCGAAAGTAAAACAAAAGGAAAAGCTGCTGAGTGTTCGTATACCTGCTTCCTCGAGTGGGAGTACGCCGTGAGTACTCCGCGCTAGAGTGCTAAGATCACTATGAAATTTTCACACATTTCTAAAGTACTTTACTTTCGAAAACCATAAAAAATCGATTTTATGAAGTTGGTAAAGTGGGATGATCTCTTAAAGACTTTTATCAGATCATTTACCTTCTAATTCCCTAATCGCTGTAAAACAATTCGACAATAAATTGTATATGCATCCAGAACGTACAACGGGGAGTTAGGTTATACTTTACAAAAATCGTTGTTACCTTTCAGTCCGTCCAGTCCGTCTTCTTATATATACATGTACAGTGCAAGCAGGATATCCAACTCCCGAAGAATCATAATAAACAACTGACATAATGCACTGGGAGGATTACAATTTATTGCATACAAATTTTTTACACACGATACAATAAATTAAAAATTACCAAAATTTAGATAATGCGTTATCATTCACATTTTTCTTATCATAATCATTCAATGTGCATTACGAGCCTGTCCCTTATTGACCTCTAGATTGTTCGGATTTAAAACCAAGAGTAAAGGATAATTATTCTCTGCGCACTAGAGTAAAGTTCAATTCAAATTGTAATACATAAATACGAAATTGCATTTGAAAATAGTTTACTTAGTCGCTAGCTCTATATTAAAATAGTTTCAGGTAATATGGAAAAATTGATTGTAAAAGAACAATTTAAGGAACTCAAAATAATAATAAATCAAATTTATTTATGAAATGAAAGATATGAGATTTTTGAAAAGATAACGATACTCTCCTATCAATTACGTAACGTAAAATGAAATTTAATAAGGGGATTAGATGATTATGATATCAAATGCTGGAAGTCATTGGTTTTAGACATTTAGACCATCAAGATGGTCATTGGTGATTGCAATCAGTAACTGTTAAATATTATTCATTATAAACTGAAACGAAGTTTGCGTTTTAAGTAACATAAGATAGACCTAAAATGAATAATATGTCCACCGTCAAAAGAAATACCCTCATGAGTGAAGCTAGCATTCTTTCTCGAACATGATCAATAAAATAATCCTTTGTTTTATAACATACATTCACAGTTTCCAAAACAATGGATAATAAAATGATAAGATATAAAATCGGACAATCGGAGGTAGAATATTGGCTAGGATTATTCATTCATTGCTACGATCCTTAGAAGGAACTTGTACTTTTGGAGAACCTTGTGTCTGGGCAAATAGTATGTTTGTGAGAGGGGGAAATTACAAATAACATTCTAGAAGTATAGGTTGAAAAACGTGTTTAGAGTCTTTAAAACAAATTAAGCTCAAGTAGCGCAAAAGTACGAAACAGGAAATAAGACTGAATCTCGTTCTGCTTCAAGTGAAGGGGAAGTGTAATCGTTAGATATCGGAATAAATCTGGTCGTACGTGAGAAGTGCCCCGAGAATCCAGAAAAGAATATAACTCATCGAGGAAAGTGGAAAACCGGGACGAAATGAACCTCGCCGATCGTTATCATCTAAAAGGGGTGGACGGATTCGTCAAAATAGTGAAGAATATGACCCATCCAAATATTGATGGCAAAAAATCAAAACGTCAGAAAGGAAACGCTGATTAAATCATCTAAGAAGTGATTGTGTGCTGGAATTTTTCCAGATCAGCGGAAATTTCAAAGATAGAGCAGATAGGAAAAACTAGGAGATTGGATGCGAAAACCAGCCAGCAAAAACCGTCTTTCCGGTTTCGGTAGAACTTGATATGCTAATCTCAACACCTATAACAAAACAAGGCGGGAGTGAAAAGAATTAATAAAGAAATGTCGGAGCTACCTTGAAAAAACAAACAAAACATGACTAATATTTTCCCAAAATGAACCTTATTCAAGTGTACAAAATAAGGCGTAAAGATATCGTATCATGGTTCATCGACCGCTTTCAAAATGTTAATTCCAGCAAAAGAAAACAGTATTATTTCCAATAGTGTAAAAATATGCAACAAACACTAATGTGGAACTACAAAATAGCCCTCTCACAAATAATGAATTTTTGTGACAAACGTTTCGGGCTCGCTTTTGGCATTTAAAAGGAATTTTCAAAATGGTATTTTTTGTTCTACCAAAAAGCTTGATTGTCAAAGAGTAGCATATGTCCCGGGGCGAAAGCATAGATACCCACGATGGAGCACAAAACCTGGGAGACACCTGCTGAACTAACACCAAAAACTCTGCTGCCAAATCCTATTTCCATCTCCACGTCGTGATCGTTAGGAGTCCTTTCTGTTACATCGATGAATTTTGAGTTTGAAAATTCAAATTTGATATTTCGAGTTGGAGTCTTCGAACTTCGGCTGCGGAAGAGGAGTTTTTATTTGTGTTTTTTACAACTGGTAGAAATCAGAGATCGAGACAACTCGTTTTATTTTGACTGTCGAATTCGTGAAGTCGTGGAATTTGCATATCAAGTTTCGGATAAGTTCCGATTAGAAAGAGTGCTGCAGGTTCTTAAATTAATCTGGTTTGTTATATTGTTGATAGTTCAGATTCAACACAAGGATCTCTTAGTAAAATTCTGGCAGATATTTTTGGAATCAATGTCGACTACTGGGGCGTGACTATATCGAACATAGCCAAGGTAAATATGTCGAATGTGAATGGCGAAATAAACGACAAACATGTGGGCCCGTAGACCGAACTTTGTCAAACAGATGAATTTTTCAGCTTCTTTACCTGTAAGGATTTGGTTTAATTTTTGCTCTTTTAGCGAGGTCATTCGAACGTTATTTTAATCACACGAAGTTTATAGATCAGAGATTTCAACTTCGAGTGATCAAGATTCAAATAATTCAGTCAACACTTGAATCTTAATCACTCGAAGTTGAAATCTCTAATCTATAAACTTCATGTGACTAAAATTGTGTTCGAATGACTTCGCTAAAAGAGTAAAAATTAAGCCAAATCCTTACATATGTTTTTAAAGGAACCGAAGGTTTATTGACTAGGTATAGCAAATTAATGGTTAGTTCAGATTTTACGCCTAATAATCACATTCTAATTTTAAAATGCGTTTTTTCTCGAAACTGTATGTTAAAAATCTGCTGCCACCATAGCCCAAAATCTATCCAACGAAATTCTTCGAAATTTACACGACTTATCCAGAACATATTTCCACCGTTTGCAAAATAGGATAATTCCAATTTACTAGGCCGTTTTTTTATTCATTAAAGAAACCAAGAAAAAACACCACAATTTCCAAAAAAAAATTAACAGGACTACCTTTTAGTATATTTAATAATCATTAAAATGCCGTTCATTTTTTCTTTAAGATGAGCACAGCGCTCTCTAGCGTGGCAGCAGCAAAACATCTTTTTTGGATATGGGTGTATAAGTTGCTCTGTACTTCAATAACAGGCTATGCGATCCGCCTGGAAAAATTATCACGAATGCTCTAGACATTAATAAATATATGGTAAAAAGTTCGTATTTATATCTTTATCTAGTTCTTCACGAAAAATTCTCCCCCAAAAAACGGCCTTCACAGGGGATGACCCCCTTAAATTGAAGGTAAAGCACATGCAATACAATTTCCACATGCACATCAATTTTGACTGTATGCATAGAGAAATTTATTATTTATTATTAAGGATATTCACCGAGACTACTTTTACTTATATATTTGGTTTTACATGCCCAATTACCATATCCGCTAAAAAACTAATTCGAAACACTCATTTGTTAATTATAATGCCTTAAACATTGAATTCTCACAAGGCGGAAAAGAAAACGCGGTGATTGGCTGACACTTAATGTGACATCATCTTGCGAGCAATTGTTACTTGATACTTTTCTTCCTCTTTTTCCTCAGCCTTTGTCCCGTTCACACGCGGGGTCGGCTCGTCGTGATCGGTTTCGCCATTTGGCTCTATCGAATGTGACACAAAATTCTAACGCAATCGTATATTATCAATTAAGATTGGAGTTAAAAGTTAAATAATGTTATGTCACATTTAAATGATCCTCACAATTTAAACATGAATCCAAGGATCCAACTGGATTTCTTCGGTCGATGACGATCCACTTCTTCCGAGAGTTTCCTTTCGGAACAGCCAAGAAAGCTTCCTGTGGGGTTTTTGTGGAGTTATTTGTGCAGCACGGCACGAAACAATATCATAATTCTTCGTCCTCCTTGGCATTTCACGCGGGAAATTAATTTTAACAGTTTGATATTTTTATAAGTAACTGAAGTTTCTTGGCTCGAGTTGTGACGTCACACAACATAGCGCGGGCTTTTCAGTCTGTTTGAATTTGATTCAAATTTCAAATGCTGATAATTTCTAACACAGTTTTTTTTCAAAAGCGGTCATTAAGAGTTTTGTTAGATTGCACCATAGAAGTGATTTCCGTCATTAGTGAAGATAAGCCGGAGAGTCTATTGTAAGGTGGTGGGAATATGTTACCAACAAGTCAGCAAAACTATATACAATTCGATGGTCCTCCCGTCGAGACAAAGAACGAAATCTGATTCCCAAACGTATAGGGATATTGGAGCCGTGGGTAGAGTATTTTAATGAATTGCTCAACAACTAGAATACGGTGGATTGGAGGTCCCACCAACTGAAGATGAAGAATAAATGCTGTCGCCGCTGACCACGGAGGAAACATTCCGTGTCATTTACCGGCTTAAAAATTGGGTAGAGTTGACAACCCTACACGGAAAACAACTTGTTGCGAAGCCACAACAGGAGCCTCGGACAGGACGGACTTTAAAACGACGGACCCGGCAACGACAACGGATCAACGATTTGCACATTTTCTCATGGAACGTGCGCTCCCTGTAAGGGATGAAGCTGATGAGCAACTAGCCGATACCCTGTCCCAATATAGGGCTGATATAACAGCGTTACAAGAAATGCGATGGACAGGGACCGGTTTCCTGGAGAAGAGCCACTACACCATATATTATAGCGGTCACCCAGTAAACCATATGCTCGGAGTAGGTTTCTTAGTCAGCCAAAAAATGAAGCCTGCTGTTATCGGGTTTGAAAACATAAGCGAACGGCTATGCACTCTGCACTTGCGAGGCAAGTTTAGAAATATAAGCCTCAAAAACGTTCACGCCCCTACAGAGGAGACTGCAGAGTCGGAGAAGGATACCTTCTACGAGGCAGTAGAACGAACCCTCGAAACCTGTCCCAGGTATAATATCAAAATCATACTTGGGGATTTTAACAGCCAAGTAGGGAAGGAACCCGTATTCAGGCGATACGTTGGCTCCCATAGTTTACACGGAAAAACAAATGATAACGGACTGTGGATTATTCAATTAGCAGGGTCACACGAAATGGTTGTTGGAAGTACCTGGTTTGCGCGGAAAGCGGTCCACAAACATACGTGGGCCTCTCCAGACGGGGCCACTTTCAACCAAATTGACCACGTGTTGATCGAACGCCGCCACATCTCAGCCTTGATGAATGTCAGAACATACAGGGGGGCCAATATAGACTCGGATCACTATCTCGTTGGCATGGTGCTCCGAGCTCGAATAACAATACCACCTAGAATCCCCTCTGACAATCAGGTCAGAGTGAACACTGAAGCCATCCACAACACAACCCTCCGCGACACCTATAAGAGGGAAATGGATGCCGCAATAACCGCAGTCAACAGAGGACCTGGAGATGAAGCATCAACAAATGATCTTCACAATCATCTGAAGAACGTTATCATGGATACGGCCACAAGCATACTGGGCCCCAGCCGCAAAAGGAGTCGGAACGGCTGGTTTGACGATGAATGTAAGCTAGCAACGGAACGGAAGAATGCCGCATACCGAGTAATGTTGCATTCTCAAAGAACGCGGACACGCGCAGAGACTTATCACGAACTCCGTCGAGCGGAGAAGCGACTTCACAGACGGAAAAAGGAAACCTGGGAGAACCAACAAGTCTATAAATTAGAAAAATACAGGGAGCGACCGCACCAGGCGCGCAAGTTTTACCAACAAGTCAGCAGGATGAAGCCTTATACACCTCGATTCTCATCCTGCCGAAACAAAGAGGGAAATCTGATTTCCGACAGAATGGGCATATTAGAGCGATGGGTTGAGTACTTTGATGAGCTACTGAACAACCAGAACATCGGCGAGTTGGAGGTCCCGCCAACTGAAGACGACGGACAAATACTGCCAAGTTTAGGAGAAGCAGTCCGTGCAATTCATCGGCTAAAAAATCATAAGTCGCCAGGAGCCGATGGAATTACAGCCGAATTGGTTAAATATGGAGGCGACCAGTTACACCAAGTGGTTCATCAACTTGTGCTCAAGGTATGGGACAGCGAATCAATGCCTGACGATTGGCAACGAGGCATTATCTGTCTCATACATAAAAAGGGAGATATCACACAGTGCAGCAATTATAGAGGTATCACGTTGCTGAGTACCATCTATAAGATATTCTCCACTATCTGGCTAGGCCGGATAGCCCCATTCATCCAGTACATAATTGGCCCATATCAAGGAGGCTTCACACCAGGCAAATCAGCAACAGATCAGATTTTCTCTCTGCGGCAAGCGATGGAAAAACTGTTGGAATATGGACAACAATTGCACCATCTGTTCATCGACTTTAAAGCCGCCTATGATAGCATAGCCAAGGTAAAACTGTACACGGCCATGAGAGAATTCGGTATCCCGACGAAATTAATAAGAATGACTAGGCTGACCCTGACCAATGTACGAGGCCAGATAAAAGCAGCAGGATCACTCTCAAGACCATTCGACATCAACAACGGTCTACGACAAGGGTCCCTATCATGCGTCCTCTTTAACCTGGCCCTCGTGAAAGTGATCCGTGATGCTGAGGTAAATGCAAGAGGTACGATCCTCTTTAAGTCCACCCAACTACTGGCCTATGCTGACGATATCGACATCATGGGAAGAACGACCCGAGACGTACAAACTGCCTTCATCCAGATCGAGCAGGCGGTGCGAGATGTTGGGCTGCACATCAATGAAGACAACACAAAATATATGGTGGCAACGTCAGCACCGAAGACGAATCAACCAACAACATCAAACCCCACTGGTCAAACACGGAGAAGAATAAGGAGAGGAGGATACAACTTTGAGACCGTTGACAATTTCTCCTATCCAGGGTCGAAAATCACAATCGATAACAGCTACGATAATGAAATCCGCGCACGGTTGTTGTCAGCTAACAGAGCCTATTTCAGCTTACAAAGACTGTTCCGCTCGAAACGTCTCACCATAGGGTCAAAGCTCTTACTGTACAAGACAATGATCTTGCCAATCCTTATGTATTCCTCGGAAACTTGGGTTCTTAGCAAGAAGAATTGCGGCCGCGTTGGAGAGAAGAATCCTTCGAAGAATTTTTGGCCCCCACATGAGGATGGACGATTCCGTAGCCTACACAATAACGAAATCTATGAGCGATACCATGACCGTCCGGTTGTGGATAAAATCCGGCTCAATAGATTACGGTGGGCGGGTCACTTAATCCGTATAGATGAGGATGATCCAGCCCGGAAAGTCTATAAGGGCAATATCTATGGTAGAAAAAGAAGACGAGGCAGACCCTGCCTAAGATGGAGCGATGGCGTAGGTCAGGACGCCAGACAGCTTTTAGGGATATCGAATTGGTGGACCTCGGCGCAAAACCGGGATGTCTGGCGTTCCTTATTAAGGCAGGCCTAGACCGGATACCGGTTGTTGCGCCGTTGATGACGATGATGAGAAGCAGTCAAACGTCAAAATTGCAATATCAACTATAGATTTGGCAACGTACCTGTGCAAGTGCACAAGGAAAAGCCGAGGAAAGATTCCTCTGAGGAAACATCGCGTGGAAAACTTACCAAGGTCGCCAAAGGAATGTCGAAAGCCATAAAGGCTAAACGGACTGGATCAAGCAGGGAAGTACTGAAGAGTCGAAGCTGGGCTACCTAGACCTGATTCTTCCAGGACTTGAGATGGGCAGTGAATAGCAGGCAAGCGCCATGTCGGAAGAGGAGGGTAATACTCTGACATTGGAAAAGAGCTCCAAAAATTAACAGAGCCAGTGGCCAGCACTAAGATAGCCCAGGTAAACTTTCACAATACAAAAGCTGTATCTGCAGTAATTACAAGGGGAAAGCATACAGATATTTTGGGACTCTTGCGAAAAACCAAAAGCTTGCATCATTTCTAAACGTAATTTAAAATATAAATGTCTTTCAAAGTTCCTATGAAGGGAACTTTCAAACCACTGAAATCACCCGGAGTAGATTACATCTTCCCAGCACCACTCCAGAGAGGCCTAGAAATCATCTTAAAGTATATCCTAACGGCAGTAAGAGACAGTATAGTCTTGAGAAAAATGTATACCAATCTCATCACCAAAAAATGAATCTTCAACGTGAGACCATATCGGGGAGCAAACTATGGCTCCAACCATACAGTAGGCCCGCGGAATAAAAACCAACCCACTTCGAAAATTTGAGATGGGAAAGTTTGAAAAGATTTAATGGCGGGAGAATACCAGACTAAACTGGCAAAACGATGAAGTCCTATTCTCCAGAATCTCACAGGGAAGCCTAGAAATGACACCTGGTATGGCCTAAAACGCGCTATCGAAGCAACAGCCCGAGAAGTGGTTGGATATAAATCCCAGTGTCGAAGAAATGGTTTGACGATGAATACCAGGAAGCATTTAACTAGAAAAACGCACGCAGACAACATATTAAATGAAACACATGAAACGAAGAGGGCAAATTTGCGAAAATCTCCGAAGAGCAACTAATAAAATATTAAGACAAAAGGCGGGAACATTTTGACGAAGAATTGAAAGAAATTGACGAGAAAGTCGTGAGCAAAACAGGCGTGGATATCAATTCAAAACCAATCAACAAAAACGGAGCAATCATCGAGGACGAAATGACATGAAAGATGGGCCTCTAATTTCTAAAAAAACCATCAACCCTTCACATGCAACGCGATCCCCAGAATTCACAAGAATTATGTCCGAGCATAGTGGGAGCGTTGAACCGCCAACTTAAAAGAAATAGATTCGGCTATCAAATGTCCAAAAATGAAGAAGGCATCGGCCGTAGATGACACCACGTTAAACTTATTAAATCCGGCGATTCATTTACCATGAAAGCTGCCCATAATTTGGATCTCTCCATCTAGAACAGATCCGGTAAGAGTGGTTAAAAAGGGCTATATTTCCTATTCACAAAAAAAGGTGACAAGTTGACATGTGACATTTACAGAGGCATCTCACTACTTTATACGTTCTATAAAACCGTCGAAAAATTCTAGAGAGAAGAATTAAACTGTACACCGTTGAGACGATTGGCGAATACAAGGAATGAATGGATCACAAATCAAACACTTTGCTAACTTGCACAGAACTCGGAATTGAATGCTGTAGAGAATTGTTGGGTATACTTGAAACAAAACCCGAATGAAACCACCAAAAGGCATTGTGGGACCGCGTACAGGGTGCCTGGTCATCAATATGGCCAGAATTATTGCTAAACTCTATGACTATATGCCAAACAGGGTGAAGCAATTGAAAAAAGTGAACGGATATTGAGCTAAGTACTAAATTTTCTAATCAACAAAGGTTGGAGGAAAACTGGTCCAATGTCTTTTAACAAGACTTATTCACTTTTGTTGGAGAACCGAAGCGAAAATTTTCGTTTTCGTTTTATTTTATATAATATTGCGTTTCGAGTTTGAAAATCTATACGGCTTGGACTGATTAATTATTTGAAAAAAGGGCATGGAACGCTGCACGTTAATTAAGAATAAGAAAACATGGCGATTTCTCGGCACGCGGAAACACGGAGCAGTGTGAAGATGGAAAAAAAAATTTCGTCTTAGTACTGTTCAAGGGCTTTACTCACTTCGCAACTGAATAGTCCAAGTTAGAAGTTCTCCATTTTTTTCAGAGCCTACGAAGCAATTGTAAGCGCTCATTTTAAGCTAAAAATTCATCGTAATCCATTAAGACAACGAAGAATCCCGCATGGAAAAAGTGTCCTGGCAAAACAGAGTTACAAAACGTATACGCGAAACAATTGTCGAGGTGGCTAGATATCTGATTATAGCAGCGTATTTAATTAATTCAACCTCACTTTGATTGAAGATATTCAGCACTACCCAGCCAACATTTGGTTGATCTTGGGCGTTTCATCAAATAACTTTCCAGGTTTAAAATAGTTATCGTTCCGATGCTTGTAGTTCTAGAGTAGCTTAAGTACTGAGGAAGAAAGTAAGTAGCTTTCGAAATACGTATTTACTAACTATTAAAATATATTGTAGTAGGAGCAAGCTACCTAGTTTTATTTTTATTTCCAGGTTTAGTGCATAGAAAATTCTTCTTCTGAAAAATGGGTGCGAATTATGTGATTATTAATGATAGAAATCAAATTTACGCTACTCCAATAATACTCAACTAATCCTTAGTAAAGAATTTAATGACTAAATACTGAAGAATCTGACGACGAACGGATTCATGGCTTAAACAGAGTGAAACCCTCATCGGAACCAAAAGATTAACAAATTGACGATGTGATGGTGGAAATGCCAATAAAATTATGGTCTTAGAAATAAACCTAGAAACACGGTAGGATTGTCACATTGAATTAAAATATTCAAGAATAATATCATCGAATGCTCCCATCAGAAACACAGCCCAATGATATAATTCACCAAATAAAAAGGTGTTAGAAAACTGACGTCCAGCGCTGGAAATCAATTAGCTTTAACCATTAATACCAACATTCACGACTTAATATGGTCACCTTACCAAGTAAAAAATACTTGAATCGAATTTAAACAAACACAAAGCTAAGAAGATGAAAGGCATTTTCGCAATAATACACGAAATGCAAGACTTCAACATATTTAGATTTAAATTAAAAAAATACGTCGCCAGAGAAATTTGAACAATGGCAATCAATGAAAACGAAAAGAACTCGAGTGTTTGAAACTAATATGCGTTCTTAAACGAAATTGTCGTCAACATCCACTTCATGAAAAATTTGAGTGACACCCTGCCAGCTTCTCATGTCAAGAGAATGAGGGGGAGCATCTTGAGAGATGTCTCACATCCACTGAAAAAAATCTTCACGGACTTCCTCAGGTGAAAAATCTTCAATAGCGACGGTAGGACTCAGATCATCCTTCAAATGATTCCAAAAAACGCTCTCCGTCGGTAACATTGAGTTTCACTAAATTCCATAGGTAATGCGAGAATTCAAGGCGATACCTGCCCTTGTATTTGTATTTACTTTAAGTCTATCGGATTGTGACTGGTGCAACGTCAACTGTGAAGATAATAAAACTAGAGCATTGCACAAAATAATTTGATGGGAAATTTGATTATAGCAGCAAGATAAGCAAATTTCATCGGAACTAACCGTTTCTATAAAGAAAACCACATTAAATCGTTGAAACTGATGCTAACTCTTTGACTTAAACGCTTTCCACCCAGCATTTCGGTATCATACCCAGATTTTCATCAAACTTGCATCCGTAAAAAAGCAAAACGTAATTAAAACAAAATCTTTTGTAAAAAAACATGTACTGAATTTGATTCGTTCTTGCAAAAGACAAATTCCAATTATACGTAGCATAATCTTACAAAAACGACAAACTTAAAATTATGAAAAAAGTAAGAATAGGATACACAATTTTTTTAAAATCATCACATTGAACTGATTGATTACAAGACTGTATCTAATGTATATATAAATATTTAATGTAGTAATTCAAATTCAAATTCGCGACAATTGTTGCAATAAATTACATGGCCAAATCGCTTCAATACGCTCCTTAACTAATTGAAACGGGAATGAGATCCAGTTAAGTACAGTTTGTGCAATATTTCCCATCGGTTCTGGATATTGATGAGTCAATAGCGCCAATAAGGCCGTGAATGAACACAAGCCCGCCGTGAAAAGAATAAAGAAGGGCAACTCCTTTTTCGGATAGACGGAAACTTCATGAAAAGACGGGAGGAGTTCACGATCCGCACATTCTGTACATGTTGGATAAGGATAGAACAAATGCCCCCGCTCCAAAGGATAAGGAAGCATTCGGAAAGTACCTTCCCATGTACAGTGCAGAAGATTGAGAGCACCCTCCACATTTTTCCAATGTGCCAAATGGAAGAAGGCATATGCCAGTGCTTCTGAATCCCCCCGCTTCAAAATATGTTCAGGAGGTAAAATAAGCGGTTTTGTTTCCAGAAGATATTTCGGAACGTGTGGATTAAATTCCACCGCTCTGTGGATAGCTTCCACAGCACTCATTTCGGCAGGACTTAGGCCTCTTTTTGATGCAATATCAGGCGAAAATTTATCCGCCACCGCTCTTGCTTTCAGTAAAGCCGCTGTATAACAAATCGTTGCCGATTTCGGCAATGATATGTCGTCATATTTTGCTAGCACCGCTTGACAATCTGCATAAGCTTGCATCTCCAGTAATGTTTCGATTAGATTCTCATGGATGTTTAGTACATTCATGATAGACGGAATCTCTTTAGTAAGATCACGAAACATTTTCGCTGCCTCCTTCAGCTTACCTAACTTTCGAGCGCACATTGCTAATCGCCGCTTGATATAGATTAAGACATTTGTGTCTCGCCTGTGGATCCCTTCAGCAATAGAGCCTTGATGTTGCGTACTTTGTGATTTTCGATAATTTGTTTCCGCTACTTTTAATGCAGTTTTCAATATTTTTTCCGCTTCAAGAATAGTTGTGGCTTCTTCCTCTGCTAAGAGAATGTATGCCGGCGCACAGTCGACACTTATTTCTAAAGCATTATGGGCTGCCTTTATCCGAACGACAGGATTTCGTTCACGCCATGCTGTTTGCATGATTTCATACTCTGCTTTGCCCGCATCACCTGTGAAAGAAAAGAAAGAATTTAGAAAATTCTATAAAATACCTTTGAATACATAATTGGGATCACACTATTATCGGCATGAAGGAGTAGAGTAGAGAATTGACTGCCCCACCCGACATATACTCAGACAGTCAATTCACGGACCGATTTCGGTCTAAAAATTGGGCTTGTCACAGGAAAACTATCATTTTCTAGAGAACTGAAATCACCAAAAACTGCAAACGAAATTCGAGAAACCGTATAGGGAAAGAGAGGGAAATTCAATTATGTCATCCATCAAATTAAACGGAGCGACTAAAAGCAACCACAAGATCTCGTTCCAATTGATCTTCGTTCAGAGCAACAGGCTAACAGTAAGTATGTTTGTCCAAAGCGAAAAAACTTCAACAATGCGACGAATGCGACTGCAATAAACTGTTACGCCCTGTGAGTTAGGGCTTAAGAAAAAGTCTACTTGTCGTAAGAGGCGACTAAAAGGTGTAGAAATTTATTGCTATCGAAACGTCAACAACGCCTGGGATAGGGACTAACCTCACGGCAACGACCTTTGGCTATTTAAAACGGGCTACGATTGGTTTGTGGGATATGTGCATGCTCTTCTAAAACGGTAGCGAAAGTCCTCAGAATACTGGCTTTCTCTAACTTGAGCGGGAGTTCCAGCGATGTAAGCTCGACATTCTGGGTCTAAGTGAAGTAAGATGGACTCTGGAGTTCTACCTCTATCTTAAAAAAATAAAGAAATACACTTTAATTAGTTGCACACTAATCAGACTATTTGAATAATATGTACGATTCCGGTCCAGGTTAAGGAGCATCACAATTGAGCAATTACGCGCAGTTAAGGTGTGGCTTCCTACAGGTGACAAGGTCGGATCTGACAACACCTTGCAAGGACATTTGATGGGGAAACACGATCTTGGCGACCGCAACAGAGGGTTTCAACTGACCGACGCCGCACGAGCAATCATATCGACCAAAGCTCCGAATGCATTGATAGAAAAAAAATGGTCAATAGCGTCAAGACGAGAGAATAAAGGAGAGGCCGACCATTGGCGAATAAGATACAACCATGAGTTGTATCAAATATTTGACGATTCTGATATCTTCCAAATAATCAAACTTGCGAAATTGCCTTGGACTGGCCTCGTTCAATATATGGACGACATTCGGATACCTAAAAGGGCATTCGAAAGGAGCACAGAAGGAGGAAGACCGGCGGAAAACTCCTAAAAGCGCTATACAACGACCGATGGATGAAGGAAGGAATAAAGTATGTAGTGTATTTAAGTGGTAATAATCTATAAATTGTCTGAAAATTTCGATGACATAGGGGCACTCTAGGGGCAATGCTGAACCACCAAATGCGGAAATTCTCAGAGAAATCGGATATAGAAGTGACTGAGTCTGTAGCGATATAGTATGAAGGAAATCTAATGACATCTATGGAATTCAAACGTAAAGGTTGGTATCAAGGCTGACAAAACTGTAGGACTCTCCTATCTTCTTTGCAACGAGAAGAACCCGAACATAATGCGCAACATTCCACCTGTCAGCGCTCCTCAGCATCTCAACAACAATGTTGTCTGGGGAGAGATCCCCTGTGATTAAATGCAGTTGCTCCTGAATCCCATCCCACCTTTCCAAGAAAAAAGGTGTGACAGGGGCATCCACAACTCGATTGCAAAACACACAATCAGAATATCGTGTCTTTCCGATCTTATGCAGGTAAGACTGAAAACTGTATGCCCACTTAGGGGCTGGGTAAGGAAATAGTCAGTATCACTGCTGCTGCTTTGACTTGCCCGAAAAGGCTCATCTTTGAATCAAGAGTCGAGTCCAAGGTATTTTACCGTTGATTTTGACTCGATCATCGACTCATCGATCAATATGCGACGCAGGCTCGGAATTCTCTTTTTAGTCAGGATACGCAAGCCTCGCCACTTTCCAACGAGAAGAGATTTTTCGGATTATCAGTTTGTAACCGAATCCCCACGGGTCCCCATTCACCACATTGATCAAGTCATGCCAGCATCTTTGCTCCTGTTTACTGGAAACTCCCCACACCGCGTTATCAGGTTCACAATTGAATTTACTACGGCAGTGTCAGCTGCAGTGCCATCACCTCCATCCGATGGTCGCTTGCCGAAAAGTCGTCCAGAACTCGCTACGCGTCCACCAGCGACATCAGCAATTCCGACCAAAAGGTTACGTCGGGAAGCAGCCTGGGCGCCAGAACGTTGGGATAGATACGGTGTTTAAACTCGCCGCCCATAAACCAAACATCTGTAACATTTAGTCGGGACGGCCGAATTCGTATCCTACAGATCATATAACCAATTCTGATTTTCCCACTGTTAAGAAGCTTCCTCACATATTGCTCCGCAACTTCCACCACAGCAGAGTTTTGAGCCGTTCGGAGTTCGCAGAGGTGATACCAATTCAGGCATTGTTTACCTTCGGACATTCGCGCTTAATGGCCTCTTCTAACTCGTTCTTTTCCGTCAGGCAGTCAAGGTCTCGTATTTCCAGAGAACACGTGGGTTCTAGGCTAGAAACCTAGTCCCCCTTCGTCTCCCCGCCTTTTCTTTCGGCGGTACATCCTTCGTCTCCGCCTTAATTTTATGCAGATGTTTTTCTGATGGCGCGGCGTGTTGTTGCCTTCTTCTTTTGGGTCCTGAAGAGTACCTAAGTTAAAGGTCCTTCAGATGCCCCTTTCTCCTTTCGTTTTTTCCCCAGTTTGCTCTA